>NC_084472.1:70323759-70979592 GCF_027409185.1 Cynocephalus volans
TCGGGAGAGTGTGGCACTGGTAGCGCCAAGGCCACTGGTTCGGATCCTACATAGGGATGGCCGGAGTGCTCACTGGCTGAGCATGGTGCAGACCACACCATGCTGAGGGCTGCAATCCTCTTACCGGTCAAATACATACATACATACATACATACATACATACATACATACATACATACATACATACATACATAAAGTCAGGTTTGGTCGTCATAAACCTCGAAAGACAGAGGAGAGGGGACCCCAAACATGTCTCCTGAGCAGGGAAAGTGGTGGCCTCGCTGCTTCTCTCCTTGCCACCGTGGGCAGATGGCCTGGCCCAGGTCTCAGCTGCATGGGAACAGGAAGGGGATGGGGTGGTGCTGGTGGGTGGGGACGAGCCATACTGTTGGGGACCTTCAGGTCACAGTTCCCCAAGTGTCATCCTGGTCTGCCAGGCGGACCCTGGCTCAGAGCTGGAGAGCAGAAGACAATCTGTGCCCTGAGAATTCTGCCTTTGTCAAGTGGGCCCCAGGCCCCTCCCTCCACTCTCGGGAGAGCCTGCAGGATAACCGCGGGCTGGTGTGAAGGGGACAGGCACACAGACTCCACACTTACAACCACTGGGGTCTCTCCAAGCCACACGGGCAGGGCTGTATGTGAGCATTCTCCTGAAGTAAATCTAATAAAACTTTCTCCAGCGTACCTCTTCACCGTCACATAAGGTACCACTCTACACCGTGCAAAGGACGGCCTGTATCTCGGGAGCACATCACATTTCTTTGATTTTACCTACAGTAGAACATTCACAAAGTGCCACAAAACATGTATTTACAAACAAAAGACAAGTTTTTGAAAAAGTGTCTGCAGATCTGAATTACATGGCAGTTCTGCTCTGGCACCCAAGTCCTCGTGGGTGTTCTGCCTCGTGCATGGATCAAATTGCATAACTTTGGCCATTTTCGGGGAAGGGCTTTTTTTTTTTTAATCTTAGAATTTAAATAATATACCAGGTTATCAATGGTTATTATTTTTAGCTTAAATAAGTCCATGACTACTTGAGCAATTTAAAGAAAATCCCAGCAAATTCAGCCATGTTATTATACATGCCGGTACTACTACAGTGGTTCTTAGTGGAGTAGCCTAGAATCGGGAAGACACTACAGGCACTATGTGACATAGAGGAGCAGGAGCCAAAGGGGACATGGGCAGACAGCTGCTCCTGGAGGGAGGCCTGCCCGGGAAACCAGGAGACGGCTCTGCGCAGCCACGCCGGAGGTATCTGCGCGAAAGCGAGCCTGTCCCTCAGCGCGCCCTGAACTGTAGGAGGGAGGGTTAAACCCCACGATCTCCATGGTCCTGCTCAGCTCTAATGGGCTGTCTAATAATACAACCAGATTCTGGGGGAACAATTGGAGTCAGGGTGTACCTGAGACTATGTGACTGACTGGGAGCTAACTTTCTGGAAGCAAACTACAGGATTCTGAAATGGAGGTCAATGCAACAGTTAAAACAAGTATAATCTCAGGATTAAGTTAAGTAATTATGAGGCAGTCGCAAGGTTACAGGAGAAGTGGGACTCTGTATTTATGGAGAGCAGAGAATCGGAGATACCAAGAAGACACCGTTCAGTGGAAAGGAGTTGTGAACACGCACTGCAGCACAGACCAAATACACAGAGGGCACTGGCCAAGGGGCGAGGAGGAGGGGAAGGGTGACCTCGGCAGGGGGACCCCAGAAGAAAGGAGCCAAACCCAGCTCTGTAGAGGAAAGGACACGCAGAAACCCTTTACACTGTGGACAGGAAAGGTTAGGAACAAATCTCAGGTCATAAAATGTGACACACTGGAATAAATAGGAAAACCATCTAAATTAATTTTCCTCTATGCACATCCTTAGGAAAAGCAAAGAAAATTCATGCATGTCACCGGTTCCTTGAGTTTTACCCCATGAAAGAAGACAGGACATGACCTGAAAATCATACTGAGTTCTGAACTGTAGTTACTAGAGGTGGGAGAGGAGGAGTGGGAGGGGAGACAGGGAGTAACTGGGTAAGGAACATAAGAAGTAATTATGATTTGTAATGATAAACATGCAAATAATATTGATTTGATCATCACATATTGTACACAAATGCTAACAGTTAACTCTTTACCCCATAAATATATACAAAAAAAAAACATAAAATTTTTTAAAAAATCGTACTGAGTTCTACAGCTCTAAATACTGAAGCATCTTGCCACCCAGAGTTCACAGGGAGACCCTGCACTGGTCACATTGAACAACTCTAAACTGGCACACTCTGAGATCCCAGAACTCTAGCACAATCTACTGAAGGCCCATTAAAACAAGACTCCCACAAGAGATCTGGACATCACGTTCCAAGGGAAGGTACATACAGGCACCCCAAGAAGAAAAACCACCACAAGTTTGTTCACGAGCTAGGAAAGGAAAACTTCCACGGGTCCAGTGCAGGGCTGTGGAATTCCTCTGGAGAGGGAAGTACAGCTCAAAACCCTTGCACGTGTTCCATTAATACTTAATTGGAGCTGACAGAACCCTGCCCCAAATGCCATTTCTGCAACAAGACATGACAGGCCATATGCTGGCAGGAGACAAGACTCACCTCAGGACACGTTCAGGTGAAGTCGGAAACTCCGGCTGACTCAGGAAGGCCTTATTGCAAAAGTAACACAAGCTTCCAGAACCTTCCACGTCAATTACAGACGCATCTTTCAAAATAAATTTGCAATCTCTTTGCATATTCTATTGGGTTGGAGCAATGGGAGAAGGCCACTGCTTTTACGACTTTTTCATTTGCTCTGTGAGAATCTACAACCAATATGCCAGTAATTCCTCAACAGTTCAAACACAGGACAAGGAATTCCCAAGAGAATGGTGATTTGCCATGGATTTTTTTCATACATATTAACTTAGTGGATTTTTTTAACCAAAACTAAACAGTATAGCTCACACACAGACTAAATCAATTTAGAACCAGAGGAAATATGTCCACTAAATAAACCACATCACAATTAGGACTGATTTTCTTACCTGCTTCAGGGCTACAGATTAAATGCCACTGAGATCACTAAACATTTCTCTCGATCTGGGCAGCCCACATCTCAGTGACCAGGAGATATACCCATGCGTATGACAGGGCTGGTGTCTTTTATTAACACCTCAACTCGTGCCAGATCTTGCTGGTCATTTATCCTTGTTCCACAAAGTAACTGAAATGCTTCGGCCAGTGCTACGTGAGAGAAACTGACAACCAGGACGGAACCATATCAACGTAACAGATGCCAATGGAGCCTCGCACGAAGTTCACCGACACGGAATTCCAAACCAGCCACACTCCCTGCTCTGTCGACACACACACTAAAGAGGCGAGCCCTACGTGATTATTCTTTACAGCATATTTCAGACACTTAAACAGAATTTCAGATGTCAAATTAACATAAAGGTTCCTTCATGCTATACAGTGAACTCAAATATATGAGGTCTCTCATTCAAGAAACTTTATAGAACCGCGTTAAAAATACCGAGTCACCCTTTTTTTTTTATTCATGCAAACAGACGGAAGGCGGTTTTCACTTTCTTTTGAATTTCTCATTCCACAAGCACTGTTCTGGCCCTCAAAAGACCCAATACCTGGGTTTAAAAATTAACAAATGTAAACTGCAGAAAGAAAGCAAACTCCACTGGAAGGTTCTCCCCTTCTCTTGCTCAGCTAATTATGCACCTAACATTTGCTGGTAGTCAACATCCTCCATCTAGTAGCAAACAAACAGAGCTGCTTTAATCCACCAACAAGACCAGACATTCCCTGCATGCATAAAATAACATAACCTACTGGAAAAGATTTATCCACAAAAGACACTCGCCAGATAAGATACAGGACGTCCAGCTATCTGAAATACAGAATTTCAGATAAACGGCAAATAATTTTTTAGCATAAGCATGTCCCAAATATTGCATGGAGCATACACTTTACTTAAAAGAAAGTTTTAGAGTTACTTATCTCAAAATCTAAATTTAACCAGGCAGACTGTATTTTTATTTGCTAAATCTGGCAAACCTAACTTCTAAAACAAACGCATTATTTGAATGAAATACTGTGTGTAAGACACATACACAAAAAAGTGTAAATGCTGATGTAAACACATAAGCATTATTCATAAAGAGGGAATAGCAGTATCATTAATCTACTGAGAAGAGTGGAATGTGTCCATGGGAAACAGAAAAGCAAGGTGGGGAGCTCACGTTACCTTCCAAAAACCCAAACCACAAGCAACCTAATGACCCGTCTGTACTGGACGGGGCCCCTGGGGCTGTTTATTCCCCAAGGAGGATGATATCTGTGATCTCTAGAGGCTCCTTCCGGGCAGGCAAGGATCCTAGGCCCTGGGCATCCATCCTCTCATCATACTTTGAACAAGCTGTGGTGTTGTCCCCCCTCTACACCCCAGTTTGAGGATCCTTCTGTCTGAGGTGGGCTTCGGGCAGAGCACACCTGAAAAAGGGCTACAAACGGGCAGACCAGGATGGCAGATGAGACCCTAGGAGAGAAAATGGGCACCATTCCAGAAGCACCCCCATCCTCAAGTTCCGATCCTCCCACCTGCCTCCTCTTCACACCCTTGTGGCGGCACAGGATAAGCATTGATGTTGGGGTCCCTTCCTGGTTTCAACACTGATTACTAGAGTAAACTTGAGAAAGTTTCTTTAACTCTATAAACCTCAGATTTCCCATCTCTATTTTGAGATGAGTAACTCCTACACCTCACTGGGTTACACTGGAGGTTTACATGAAATATAGGTAGAGCATCCAGCACCTGGAAATTTAGTATAGGATAGGTTAATAATTCAAATCAGTAGAGAAAAAACTATTGAATAAATGACATTGGAAAAAGTGAATATCAGGGAAAATATTTTAAAACACCTAAGAATACATACAAAGATCCACATGAATTAATGCGATGTAGAATAAAGCAAATGTAATAAACCAAACTACATTTATTCAATAAAAATAAATTAATTTAAGAGGGTAGAAAATGCCTTTCTAATTGCATATAAAATCCAAAAACCAAAAAGGAAAAAATGGGCCATTCTGACTTTTCAGAACTTCTACAATAAAAAAAGGAACAAATGAGAAACTAGCAGAAAGTTTCAAAACACACATAATGTAAGATTCAAATCCACAAGATATAGAGTTCCTATAAATTCATAAGAAAAAGACAAACAACACATAGAAAAATGTGCAAAGTGGATGAACAGGTTAGTCACACTAGAAATACTAATGGCCTGTATACATGGAAATAGGCTTATTCTCACAAAAAAAATGTGAAAAATGGAAATTAAAGCAATAGAAATATACCACTTTTGTGCTTTTGGATAGGCAACTTTAGAAAATGTGTAACACTCAGAATTATCGAGGGTTTGGGAAAACTCACACACTGGTAAACTGTTGGTGGGCATGAGGATTATTACAACCTCACTGGCAGTATCTATGGAAATGCTAAATGTGCCAACCCCTGAAACTACCAATTTCACTTAGAGATCAATCATGAAATGTTCCTAAGTGTTCTTGGTGACCTCTGTGCTACTAGCACGTTTAACGCAGCACTGTTTGTAATGAAAAACTGCAAACAACTTGAACGTCCATCAACAGGCAAATAAACTATGACCATGTTACACTTTTAAGCAGTCAAGAGTGAGGCAGTGATGCCCCAACCAACATGGGAAGATTCCCAAGACATAGTGTTAGGGGGAAAAGCAAGCTGAGAAACAAAGCAAATAAAATGATCTTATTATCAAAACAAAAAAAAAAGTCTATATGCACATATGCACTTACACGTGAATAAACTTAAACTCTTGAGGAAGTGAGGATACAATTCGGATTGTTTGCAATTAGCACGTGTTCATGAAAGACTGATTTCCTAAAGGATGAACAGAACTCTAAAATCAGTAGTGCATGGAGCATGGTGGTGGGAGCATGAGTCCAACTCATTAAGTGTCAGTCCCTGCTTCTCCCGCTCCTCCCATAGCCATGCCAATGACCATGACTGACACAGTGGCCAGGGAGGCCACCTCAGGAGAGAGGAGCAAGAGGAGAGAACCCAGCTGGGGTGAGCAGACCCTGGACTGCAGGCAGCTTGGCCTCTTGTGATCACTGCTGGAGCAGGAGTGTCTGGTGGGGGATGAGGAGTCCCAAAGCAAGAAGATCGGGTTGGGGCTCCCTAGCCTTGTCGTGGAAGACCCTATCCTACCACAGAGTATCAGAAAGAGTTGAGAAGTGACAAATTCTGACCACAACCAGAGCAGATGTCCTGAGGTGTCCCAGGAGGAGGCAAGCGTGTGTGGATGGCAAAGGCAGGTGCACAGCTACCTGTCCCTGCATCTCCTGTGGCTGGTGGCTATGGCCTGGGACAGAGAAAAGATAAGAAGCACGGGTGTCCCGAGGCTGGACCTAGAGCCACAGCCTTGGGAGATGCTGATTCACCGTTCTGACATCAGCAATTGCCCTGCAAGTGCAGGTGTCTCCTTATTCTGGCCACTCTTATAGGAAGAGTGAGGGGAGACCAGAGGATGTAAATGATGCGGGGAGAATGACCATGGCCAGCTGTGTGCTCGGGGAATGCGGTGGGGATGATGCTGGTCAGGGGACAGAGGGAAGGTCAGCTCCTCATCCCCACTCCAGAAGTGCCCAGCCGAATGCACAGGTGTGGTGCAGTGCTGAAGACTTCCACAAACTCCACCAGCAACACCCCCAAGTTATTACACCTTTACATCCAGACAAAAAGATCTTCAACTCAAGAATAAAAAAACAAGAAATTCTGACCAGAATGGGAAATAAATGCACCGAACAGTTCATATTTAAGAGGCACAATGTGGATTAACCATACAAAGTTACAGGCAGGCAAGAAGAATACACTCTGGTGCTCTAAGCTGACTAAGCAAATGATTTTATATTGTATATTTCTAAATAGCTAGGAAAGAGGATCTTAAATGTAATCACCACAAAGATAAATGTTTAGGAGATGGACAGGCTGTCTACCGTAAGTGAATTATTGTACAATATACACATGTATTGAAACAACACACTACCCTACAAATAGGTGCAAATAAAAATGTTTTTTTAAAATAAGATTTTTGAGAATCTGATGTCTGCCCAGTGCTGCTCAGTTATGAGCAGTTCTGCATACACAGTTCTCTCTATTCCTAACTCTCAAACACGATGTCCTTTTGTTACTGGGGTTTCAAACCAGCATCAAGAACTTGTTTCTAAGTGGAGTGCAGGCTATCGCCATAGAAACAGCAGAGGCTCTTTCTCTTGCTGCTGTGACACACAACCTGTCCAGAACCTTCCGTTGAGAGTTTCCACAGATTCCCTAGCCAGAGCACTGAGACTGCTTCCTTCACTCCTGAAATTCAGGAACTTACCACGTCATCTTCAGATGACACATTTAACTGCATTTTCAAGGCTATTACTGATACTTCTCTACCAGCCCAGGAGGCTCACAAGGGTTTTTTGTCTTGATTTCAACTTCATAGCCTTGACACCGTCTTCCATTTCATTCCTACCATTTTCCAGCCTAATACAAAAATAATCTAAACAAATCATATTCTCATGAATTATGTAGTATACAATTTTTTAAAAACCGATAACATTATAGATTTGTTTTAAATCAAAGAAAATATGATAACTAACAGTCAAATTTGAAACCTAACCATCATTTCAATATCAAAAATGTCCTCCAACTGTCCAGTCCAAGTAATGAACTACTGCAATAACATTTATATTCGAATCAATTGCTGGATCATTATATATACAAACAACCTGATTGTATGATTTTGAAGGCAGTAGCCATTCTCCATCAGGTTTCAGATGTTAGTTTCAGGCTTGCGTATAATTTTTTATCAAATGTCCAACTCATCAGATGGCACCAATGAATTATATATATATGATATGTTTTAATAGCCAATTAGACTATTAAAACAGTAATCATATTAAATCTAGAATGCAGTTTATTTATACTGCTGAAATTGATTATTAGTTAAAGAACATGAGTAACACCCAGATTTGGCACATCTTTATGGGAACATACTTCGCAGCTAACAGCCAAATGTCTTACTAATCTGTGAAAATACTTCTTTCAAATCAATGGATTCCTTTGTAAATAAAGCAGGAGATGAGGCCTCTTTTAAATGAATATTACTACATTAACCATGCACACAGAATCAGGTAAAATCCCAGTAATTAAATTATTACTGTCTAACCTTTAATCCAGGGATGAATATCCCTTGCTTTTTAAAATTCTAGTAGAATACAAATCTATAAACACAATCCATTTTAATATGCAAAGACGTATGCAAACTGTATATGCAAACACTGGACCCTATCAGTGGCCTACCAACCCCTCATGAAACAATGGTCTCAGATTAGGGCCAGTACACAGGAAGTTACCTAAGAAACACCAAAAAACAGAAACATAAAAAACCTAAACTTACAAATGAAAAATTAAGAACTTGTGCCAGAGACTAGTACCCAAAAAACACACCTATCAAATAAAACTTAAATGCTTTAAGCATTTAAAAGAAAGTCCAAACTTATTAAATAATTCAGTGGACCCACTATGGAAATGCTGATCAGGAACAGTATCAATCAAACAGCAAGACACGACACCTGTCTGAGAGCTGAGTGTACAGCCTAATTGTGCTGCAGCAAGGACGGTGGGTGGCTGCTCCAGAAGGTTCTGCTCCCAGGACACGAGCAGCACCCATCCCTATGCAAAATCATCCTGCACCGAACACAGCATTTCTCAAGGCAGCTCACTGCAGACTTTGAAGAAGAGAGAGTTCATCCACATGGAGCTGCAGCCAATGTCCTCTACAAGAACACCAGCAGGATAAAGATGCACAGTCCCTGCCTTCAAGGAGATTGGAATTCACCCCGAGGCATAGGACACAAGGCAGACATAGGGAAACAGGAAGACGTACCCTGTGTTCTAGAAGCGCCAGAGACAGGGAGGGTCACTCTGCCTGAAAGCAATGAGTCCAGGCTAGAAAGGAGATGGAACTGGGAGGAATGAGACCAGCCAGGATCACCCCTTTCCCTGCATGTGTGGTGCAAGGGATTACCATGAGGGTGGGGGAGGTGGGTGTAAGGAGCTGTCTGCAGAGAGGAGACAGCAGGCATCTGGGCCACACAGCTGGAATGCTGTGGACAAGGCTGAACCTGTCCCACTTGCAGAGAGGAGTGCTAAGGGCTGAATGGAAGAGCAACATGTCAGACGGTATCTGATGCTTCAAACAAATGGCTGGGATTAGTATGAAGAAGGCATGCAGTTAGATGGGTCTCAGCACACATACAGAAGGACCACCGTGTAATCAATATGGGCAGGTGCATAAGCATCAGTCAGAATCACTGAAATGTCTCCAGGACAGCTCTGCGACAAGACAATGTGACCCCTGAAGGGAGTCATGGCCGTGGCTGCCCAGGTATGCACAGCACCAGAGTCACACTTCTCAAGCTGACCTGGAAGCCCCACCGTGACTGGAGCACGGAAATCAGGATGCCTCTCTCTGCAGACACTTCTTTACCAGGTGCAATCCTACCTCGTACTGTGCAATGCCACATCTCATGGGAATGGGGTGAAAACTAAATTTGGTGTTTCTATTCACTGTTGATAGCTACATCTACAAAGAGAACCTTTCCATTTCAAGTCCAGAAGAACAAGTCACAAGCTCCAGTCTGAACTGGAAGGGACCAAGAGCGCCACTTCTTCATGACAAAATAGCAAAGGTGACATTTAACTGCTGGTAAGCAGCTGAAAATTGGTAAGGAGCATCACCATCACAGATTGGGAAATATTAAATCCAGCAGGGCAAGGAGAACCGAAATAAATTTAGAATGTGAAACAAAGATGGAAAAGGTTGAGAAACTGTTCCATCCAGTAAGAACCTGTCAAAGCAGCACATCCATTTTCACTGGAATCCAAGAATATCATGAATTTTGCCTTCAACTAACACTGATTACCCCAAGTGACGGCCTGCATGGCAGGAAAGAAAATCAGCACAGCCCACGAGCAGAAGAATGACTTCTGCAGGATGAGCACAGCTGTGGCAACACCTCACTCTGCCTGCAACATGGGCACAGGCGCAGGCTCAAGATATGAGCCATCCTGGGACCACATGCTTCTGTCCCTCACGGAAAAGCCTGACAGGGTGCCTTGCCTAGGCTGGAACTGGACACTGGGGATCCCAGCTCCAGCACCAGCTCTAGTACCAACAAGAAGGGCTGTGTTTCATGTTGCAACTGAGCACCGTGGAGCCTCATGAGTGCTAAACAACTTAAGAACGCCACACTTAGAGGCAAAAGAAGAATTAAAATCCAGGTGTCTGAACCCAAGCTCACACGCCCTCCACCAATCACACTGTCTTTCAGCAACACACACCATACATAGAGCACTGGGCAAATGATGAAATTGCCCTGTGCCTCAGTTTCCTCACTGATAAAATGGGAGGACAGACTAGACATCTCTTAATTCCCTCCCACCTCTAAAATTCTGTGATTCTACCTTGTGTCAAACACAAAGAGAGAGGAAATAAATCCAGTGTTTGAATTTTCCTAGCAAACCAAAATTCTACATGATGTTTGTTTTACAATACTGAGTCGTACATCCCATCCATAAGTGTTTCTCAGTGATAGGAAGAAAATCCTAAGAGTATAATCTCCAGACTCCAGAGTTTTTCAGTGCAATAAATTCATTCTGGAGGTCAAGTGGGGCAAACATCAAACATCAGCATGCACGACACACAGGGATAATCGATGTTTAAAGAATCAGAATATGGTGAAATGTCCTCAGAAGACACCATTCTCAAGTCACGCACTCTCCCTCTGGTGACTCGGGAGGCACACGCAGAGCCGCAGCGCCCTTTGACCACAGGCACAGTTGGTGTGGGTGGGGAACGAGGGGGGGGCACGTCCAGGTCGCTAAGATGCTGACCACACCACTGGGCACTCCACCCGGGACCGTCACGTGCATCCGAGTAGCTCTGAAGGAACACTGCTGCATTCTTATACTGAATAAGAATTAAACATGAGGGTTTTTCCACTCTTTCTTTCTTCCCAACTAAATAAATTCCTGGGTGCTCAGCACCGCAGAAAACCCTTAAGAGTGTCTGCACCACTCACGTCCTGCTTAACCTGTCCGGGTATCACAGCCACCCTTCCACAACCTGTGACAGGCCTGCTCTCGCAGAAGCCCCGTCTCTGCCATGCAGGCTTCCTATCCTGCCGGGCCCCACTCTGGTTTTGTTCTCTGGTGTTCGCTGGCTCATTTCGAGTGAGGGAGAACACCCCCAGGAGCCGGGGGCCTGGCGCTGGCCAGACGGCGCACTGCCTCCTCACCTTAGGGCGGGTCGCGCCGGACTCTCATCTCCCAACTGGACTCTGAGCAACCCTCACTCTCACTTTATTTTCTCGCCTCCGTGGTCCACGACCCCCTTCTGTGTTGTATCATTTTTAGCCTCTGCTGGGACCAATGACACAGCACTGTGTGCAAATGACACGCTTCCCAGAGCCGACTTCGTTCCTGGAGGGCCTGCCCACAGAGTGTCTCCCAGCAGCGACATGGACAGCAAGCAGCATGTGTCCCTCAGCACTCCTCCTGCTCTACACTGAAGACAACCCAAGAACGAGCAACAGGGAAAAGCCTCCCCATGCCCTGCAGCCGCAGCCGCCACATGCACACACCCCACCACCCCACACTCCGCAGTCCTCCTTTCGTCAGCCACGTTCACCTCACTCCTGTTCTAGAGTTTCTTTTTCTTTTTTTTTTTTTTTGTCGTTTTTTCGTGACCGGCACTCAGCCAGTGAGTGCACCGGTCAGTCCTATATAGGATCCGAACCCGCGGCAGGAGCGTTGCCGCGCTGCCAGCGCAGCACTCTACCAAGTGCGACACGGGCTCGGCCCTCACTCCTGTTCCAACAGGTGTGAAGCATCCTCTCCCTAAGCTGCTCTAACTACTGTCTGTGCTCCATGAAAAAGAACAAGAACAGCTGCTTAACCTTTTTGCTTGGCTGCCTGACAGCGGTCAGGCCCCCTCGCGGACCCCTCACCAGCATGGACAACTGCGCAGTCTCAAAGCTCACGTTCAGCTAACATGCTGTGGTCAAAAGCCTGAGTGTAATTAACTAACATAGAAGACGAGACCATGGGTCCAGGAGCAGTGGCCGCAAGGAGGCAGCAGGCCCAGAAACAGAGGAAAAGGGAGACTTTCTGAAGGTGCATCCATTTCTTACTGTAATTAACTTTCCTTCCCTTGACCCTATGTTTTTCTTGTTAAGACTCTCCTTAAGTCTTCAAACTGCATATGATATTACAGCACTTGTTCCAAACACTGTTTCTATCCTATTAATTTGAGCAACAGAAGTTGTCTTTTTGTTGGTCAAAAACAGTCAAATACTTGCGATTTTATACGACTGCATCTACAACTTGGGGGTCTCCTGCCTATTAAGTTACCATAAGTAACCAAAGATAAGCAGTAGCATATGGATTTGACGTGACAGATGTCAGCATAACAAGCAATTGTCTAAAACAAGGGTGATCAAATTAGTTTTCACTTCATGATATGTAGATAAACAGTAGTAAATGGGCTCCTGGTTGTTTCTGCATTAAAGCTGTGTTCAAATATCTGTGATCACTCTGGCACTCAGCCACACAATCAAGGAGCATCTCAAGAAGGCACCGACACCGACAGCACAGTTACCTTCACGAAGCGAATCTTTCAAAGATGCTTGGTCACAGATTCTGCCTGAGCTTCTCCTATTTATGTCATCTAAATGCTTTCTGAGCAAAATTCTGTTTTGGTCCGTACAGTACTTGAGGTTTGCATGTTTAATTATGAAGCACGATTCAGTTTTCCTACAGGATGGCTTCTAAGCTCTCTGACTCTACTTTGTGTTTGGAAATGTCAATTTTTATAAACTTCAATTATATGCCCTTTCAACTCTTCTCTTTTCTAATTTAAAAAAAAAATAGCTCTCTGTGAACTCCAAAAGTGCACTTTCTATCAATGTGATGTCACTTTCTCAACTGAGGGTTCACATCTAGCGTTGTAACATATTTTCCATGACTTACTGTTACTCACAACGTTGCTACTATTTTAAGTCAGTAACAGGGCTGCTCCTGGGGACCATATCTTAATCGGAGATAAAAGTATTGTGATGATCAGAGCTTTCCAAAGGAATAGATAGCAACACTCAACCAACAAAAGATGATTCTGAAAAAAATAAGTTTCTTCCAGTTAATTGAATAACGCAAGTTATATCTAGATCCAGAAGGATGTCAAAATTTTTTTCAGGTAAAATTACTGCACAACTGGAATTTACTGGAATAGTCACAGAGAGCTGAATTCTAATTCTGACTTTGCTACCACGGCAGGCTGATTGACTCTTAGGATGTCAAAAATTTTTTCAGGTAAAATTACTGCACAACTGGAATTTACTGGAATAGTCACAGAGAGCTGAATTCTAATTCTGACTTTGCTACCACGGCAGGCTGATTGACTCTTAGGAGAACTACTGTTATCTCTTGTCACTCGGTTTTTGCCTATCTGCTCCATCAGTTTTAACTAGTCATCCCATCAAAGTTCTCGAGAACGTAAAATAACATAAATGTTTAAAGATCTAAGTAATCTTTTTTGTAACAGGAAAGGCAAGTGTTTTTTGAAGTTGTATGTATTTTGTAAGAAAAGAAAGGCATGTTGCAGATCAAAATATAGGATTCAAAATGCCCAGTTTCTTTTCTGAAGAGCTGTTTCAAAGGCCTTAGCCAAACCCTACAAATCAGGTAGTTAAATCAATGTAATGTGGTCTCTCTCCTAAGGAATATCCATGAATCAGTAATTTATTGCTACACGAGAGCATAAAAGGTGCCTGCGATGATGGAAAAGTCTGTCTTTTTAGGTAGAAAGATACTGTCCTTTGAGATTACAAAAAGTAACCTCTGTAGCCCTACCAAGCTCTTCAATGTTTCATATCAATTCTATGCCATAAA
This sequence comes from Cynocephalus volans, assembly GCF_027409185.1. Lineage (NCBI taxonomy): Eukaryota > Metazoa > Chordata > Mammalia > Dermoptera > Cynocephalidae > Cynocephalus > Cynocephalus volans. The sequence goes on from NC_084472.1 coordinate 70,337,805, forward strand.
TTTCTCTCCCCTATAAATAAGCTACAATATTCTATTTATTCTAATGTCAACTTTTTCTTAAGTTCAACGATATACGCGGTATCTTGTTATAGAACCATCTGAGGTATATATCAAATTTCTCAAAAAATAAGTTAATATAAAAAATATATACAATGTCTTTAAGAAGTAAATAGCGGTCTCTAAAATTTAATGAACCTGACAAGGAAAAAAAAAGGGTAAGTTCCAATTTATAGTGAAAACAATTTGATCCTTCCCATATCTTCACTTTAAAAGCACCACTGGATTAGCTTCTTAGGAATCCTCTGACTGCCATTAGGGTGGGTAGGAGTAAGGCCCAGGAGCTTTTCCAAATATTGGAAGTATTTCTCTTCATAGTGAAAAAAAAAAAAAATGATAGTGCTAGCCCAATATTTTATCCAATGTGAGCTCCAAAAAGTAGTTGTAGTATTTACTGGAAAACAACCAGTAAAATCTATAGATTAAAAAAAAAAAAAAAAAAAATTAAAAAAACAAGAATTAAACTTCAAAAAATCCAACCAGGGTCACAATTTGTTTGACCAGTTTTTATACAACAAACTGGTAGAAAAACCCAACGGAGCTCACACAATGAGCACCGCATTTTCAGAGAATGCCCCGTGTTCCCACTTCAGAGGACTGAGAAATGAGAAGCAAATAGAAGGGCACTTCAAAAAGTTCATGGAAAAGTTCACATTATCTTTTAACTCTATTTTTCCACGAACTTTTCAAAGTACTCTTATACAGCTAATGTATAACACATTATTATTATTATTCATTTGCCTATATATTCACTCACACTGTGTGAGATTCAGCACAGGTTTCTCTACAGGATTAGAGAAACAACTTGTTTTCTACATTCTTGTTGACTCAACAGGCATTTGAGTGCAGCCAACCCTCATATTAACACACTGTATAAACCTGTAATAATTAAACTCCGCTCAGAAGATTTGGCTAAAGCTCTAATAAGAAAAAATGATAGTGATTTCTATTTTGTTTTGAAAAAATGCACAGTAGTCACTACAGAATACAAATAGCCCTGTCCATAAGCTTTGATTTCTACCATTCTTGAATGTTCAGGTTAAAAGTGACATCCACTAACCAGTCTGCAGGAAGAACATATAAACATCCCTGGCTTTGCAGAGGAAATTCCAAGCTCTGTAACTGAAACATCACCTTCCACTTAACTACCCAAAGCAAAAGGTAATGAAGGAAATATCAAAATATTTAAAATTCATAACAAGTAAGAAAATTAGAAAAACAAAGTTGGCCAAGCATCTTTAAGTATACACATGGCTGCTATTTGGAAAGTAACCTGTTCCAGTGAATGATCTCTGAACCCACAGGGTTACTAGAATCCAAGGAGATTAATTATAACTGTACACCAACCTGAAGATATTCTTACCTGGCTGTCGCATGTAAGGAAGGGGAAGAGGGGAGGAAAGGACATGAGCGTGTGCGCGCGTGTGTGTGTGTGCGCGCGCGCACATGCTTTTATGTACATGTGCTGTTACAGTGAGAACTGGGTCTGGGACGGAAAAGGAAGAGAGGATCACATCTCAGAGGAGGTCCATGACCATGTTCTTTGCTCAGAAATTACTGACGCCCAGGAGAGAGTATCAACTCAAGATGTCAAAGGTGTTAACTTATGTGAACACATCTGGGTAATTAGCAAAAAAGAAGCAGCAAGTGGAGCTGACAGGTGCCTGTATCTGCACCCAACAGTGCAAGCTCCTGGTTCCCACTGGGGTGCAGGAACCTGGGTGTAGGGCAACCCGAACACAGGAGCTCTGGGCAAAGGCTACCTGGGCACAAGGGTACCCAGGCACAGGTCACCTGAGCACTGGGCTAGGTGGGTGTGGGGCCACCTGGACACTGGAGACCTGGGCAAAGGCTACCCAGGCACAGGTCTACCTGAGCATAGGGCTAGTTTGGTGGGGGCTCACCTGGGTACAGGGGCCCTGGGCAAGGCTACCCAGGCACAAGTCCACCAGAGCATGGGGCTGGCTTGGTGTGGGGCCACCTGGGCACAAGGGCTCTAGGCAAGGGCTACCCAGGCACCGGTCCACCTGAGTATGGGGTTAACCAGGTATGAGGCCACCTGGGCACGGTGCTCTGGGCAAGGGCTACCTGGGCACAAGGTTGCCAAGGCACAGGTCCACCTGAGCACTGGGCTAGGTGGGTGTGGGGCCACGTGGGCACAGGAGACCTGGGCAAAAGCTACCTGGGCACAGGTCTACCTGAGCATGGGGTTAGGTGGGTGTGGGCCCACCTGGGTACCGGGGCCCTGGGCAAGGGCTACCCAGGCACAAGTTAACCAGACCACGGGGCTACTTGATGTGGAGCCACCTGGGCATAGGGGTCCTGGGCAAAGGCTACCCAGACACAGGTGTACCTGAGCACGGGGAGAGATGGATGTGGGTACAGGGGCCCTGGGCAAGGGCCACGCAGGCACCGGTGCACCTGAGTATGCAATTAATCAGGTATGGAGCCACCTGGGCATAGGGGACCTGAGCAAGGGCTACCTGGGCACAGAGTCCCCTGAGCATGGGGCTAGCTTGGTGTGGGGTCACTTAGGCCTAGAAGACCTGGGCAAGAGCTACCTGAGCACAAGATTACTCAAGCACAGGGCCCCCTGAGCATGGGACTAGCTTGGTGTAGAATCACCTAGGCATAGGAGACCTAGGCAAGAGCTCCCTGAGTACAAGGTTACTCAGGCACAGGGCCACCTGAGCCAGGGGCTAGCTGGGTGTGGGGCCACCTGAGCACAGGGACCCCGAGCAAGGACTACCGGGGAACCAGGTCACCGGGGCACAGGGCCACCCAAGCCTGGGCGACCCGGACTTGGGCCACTTGGGTAAGCTCGCTCACCTGGTACAGTTTCCGGGGCGGCCTCCTCGCTGCTGTCCTCGGCGGCCTCGTCGGCCAGGCCGGAGCCTGGGGAGTCGGCAGGGGCGCAGGCCGAGCCAGGGCTGCTGGGCTGGGAGGCGGAGTCACCCTCGCTGAGCGAGCCACAGCGCACGCGCGCTGGACGGTCCCCGTCGGTGTCTCGGTCACGGCGCACGCGGCGGTGCACGCGGGAGTGCAGCACCATCTGGTGGTAGGTGCGGAAGATCTTGCCGCACTCGAAGCACTCGGAGGACTTGCCATGGCCGGCAGCGGCAGCAGCCCGGCGGCTGGAGCGCGCGGCTGGCCGGGGGTCGAGGTTGCCGGGTGGCTGGGCGTCCCCAGGCACACTCGCCCTCTTCCTGGGGGGGCCCTGTGTGGCCTGCGCGTCCTGCTCGCGCCTACGCTTCTCCTGGCTCACCAGGATGTACTCGCGCCGGTCCTTGTCGAAGGCCACGTCTCCGGCCAGCGCCTCGTCCCAGGCCCCGTACTTGAGGTACTCGGCCGGCTCTGCTACCTTGCCCCTGGTGGCCAGCTGCCAGGCCTGGTAGCTGTTGACGGGGTCCAGCTCGGCCACCCGGCGTCCGGCCTGCGTGCTGGCGGGCACGGGGCGGGCTCCCGCCGGCCGCAGGTTCAGGCACTGTAGGAAGAGCTGCTTGGTGTCCGCGGGGACGGCGGCCACCCCCTCGTCGGCCGGGGCTCGGGTGCGGCCCGCCTCGACCTGGCGGTGGATGGCATTGTGGGCGTTCAAGCTGTCCAGGTTTGTAAACAGGTTCCCGCACTTGGTGCAGACCTCGTAGAGCGACAGGCCAGCGACAATGACCTCCTCCTGCACCACGTTGTTGATTGTGGCAATGGGGTCCAGCTCGCTCCGCGGCCTGTTCTTGCTCCCCGCCCGGGGACCATGCGCCTTCATGTGGTTCTTGAGGAACCATGGCTCCTTGAAGCGGCGGCCGCAGATGTGGCAGCCGTGGTCGAAGGAGCCCCGGTGCTTCTTCATGTGCGCCTTGAGGAACCAAGTCTGGCTGAAAGCCTGGCCGCACACCTCGCACGGGAACTCGCCGGGGCTCAGCTCGGGCTTGCCGTTCTCCACGCACGCCTCACCGCCGTGGGGCACCTGCGCAGTGATGTGGTCCCTCTCGACGTGACTCAGCAGCGACTCCTCGCGCAGGGTCACGTAGCTGCACAGCCTGCACTTGAACGGCTTGTGCGCCTGGTGCACGTGCAGCTCCAGGTCCTTCTTCCGCTCGAACCGGCTCCTGCAGAAGGCGCACTGCGCCCTGGCTTCTTCCGCACTGCCCTCCGCATCCTTCCTGCTGCTCCTCAGCAGGATCTTTCCGCCGTCCGCCTGCGTAGCCCCGTTCAGGATTCTGTTGCAGGCTGACGTGCTCTTGGTGGGGCTGGTGCAGCCGTCCAGGCCCTCGGACACGCGCATCTCGCCCAGCTGCGCCTCGCCCACCTCCGACTCATGGCCCTGAATCAGGGTCCCGGTTCGGTGGCTCCGGATGTGAATCTTCAGGTTGCCCTTCTGGGAAGCCCTGTGGTCACAGTAAGGACACTTGTAGGGCTTCTCCCCCGTGTGCTTACGCATGTGCTGCGACAGCGAGCTCTGGAAAGGGAAGCTCTTGCCACAGATGCAGCAGCTGTGGCATGCCGCTTTCTCCCCGTCTGCCTCGTGGCTCCTGCTGGCCCTGGAGGGGCTAGGACCCCTCCTCAGCTCCATCTCGGCCTCTCTGTTGCGATCCATCTGAACGACTGTCACATGAGCCGCGGAGGGGGTACAACGGGGGCGCGGCTGTTGGTGGCCGCACAGCCTTTTGTGGCGCAGGCCTGCAGGAACGGCGCCTTATCTCTCCATTTTCAGAGGAGCTTCTGGCTTCCCAGAAACGAGACGTGTGCCTGCCACGAGGAGGAGCATATGCTACGTGCAGAACATGGCAGATGGCGGCGAGCACCTGAAACAGAGAGACGGAAATCTTATGAACAACGGCCGTCCGTCCACAGGCTTTGCCGTAAATACATCAACCCAATCCAAATCAAAGAAATGAGACACCGATGGAAATTCAGATAGATGAACGACTAGCAGTTTGCCGTTTTAAAAAATGCATAATTGATCAATGATAAATAATTGTATTAAATAATTAAAATAAGTAATTGTAAATGATTGTGCACTTAATTTTTTCCCAAAACGATATCAAATCTTTAAGGATATACTGTGGTTACTGTTTGCAGCAGTGTGTGAAATGTGCACTACCTGACAGGGAGAATATGTGGGAACGAAGGACAGAGAGGAAAGGAGCTGGGAGGAGGGCAGGAAGGCAGGTTGGGGCTGAGCTCGTCAGTGATGGGAAGTGAGCTGCAAAGGCAGGTGACGACTGCTGACAGCAGTTTACAATATGTGATTATGTTTAGATATTAAAGAAACAAGTGTTCCATTTAGAATGTACATGATTTAATAAAGGACAGGCAACATGGTGTGGAAAAGGCACCCTGAGTTCCGCAGGCTGCTTCAGGGCCCTGAGGCAGGAACTGCCCTGCCTGACGCCACTTCTACATGTGTCTGACCCTGAGACCAGTTACAGCTACACCGAGGCTGGCTTCTGACACCGTTCTCCTCCTGGCCTTGTCCTTTTTCTCCTGGACCCTCTGCCTGCATTCCCCCTAAACGGGCTCCAGGCTCTGGCCACAAGACTAAGTCCTATTCTCAATGCAGAGCCCATTCCAGACCCCATGAGGTCGTTCCTATTTCTCCACTTCCCCACAGATCCCACACTGCCCTCCCAGTGAGGCTGGGTCTGCCCCCCAGAGGTGGTGCCCGAGCCCCATGACAGTGGGCATCAGTCACACCCATTGTCACTGTCACCTTCATGCACATCCCCCCAAGCTCCTCCCTCCAGGCTCACAGCAAAGGCCAGGCCAACAAAGTCTGCCCATGTGCCTGTGTCCAGCACAGAGCCGGCAGGAGCCAACCTGATGCATGAATCTGAATACCTGTGAACGGCCATAGGAGCCAAAAAGGTGCACACCGAACAGCGACTCTGCAATGAAAACAGGAATTCCATCTGACCCTGGAAAAGTTAAGGAAACAAAACAGTGGGCCGACTGGGAAAGGATGTGAGAGAGACGGTGTCTTCCGGGCCAGCACCCTGATGGGTCAGAGAGGGAAGGGGCTAAAGAGCCCCCTGGGGACAGGGTCTGATTGTCCTGCTCACACACAGGAGTCGAGCTCAGAATGCCCAGGAAGGGTCTCCTCCAGGGGAAGTCTCCAGACTTGCACAGACAGATGCCCAGATGAGCAGATTTTCTGAAAAAAACAAGCTGTAACCCGTAGAAAGGATGCCGTGTTTTACAAGCCTACAATCTCATACACACTAAGAACATCTACTTAAAATTTCACAAAACGGGAAGAGGCTGTATGTTTCTGGTTTTGAACCATTCAGTACATTGACATGCAGCTTTTACTCAAGAATGAAAGGGTCTCTTCCCCAAGGACCCCTGGGTGGCGTCTCCCTGTTTGCTCTGGGTTTTCCAAAGTGCATCATTTTCACTGAATAAGACACGGAAAAGAAGGCTGACGAAAGACCAGAGGGGGCATGTGCTAAGAATCAGCATCTGTGTGACAGGAGGGTCCCCAGGTGTCCCTAGGAGAGGCGGAGTTCTGAGCATTTGACACCCTGTTCCTGAAGACACAGACACCACCAAGACTGGAGCTGGGTCGGCTCACTCCAGCCTCCTCCGCAGACAAGCACAGCACAGGTAGAAATCTTACTGAGAGTTACAGACTATAAAACGTCTTCCGAAAAAAACCCCTGTTGACTCTGAAAAGCAGCATGGGGGTCCTCAGTCTTTACCCCACAGATGCGCCTGGCAGGGCCAGCCCACAAAGGGGCACAGAGATAAGAGGAGAGCGGAAGCCAGAGAATCACTGACTCCAAAAATAAATAAGTGAAAACTCCCCCTAGAACTGGCAAGTAAATGAGGTGAACAAGAACATTTCTAATGATGATTTTACTCTAAGCTAACTTATTTTGCCAAACTTTTCTGGGCTTGGCACAAGTTTTGGTTGGCTGTATAATCATCTACGATGATTTTGTAAGGCAAATGATTTCCATGAATCTCTGTCTTTCTCCAGGCCTTATTTTGCCACTACCCCCCAAAGTGTTGAATTTGTGGTAATATATAAAAGTATGAATGGAACATACTATTCTTATGTAACTTAGTGTATAGCAGACCAAATCTGCTATAAAAATCTTATGTTTAAAGAAACATATAGAAATAAGTTTACAGAGAAAGAAAAAAGAAAGAAAATAAAAAAGAAAGAAACTAAAATCCTGGAAATCCAGTGACTCTGATCTAATTTTACAGATTCCACCAGTCTGCTGATGTTTGTCCAGCAGGGATGTGAAATGTCAAGACAGTTCTCCACTGGGAGGGAATGACGCAGCCTGGAGCCAGCTTCGAAGACAGGACTCACAGAGCAGGAGAGGCAGCCCGCACGCACACCTCAAAACAAACACGAATCTTCCAAGTGCAAAGACTTGCACGACCGTCAAACACATGCGCTGTGGCGATTTGTTCCTGCCTTCTCTTGCAGAGTGGCAGCTCCTGGTGCTTGTACTCAGAGACCCTGCTCCATGCCAGGGATACCTGCAGGTCGTAGGGTCTCGGCCAGCACAGTGTGGTTAGCACAAAGTGCACAACGTGGAACCTGGAGCCCGGTGTGTGGCTTCCTGGCAGTGGCCTCCACACCCTCAGCTCATCCCCCACCTGTCAGGGTCTGAGGAAGCCCCCAGCAAGCACCTCCTCTCACAACGCCCACCGCCCATCCTCGGAGGGCACCACTCAGATCCCAAGTGACAGTACAAACTGAAGCAGTAAACACCTGCCCACCCAACTGGCCCTCTCTCCGAATTCCAGGCAGCCTCCTCCCTGCAGGCCCTCAGGCCCAGCGCGCTGTGCAGAGGAGTGTATAGGAAAGTAGGCTCTCCCCATGGTGACGTCACACCCACCCACTGGAACCCAGCCTCGTGCGGCACAGCTCGGGCATCCCAGGCCACGTCCACTGTCCTTCCCATAAGACGCTCCCTGTGACTGCTCTTCCACGAGGGGTCGTAGACTTTCCCGCACATGTAAAAGGGCTTGTGACATCATCTTCTCTCCCTGACACCCCTTCCCACTCTTCATGACAGCCCTGATGTTCATTTCTGATCCCCCAACACCCCCCACCCCCAGCCAAAGCCTGGACACTTGCCCTGGGGCCCCCCAGAGATGACAGAAAGAAGTTTCCACTTTTCACTAGGCCTTCCCTCCAAACTAGCTTTAAAAGCTTTCCCCAAAAGCTAGCAGGGGCCAGCAATTTACAAGAAAATGCTCAAATGCTCGAGGAAGGGTGTTATAATACATTGCCCCCACAGCCAACAGAACAAGCTCTTCTTTCTCCCAGGTTCTGTACTTCTCTGCCCACCCCCATCTTTCAAAAATAAGCCCAGCTGTAAATCCCTGTGAGAACTGTACAGGATGTGTTTTTAAAGGACTGAAAAACATTTTGAAGGGAAAAAATACATAAATGGAAAACGTGTTATAAAGGTAACAATTTAAGCCCAAAACACCATTATATTAAGGAAGTCATAACATGAACCAAGCTGCCCCTGCTCAGAAGTCCATTAAGTGGTCCCCTCCTGATGCCCGCAGTTGACTACCAAAGTTTCTCACAAACTTTTTAAAAAAAGTCAAAAATTCATTCCTTTCAATTGACTCTCCCCTGGGTCACTCAGTGGCCAAATCAACAGATCTTTGTAATCATTCTTTATAGCTACAGCCAAAAATTGCCATTTAAGATAAGGGCATCACTTCCAAAAAAGAACAAGAATGCTGTCCTCAGAACTTCCAACTTAAAAACATGCCACAGGTGGCGCCCCCCAACTAGAAGGATTACCGGGACATTCACAGCCCTCCTGCACTAACCTGCTGTCCTTTAAAAGCCACCAGACTCTGTCAGCTGGGAGTGTCTCCAATGGTTTCTCCACATTTATTCTGATCCCTAGTGGGGAGTGGTTCACACGCAAGCAACACCAGATAATGACGTGTTATAATATTCAGTTCTAGCCAAAGACTTTAATTCCTCAAACAAATGCCGCCAAATGCAAGATGGGGTTCCAACTTTCGCTAAAACAGTGACCTATAGATAACTAGCCTTATAAAAACTGGGAAATGCTAGCTTGTTACCCAACCCAGAGTGAATACTAAAAAGTCCTGCAGTAACACAAATAGTGGGGTCAGGCAGGTCAGCGGCAGGTGTGCCAGCTGACATGACAGTATGGCAGCCCATGTACAGAGGTACGGCAGAACCCAACTCAGCACAGAGTTTGCCCATAATGAATCAGTTTTGTTGTTATTGTAAGATGTATTACAAACTTTTTCCAAGGCTGAAATTGGGAATGTGCCAGACAAGACTGTAATTTAATTGTTTAGTCATAAAAATGACTTGCTGATTAGGGTTTTAAAATAGATCTACAATGATCTCTCGCTCTGTGTGTGTGCATTTCTCTAGAGATTTAATGAACTGTCAGAAGCTATTTTTTAAAAATGCCTGATATGATTTTTGAAATAAGAAATATATCTCATTTGAAAGAAGTTAAGTAATTTAATCACATTTATAAACAATAGAAAAAAGTAAAAAGTTTATTGAAGAAAAAACATGTATTCGTAACATTAAAAATGCATTATAATAGAGACAGAGAGGGGTTGAAAAGAAGACAAAATATGAAAGTTGAAAATAAAACATGCAGCTCAACTTTCAAAATAATGATGTAAGCACATAAATAAATAAAGCACTGGATTTAAATACATACCTATAAGGCTGCTGCCATACCTCAGAGTCTTTCTTCTTTCTTTTTTTTTTTTCACCTATATAGTACAGTTGAAATTGAGTGATCTTCCCCAGATTTCTTACGTTTGCTATATGTAGGATAAATTTAATCTGTGGGCAAATGTTTCAACTAATAAATCTCTCCTGTGAGTGACAACCCTGGGAACTGTTTTTGACCTAATACAATGCAGAAAAGTCACTTCCTGACAGACACCCTGGTGGTCTGCAGAAACATTTCCCAGTGCAGGCAACTATGTACCAGCATTAACCCCACTGACACTACAGAACCTACTTTAGGAACAAGCACCGCAAAACCACAATCCAAGACCTATAGCTGGAAAGAAAAAACATTTTAACATAGCCAAAGGGTGTACTTGGAACAAATGGGAGTGGACTACAGAGTCTCTACCAACATACCCGAAGCACCTCCCTGGACAGCACGCTCCTTAAGGTATTCCAATACCATCCAGGGCAGTGTGATCAGATTTTATCAAGGGTTTCATTACAGCAAGCACTTCCTGAGCACCTACTGATCACAAGAGCACACATCGGGAGCTAAAGAATCAAAGATAACTAAGAAACAGCACTTAGCTGCAAGGAACTCACAAATCAGAAAGCGAAGCAAGCATGTAAACAGACCATTATAAAACAATGGGCTGGCAGTGCACCAGTAGGACACGCAGAAGTTTCCAGAAGGCCAGGGAGGGAAGCAATTATGTACCATATAAATGCAAGGATTGGCTAGATCTCCCCAGGGACCTTGAGGCTCGTCAGGGAATCAAACTGATGAGGGTTGGATTCTAAGCACTAGAGAAACTCCACATTCATGAAATACCAGGTCTTCCTGGGCTCTTCCCTCCCTCTCGCCAGCACCCAGTAATAGCCCCACGTCCTGTTGACTGGGCCTCCCAATTCATTCCTGAATCTGTGCACCCACTTCACGCCAAAATCATCCTTCCAGAGTGCACATCAGGGAGCCTTATGGAGACTTCCAACCCTTCACAGGCTTTTCCCACCCTTAAGATGAAGCCCAATCTCCAGTGCCCTGGACCCCCCTCTTTACAGCCATGTACCCTGTCCCACACCTCAGCACACCTCCAGTACCCCAGCACGCCTCTGGTACCCATGCTGCCTCTGGCCTTCCTGCACGCAATCCCACGCCCACCCATCAGGAAGCTGGCAGGTACGGCTTTTCTGACCCTCTTCAACCATCAGACAGAGTCAGATGCTCAACAACACACTGAGAGGGGGTCAGACTACCCAGGATTAAAATCCACTTAAGCCACTAAATCAGATCAACTGTGTGATCTTGAGCAAGGGTCTTAGCCTCTCTGTTTCTCAGCCCATTTCTTCATCTTAAAACGTAAACGATAGTAATGATACCTATATTATGATACTTTTGTGAGGTTAAAATTAATGCATGCGTAGTACAGTATTTAGCAGGGCGTAAACAGTTAATATATCTTAGATGTTATTTATTAACAAATAATTGTTGAATAAATGAATGAAATGTCAGTGCAGAATCCAAAGACACTTGGTCACTGGCAGTGAAAATATTTGGTTTAATAAATTCAAAAGCACAAAATAGCAGTTTAGGAAGCTGGATTAGAAAAGCTAAATAGTAACACCTATGTATTTACTGGGCCCTTATAGGTTATGCTCCTACAGGTTATTTAATATGATTAAAAATTCTTTCACCAACAGCTACAATCATCTACAACAGACATGTTCGAACACATTTTAGCTCCATAACGCTTTATAAAAATTAACTTTAATATGGACTGTATATCCAATGGTACTTGAGAGCTACTATTACTTTTGTTAAGTTGGTAACATAGGAGAATGTTCTTATTTTTTAGAGATGTGTGATGAAATATTCAGTGGTGGTTTATAAGGGGGGGAGAGAGGGGGGGAGAGAGGGAGGGAGGCGGGGAGGGAGAGAGAGAGAGAGAGAGAGAGAGAAAGCAAATATACCAAAACATTAGCAATTGCTGGGTCTAGATAGGAGGTGTATGTATGTTCATTGGCTACTCTCCCTATTTTCATGGATTTTGGAAGTTTTTCACAAAAGAAGTTAAATTAATAACTCCTGCTTGCCGCTCCAGCAAGTAACAAAACTGAGCGCAGAGCTTCTCTAGGGGAGCCTGTTGGGCCCCTCCCCATCCACCCCTCCTTCCTCACCCCCCCCATTCTCTTCCAGGCCCCAAGGAAGCTCTGAGAGCTCTAAGGAATGCAGTTTGGGAAATCACCTTTTGTTAATTTCAGTTTTCTAAAGAAAGAAGAATCATCTGAATAATATGAATTTGTTCAAGTGAAAAGCGGTATTTTACAAGACTGCTTTCTGTTGTTTCAGAGGCTTGCCCAGAGACATTACAGAAACCCACCCACAAGCTCCAGCTGCAAAATGTTCCTGCAGACAATATGAACTATCTCGATCACCAGCCAAAATTAACGAACCTGAGAACATGGCTATCTATCCTTTCCTCACTTCATGAAGTAAAAAGCCTGTAACACTGTTGAAGTTCTTCCACATTTTAAATAATTTTCTGACCAGTTAAATATGGCATTCCCAGGGGGGGGGAAATGTACACTATCCAACGTTTTTAAATAAGTATGTCTCTGAAATGATAGGAAATCTCGCCATTTTCTGCTATGTGAATTAAACCAACACAAAACAAGAGAGGAATGGTGGTGTACCGATTTCCCTAAACTATCAATGTTCACTCAATCAAATCTTATCCTGAAAAAGAAATCAGAAGGATAATTTTCAAATGTGCTCTTGTATTTAGAGTAATTTCCAAGACAACACAACTCTTAAAGTTTGTTTAAACTGACCAAAACCAGACTCGTAGACACCAGGGAGGAACAAAGCAGCTGCTGGAAAACTGAACGCTCCGCTTCCTGCACGAAGTTCACTCCAACCAGTCTTGTCAGTTTAAGGAAGCAAAATCAAAGGCCGTGCTGTTTTTCCAATAACTATCTACTTGGTCATTATTTTCGGTTCTGGCTCATTCATTAACCATATCACGATACTAAAAATCAGCCCTGGCTCCCCCGATGCCACGTGGTTTTCCTCTCCCCTCTGACCACCTTCCAGAGAAGCCTGGGCTTCCAGGGCTGCTGCCGTCCTTGGGTGGAGGGGATTTCTGAGAAGGGGCTGGAGTGGAATTTGAAGAATCAGTGAGGTAGGGAAAATGCCAAGAAGCTCCCAGCACACAGGACACACAAGATATTTACAGGGCTGTGTGCAAGGGAGTATTACGGCTCGGAGAAGCAAAGCATAAAATAAAAAGAGCAACTCCCTCTGGTGCTTTGCTGAAGGGCGGTTCTCTGAAGCGGTCACTCCCAGCCACTGCGACAGGGTCTGCCCAGAAGCCCCTACCCGGGCTGAGTGGGTGCTAGGCCCAGCCTGCGTTTCAGCATACTGTGTGCGTCTGTTCTCTGGGAGACAATGAAATGGGCTTCACTAGTTACACTGTAGTATTATGAGCCATGAATTAAAATACATCATTAACATCCTGGACAAGCTTATCTTACTATTGAGACAAAAAGCCCATTCTTTAAACAAATGGGGAAAAATTCCATAACAACAATGAAGAGTTCCTCTCCCTACAAACCATTCTGTAGAAGATTAACAATTACAGGCTTATAGTCCCCAGACTAGGGTCCCGAAGAGCCCCATGAAGAGCTGCATTCACCACTGGGAGGGTTGGGAGGGTAGGGACGGGGACGACTGGGCCTCGGGCTGCTGCTGTTCTCAGACCAATCAATAATCCATTATGAACAAGCCACATTTCCACTCTAATAAGAAGGAAGGAATAAAAGGCGACCAGAATCGGCAGCATTCACAAGAAACGCCACCCCACCTCCCCCACTAGGGGACCGAGGACACAAAACCCCACTATCCCAGGCAGCACCAGCAGCGGCAGAGTCGGCCCCACCGCCCAGGACAAACCTGCCTGCGAAGCTGCCACACCACAATGTCTTAGATGTTTTGCTAAAAGCACTGGCTCCAAAGGTGATTCTCAAGCAGGCTTTGTTCAGAAGATGAGGTAGTGTGAGGAAGATGATAAACTCCATGTCCTTAAACAAAGGTTTCTTTAATTATTTAGCACCCTCGAATAAATCAAAGCGAGTGCCAACAGGCAAGTCCCCAAATGTAACGAACTGCCCATCAGAAGGCTTTATGACACACTCTGTGACCACGTAAGCAATACTTGCTTCAGTTCTGCATCTCAGACCCCCGCCTGGCAGCCGTCGCTCTATTTATAGCAAAAATTCTTATATGACCTAAATGTTATTCTTCTGCAAGTAGGTTACCTTTTATGAAGCTGTTTACCACAAACTGTCAAAAAACCCAAATAAATACCTGGTTCAGGAGAAAAGAGAGAACTCAGATATAAGTTCAGGGAGAAGAACATTTGCTGACAGTAAAGACAATACAGCAATATATTTCCAAAATTATATAAAACAGCATTAGCATGTAAGCTGCTCATAGGTCCTTTTACTAAAATATAAAGATTGGTAGTCAAATCTGACCTTACAGGAGGAAAAAATGCAGCTGAATACACAATATAATTATTGATTACACTCAGAAAAGTCCAAGAATAAATGAGGGAGGATGTGGGAATTTTCTGTCCCCAGTCATTAATAACATATCCTGAGAACTTCAAAGTAGTTCTGGAGACTTGAATAAAGCGGCATCCATGTGAAAATGAGGGTGGGGGGATTTTTTTATATCAAAGGGGAAGAAGCCTCTTGTTAACTGTTTTGCCCCCTCCACAAGTAATGCGGTACTGTTACTTGTTTACTATATACCATTTCCCAAGTCTTACACTGAGTAGCTACTTTACCAATCTATTTGCCACTAAAAAAGTGAAATTCACAAAACTGAAAAAAAAAGGTAAAATAACAGGAGTCAGGGCTTGCTCTATAATTTTCTGCAGATAAATGTGCTGCTCGAGCCCGAGCTGGTGTTAAGGATTTGGAGGTAAATCCAGTCTTCCTGGAGCAGCCAGCACTGCTAGTAGAGTTAATGATCTTGTCCACATTTCCACTAAGAGCCCCATTTCCAGAGGCTTAGAACTACATCTCCCCCAAACTGGATGGCTCGGATGAAGTTTTGTGGTCACTGAGGGTCACCCTGTGCCCCACAAAAACAGAACAAATCACTCGCTATTCATTACACGAGCCACCAAAGCACTGGGCTTTTACTCTGACTTTTTATTTTACATCCTGCACCAAGCCCATTAGAGCCAAAGTTGTAAATAATTCAGAAACACGGAAAACTTGGGGAACTGCAGAGAAAATGAAGATTCATAAATTTCTGTTTTTAATACAAACATGGAAAATCAGAAGGCCTCAGAAAAACTGCAGAGAGAATCTAATTTTAAAGTGGCTTAGAGGTTTTTATGGAGCCTAAACTCAAAACATGTAGAAACTGTTACCAATTCAGTGTCTAGTATGAAATTTTTTAAAAATTTTCTTAGAAATGATCAGCAGTAAACACAGTCATACAGAAACTCATATTTTCTTAATATGAAACACTTCCCAGTCATTACTAGCAACACTTTTTCTTGAAATTTCTATTAGGCTGTTAAATATATTTTAATTGAAATTTGTTTGTACAAATAAGCTGTGTATTTTATGTCATGTAAACCAGCAAAGAACAATATTTGCCCCGACACACATGCTGCTGTATTTCTAACCTTTCACTTAAAACCAATATTTCTCTCCCAGTATAAGAAAACAGATTACAAGTAATAAGTATCTAACATCATCTCTTCTGTGTTTTTTGTAAAAGAGCCTAGAAGTCGCCACCATCAAATAAAAGAAAGAACTATGCCCAAGAATACAAAGAAAGATAATTATGTGCAATAAGCCATAAAACATTCTGTTAAACATTACCTTCCAAGGTAGTACCATGTAGCACAGAAATCAGCCCCACAAAAATCCTTCATTAAGAGCTCACAGGGAAAAACAGACACTTCGATAATCAACTTTAACAAATTCTAAGCAATCACACATTTTCTGTAAAAATATCCTGAATTTGAGTATAGTTTTGTAGAATAGCTGAAAGGCATATCGTGCAAGAAATTACTTCAGATTTTGTTTGCCATTATACAAATACCAATCAATACTTTAAGTGGATCAACATAAAAAAAGGACAAATCTTCCCAAAATGCTTTCCTATGTACAGCACATACACTATAACCAGTTTAAATTTTCCAGATCCGTTAATGCCAGTAACTACTGTAACATGACCTAGTTTATCAATAACATACGCAGCACCTTTGAAAGCAGTTGGATATTTCAGCCGCTTAAGGAGAGTGCTCTGTCAGAGAATGTGTACAAAGAGTGATTCTTGACAAGAAAATGATGTTGCATCTCTATAGGATTTATCCTGCACTGCCTGTCTAAAAATATATTTTCAAACACACTTAATGACACATTGCTGTAAGTTCTAAGTTTTGAAGATAAAAGAGTATCTGTACTTTCCTTGCATGGAAAAAAAAAAAAAAAGGATAAAGAAACAAATTTCCACTGTAATTACCCATAATGTTATTGCGTTATTCATCTACCAAAGGTAAGAAAATTTTGCACCTGATGAGATTATAAACAATGATGCAGAAATGAGGATGGGAGCTTCTTTTTTAAAACCAAAACATCTTACCCAGCAACAGCTTTGGGTAAAAGTAAATATAAAACATAACAAGGCACATTTCTGAATTTCCAAGTATCTAGCACCCACCCCCTCGGTCCCAGGAGAAGAGAACTATCGACCCCTCAGCCTTTGGCCAGCCTGGGTTATTTGGGAATAAACTGTTACACTTTGATGAGGACAATACTGTCCTATGTCAAACAGGGAGACAAACAGTAATCACACCAGTTGCTTGCAAATATTTTCCAAGAACTCAAAGACCATAGCAGACGGAATGACTACACCTGGACAGTCTGCTTGGTCACAGCAAGATCCATATTTAAGTTAAGGTCAGGACGGTTGCGGGCACACACGGTGCATCAACATATTCATTCTGTCAACGCCGTCACCTTCCTCTCCCTCTCCCATCCAGCACCCCTCCCCGACCGGAAGCACACGGCAGCACAGAGCACCCAGGTTCCTTTCTGTGATGTCCAACACGAACATGGGGGACACCTGTGCCAGGCACGGCCAGGACACAGACGGGCGGGAAAGGCCCGGTTGCAGCGCACAGCAGATCCCTGGCCCCTGCCCAGGGCAACAGCAGCAGACAGAGGACTCGCCGGCCTGTGCGTGTGTCCAGACACCATGACACCTGCTCACGGAAAGACTCCATGAGTGTGTGTGAAAGCAGACCAGGGACGCAGGGTTTAGAGAAAGGGCTGGTTACTCACAAACTCCCTGTTCAGCGCACTGGGAGACAGGCATCGAGGCGTGTCTTCCCTGGACTCTGCGACACTGCATCCATGCCAGGCATCACGCGGATGGCAGAGAGCAGCCGTCAAACCCGCAAGGCGCAGGAGAGTAAATTACGACGGCCCCAAAGACAGGCTTGCAACTCAGCCAGGGTAACGCGCCCATGCTCACATCAGTCTCCAGTCTACGCAAGTGACAACCACCATTGCCCATCCCCACTCAAGCCTGGGCCCGGCATCCGTGCACTGGCTCTCCCTCAAGGAGGGTGGGCAGGTCCCATCAATGATGAGATGCCACCAAACTCACTCATTCCTCAAAGAAGATGTTTTGTCACTGCAGATAAGGACAGCATCAGCCCCAGTTCCTCTGCCCAGGAGCCCGGCTAGCGCAAACCAACAGATGCTCACCTTAGCTCACGCTCCTGAACTGCTTTCTTTGGTGGCTTAAATGACACAAGCAGAATCTTTTCCTGCCTTTCTTACCCTGGGGGTAGGAGCAGTTGTACCTATTATGGGACTGTGCTACAAGGCAAAATCTGGATGACTGATTAAGAATTGTAGGCAAGAAGAATAAGCACATTAGAGACCTTGCTCAACTGAAGGCCCAAAAATGTCTCACCTCTTTTCATCCATCAGTAACTAAGAACAAGCTGGTCATCCACAAAACCAAACTAAAGTATAAGATGCCCAGTACTAAGTCATATAAACTGGCGTGCTAACCTCTGGGCAAGAATTAGCCACATCCTGGCTAGCCTTCTGCCCCGCCCTGTGCAAGGGGTCTGGACTGTCACGATGTACCCAAAACATATCATAATTTTTAGGTTGCTATGCACTGCCCAGGCTTCCTGCTCAAAGTGTGTGAGCAGCACATTCTCACCAGGACACACAATCAAACCTGGAGCGTCTGGGCCGACCCCGTGGCTCACTTGGGAGAGTGCAGCGCTGGGAGCGCAGCAGCGCTCCCGCCACGGGTTCGGATCCTATATAGGAATGTCCGGTTCGCTCACTGGCTGAGCGCGGTCACAAAAAAGGACAAAAAAAAAAAAAAAACCTGGAGCGTCAGAAGTGAGGAAGGTGTTCACACTCACCACTCCATCATCACACAATGCAATCAAAAGGCACAATTCACAGGCTCACTGTGGGGGGTTGTGCCTCTAATCCTAGGTACAAACACTGTTGGTTTCTCAGCTCTACACCTATAAACCTATGTGCAATGTATTCACACATGTAGCATAATACCATTTCCAAGATCTTGTTTTATATTTACTCTTAAGTTTTGCTTGGTTTCCCAGAATCATTCTGCTGCACTCAATATTGCCTCGGTTATGTGTGCTGTGAACTTCAGAAGCCATGCACAGGTCCTGCCTGTTTTATCTGCAATAGTGAGAGCCACGGAAAGGGAAGACCACAGCACTTCAGATTTGTCTTTCAGCTAAATTAAGTGGACAGGGTACATGAGAGGGGTTAAGTGGCCCTACCAGAAAGACAGTTGCAGCAAATAAGACACTTATTTTTAAGCATTTATAGATAAGCATATAATTCCCCATGCATATGAGGCAAAGAAAAAAGATCCGCATATGTACTCTGTACGTAAGAACCTCCTTTCTAGAAAGTTCTCAACAAGGACCTTCAAGATTTGTAAACAATTTCAAACTTTTTCTCCTTAAACTGAACCTACCTCCATTTTTACATAATCACACCCATATTCACTTTCTTAGGTAGAGGAAGTTCTCACAAACTAGTTCTTAAATGTCTTAAGGGAAACTATGCTAAATGAAATCTTTCAAAACTGGAATGAGGGCGAAACCGTGCTTTAAAGGCTGACGAATCGCAATCCCCACCATTGACTGGAGACTCGAGTGTGGAAGGGTGCTAGAATAGCCATCTTTATTTCTTAAGAACATGCTGACCCAGTCCTGGAATCTAGTAGGAAAATTCCTTTTAATGCCACACACTGAAAAGCAGCTTCACTAAGACACAGGTGGAAAATACCATTTCACTTCTGAGCTGAGAAGCATCTCTCCACCTCCCAGTCCCAGCATAGCTTAGCTACTTACTTGAAGTGACATCCACTACTACCAGGTACATTTTACCCCACGCATCAGGCACACTGTGGTTTTAAATGTGTAAAGGGCTCTTTTTCTCATGATGCTTCATAATAATCACTTATTTAGCTAACTACTACTTGTAGCTCTGATTCCTGATGTGTCCAAGTCCTTAAAGAAAATCCACCTTGAAAGGAAAAATTTTAAAAAGAAGGTGGGTGAGATGGAGCTACGAAAGTTCATAAAGGTGAGTGTCACTTATCCTGACTGCCTGAGGCCAGAGGGTTTCAGATTTCAGATTTTTTTTTTTTTTTTTTTTTGTATTTTGGAATATTTGCAGATACATACATAACTGGTTGAGCATCCTTAATTTGAAAATCCAAAACTGAAATGCTCCTTGGAGCATCATGTTGGCACTCAAAAAGTTTCAAATTTTGGAGTATTATGGATTTCGAATTTTCAGATCAGGAATGTTCAAACCTATCATGATTTTCTCACACGTGTGCTGCTCTATGTTCTATCTCCACCCGCCCCTGGACAACCAACACAGAGAGAGCTCAGTGGGAAAACTCCGTCCCCTGGGAGAACCACGGACACAGAGGGAGGAGCCAAGGGCCTGCAATGTGCCAGTGTGACAGCGTGTTGTGGGTGTTGCAGGGTGCCACCGGGCCTCACCGCAAATGGACAGCCATGTGTGAGTGCGAAGAGGAGTGTGTGGTTGCGTCTGAGTGAATCTGATAAGTGTGAGTGCAAGCATGAGTGGGTGTGAGAGTGTGTGTGTGTGCACATCTGTGTGTCAACCTAAAACACCACTCACTCAGAAATACTCTACCCAGAAATAAGCACGCATGTCCACCTTCTGCACTACTAATGACACTTGCCATGTCCCAACTGCCAGCTTTGTGGAGGTGGGTCCCAACCTGCCAGCCCTTCTCCTGCCTAAGACAGGCTCCCTCGAACTGCTGGAGGCAGCTGGACTCGGGAGCAGTCAGGACGGCTCTTTCCCAGACATCCCAAGACCTGAGGACAGCGTCCTTCCTTCTGGCAGGGAACTCTCGCACCACAAAGTGGCATGTGTCCTCCACTACCAGCCAAGGATGGCCTGCATGTCAGGTTGGCCACTGAGCTTAGCCACAATGAGCGTCCCCAGGAACTAGCAGTGAGTGCACCGCACACAGGGACCACACAAAGGGCAAAGCAATCCTTACATCCTCTCTCGAAACATGTTCCAGCATGAAGTGTCACTGTGTCAGAAATGATGCCATCAGCAAGGCTTCTTAACGCCAAGGCTTTACACACCTGCACCTCTCTCAGCCCGAGGCAGAGGGGCCCACCCTTCTTGGATGTGCAGTGGGAGCTTTATTGGCGGCAGAACTCAAAGCAGAACTAGAAATGTGCAAGGTACACACAGTACTTTTCTTGCAGTGGTTCTCCTGTTACAACTCAGGGTGATCCAAGGGGCAGCCACAGTCCCACGGAACCTGTAACGAGGTGGTGAAGCTCCTGCTGATATGTCCACCAAACACAGCAGGTGGCAAAACTCACCCAAATGTTGAAAGAGGCTAAACTGGTTGACCTACTGCTATTACCAGTAATAAACCACCAGCCATGCACTGAACCAAGACAGAAGTATTTCTACCCCCACTCACTCTCCCTGTCTCTTGGAGGTTTGGTCCTCGTGTCGCAGATGAGGACACTAAGGGGCAAGGCACTGAGTGGCATCTTTTGCCGAGGCTGCCCGTCCTTTCCCTTCCACCTGCCGTCCTCATCACCCCCCTTCCGGCTCCCGCATTCCAACACCTGGACTCAGGTGTTATAAGACCATGCCCAGGTGCCTCGACCTCCCAATAAAAGGGACGTAACTACATATGAAATAACACGAGGGCTACAAACATGACCAGACACTGGCCACCAACCAAGCATACTGAGACCACGAACCTCTAAGACCCCGAATAGACACACTTGAAATGAGAGGCAGTGGTTTTGGGGGGCTGGCGAGTTGACCACCAACCAGTAACAAAAACAGGGGCGCACTGATGGACCCTGTTTTTCTCTTTTCCAGTAAGCCCAGTAGTTGATGAAAGGAAAGCAGATGGCTTTGGCGTGAGGGGAGTTCTAGATTAGCACAACCAATGTCTGTCATGTCATCCCCAGAGAGAAATCACTGAAAACAAAGCTACAGTGGAAAGAAGGTTCCACTTCCCAAACCATGGAACTCACTTATTTTTATTGTTGTTGTTTTATTGTTGTTTATGGCAGCATACTGAACAGGGCTCGCATGTCTGAGATCTGACTACTCTGGACACTTCACTCACCACTTTCTGGTGACCACAGCAAACGGGACTACCCGCCACCTCCTTGCCACCAAGAGGGCCCGGGACCAGCATCACCTCTTGCCTGGGGCTCGCCTGCTGCTGCATACCTTCTGAGAAGCCCTGGATCACCCTATTTCAGGTGGCCTTCAAAGGAAATCTGGGGGTGGAGTCATTTGTCACCACAATTTCTGTAGTTGTCAGAAATTCATTTGCAAGACAACGCACATTTCGCAATCTTGAGATCCAAATGTAAAATAAGAAAGTACTTAGCCTGGTGCCTGCTACATCAGGGGCCCTCAGCAAACCCGAGCTCCCTTCCTCTCCATTCCAAGATCCAGTGACATTGAAAACACTAACAGCGGAAGCACAGAGAAACCGATGCCATCACCCTTTTGAGGTAACAGTCAACAGGTGGCTCCCGAGCGCCCACCATGGGCCAGGCCAGCTCAGGCACAAGTCTCTGCCAGCAGGAGCTCCCACACCTGAGCCTGTCCCCAACTCTCCGTGGGCATTCTCACCTGGATGGGGAGGCTGAGCTTCCGCCCTCACAGGTGTGTGATGCTGAAGATTAACTCCTCTGTGCTCCTCTGACTCTAACCGGCTGAATTCCCCAAATCCAGAGATATAACATTCGGACTCTCTCTCCTACCTTCTTTGCATTAAAATATCTTTCAGATTAAGATTTAATTTAATATTTCCAGCATCTCGCTTCATTTGCAAAGTGCTTCTGTCCCAGAAGTGTTTTCCAGCCTTCACGATGCACCCACAGCAGCCACACTTGGTAATGTGCCCCCTGCTGCCTGGCCACCCCCGACCACACCACTGTCCCAGAGGCACACAGACAGGGGCTTCACCTGTGGTTCCAATTTTTCAAAACTCAGAGCCCCTTCATACAAATCCAAATCAAGCCATTCCATGACTTTAATTAAATGAGGAGCCACACGATTACAGGGGAACGATGGAGGAACACTTTACACCACCTTCCCTGTCCTTATAAGGAACTGCAAGCCCAACACTCTCCCGCTGCTAGAATGTCTCTTCAGGTGGAGGCACAGACACCATGAAGGTAGGTCTCAGCATTTGGTGTGCAGAGAAAGATTAGCAGTCCACCTTAATGATCCACCTAATAAAAGCCAAATCTCGCCCTCTGATGACACAGATGCACTTGTGCACCACGCACAACAGGAACAAGCAAAGCGACACTCAGAAGTTTACAATGAACGGGTCTCCGCATCACTACTGTCTGCTCCTCTGCAGCAAGCCCCAGAAGGGGAAGACACAGCTATCTGCCCAGAAACACCACCTGAATAGGAAAAAGCCATGCAAACGTGAGGAAAAACAAAGAAACAAAAAAATTAGTCTTACACACAAACCAATACCCTTCAAGCAATACTTTGCCAGATAATAAAAAGAAAAGTGTCCCTCCCCACAAGCACCAAGCTCTGTAGATCTGCCTACAGATCTGTCTTTCAGGGAAAAGTTCCTGAAGACTTTCACTCTAATTCACTCCATGATCCTTATGTCCTAATGAAAAGCAGGAAATGAGAAGGTTCACAATTAGGTATTCTTCTTTAATTATTTTTCTTCCATGTACCATCATTCAACAATTTTCCAGCTATGCCAAGAAAAGCGATCCTGCACCGAGATCAAAGTAAAACCTGTTGTTTTTAGCTTGCTGGCAATTCCAGGTCTGTGAAACAGAAGTCCACAGACTGAACAGGAAGGTATTCTAACTGAACCATACCAGACTTTCCTGTGGATATGTAAATGGAGTAACAACACCCATCAGATGTGCCTAGCTGGGTGCTGTTGGAGTAACAACATCCATCAGACGTGCCTAGCTGGGTGCTGTTCCTCTCAAGAGGAGCTAAAACTGCTCAGAATGACCCCACCCCAGGCAGCCTCTCTGCGACTGAAATGACCAAAAAGTTCGGTACTAATGTAATTATTGTTTTTAAGAAAAGTTGCTACTGCTTTTAAGAAAAAATAAAATGAGGCAAAGGCACAAGCCTTTGGCGGCTACCATAGATGATTTCAGGATAAATTTAAGCACCCCAAGTGCGGCTGCCAGCAACATGCTCCACGCTAGGCTTCCACATCCCACCCTGTGAGGGCAGCCAAAGCACATAAGACTCAACAATCACAGCAGAAACTGCAGCACACATAACCAGGAGGACACCCAAATGCACCAGCTTTAATAATATGGATCAGCTGTCAACCAGGCTACCAAAATATCACCAGAAAGACGTGCTTCGCACTGTGCTGTGTGTGGCGGACACCTCGTGCTGCTGACCATCGCGAAGGCCACGGCCCTTAGGTGGGTCTAGGGGGCAGCACCAACTCACCTCCCCCTGCAGCATCTGAATTCACAAAACAGACGCACAGATTGGGGGCACAATGATGACCTGCCCATCAATATAAGCATTTCACTTAAATCTGGGCTTCCTCAATCTGCAGGTGTTACAGGGCATGCTGCTTTTCTCACTGGACACGAAAGTCATTCCAAATATCCTTGACAGCGAACTTCAAAAATGACACTTGCAAAATATCTTATAAGAGATAAAATAATATCTTTCCGCTGCATGAGCAATACGCAGTGCATGGAAGTCTATCTTCTCAATCTTCAGTTACACATACTTTTTTGGAAGAGGAAAGACAGGTAGGGGCCCACTGAAATAAGATCAACGTAGTTCCCCTTCTTTACATGGACGTGGGATATTTGCTCATCTGCAGTCTCAGGAGCGAACTTACACGCACATAAAACAACTGGCTCCAGCTCTCAGGGAGCCTTTGCAGTGTCCCATGGTGGCAGCCAGGAATCTAGGAAGCACTCCTGAGAAACCCCAAGAGTAACAGAGGTGGGGTGCAGAGCCCCCAAAGCTGTGTGGGGTGGCAGTGACCCACAGCAATGGGGCACTGGCCTCCCGGCCTTGCAAGGCCTGTCCGCACCCCGTGACTGGTCATCTCACTTACAAAGAGGTTAAAAAGTTTCTCTTCCCCCACTCCATTTTTTTTTATTATTTAGTTGATACATCTTTGAAAACCAGGGAATGTATCATCGGACCCTTAGGAGGTTGGGGCAGGACCAGGTGAGAAAGGGTGAGAAAGTCTGAGCACCTTAGTGATGCAGAGAGATTGTACTGGAACACAGTCACATGGTCCCACCTCTTCACCTTCAGGCCATCTCAAAGGGAGCCGTGGCATGCGGTGCCCCCGCCAGGGCCCAGGAAGGGCAATCTCGTCCAAACTGTCTGCTGGATACCCTGTCTTCAACATTCATTTGGTTTTTAAACTAAGCGCTAACTTACTTTCTGGCTTAGTTTTCCCCTCATCAATAGGCCACAGCGATGGACACCAGCATTTCAGAGTTCTGTGCATCCAGAGACTACTTCCTGCCCCTGACCCCGAGCTTTGCATTTGGCAGTTACAGGCAGAACAGGGAAGAAGAAACATAAAAGATTTTATTCCCTGGCAACGAAGGAGGAGCGAGTCTTTAGTTGAGGAAACGCCAAGGAGAGAAAGGCCTTTTAAAAAGACTATTTGTCATTTCCCTCAGGCCTAGGGAGCCAATCTACATCAGAGAAAGGCTAATTCTGCAACTTTTCAGATGGCCCACAGGAGAAAGTTCCAGATCCAACAGTGACATGCAGTAAGAGGGTGCGGCATCACCAGTGTGGTGCCTCCACGATGGAAACGTTACACCTTCGCTTTCAGACTCATTGAGCAACAAAAGAGGTGGCAGAGCTGGAAAGACCAAAATAAATGAATAAAGTTTAAAAACACTAACCCCTGGGGTGATGTGATGAGACGGGTACCTCCCCTCTGTGGTCCTCCTCCCACAAACCCCGACTCCAGGCTAACCAAGAGGAAAACATGCAAGAAAACACACAGAGGCACATTCCGCAAAACGCTTGGCCAGTGCTCCTGCAAGTGTCAAGGTCACGAAAAGCCAGGACAGGCTGAGGGACTGTCACAGACCAGAGGAGACTCAGGAGAAAGAGCAGCTGAGTGCAGCAGAGGGTCCTGGGCGGGGTCCCGGGACAGAAGGACACACGTGAAGACACTGGGGAAACTGCATCACACCTGGAGTTTTAGTTAACAGTTCTGTGCCAGTGTTGCTCTTCCAGATCCGACGAGTGCACCCTGGTAATGAAAGATGCCAGCGTGAGGGAAGGCGGGGTGGAAGGGACCTGGGAACTCTGAATAATCTTTGCAACTTTCTGTTCATCTGGACTCATCCAGAATTTTAAAACACAGTAGGCCTTTTGTATCCATGGGTTCCACGTTCATGGACTCAACAAACCACAGATCAGATATATTCAGGAAAAAAAAAAAAAAATCCACAAAGTTCCAAAAGGCAAAACATGAATTTGCTGCACACCAAGTATCTGTGCAATCCACACAAAGTGATATGCAGGCACCACACTGTTATTTATTACTAGTAATCTAGAGGCAATTTAAAGTACATGGGAGGAAGTGCATAGGGTGTGTGAACACTATACCATTTTATATCAAGGACTCAAGCATCCGCGGACTTTGGTATCCAAGTAGGTCCTGGAACCAACTTCCCACAGATACCGAGGGACAGTATATAATAAAACAAAATCACACCACACTGCATACTGTGCAGAAAATCACAAAGTCATTCAAACTAACAGAACATTTTATTAGAGAATAAGACATTTTAGGAAACTGTCTCACTAAATTAAAATGTCTGTAAGAAAATAAACAAATAACATAAAAATATAGAAAACAATAGCTAACATGTGACAGCTTCAAAAACAAATGAAGGTGCAACCTCAGCTTGGTACAGTCAACCTAAGACATAGACCTGCCTCAGTCAAGAACACGAGGACCCTCCTGGCCTCCCTCCCTCAGGGACATCTCTCCCCAGGAAGGGACCACTGAAATGGACAGGTAACAACAGCCAGCATTTAGAGTGCTTACCATGTGCCATGTGCTGCTCTAAACACACTTAGATATATCGACTCATTGAACCTGAACGACTCCCTAAGAAGTAATTACAGTCATTCTTCCCACTAACAAATGAGGTAGGGCCCAGAGAGGGTAAGTACACCACTGAACATCACCCAGCTCAGAAGTGGTCAAGGGAGGGCTGGCGGGAATGGCAGCTGCAGTGCTCGGCCCCTCTGATGGTGAGCCGGGGATCTGAGGACGTCTGTTCTTCATCTAGGTTGGAGGTGAAGCTGAGAGTGGTGGGTCACCCAGAGAGTTAAGATGGTACCTTGGAAAAAAGGCTGCAGAACTAAGGGGATGAAATGGAGAAGAAAAGCATGGGTGGGCAGCAGGGCCCACTAAGGATACCACATGCAAAAGCTTCTAGAGTGAGCAGTGCACGGCGAGCCCAAAGGAGGCATGAGAGCCTGCAAAGACACCGCCAGTCAAAGCCTGGATTCTACCCAAACCCTTCACTCCCCAGTGCAAACTGTGGAGAAGCAAAGGCACATGACCTTAAACTTAAAAATGACCCACGCGATCCTCTGAGCGTGGGGTCGTCTGATGACCATCTCTTTTCTACCTGTTTGTAATGTCCCCTTGTGACTCCTCCAGGCCTCCTTGAAAATTATCCAGTTCCCCTGGGAGCAAATATTAATTAATTAATATTAATATTAATTGATATTGTTCTCATTAAAGCCCTGCTCACAAGGGATTCACCCCACAGGCACCCACATGCTCTGGGCCACCGCTGTCAGCTAACTCAGGCAGCAGCAAGACAGGGAGGAGAGACTTTGACCAGAGACTTTGCTTCCTTAAGAGTCTGGTGACCTCCTGAACCCTTTACAACAGTATCAATTTCTCTCCCTCAGTTTCCCTACTCCAATAAAGGAATGCCCAAGCTCCCATCCTCGCTGCTCCCAACCACCTGCCGGGTGGCCAAGCCAGTCATCTAATGCTGGCAGGCCGGCTCCATGCAGTCAACAAGGATCTGAAGATGTCAACGAGGATCAACCCAGAGGGTGGGAGGCAGGGCGAGTGGACAATAAAAACAATAACAGTCCTCGCTGGTAAAACTGGACCTGAGGCACAACACAATGCAGAACCCTTGCGGGGGCCTCAGACACACTGCCCTGCATGCTCCAGGGAGCGACTGGTCTGCACGACCCTTCCAAGAAGACAGAGTCAAGAAGAGAAGAGCTCAAAGGGGACATCGTGGAACATGGATGTCAACTCTGGGAGACGGTGTGAGGGTAGATGTGGGCTCACACGGGGGTAAACGTGCACCTGGGGCAGGGAAGTGGAGCAAGAGGGCTATGGACAGGCGGGGGACGAAGGCCATCCCTGCGGCCTTCGCAGCATATTTGATTCCAGAGGAAACAGGAAGTCATGAAAGTCTCTTCCCCAGGAGGACACAGCTACCTGGAGCTGGAGAGAGAGATCCTGAACACCAGGAAGGGGAGCCACTCAGACAGGACCCCAGTCCCGCAGCCCTTACGAGGAGCAAAGACCAAGAAAGGATCACGGTGAGGGCCGTGGGACAGGCAGGAGGGGCAGCAGCAGGAACCCTGAGTTATTTTCACTTCGGCGAACTACTGGCCTCCTGGAAGTGAAAAGAAGTCAGAGGCAACAGTAGGTCACATGTACGATGCACCCCACAGAGTCTCTGATCTGGGAGGAACTCACACGGTCACCAGTCCTGCTCTTCTCACTCCAGAGGTTAAATGACTCGGGCAAAAGCAGAACACAAGATGACCTAACAAATGTTCTTGCTGCCAGATCTCTTTCACCCTGACTAATTGTGAGCACCTCGGGGGCAGAAATGGTATCACAAATTTCCACCTGCCCTGGAATTTCCCAAAGACTACAGAAAGGTGCTTGGTCACGGAGGAGACAATAGGGCTCTGGAGACCGCACACCTGCCAGGGGATCCAAATCCAGTCCCAGTGCACATCTGCCCCTTTCTAAGTGTGATCTTGAAAAGGAGGCCACAGGCCAAACCAGCTCACAGTCTGACCCCAAAAAGCTGTTCCAATCTACATGGGCAGCCTCATTTTGTCAGCAGAAGTTAAGCAATTTCCTGCATTTGCCAGCATACTTAAACTGTAAGTCCATTCAATACCTGCTTTTTCTTTTTCCAGATAAATTTACGTCCAGGTATAAAATAGCCACATGCATCCTATCCCTCTCAAGGCTGCTATGTCAGTATAAAGTTGTAAATGAAGGGCAGAAATTAGTGCTTTCAATTCCATGTACCAAGTCTAACCCTCTGCTGTGCTGGACAGACTCTCAAATAAAAGTAGTTGCAGCCTCTCCCAAACTTCTGCTTGAAGAACCAATGAACACCTTGAGATATTCTGATCAGCAGTAAACATACCCCATCAGGCCACGCCTGTCTGCACACAGGCTATTCCATGCTGGTGGCAGTGTCCTAGGAGATTTTCAGTCTCTGATGGATCAGAAAGGTCGAGAAGTAGGAACCTTCTGCTCCTTACGTACACAGAAATGTGTTTATTTTATTTATCTGAAATTGGAGACATCAAAATCAAGGTTGGCAATGTCCTTCAAGGTCTGTGACTTGGGACAGGTGCATTTTCACTTTCTCAGAAAAACACTCACACCAGCTGTCTGTGCAGTCTAGACCCTCACTCCAGGGGAATACATTAAAATGTCTTCCACCTTCCCTCTGTCAATTCCATGGTTTAGTCCTCAAAGAAACTAGAGTCTTTGCTTTAGGATTTTATTTTTCACTCCTTTACACGTTAGCAAGTCCTTCCAGCAGTGAAAGATCCTAAGCCCCTAAACCACAGTACTGATAAAAAGAAGCCTGAGAAGATCCCCCAGGTCTGGGAGAGCTCTGATGTCTACGGTTTCCCACACCGGTTTCAAAGGCTTTTAAAGTTCACTCTTGAACAGTTTGGTCTTTTTAAATGAGG
This sequence comes from Cynocephalus volans, assembly GCF_027409185.1. Lineage (NCBI taxonomy): Eukaryota > Metazoa > Chordata > Mammalia > Dermoptera > Cynocephalidae > Cynocephalus > Cynocephalus volans. The sequence continues at coordinate 70,367,221 of NC_084472.1, forward strand.
TCATAATGTTTCCACTTGCTCAGCTCTGTATGCCGAATATAAATAACTGATGTAGTCAAATTAGGGAGCACTAAAGTTCGCTTTACTGGAAAAAAGTTTTTGCCTTCTCCCAGCAAAATATAAAATTAGTAAATTGTGTAGTGTGGTGAAGTCACCAGCCCAAAATTAGACCCCAAACTTATTATTATTAAGGATTTGCTGTCCTATTTTTTAAATTTCTAAAAAAGCCACACTCATTATATCTTTATATTTAGAGGGCTTTTAAAAAATAAGTTTTAGCGAAGGTCTCCGAATGTATGGATGGCACAAAGTGGACAGTTAAAAAAAAAGTACTCATGATTTTAGGTTACATATTTTCCCTTCTACACTGACATAACCAAAAACCTAGTAATAATTTCCACTACTGCACTTAGGATAAGAGTGCTTTCTTTCAATGTAAGAAGAAATTAAAATTACTAGGTTGGGGCAACAGAAGAGACTCACTTTTTAGATATAAGGAATTACGATGACTTTCATCTTCTAACCAAAAACTTTAATATTTTTAAAAATATAATTTAATGTCGGATTAAATAGAAACTTCATTTTCTATTTTTATCTTCTTCCATTAGAAAGCCCTGTAATCTGAAAGGTTAAATCACTGTACTCAGGAAATCATACATAGTTGCCTTATGTTTCCTTCAACTAATACTCATTAATTATAAAAACCAATATGCGCACTGAACTGTACACTTAAAAGTGGCTAAAATGGCAAATTTTATGTTACATATATTTTACCACAATAAAAAATACAAAACAAAAAATAGAAATTTTAAATGCTTAAAATTATTTAAAATGCTTTAATACTGTACTACCTTAAGAAATCATACCACAACACATAAATGAAATAATATTCATAAAGCATCATCAAGTAAATAACATATTGTTTAAACTGCACAAAATATGTTAATCTTGAAACAGTATTATCCCAAATAAGGATTAGATTTATAGATGTCAGAGGTCATCACCAAAATCCATGAATTGTTTAAAAATCAAAACAAAACAAATTTCTCTAAATGAAGAAGCCAATATTCATGATCCCAAACGTGGAACAGCCTGTTACACTCTGTGTTTATGGCTTCCAGTTGTCTGAGCAGCAAACCTGAAGTGTCCCTTCACTGTTGAATTTTTCCAACTGTTAACTTAGTTCTGGAACAATCAAAAGTTGTAAGGATAAAATGCTAATTCACACACACACAGAAAAGTTCCATAAAGAGTATATTTCTATCCAACGCAAATATGCTGCAGCAGAGTTACTTTTTTGCACTAACTGCTTGAGAAATTCCAAACTCCAGTTATTTTAGATGCAGCATTTAAGTGACATGGTGGTGTTTTGATCCAATGAGTCCCTATATAAATCAGCTTTGGAATGTTCCACTTCTTCCTGACTGGAAATTCCATACGAACCCTAGGTCTGTGCTCTCTGGTTTATTCTGAGAATTTTAATCCATTGATTTCTGTTACAAACATTTTACAACCACTCTTGGCCAAAAGCACTAAAGTTCTGACTTAATTCACATTGAGGACTTCTTATCTATGATTTTCTATAAGTCCCTACACACTGCAAGGCTTACTCTGCATTTGAATGACTCCATAAAGTTAAATAAACCTGATTTTTAAAATTCCTTCCATATTCCTCTTTCCTAAGCAGTTTTCTTTCTTTAAAGGTATTTTTGTAAGCTGATTATTAAAAAACACCTTTCAGATGCTTTATTCTACCGACAAAGACATGCTTATAGTATTCCTCACCAGTGTGTCAGCCAGAAGAAGTAACAAACATAGATTAAAAAACACCATTACTCTGAAGCACTTTTAAAGAACAATTTGAGAAGTAAGCGTGACATCTGGCATCATCAGTTCAGATTATTACTACACTCATGAAGGCCTACACACTCTCAACACAGAAGAAGGGACACATTACTCAGGGTGCTCTCCACCATTACCATCTTCCTGAAAAAGGTGATAAGGCTACTGTTGCAGGTCTTAAATCATCTCTGACAGCTGGCAAAGGTAGGAAGCCACCCCAGATGGGGTGTTCCCGGGCCCGCCCTGTTTCTCTACCTGATGTGTGGCCTTGGATTCGTAATTAACTCTCTGGCCCTCACCGCTCCCATCTGTGAAACGAGTGGTTTGTAATGGACAAGCTGCAGGGTTTTCTCCACTCGGGAAATTCTCTGTTCCATGGTGGGCCCACACCACCGCTATTCCTGGAGGCCTGAGACCACAGGCCACGGCTGAATAAACACCCCCTGCAGGCTGGCCTTCACATGGCACTACTCAGGAGCCTCGCAGGACCCTGTAACATAATCTGACCAGAGATCCCAGAAGTTTACCGCAGTCCCCCACGACCTTGGTCCAGCACCTGGTGACACTGCCAGGCTTTGGAGGCTGGACCCCAACTCCCGGTTTCAGTGCAGGCCCCCCAGGACCAGACCAAGACACCACAGCCACTGGACGCCACTCTGGGTCCCCTGGCTCCCACTCAACATATGTCCACGTAAACGTCTTGCCCCACCACCTCATCCCCCTCTGCACTCTGCAGACCCTACCCAGAAATACGGTAGCTACCCTGGACCCTGCCTCCCTCTCACTGTAACCCAACAGATGACCATGTCATATGATCCTACCTTCTAACAGGAACCAAACCAACCTCACGGCACTTTTCTCCAGTTTCTTAGCCACTCACTTAACCCTAAGCTCCATCCTCTTCCCAGGACTTCCCCAGACCATCTTCCCCCAAAAAACCTCCTAGGCAGTCCCCTTCCTCAGTGTCCCCAGCCTGAAATGCTTCCGCCCCACTGCAGACCAGCCAAAGGATACCCCCCTAACACATCAGTTCCTGCTGCTTTTCAGACAGAGTCCAAATTACTCAGTGATGCACAGAGTTATGAATATTTGGTCCTCAATGACCTCTCAAACATCAGCTCTGGGCCACCAACCCAGAACCAATGACATCGCCAGCACACACATGCACACATGCATGGGCACACATCCATGCACATGCAACACTTACAGGAACTTGCACAAGCATACACCTGCACATGTGCATGTGCACTTACATGTGTGCATATGCATGCACTTACACTCCTGCACACTTACACAAATGCGCACATCTGTGCACTTGTGCACATGTGCACGTGTGCTTAAATGCATGAGCACACTTACACCTGCGTACACACCTCCAGCCTCCTGCAGTATCAAACTTCCTTTGCTCTCTTGGGCTCTGACTCTTTTTTCTGGAATTCTCACCCACCACCCTTCCATACTCAGGATAACTCTTCCACAAGGACTAGAGTCCTCACCAGTAAGTCTTTTTAAATCTACTTGGAAAGATAAGCCAGTCAAATAAAAAGATAAACCCAGTGAAAAAACTCACAAATTAAAAAAATAAATAAAAATGAAAAAAAATCTGGCAATGATCACTAAATCTAGTAAGCAAAGAAATAAGTATAAATAGAATCAAGTCTAAATAACTGTGATCTACACATAAAGTAAACATGCAATTATTACGTTTCTTGAAATAAAATCTATATAATGTACAAATAATAAATTAACAACAGTAGACTAATACAATAGCCAAAAAAGGAATTATTACAGCAATCTGGGGAAGAGGAGGAGGTAACAGAAGCATCTGACTTCTTCATCCTGCCCACGGGGAATCAAAGGTCCCTGGCACCGAAGCTGAACAATAAGACATGTAGGCTTAAGAAAAAGCTATAAATGCAGCTACTAGCAGAATTAAAAGCACTATATTTTCTACATGCTTTCTTATTTCAAGAATTAAAGGGGAGAGAATATAATTCATATACTAATGAAGAGAAAATAAAGGGGAAAAAGCAAGGAAGCATAAAACAAAAGATCTTTTAAAAAAAATAGGAAAGAAAACCAAATAAGTCTGTTTCAGAAATCAATATAAATGGAATAAATTCACTTATTAAAAACAGACTTCATAATAGGGTTAAAAGCTAAATACAACTATTTGCTCTCTACAAAAGATACACTGAAAACTAAAGAACTCAGAAAAGTTGGACACGTAGACAAAAATATAACAGAAAAATGCAAACGAAAGCCACAGTGAAAATACAAATACCACTAAAAGCTTAATTCATGGTTTAAAAAAAAAAAGGCACTAAATTACACAAAGGTCTTCTTATAATTATAAAGGGTAAAAAAGAAATCACAAAGAAGGCATAATTGTCCTAAAGTTATAAGTCAAATAACACAGAACACCACAAATAACACAGAATAAAATGCATATAGCAAAAACTGCACTAAATGTAAGGAAAGACCAACACAGAATAAATGAATCTGCGAGAATTGGCAAATCTCTCTTAAACCTGGCAGATTAAGTAAGCAAAAATAATAAAAAATAGAGGGACTTTAAAAATAAAGTCACGCTTGTCTAATATCTACGTATCGAAGCTCCACACTTTGCCATTTTGCTAAACTGGCAACAGAACAGAAAGTGCCTGCACACTAACCACAAAGAAGGCTTCTGAAAGTTCCATGAATTAGAAATAGCACAGCTCTCACCAGCACCATAATACAGTGCTATGATACTAAAAACCAACAACAACAACAAAAACAACACTAACAAAAGTTCAACCATTTGGAAAATTCTAAACTCTCCATAACGACTCTTGGAACAAAGAGGAAATCAAAGTGAAATTACAAACCCTGTTGAAAGTCCTATACGCCAAAATATACGAGACTCAAAGAAAGCTGAAAGTAGAACTAGCTACAGTAATCAAATATAAATAAATAAATGAAATATTCAATTCAAAAAGTGACCAAAAAATTGAAACCCTTAAATTTGAATTGTAAAGAGCATCAATAAATCAGGGGAAAAAAAGAAGAAAAAATAAACAGTAAAATTGATATATAAAATTAAAAATTGGCTCTTTGATAAACCCAATGAATGAGATAAATGACTAGCTGGCCTCATTAAGGGAAAAAAAAGGTAGAGGTTGGGGGAAATTAGGTCTAATAACTACAGATAGAAGAAAAATTAAGAGAATAATACACAAGGTTTTCAAAACCCTAAGAAAATAAATTTGTTAATTGGAATAAAAGAAATGATGGATTTTCTAATAAAATATAAATGTCCAAAATTTACTCAGGGACAGAAAAAGTAAGCAGACCAATAATCATGTAAAAAATCAAAACCTCTCTCCCCCTCCCACCCAAATGCAAAAAGGTCAATCAAGTTCACACCTGAAATCTTTCACATCTTTTAAGAAACATCTCATGTATAGGCTATCTCAATGTTTCTGGAGCAAAAGTATATATGGTGAAAGATACAAAAAAGATAAACCAAAAAATAGATATTTGCAACACATAAGCAGAAAGCTATTATCGCCAATAAAGCAAATGTTCTTACAAATCAACAAATCATAAATAACTCAGTAGAAAAACTGATAAAGGAAATGAACACGTGATTTACAACAGAAATAAAATGATCAATAAACATTAATAAGTATTCGTCATCACTATAATCTTTAGAATGCAATGATATGTTTCCCCATCAAGTTGGCCAAGACTTGAAAGACTGATGACGTCAAGCATTCACAAAGAAACAAGCGTGGCTCACGCTGCCTCCTGCAGGGAGTGTAAAACGGTCCTTTGATATCTTTGTTGCAAAATTTGGCAATATCTATCAATTAAAATGCCCCTTCATTCCAAAAATTCCACCTTGGGGAACTTATCCTAAAGAAATATTCCCACAAGTGCACAAATTGTGTGTCAGAAAATTTCCCTGCACACTAAGAAAAAAACTGGTAGCAACACAAATGTCCGCCACCAGAAGATAGCTCCTCAGGGTGATGGCCAGCGGCAGGGCACTGGTGCCCTCCTCCCAGGTGCTCTGTTGGGTCTGTGCTCTAGCCACACTGAGGACTGAGCATCTGGAAATCACTGAGGGTATGTGCACACAACCACACCTACACATGCATTAGAAAGAGTAAGTTGTGATGCTATGTTAAAAAATATTAGAGGTAGAAAAACTCACATAACATGGTGCCATTTTAATTTTTTTATAAAGCGCATATATTGAAAGTCCTAAAACATTCACTAAGCTAATGCACTTAAATGCCTCATACTCATACAGTGACTGGCACATAGAAGGCACTCAGTAAATAGTAGCTTTCATAAAATAAAATTACATCCCTGTTGGGCATTGTCTAGCACATTTTATTTTCCCCCTCAAAATGCAATTTCCAGTTTAGATTGTAAATATTTTGATGGCAAAGATGACGTGTCTTTGTAGTCTATGAACTATGCATTTCGTACAATTGTCTGAAAAGAAATAGTTTAATTTGGGCAAGGAGAAAGATACCCTAAATATTTGGCTATAACTAAATTACCAAAACAAATCTGTGGTTGGAAAATCAAATAATGAGTTATCTGCAGCAAATTCCACAACCATGACCCCTTTATAGTTTGAAAGGAAAACTGCTGCATCTTCATACCATTTTGCCAACTTCCAAGCACCTTCGTTTTTTAAATCTCTGTTGTCTTCAAAGCAAAGAATCTCTATCTTTATCCTCTTACGCAAGAGAAATAGAAGATGTCGGATGCCAGTTGTCAGTGTATTATTTGGGCTCAATGATTAAAATCTGTAGCTTCATATTAATTCCCTGGAATAATGACATTCAAACCAAACTGCTGGCAGCAAAGGGAATTCTACAGAAAAAACAAAGTCCACATCCAGGGATGGTGGGACACAGAATACGTTTGTTCTCACCTACTGTAAATCCTCTTCTTAAAAAAATAGGATGCAGTCCTTATTCTAAGCTCCAACTTCAGACATCCTAAAAAAGTGTTTAAACAAAGTGACTTTCAAATGAATACGAAAGAAATTCCGGGTGATTTAAGTGTAAGCCTATAGTTTCATGTCTGTTTTCCGCTAACCTCCAAAACCAGGCATGGTTTGTCTAAGAAAGGGATGTTTTAATCAGAACACTTTATTGTGATGCTGAAGTCCCATCTGACTAGCAGATCCTAAAGCAATTGAATAACTATAAATTTCACATGACTGGGTAGAAAGCTTCTAAGCTCTTCAGCCCCCAGATGTACAGGGGGTGGGGATGACTGGCTATGAAGCTTAAATCATCTTCAAGATAAGGACCCACAGATGAAATCTAACTCACTGGGACTCGTGTGAATTCGCAAAACTCTCCAAAAAATTTTAGGTCCATCCACTAATGAATGGTGATCCTAACAGTAAAGGTCCACTTTCTCCTTTAAGCAGAAATATTCCTTTACCTAAATTTGCATATATGCAAAGCACTGTTTTGCTCAGCCACTGAAACAGAAAAAGATAAATAGCAGTTTTTATCCTACCTGAACAATATAGATTTTGACTTTGTTATTCCACCTGAATGCTGCTAGTCAATTTTATGTTAAAAAGTCTGATAAGTTTTCTGAACATTGATACTGCAATTCCACAAGTAAGACAGTAAACAGAATTCTAGTCTATTTCTACACCACTTTATGTATCATAAGAAGCATGTCAGTGGTTAATATAGCAAGTGGAACTTGACCCTCAGTCAAAATAATAATCTTGCTGATCTGAATATCTGGTTTTACAAGCAGGAATAACAGGTAACCCAGAGTGTCATCTCCAAGACCAGGAGCCAGCCCTGGAATGAGGGTGCAATTTAACTGAAATAGCCAAATCGAACCGCAGTCTTGAGACACACGGGACCAAGGACTAGATCAGTCCTAGCCCCAAAACAAGGACAGTTTTTGTGCCTACCTTGTGGCCCTTAACAAACCAAAGATGTGTGATTCTCTTGCAAATTTTGTACTTTAAACCCCTTAACCCTTCTCCCTTCCATCTGGCTCCAAAACCACCCTACACACACCTCAAACACTCACAAAATGGCCCCCCATGAAGTGTTTCTCTTCTAGTAACAAAGGCATAACACACAAATATTACTCAGAAAAACACTGTTGAAAGGACGGAATGAAAACTCATCAGGCTGCATTTAACCCTCATCACCTAAAAAAAAGCATCTTCTCAAGGAATTTTGTTTGCTTTATTTCATTCTTCCTCTTTTGAGAAACAGCTTCTCTGAACCAGTACTGCCACCATTTTTATTATTATGATAATTATTATTATAGTTAAATGACCTACTTACAAAGGAATGATAATATACATTTTATTCCAGATTCTTTCTGGAGAGGGATAAAAAAAAGGGGGGGGGGTTTCCAGAATGGATCTCCTAAGTGAAAATCCCCAAACTTAAGCATTTTCATAAATTTTGATATGGAGCTGAAAGTGTCCTGATTTCTAATCCAACACCTATATTTCAAATCTCCAGGACCCAGGAGGACGAATGAGAACGTGTGCAGTTCTCAAGTGAAGAATCGGGGAGGGGAACTATAAAACCGTAATCTCAGTAAAATACTGTTCCTTGGCAGGAAGAGCATTTTGTTGATATTCTACAACTATAATAATGATTAACAAAATAATAAATGCTGCCTGGGGTTTTCACTCCTTGTGTACCTCTAGCCCAGGCAAAGTTAATAGCTTCTATGTTTTGTAAATTTGCTTTTCATATTGTGAGGTTAACAAAACTAAAATGTAGGAAGTTATGGAAACACAGGTTTGAGCCTACAATGTAAAAAACATCTACCTAAATGAATTAGACCACAATTCTCATCTCTTTACTAAAATAAACAGGTAACTCTTTTTTAATCTGCAAAAAAATTGGCATGATCAAATCCCTTACACAGTTTACATGCTGGGTATAAAATTATCATTAGAGGAAGGTACAGGATACATATGCATTCCTGATCTAAAACTTTTTCAAAAGCAGAAAAACTTTTTATAGCAGAGTAGCAGAAAAATTAATGCCTCCTTTCAAATTGCAAAACCTTCATCAGGATCCTTCAGCCTATCAACCAAGCCCCTTGGTGACTATTTTAAGAGTCATGTGACTTTTGGAGTCGGCCCCAAGGAAGCAGGTGAAATGTGACCAGCATAGGGCCAGTGCATCCTTCCTAACACATGCCACATCCTCCCAGCAAATGACAACAACAAAAGTTATTCAGAGAAAGAATCAACTAAACTATCTTGATTTTCCTTCTGTTTTCTGAAATTCTCAGGGTAAGTCAGCCTGCATCTGTGAGTCCATCTACTTTGTAGCCAGTTGGTTGCTAAGGGTTCCACTCCCTGTTGTCTAAAGCTACCGTCTATTGCAGGCGGTCCTCTACTGTCCCTTGGGCTAGACCATCTTCTCGTCCCATTTTACGGATGGAGTGAAGGCATACAGTGGCTCCTAACTGGCCACAAGTCACACCAATAATGGAAGCTGGATTCAAAGCCAGAGGCTGCATCGCACCACACTAAGATTCCTTTCTGCATAACCACAATGCCAGAATTAAGAAATCTGAGTTATCAAATGCTATGCCAGAAGTGGAGGCCTGGGTGCAGAGAACAGAGGAAATATCTAGACAGGATGGCTCTTTGCTCCAAGAGTGTGCACAGGGGACAGACATCCACAGGGTCAGGCCCCAGCCTCCTGGCCAACTCCGCTGCCTCCAGAGGGATGCCCCCCCTCAGTGCCCAAGACACCACAGTGCCACACTTTGGCTCCTCCACAGATTTTGAGATTATAAAAAAAGAACCCTTCCTCCTTTAAACTGCCAGGATTCACCTGAAACATTTCAAAAGTCATGTACCTTCCCTTAGTGCCCTTGATGAAAACAAGCCACAGAAAACAGAAAAGGATGAACTTGCGGAGCAGAGATTTCCGACTCAACATTAGCACCTGGCCATGGTTTTTGGTGAGGATGCCCAAACTGGGAGAGTCACTGCAGCATCTGAGAGCTGCCCCATCCCATAACGAGAGCTGCCCTATCCCATAAGGGAGCCAAACGGGGCTAGTGCAGATTGGCTGTGTTGCAGGTGTAAAATACACAGTGGATTTCACAGACAGTATAAAAAAGAACAGAACATCTCAGCAATAATTCTTATGTCATTTACATGTTTAAGTAACATTTTGGATATATTGGGTTAAATAAAACATATTAACGTTAATTTTACCTGTTTCTTTTTTCCACTTTTAATGTGGTTACTAGAAAACTTAAAGTTATCGATGTAGCTCCCAATCAATCTCGCTTGGGCAGGACTTGGCCCGTTGGCCAACCCTGCCCACCACCTGCTTTTGTATATCCCATGAGCTAAGATTGGTTTTTATATCCTTATGTGGTTGGGGGGAAAAGAAAATGAAGGAAGAAGAACATTTTGTGAAACGCAAAACATGAAATTCGAATTTCGAGTGTCCATAAAGAAAGGTCATCTATCGGCCGATGTACTGTCTCTGGATGCTTTCATGCTACACAGCACAGCACAGCACAATGGTCACTACGGAAACCAACTGGCCTGCAAAGCCTAAAACATTTCATATTTGACCCTTTATGAAGAAAGTTTGTGGACCCCTGCCCTAGAGTTTTCCAAACACAGACCTGGCTTTCTGCAGTTGGGGAGGGAAGGGCTCAGGCTGCTTTGGGCTTTGTTGGAATCACATAACCCAACCTGGGGTACCAGGCTACTGAGACTGGGTCACAGCCTGGGGACAGGTCCCACCTGCTCAATGGAATGGCTAGAGCTGACCCAGGAGATCTCTGGCATCAAATCCTTTTAGACGACCCTCTAAATGTCTCCTTCTTGATGGACTACTCAATACCTTTGCTTACTATCAGAGCAGAGAGGGCCATACACAGAATGGGAACCCCAAAGGTGCAGGCAGCCTGTGCCAGCTCAGGTGAACTACTGCAGTGGTTTCCAGCTCTCTCCCAGGTGATTGTAGGTAACCCCAGCCACCTAGAAAGGGGGAGAGGGGCAAGGGACCCTAATCTTCCATAAAGTGATTTCTAAAGTTATGCAATTTCAAATGGTTCAAACTGAGATTAAAATAAACTCCATATACATTTTAACAAGCATAGGGAAGGTCATAAACTCAAGGTGACTGCCCCAAAAGATTGTCAACTTAGATAACCTAGCTATGGGACTTTGATCAAATTACTTAACTGCATGGGTCTCAGCATCCCCACGAGTGAAAGGGGACTAAAATTACTACCTATACCCTGAGACCGTTATGAATATTTAATAATACACATCGAGAACTTAGAATAATGCCTTGTTCATAGTAGGCACTTGAAAAATGTTTGTTAAAATGTAATGAGAACTTATTGTGCTATTTATTTGGGGGCTGGTTATTTGGGCATTCATCCAGTTTGGTTCAAGTCTATGATAAGTCATTAGTAATAAAAATTAAACTTCTGCTAATATAATAGGAAACAGTAATGTTCAATAACTGGCATCATACTGTCATGTGATTTAAAAAATAGCTCTCAGCATGTTATATTTTGTTCTTATGCCCTCGTCTTTCTGTATCGAAGCAACTACAAGGAACCACCTTTTGAAAGCCACTACAGCATGTGCCTTAAGAATGGTACTAAAGGCAGAGTCTATATGAAAATATATAGTCTGTATAAAAACACCCTGTATTAACATTAACGTAACAAGTTTCTCTTAGTGCTATGTGCTAAAAAACGCTTTTCCTTCATAGGAGAACTGGTGTGTATTTTCCTGGTAATCTATGCGACATATGAATGGCCATGTTTCGCTTTTTGTTTTAGTTGCCATAAATCTCAGATTCTACATTTTGGTTAACATATACCCACTGGAGGGAATCTTAAAAGCTGCATATATGATCTTCTTCTCTTTGTCTTGACACATTATTCCATTTCCTGTTCTTATTTTTACTTGTATTTACTATATATTTAATGTGTGACCTTGGGTGCACACCTCATACCTTTAACGGACTAAGACGGTAACAACAAGCAAACTGCTGCTACAGCATGCAAACAATGAGGTTTCCATTGCCACACAGTCAAAGGAGCCTGCAAAGACCCTTGCAAGGGCACACAGGATGAAGTCCATAAATTACTACACTTACTGATTAAACAAGTCTTTGCAATCTCAGTCAACATTGGTCATAACATATTTTAAGTAATTCCTAGAAAGGTAACAAAATGACCTAGCATTATAGATGTGGGAAAATAATGAAGTACTCAGTACTACTCTCTTCAAAAAAGGGAAAATGAATTCTAAATTTGGGTCTCAACTTCCTAATTTTTTTCCTCGTAAGAAAAACTCTAGAATGTGGGCTTTGTTTGCTCACACTGAGAATGCAAAGGAGGTTACGTTTTCTAAGTGGCTCTTGCACAATGAAAGAAAGCCAACTGCTCCCGGGCTGGGCCCCCACTGTTCCGGTGCAGGGGGTGGGCATTGACCTGCAAGGTGTCATGTGGCCACCAGGGGCAGGCAAGACTCAGCCCGGCCAGCGCAATGGACACCTGCCCTTTGGCCGCCTCTCTGAATTGTCATCCCAGAGAAGAAATGGAAATTCCTGTCTCCCTGTGTCAGCTTGCTCTGGTCCCCAACATCTTCTCTTTGTTGCCATCTCGTCCACTTGCACCCAAGACGAGCTTCAAAAAAAGCGCTCCCCAGTTATGATCCGCTCAGTCATCTGGTCACCCACTCCACCACACCAAGAACTGGCCCCTGCTGGGTGCCCCCTCCACCAATGCTCCTGCACTTCATCCTGGTGGCTTGAGGCACAATGACAGTGAGAAACCAGCATCTGTCAAAGCTGTCACTGTCTTCTCTCGCCCCTTTCCCTACGATTTTTGGGTGACTTTTTCCTTTTGTGACTTTCTATACCCATGTTGGTCATTTACTTTCTCTATTTACTCGCTTACACAAAGTGATGGTAGTATTGGTAGGTATAACTGGATTTCCCAAGAAAATCTGTACCCTGGCACCCACTGCTGGACCGGGCATCTCTGCAGACAGCTGCCTGCCCTTTGGTGCCGGCCCTTCCTGCGTCCGCCTTGTCTGAGCTCTGCAGTGCTGCAGTAGCCTCCAACTGTGACAACTAGTCCAGTCCTCACACTCATACAACATCCCACAGAGAGAGGCAAAAACTTACTATTTTTCCTTCTCTCTGGAGCTAGATCTAAGCATCACAGGTGAGACTGAAGCAAGGCTCTCTAGACATTGTCCTAAATGACTCACCAGATGCTGGGTCTACCTTCTGCAGTGCTAACTCAGCATCAGAACGTTTTTAGTAAGCTAAGCTTCAAAGTGGACCCTCACCTCACCTTTCTTTGTGCCTCTGGCACAGTATGCCACAAAAAAGACTAAACTGGGAATCAAGAAACCCGGGGTTGAGCTCCATCCCATCTCTGTGGTCTAGGATGAGTCACTAAATCTTTCTGCATTTCAGTAGCTGTAAAATGCCAAGATTCACCCAAAGTTTCCTCCAGTTATAACATATATATGACTCAAAATATTACCCTTGTAAAACAAGTCCAAACAGAAATAACATAAATTTACAAAGAAATGTAAATAATTATGAAAGTAAACATTTTCCTTCATGGGCATTATATTGAATCAACTGAACACTCCTAACTAAAAAAAAAAAAAAAAAAAAAGTACTCTGGAGTGACAAGCCATATTAACCCTGCTCAGGCTGAGAAGATGCAGTTTAAAAACCTACCACCTTGTAAGCATATAAGTGGAGCCTTTGTGGCCCAAAGGATCCAATGTTCTATCCGAAAATAGCCTACTATTCCCAAGGACTGTAAGATTTAATGACTGCCTAAAAGACACTCTCAACTGCCTCCCTAATATTTGTAACTAAACAAGAAATGTGGATTATAAATCGCCTCCCACATGCATATTAAATGCCAAATTCTGACTGCAGCAACTTCCTTTCTTAACCAATACCTACAGATACTTAAAAATTTGTAGATATTAGGAAAATTAACCTTTCTTTCCCAAGTTCAAATTCCGAGCAGCACATAATCTTTCATCAACCTAGAAAATAACTGATAAGCCAATCTTCCTGTAAAACCATTAACAGATTCTGCTTTTCTGTCACCAGGGTAATTTACTTGGGCTAATTTTAATCCTACCACTAAACCACTAATCCCATGACTCTACAGAATTGTCCCCAAGTTTACATTGCTATGGCCAGTACTTTTACATTAGGAATTTGCTTACTTACTAACAGTTATATTTTTTAAGTTAGTTTTAGAAAATGAGATCATCCTCCTCACTTCTTATTTTAAAAAGTAAAAAGCCATTTTTGAAAAAAGGAAGCTACTTGAGCACCTGGGGTTGTACCGTACTCATCACAAAAACATTAATTTAAATTATGCCTGGTTACTCAAAGGGACAAATTATCATCGTTATGCTAATAGTCATGCTAAAGACATGAAAAGCTTTGAAATGATTCATCTAATCTGGTGGGAATATGATTATCACTGTGAATGATGATATTTTCTCAAACTGGTATAAAAACGTTCTCCCAGTGTCACTGATAATGTCAATATAAATTATGCATCGCCAACAGCAATGTGCATTCACACTGCTCAAATTCTGAGCAGCACCCGGGCCACCCTTTCAGTCCACATATGCCTTGCTTTCGGGGCACACACGTGAATGAGTATAAATTTGTTTACTCGGTTCCTTAAAACAGGAAAAACAGGATTAAAGCTACTGAGACCGATTCAACAAAACTGAGGTATCTAGAGACACATTTGCTTTGGTGGCAACTCCACAGCCATACAAGGATGTTAAAAACAGAGGAAGAGTCTTCTGCGATGCTCTGTATTAATGAATTCCTGAGGCCTGCATAAGAAGCCACCCTGTGAATTAAACCTTGGTCTACCCAAAAATTCAAAACCAATGTGTGTCAACAAAACATATCCTTAAGTGAAAACATCTAAGTTCTGCCTATTGATAATTCCAGAATAGTCCCACGAAAGTTTAGTAAAACTATGAAATAGGATTGTCCATCTGTTCATTGATTCATCCACTTAAAAAAAAAAAAGAAAAGAAAAAAGCCGAGTCTTTAGCAGGGAAAAAAACATTTTTTTAGCTCTGCACTAAAATCAACAGAATAATCTGGAACTAAACTGAATGTTCTCTTTCTGAGCAGCCCAACTCTTAGCCTTATTTGCAACCAGCAGAAGTCTTAACTACTCACATTTGGCTCTGGGTTTTCCTGAATTAACACAATCACTCAACATTTAATGTCAAACTGTTTCCCACAACAATTACTTCAGGGAAAAAAAAATGATGAAACCTGCTCACTACCCTTAAGTATCAACTGAATAAGAATCTGCTAAAGCCACAAACAACCCCTGTGCACAATGTTCGATACATTATTTACTGTAATAAATTTCAAAGAACCTTCTCGAATGCTAAAATAAATCAATGCCTAGGCGCAGCGCCTAGCAGCTCATGCAATATAGGTTAAATAGTACCATATGGCAAAGACAGGCACAGGCTACCCTTTCCTGAAACAAAGGACAAAAATTCCTAAACAAATGTCCCTTACTTTCACATCGTAAGAGTTGGAGATTAGCCAGTTTTTCAAGTGTTAATAATGTTGGGAAAAAATTCAATTCTTAGCCATTAACAAAAAATTACAGAGTTTTAACATAGAATCTCAATTTTTTTAAGAGTCTCCCCTTAACTATATCCTGAAAGCTAACACCACATCTTGGTCTGTCCACACCATTTCCTAAATGAGCAAGAAAATAACAGGACAGCTGTATCCAGAACACTCAGCTGACATCAGCAACTCCCTGGGGCGTGAGAGGCAGTGAGACAGGAGTCTACCTGTTTTTGAAGAAATAAAACACCAGATTAACTCTGCCTTGAAAGTAACAAAATATATTACTATCCCATCCTATCTGTACCACTGGGTTGATTTTGGAGGAACAGTCTGAACTTCACAATTATTTATAATATATATCTCTGGAAGCAAATTTTGAGACTATAATGACTTGATTAAGTTCAAGACCCTACCCCCCCCCCCAAAAAAAAGAAGGAAAATCTACCAGAATGAACACATATTTGAAATAGACAATAAATATGTCTAAACCTGATGTGGTTGCTTTTATAAATGACTTGTTTCCATTCTCTGTTGTGTTTTACTCATTACTTAACATAGATTTACATGTTTGCTTTCTAAAAATAGTTACGTTTCTAATTACTCTTGCTTTGTAATTTTCAGTACCATTTGAATTAAAGATTAAATGCCAGATCTTTTTTGGAAAACTACTTTTAAGGCATGTTGAGAGCCATAAAATTACACTTCTTTACAATTCGAATGTATACCACTGGAAAACATTTCATTCTGGACATAAATACAACAGCTTTAGCTTTGGAAAGAAAAGCTTCAGCTGTTCAAATCATGTGTGGCCAGATGCAGAGGATAAAGAATACACAAAATGGACAGTTGCAACTGCTAATTTTTACCAGTCCACCTAAAATATACTTCATAGACCTCAGCAGATAGCAGCAATTTCAAATACAAGCTGCATATATAGCCCCTAGAAATGTATCCTCTCTGTAGCTGTTTAAGTCATATCCCTAAAATATTCCTCATTGGAAGAAAATTAACTTTAAGATAAAGATGCTTTTTAAAGAACTGGATGAGACATTCTAAATTAATAGTAAAAGTATTTCTTTATTGTTCCTTCTCCCATAAGGTTAACTTGATTACTAAATTTTTCAAAAATGTAAACATTTGATGTGATTCCTTTCCTAAAATGGGTTTGTGACAACTTTCAAAAATTCCTGAAAACTGTAAGAAAGTCATAGCTCATGTCCAATGATAAAGAGGACTCCCAGCCCACTCTCTGGTGGGAGAGGTATGGAGGGATAATCTTAACTCAGGGCACTGGTCACCCTCAATCAAAGAGAAATGTCCCTCCTTCCCCACCCTTAACTCACTTGTCCCTGGGACCAGAGAGAGCTGAGGCCAGGGCTTGCATGTGAAGAATGCTGTCTCCCCTGTGGCCACTGCAAACATTCAAACCCTTTGGTTGCTGCCACTATACTTCTAGCCAGTCAGGTGGAAAGGTTGGGGTGAGAGTCCAGGGAGAGGTTTGGAGAGGGAAGAGGGGACAGTCACACCATCAGTTCACACTGAGCCACCAGGTAGCGCCCAGCCCGAAGGAGGCCCAGCACAACAGTTGAATAATCCCTGCCAGGCAAACTCCTGGCAAACCCAGTGACAGCCCTGGGAGGCATCTCCATAGCCCATGCTGACATCTGCCTTCCAGAGTCTCCATATTCCTCTAGGCCTCTCATACACAGACAGATGTATTCCAAACACCACCTAATTAGACTTCACAACAAATCCATATCCTGATACTGCAATTTATGTGAAAATGCAAAACCAAATGACATGCAGTTCTCAACAACAGAGTAGGGGTCACTCCCAAGTCCCCGTGAGCTAAACACAGTAATAAAATTAGTCCTCCGTGTTTAGACGTTAACAATTCTGGAAGCCGAGGTCAAAGGTGCCCAAGAAGGTCTTTTTGTGGGATGCCAGTTAAGCAATAAATGCAAATACAGACAATAAGAATGTACTAAGGAAAGTCAAGCTGCGAAAGTGGTACACAGACCCGCTGCTACGCTTTGGAGCACATTCAGTAAGAGGAGAATTAACTGAACTTTTCCCACAGCTTCTAGAACTTCGGGGGGTGGGGGAAGTAGGGCAGCAAAGAGATGTATTTTTGAAAGAACTAATTGATTGTGTCAGTATAGCTCTATCCAAGCACTAAAACGTATAAACATTCACAGCATGTAAGATGTCTGCTTTTGTAGAAGGAATGTTACTTCTCAGTTTAAGTATTTATAATGCAGATATCTAATCAAATAGTTTTAGCTTTCTTCGGCTTTCTTCCATTAGTTCTATTACTTATGATTAAATCCATGTCTATCACTGAGAAAGTTTAGATGTCTCCAGTTAAATGAGGCCAACCAAATACCAAACAGAAAGTTGAAGTGAGTTTCCCACACAGCACATTTAACAGAAGTGCTTTCTTCATTCAGAAATCTAGGGATGTTAAAAGCAAAATGCCACTTTTAATTAGACAATTAATACAAGTCCTTTTCTAAGTTGAAAATGAAATAAAAAACAAAATAGTGTAGTGTCTTGAATACTTAAACAAGTATATTAGGACAGTACACACGTCCAGGCAAGCTCCCTCCTGCCGAAAGTAATCAGCTTATATTTCAGCTTCCTATTTCCATGGCATTAAGGTATAATGCTGTTGAAACTCTAAACACAATCTCCAGGCAGACTTAAAGCCACTCCCACAAAATTCTTTTTTAAAAGATTCCTTCTGGTAAATTATGAATAAGACCAACACGTATCCTGGAAAATGAATAAATAAAAGTCCACAACAACCCAATAAACTGAGTACTGGTTTTTCAAGAACAGTCCATGACTAAACTCTATTTAAATTGCTAGGTCACATTATCATTTTTCCTCATTTGGTAAGACTGAAAACCATCTGTTGGAGTATACCTCATTTCGAAGTATTCTTTAAAGAAGTCTCCTTTTCTTTTTCACATAATTGTTGTTAAACTTAATCATATCAAATGCTTCACTTATAAAAATCAAATATCTCCCTTGTAGGAGCAAGTAAGGTAAATGGGGTTAAAAGTTTCATTTATGGAAGTGGAGACAAAGTGCTTTTAACATTTTGACCTGTTTTTGAAGAACACTCTAATTCCATTCACTCAATTTTGGTCTCTGGGACAACATCTTATAAAATGAGAAACGCAGGACTTCAGAGTTCCAGGAAAAATGTAATCTCTAAATTAGTCAACTCAAAAGGTTGTTTACAAATAACAGTGTCAAAACACTGGTGATGTAAACTATTCTCAGGACTCTTGGCAATTAATATCAGGTATCTATCCCAAAGCTAAAGGTCTTGATATAATACGTTTCAGTATATTTAGTAGGTTTCAGTATATTAAGCCATTTGGAAAGATTATTGTGATAAACAAAAGCTTTCAGAAACAAAAACAAGCAAAACTCCCATCCTTCCATCTCTCTACCCATTGTTGAAATCTGTACCTACTAAACATGCTACTTCGGTGTTTTGTTTCGTTTCACAAAGACATTCACATCCCTCCTGGTTAGCTTTATTACAGATCCATTGGGATTACTTTTTTTTTTTTTTTAGAATGTTAACGTGCTCTGTATGTCTCAGTATATTCGAATTAGCAAGTGTGAGAAAACAAAGCCCCACTAATGAACTAAGAAAAATATTAGATATGCTTGTATCTTAACACATCAAAATTCTAATTCAATTACCAAAATACTTGTGAGTCTTACACAGAGCTCAATTTATCCCACAGTCTATTCAAGATGGCCATGGGGTCACTCTTGTGAAACTAAAGATGTCCTCCCTCCTCCAGTAACCCAACTCAAGCCCCTGACACCACGGGCAGCTCCTACTCAACTTCACTCTCCAATTTTACTGGGGGGGGGGGGGGAATTCTCAGATTCATGCGCAATAGTGGTATGTGGTATATTTAATCCTGGCCAGTCTGTGTAAATATAAATAACACAGCTATTTTGACGCCACAATCAAAGAATGCAAGAGAAAATTAAGGAGGAACAAACAAATGATAAAATAAGCTCTTTTTTTACGTGGCAGTAGCGAGTACCCTATCAAATAGCATGCATGCCTATTTCCTTAAAGTAACACATTCCTAAACCCAAATACTTAATCATTTTAACAGGGTAGCTTAAAATGATCTGGAAAGGATCCTGTTGGGGGGCTAGCCACCCTTGCCTCTACTCCGGTCAATATTTTAGTTGTATTTATTACAAAGCCACACGGTGAACGTACCTCAATTTTTAAATCATCTTTAATCAAGACTCGAGACTTCATGGCAGGTTCATGGGGGAAATGCCTTTCTGTTGTATGTTTAATTAAGATCACCGTCTAAAGTTCCTTGTGTGACTTGCTGGATAAGTCAGCAGTGTGGACAAGAGGATCCAAGTGCTCTGTCCTTTGTTACGCAGTGGACACCCCTGGAAGGCCCGGCCCCACGCCCACGGCACATCTGGGCTTCCTGAAACCGTCCAGAGTCTACTCTGGCCTCCTCATTGCCGAGACGAGGATGAGGTCGCACAAGCAGGACACAAAATCGACCCGCAGCTACGACCCGGAGCTCAAGTGCCCACCGGCAACTCCCGCCCCAAACCCGCCTCCCGGGCGCAGCACCCAACTCAGGTGTGAATTCTTATGTAATCGTCCTCGGGGGCCACCCCTTCCCCACCGCCCCACCTCCGCCAGAACAAAGTGAAGTTTAAAATAGAAACCAATTACCTGGCCTCCGCCTCGCCTGGGCTCCCGGAGCCTGGTGCGCGCCGCCGCGCAGACCCCCGCCAGACCCCGGCCCCAGACCAGACCCTCCCCCCTGCCCGGCCAGGCCCCCACCCCGCCCCCCGGCTCGCTCCCCCTTCGCAGGCCTGCCCATCCCCCTACACCCCCTCACCCTCCCGCCCAGCCCCCCTCCCCCGCCGGATCCTCCTCAACACCCCCGCCCGCCCGCGCCACCCCCCCACGGCCAGCACGGACCCCCGCCTTTGTTACGGTGCGAAGTTGGGCTGCGGGTCCCCGTCTCTTTCACTTCTTGGGTTACAGTGCAGGCGTGTGACGTCCGCTCCACATGACGGGGGCGGGGGGCGGGCGCCGGGGGGCGGGGGCGGCGGGCCAGTCCCTCCCCCCACCTCTCCGCCCCTTCCCGCCCCGCCCACAGCCCTCCCCCTGGAAGCCCAGCAACAAGCGGCCGCCGCCCCGGCCCCCGGGGCGGGCAGGTACATCCCCCTCGCCCCCGCCGTCCCTCTCCCCAACCCCCAGCCCCCCACACACGCGCCCCGCGCCTCCCCGGCAGCGCCCCGGGCCCAGCGCCGCCGCAGCGCGGAGATACAGAAATAGCAATGATTTAATCCAACGACACCACCCCACTGCTGCCCATTCCTCACGCCGCACTGAGATGGGGGGTGGTGGGGTCACAATCGGCTGGAACTCGGGTTTGGGGGACAGAAAGGGCCCGCCGGAGAGGGGAGGCAAGGGGTCGGACACCTCGTAACCGAGTTAGGTTCTCGCAGAGGGGGAGGACGGAGGTCGCCTGGGGCCGCCCATGGCCCCTCGGGGTGACCTCGGTGCGGCCTGGCAGCCGGGCACACCCGTGCGTAGACAAGGTCCTTTCCAGGGGTCTCCCTGCTGGGGTCTCCGGGGAGGCAGAGGCACGTGGGTCCTTAACCCGTCCGTTGCATCACCACGACCACGGAGTGAGCAGCAGCCCAGCAGCCCGCGGCGCTTTCCAAAGACACGGCATCTCCAGCACTTTAACAGAGATGCTGCACGGTCCAGGTCTGTCCACGCAGTCCCCGAGGCGCGTACGACGCTAACCACACACCTCACTGCCACTGTCCCTAGGAGAGTCGGCGCCGGATCGAGTCAGTGCGGAGCGTGGGGTGGACCGTGACGCGCTCCGCCCGTGAATATGCCCATTGTGCGGGGCCGACGCGGCCCGGGCGCGCATTCCTAAGTCGGGTGGGCAGCAGAACTTGCAATGACTGTGAGCAGTTCACATTCTAGAATTTGCCATGGACTAAATATCAACTTCCAGTGAGAAAATAAAATTTGAAGTTGGAAGGTACATGCTGCCATTGACTTTTCTAGGGAGTTAACATCAGTTCCAACCATCCGCGTTGTCTGTACGCTTTACCCCAGCGAGTGGGCTCCGTCATCCGGACTCCAAACGCGCCCGGGTGCGCCTGCCGGGTGGGAACAGGGCGTATGGAACCGCACATCTCCATTCCCCAGTTGCCTAGAAGCACAATCACATCGCTCCTCTTTTCTTCCCCTTCTGCAGGTTTCGACTTGAATCTGAAAGTGCCTATCTAATGCCCATTCTTCACAGGAGGACATTCGAAGGGGGCAGAGTCTCCATTTGGACTGCTGCGTGCCCATCTCGCCGGACAGACTCGGATTAAAGCGTTTCCACGTCTACATCACACATACGTGCAAATGCAGGAGACTGCAGATGCGCCGGGCTGGTCGGACCTAAGTGTGCAGACACATGGGCACATGCACACGCGGGAGCGCGCGCTCACACACACACTCACACCCCAAATTACCTCCGGGATGGAGAAAGCCGCTGCGGATTGGCCGGCCGAGCCGTCACTCACACTCAGAGGGCAGGGAGACTTTGCAAAGCTGTTTCCTTTTTTTTTTTTTTTTTCTCTCTCTTTTCCTCCCTACCGTTTCATTTAATGGTAAAACAACAGCAGAGCTCTGAAAGTTAACCATCTGCGCGGAGAGTTTACCTCCTTTAAAGAGGGGGGCGTCAGACGATACCCATTTAAATATATTTTGTACATCCACAATGGATGAAAAGGGAAATTAGCAATCGGAGTGGGGGAAGAGAGGGAGCTCCGAGTAAGGAGGAAGGGGTCATCTGGGAGGGGTGGACACAGGGAAAAGAGTTGTTCTCAAAACCCAAAAGGGACTTTGACCTTTCATTGATCTCGAAATAAAAAATGTTTTTCA
Source organism: Cynocephalus volans (assembly GCF_027409185.1). Classification (NCBI taxonomy): domain Eukaryota; kingdom Metazoa; phylum Chordata; class Mammalia; order Dermoptera; family Cynocephalidae; genus Cynocephalus; species Cynocephalus volans. The sequence goes on from NC_084472.1 coordinate 70,389,718, forward strand.
CAAGTTAGAGTATAACTCATGTCCGTCCCTCATTTATGAACTCGTTATTTTTAATTTTATTATTTAAGCTTGCGCCAGCAATCGTGTTTCCTTAAGAAAGAACTGACCTATTTTTGCCTGGAGATAAAGGATCATGTTAACAGATGTTAATCTTGTAATCTGTTTTTCCTGTAAGCACTTTACATACCCGGGTTTCAGACCTTAAAAATAACATCTTTTCCAAAAAGACCTGACGTCACAATTCACTCCCTGAAAAATCACACTCCCCTCCAGGTTTTTTTTCCCCTGCAATGATTTCAAAGACATTAAATCTTTTTCACTTTATAAATGCTGATTTGTACTGCCTCAACTCCCACAGGCTTTTATTTGCATTTCAAATTCCACAGGTTACACCAGTCGCCTTTTCAAAAAATGTAAACCAACAATGAAGAAGCAAATGGCTTTTTGTGCATCTGGATTAAATAAGGCACAGAATGAAAATACTTAAAAAGAGGGCTGAGTGAGTTGATGCTTGCACACCCGGTGACCAAGTGACTCTCCACCAATAAGCCCAGCGGAATGGGCAAGACACACGCAACCCCGGAGCTCCTGGTCGTCTGCTGCGGGAAGCTTATTAATGCTGATAGTAAACGGGACTGATTTACAGACCCACATTTTGGGGGTAAAAGGCTGGTTCTCTCTGGTCCCTAACTGCAGGGATCCACTGGCTCCCCAGCCCACACGCCTGATCGTCACCAATCTTTCTCCATAAATCGCTGGTTTTAAGTACCCCATTCGGCTGGCTTTTAACAAACTTATTCATACAAAGTTTCTTTACAACTTGACGAGGCGATTTAATCTAAATACTGATCATAACTATTCAGTAGGTTAGTTTTCCTTGGAAATGGCAGAGGAGATGCCTTTGCAACCCCAGCCCGTCCGCCCAACAACACTCGCCACACACTGCATTCTTCTTTCACATACCCAGGTATATACTGCGATCAGCACGACCCAACCCCCCACCCCTACTCCGATCCCAACGAGGCTGGGAGCATCTCCCAGGAGTCCTTGTCATCCAGACCCTCTCTCTCCACCCCTCTCGGAAGTCCTTGCGAGAATCCTCACTCCCCACCCCCACCCCTGCCCAAACTTCCCTTCCAGGAGCTCTCTCACTTCTTTAATGTTAGGGTCACTGTAGGCTCCCAGCTGATGGGCATGCAGAGGGTAGGGGGCAGTAAAAATAAGTACCCCCACCCCCTCACCCCCACACGCAAACACGTCCCCCAGGCAGCAGCGCTCGGTGCCCACAGGCATCGATCCCATTCTTCAAACCCTGAATAATTGAAGCGGCCCCTCAGGCCCGGCAGCCCCAGCACCCACCTTCATTAGCCGGGGCGTTTTACTTTAAAGTAAGGCAATTTGCTCTTTGTCTCCTAATGGATGGAAAGCGCATCCGAGCTCCCCTCCTGCCGCGTCGCCTTTGACGAAGTGTACAAAGCCAGAGCCTCTTCCGCGCTCCCACCCCGGCCCCCACCCCGCCCCTCCACTGCGGTAAAAACCACCTCCCGGGCTCTCGCCCCGCCGCCCGAAGTTGCATCTTCCCCTATCCTGGAATTGCAGAGCGGAGCAACTACCAACAGGGAAACCCAAGGCGCCCTCCCCGCGCCCAGAGAGCCCCTCCTCAGAGCGCCCCCCCCTCCGTGGCGCTCCCCCCTTCTTCGGCGCACATCAGGGTCCGCGGCAGGTCGAAGTCCTCAGACCTTGCGCGCCCCCTCCCGCCCGCGGGCCCCGAACCCCCCTCCCCCGCCCCTACCTTGGAGGGGAGGCGGCGGGCGTGGGGAGGGGGGAAGAGGACGCGCACGCCCAGCGCATCTGAAGGTGAAGCCGAGCGCCCGCGGCGCGCAGACGAGTGCTGCACTAGACCGACCGCGCCAGCTGCGCCCGGGCGCGGGGGACGCGCGAGGGCGCGCGGGGCCCTCCACGCGCCCGGCCCCCTCCCCGCGCCTCCCGCGAGCGCCCCGGACGCGCCCGCCCCGCGGAGGCCCCGGCGCCGGCCAGGCTCCAGGGGCTGAGCAGCACGGGGAGGGGGCCGGGCGCGCGCGGCCCGGCGCAGGCCCGAGGCTTCCCCCAGCCCGGGAATGGTCTGCCCTGTAGGAAACGCACAGGCTCCACTATTGTCTCATCAGCACAAAGTTCTGCCACACTGCGGGGAAAGTCTGGAGGCTCGCGATGACTCAGACACGGATAATTCTTCCCCTAATAGCACTGAATCACGATCCCAGCGGCTAGTGGTCTCCCCTTCTTCTCAAGGTCTGAGGATGCCGCAGCCCCAGTTCCTGGAAGCTGTTTACGCGCGCGTACACACACACACACACACACACACACACACACACACACACGCAGACATCCATACGTGCAGACGTGCTCGGGATGCAGGTCCAGTCGTCTCGGGCACCTGGGCACTGAGCTGCGAACCCAGACTTCAATGCGGATACCTTTCTGGTGGTCCCAGATGCGCGTGCATTCCAGGCGGCGTGGCGTGTGGCTTTCACTTAACTTCCTAGTAAATGATTATGGGAGTATTCAGATGGACATTATCAATGCATTAAGTCCTGAATCAAGATCAAAGAGGTCCCACTGGGGAGAACGGCGAGTCTGCCGTAGGGCAATTTAAAACCGATTGGTTGACTGTTGTTTACTTATATCCTTGAAAGTTCAACTTTTATTTTTCTGTTCTTACAACTTCATTTCTTACCCTCGGCTACTGTCCGTGGGCCGTAGGTAGCCGCAATAAGTCGAGTCTGGGAATAGAAATCCTGATTTGACTCCCCAAAGCTTTAATGGTGCATGGCAGGGAGGGGCTGCGGGGGGGCGGGTAGAGCCGGAGGAGGAGCCGGGTTAGAGGAGCGAGCGCCCCTCGTCGGCGGTGACGTAGTCTGGGGAGCGCGGCCTGTGGAGGGGTAATACTATCTTCTCCCACCAGGCTCTTGGCCATATTGTTCTCTTTTTCCTCGTGATGACTCCGCAGTGGAGGTGGATTCCGTCCAAGACTCCCAACGTGGCTGTGCTTCCCAATCAGCGCTGCAGCCCGGGCGGCCACTTCTCGCGGTGGCGTTTCTCTCTGCGCCTCGCACTCACTGCTGGTGCGGCTCGCAACCCTCCCCAACTTATGGCATTTACAACAGAAACTATCAGAGACAGGCTGCAAAGGGAGGTGCTTGTGCCCTGGCCAAGCTGGAAATCAGACGCGGGGCCATTCTGCGTGTGTGCGCGCGTGTGTGTGCGTGAGTGTTTCAGTGGAGGAAGGCAGAGGAGGGACGGGGAGAAAGACTGGCGACAACCTCTGCGACGAAGGATCCGCGGATCATAAAACCTAGGCTCCGTGTGATTAATGATCGGCACTAATTTAGAGAGCAGGCATGTTAAAGGTCATGGACAATTGTTGCTGCTTTCAGCATGAATGCCTAAGTGGGGTGTATTCTTGAACAATCCAATCTGAGACTGATTCTCAGAAAGATGTGGAAGTGCCTACAGTTCATGACAACACAGTGAAGTGCACAAGTAAAACTATCCCCCAATCCAGCTAATTGTATAGGCATATGGCATGTACAGACATGTTCATATATATACAAAGAGATTAAAATTTACGTACTTGTAGTTTTAAGGGTTTTTTTTTTTTTTTTTAGTACTATTTTGGAATAAATGTGAGTGGATGGTGTAAATCCACTACATACATCTGAATTCTTGGCTCTATTCGATACTACAATATTGCACTAATAATTTCCACGTGCTGAAAATTGACAAGTTAGACCAACCAACGGTGAGCAAAACTTCCAAACTCCTCCACACAAAATTGTAAAATTTTCATGACTTGCCTGGTTTCTCTAGCCTGCTTAGGACCCTTTCTTAAATCACCCCCGTGTGATTTCACTCAGGGCTATGTCTGTCTACACAACATTGTGCTTTTAAACGATTTTCTTTCTTCCACGTTTCTCTGCAATGCAAGCTGAAATCATAATTTGTTGGATGGGCAAGAGGGAAATTTGCGTGTCCAGTGTTGCAAACCTAGAACATGAAAGTCTGAGGGCCAGCATCACTTTGGTACTAACCGTGGAAATGTGTTTACATTGTCCACCCGGTCGCTGGTTGTTAATTTATCAATGTTAACTTGCCGTTGTTAGCTTGTTCTACACACAAAAAAAAATGGTATAAAAATAAAATATTTAATGAGTTCCCATACTATTCCCATAACCATATTTAGCAATGCCAAAATTTCAACTGTTTAATATCTTCAAATGTTTAAAGTAGCTATTAAAGATTAAAGACACTGTCTCTACACATAATACAAACCCCTGGAATCCCCCAGGAGAGGTTCTCCTATTTTGAAATGTTTAGGTAAATTACAGTATTTGGGTAGGGCAAAGTGAGCAGTATTAAGATTGAATACTAACTGTTGTGATTTGGCTATTTATAATTTTATAACAGACAGTAATTCTGGTTAATGAAATAGACGGAGAATAAAACACTTATTTTCCCGTGCTATTGTCTAATGAGCTGTTGGTTCAGCATCTGGGACTCTGCTCCTTCAGCATTTTGATGAAACATTGTTCAGTGGTTATGGAGTGATTGGGGATGTTTAGATAAGAAAGGCCCTTGAGGAATTCCATTAAAGAACACCTAAAAGTAAAACACAAACAAAAAAGAACTCATCCCCCCCCAAAGAAAGGCCTTGTGTATCTGAAACCTGGAAGTGAAACTTTCCATAGTATAGCATGAAATCCAAGACAAACTAAAAAAAATGTATTAAATATGCATGATCAAAATTTAAGTGCTTTAATTAGACAGTTTGGTGCACTACATATTAGTAAATATTTAATGTTAATTCTATCCCTGGGTGAATTTATTAGGATTTTCTAAATTATATTTGAGAAAGGAGAATGACGTTATGCACTGAAATCGAGGGGTAATCTTTTCCCCTCTCAACTCACTTAAATTTACATATTTCAGAGTGGACTGGGGAGAAATTTGATATAAATTGCCAACAGTTATTCCTAAGTAGAGACTTTTAGGAGCAGTACAGCTACTGACTGCCTTTACCATGTTTGGAATAAGTAACTGTTTCAGGTATAAATGGAATTTGACTACTTATTTAATCACTGATGGTTTCAAAAATAGTACACCAATCCTAACTTGCTGTCCTTTCCTAAAATCTTTCCTTTTCACAGAACTTAAAAACTCAGAGTACACACCATATTTGGAACATGGAAGGGAAACAGCACATCAGGATGGGGGTATCATATGTAATTTAACACACGGTAACCCCTCCCATTTGAGGATGGCACAGCAAAATTGTGATTATGTTTTAGTCTTCTATGAAATGGTTTCAGACTGCTTGAATCTGAAGTTAAGTAACAATATTTTTAATCTTGGTTTAGGGAACTGTCTCAGTTCTGCTTTTTAAAATTTTAATTCTGTTGAAGGTGATGAATACATTAGTAATGAAAAGGTAACATATACTTCTACAAACACACACACACACACACACACAAACACAAAATCACTTCTAATGTGATCTATGGCCAGACTCTCTCATGTTAACACTGAGATAACTCTTACTGAGCAGCTTTCTCTTGTGTGGTCTTTTATACACAGGATAATTTAGGGTCAAGCTGGCTGTGATTTAGGCTTAATCGTGGTTGAGATTTGCATGTTGTTTGAAATACTTTTGTGAAGATTTGTTCACCTCTGCTGTATGCGAGTCTGAAAATGCCATCAACAGGTAGCCACACCTGAATTTTTATTGTAATAATCAGCAAAGCATCCCTTCACGATTCTGTGCTGAATGTCCTCATACATGTGATACAGAGAACACCGTCTGTACTCATTTTTCCCCATGGCAGGACTCGTAAGAACTTTCCCATGGAATCAGCATTTTTAACAATCTTTTCTTGTTTTCTACACAGGAAAAAACTCCATGCTGACCTATACACTATTTTTATTGAAACATAGCTTTGCTTTTACTAATTTTTGTTGTGCATATATATTTTTGTCATGACAAAGGTGGAATTAACAAATAACAGTGTTGGATCACATAGTTAGCATAGATTCCCAATTGAGGCAAAGGTATTGTAGAAAATACGCTAAAAGTTCAGGCGATGGCAGTCACATTTTCTCACCATTTGCAGTTTTTGGTGACTCCATCAGGACTTCACAGCAGGTAGACAACCCTCAAATCTGTTCTTAATTTCAACTTAAGTAAAAGACTCTCAGTAACAGCTGGCTTCAGAATAGCTGATACAGAATTCCACAGATGTGGTTCATAATGGTTTGAAAAATAAAAGGAACTAGGCCACAGAGAAGGATTCATTTAAGGAAAGACAAATTCAATAAGGATTCTTCTTTTGAAAGATTTCCATGTTAGGGAAGAGAGGTACCTGTTTTTCTCACTACGTTTTCTTACACTTACAATTTTATGGTATGTTAATTACTTAACAGATAGGTTGTGACCTATTAACACCACACATTATTACAACAGAAAAACCATTGACTTTCTCAGCCTCAAATCTCATTATGTCTCACCATGCAGAACTGATTACATGTGCATGTTTATGCAAACTTTTCTAACAGAACTGAAAATAAAATAAGGGAACCAGCAATATCTCTGTCACTGTGGGTTGGCTACGTATACTTGTAATGAAACTGAGTAGGGAAGAAAGGCATAAAGACCTTTGTGTGGGATCCCATTTGATACGTGCATAATACAGTTTGAAGGAAAGCAGAATTGCATTGAGGGTGTTCAATGGTGTTAGAAACAGAACAATAAGGAGAGAAGTGGTCAGGATATGGATGAGTTATTGTCATAATTAAGGAGCCAAGACATTGTCTTGATGGAGAGGCTGGGTACAATTTTGGAGGGATGACTTTTTTAGTAGACATAACCTAAAACTTAACATTTTAACAATTTTTAAATGTACAGTTCAGTGTCATTAAGTACATTCACATCCATGTTGTAGAGTACAGCAAGGTATAATTTTGTCTCCTTTAAAAAAGACACAGAGGTTATAAATGGAGGTAACTATTTTGCCAAAAAATACCCAAAAAAAGAAAAACAACAAAAAATCTGATTTATGGAGTGACTGTAATTTCACCAAAAACAATCCTCAAGAACTTTTCTTTTGTTACCTAAAATGATTGATTTCATATATGGCTTTCTTTGTCTTTGCCCACCATATAAGCTTCAGAAAAAATATAACAGAAAGCCCTACCTTCTTCCCAAGTAGAAACCAGCACAATGTAACTACATGGAGCTGGCCTAAGGCCACATTTGAGTTAAACTCTCTCTGGTTAGTACTTTCAGATTTATATATGACTTATAACGAGACTACTTCCAAAAAAAAAAGGAAACATATAATGTTAAGGCATATTTAAAAATCGGAAAATTAAAACCACTATAAAGACACAGAGAAATTGATGCATCAGGCACTTCAGGCACTTGCAGTGGGATAATTAATGTAGCCAAGCTCTGAAGTAGGCCCAAGCTTCCTGGCCCCAAGAAAAAAACTTTGGTGGAGAGACCATATCTTTCTGGGGACTGAACTAAGAAATAGGCAGGAGTCCCTGGGGAGTCATTGCCAGGCTGTGAGGAGTCATTCCATTTTAGACAGGATGAAGGTATTTTAGTATTTTTTACCACAAAAAGATATTAAACCAATGGCATTAAGTTAAACTTGGGGACCCAAAATAGAATTTTTGTAAAGAAACAAATAGTTTGACCTCTAATTGAATCACTAAATTGTACAGATTCTCACACTTTTGTTTCTCATGGCAGCTTTACAGTGACATGTGGGAAATGTGGGAAAATAATATTATATTTTCTACAACATTTTATACACTGAAAATTTTAAAAAATACTTCAGGTAGGTAGTCATCATTTAAAGAATATAAACAAAAGTTTGAGTTTTAAAATCCTAATTTTTCACATCTGTGCATTTCTTCATTCATTCTATATTTACTACTTTAAGCCAGGCACTAGATCAAGTGGTAATTTTAAAAGCAGTATTTATTACATGCTTATTATGTAGGGAATCTTCATAAGAGCTTACATTTTGTGTCATTTAAAATGTCACAGTAACCCATGACGTAGATGCCACTATTGTCCCATTTTACAGGTGCTCTCAGTTCACAACCCCAACCAGCCTGCAAAACTGTTAAATGACACAGGCGGGATTTGAAAACAGCAGCCTGGACCACAGTGTTAACCCTTCCATCAACCTACTCTAAGCTATACCGGGCCAGAACACCACAGCCCCTGCTATTTTAAAGTTAATTTTCTAGATGGACAGAGCCAAATATGTGTTTTCTCATGACAGGTTTGGGAACTAGTCACGAACCCTCATGTCCAGGTCTCGTTCTGTTTATTGGTCATTTCCACTCGTGTCAGTTAACACCTTGAGATTCTTCCTGTTTATGTCACCCACACGGGCATTTATCACTTACCACGAAGTATTGCTGGTATTCTGTATAACGAATGTGTGTTTCATATTTGTGCAGGAATATCTACTAACTAGTGGAGAAAGAATCTCTATGGAAATCTTTTTCATTTAGTTTCTCAAAGGGTTTGAAATGGCTTTTTAAAATATATAAAATACAAAAGGATAGGATAAGCAATGGGAAGAATTAGGTCAGGAAAAATAAGAGTAGAAAATAATGAAATCAAGGTCAATTTAATCTCAACCAGACAACACAAGCACACGATGAACATGTCTAGTCATCCTATGAACTGACAGAGCTGGCAGAATTTTCCTCCGAGCTTCCTAGTAACCAAAGCAAAGAGAGAAGCTCTCTTCTTTACTAGATTTGTGCTATCCATAAAATGAGTATAGAATGGACTATATTCCCAATGATATTGTAACCAAACAAAAAATAATTATGACAGCTTTCCTCATTTTAGTGTGGAGGTAAAACTATCAACCCACGATTTAATAATTTATACTAATTATCTTATCTATAAAGTGGGGATCACACTTAGAGTTATTATGAACAAGAAAAATGAAAATGTGAAAATCAGTTAAGGTTGTTTTCATAGTATATGAGTATGAACAAATGTAAGCTCTTTTCTTAATAGCACAGACCCCTCCTCATGTAGTTGCTGATGTAATCAATATTATAACATTATATGTTAATTTAAGACATTGTTTCAAAATATGAATGCATAAGATAGATTATCCCAAATTGTATTAATAGTCTTGAAATGGGAGTCATTTCTAGAATTACTCGTTTCTTCCCCATTAATTTTTTTTAATAGACTTTATTTTTATAGCAGTCAGGTGTATAGAAAAATTGAACAGAAATACAGACAGTTCACATACCCCAGTCACACACACATACACACAGTTTTTCCTGTTATTAACATCTTACATTAGTGTGGTGCATTAAGTTTTGTTTGTTTTCATAGAATGTCATTGGCATGGTTATGCCCAGCAGGATCTCGGATTCACACCCCAGAGCCAGAACATAAATGTTTTCAAACTGTTTACATCAAGACCCAATCAGGATGTTCCCAGGTTTGAGGGAAGCCGGCCCCTTCTTCCCAAGGCTCCCTGCCCATCTCCTGTGGGCAGATCAGGGCCCCTGGGCAGCGCTTAGGTTTCACCAGACAGACAGGAGCCCTTCCTGGTCCAGAACTTGTCAGCAGTTTGCTTTTGCCTGTTAAATTCCAAAGCTAACCAGTCCTACGCCTCTCTAATGAGGGAGGCCTCCACCAGCTCCTGGGTTTGCAGAAACTTCTGGGGTGTGGACGTGAGGCATCTTGGTATCATGCAGCAGGCACAGGGTCCAGAGGCACTTTTACTTCTTTATTTCCTATGGCTTAAGCCCTTTGGCTTGGAGAAAGCTTTTATTTAAAATAAATACAGAAAAGATGTGTTACACCGTGAGTTACAATACAATACAATCATCCATTAAGCACCAAACTCTGTTCAAACAAAGTTCATGGATGGACCGACAAATTTACAAAAGCGAGGAAATTCAAAGGGGGGGCGCTGCCGCGGCCCGGGCCCCTGCTGCGGGGGCAGTGCCTTTGTGAAGCCAGCCACAGAGGGGCGGGTACAGGGAGCTTCTTGCCCTCTCGTTTGTTTCTGAGTTATAATACCTCGGTTGATTCAGGGTGTTAGCAAAAGTAAAAAGGAATCCTTAAATAGAGGTAATTTTCTACATGTCCTTTTTTTCCAGAAAATCAATTACCCCGTACTTACAGAGTGGAAAAAACAATATTCCACTTTTCAATCCCTCCCCCACACATTTTTTTTTTTTAACTGCAATTGAGCTTATCCAGTTGTTCCTATTGGGACCTCCCTCTAAATGGTGCAGAGAAGTAATTTTTAGGCAAACTGATAATAAACTTCAATTCTAGATCTTGTATTCTTTAGGAAACCTTAGTTTATAAACACAGTCTTGCTAATATTTCCAACCATAGAAAACATTTCTTTGGAACAGTACAAAAAAGTCTTAAAAAAAAAAAAAAAGCCACATTTGTTGAGCATTGAGTAGGTAATTCTTAAACTACTCATATCTTTTTAAGGCCAGGAAATTTCATCCCGTGTTTAAACACATGTTGTGGCACACATAGCCCACCCATACCCCTCTATTAAACATTCTGATGAAACTTTCTTTCAATTGCCTAGAACACACAAAAAAATTCACAAGGTAAAGTCTGCCCTTTCAGAACCTGTAACAGTGTTATTTCCATTTAACACTGTCTCTCTTCCCCTCTGCCTTGTGCAGCAGTACTTCACCCTTTCTTGCTGTCCAGAATTGCAGGGAGGTTAATGGTGCGAACATCCTATTCATTTCGGGTCACGCTGCTCTTGATTAACTAGGCAGAGAGTAAGCAAACACCACACATCCGTGCGAGGGAATTGTAAAAAGTGTGGTTATCTGACACCCTGAGAAAAAAACACAGAAAGAAACCAAGTAAAAGACTCTCATGGAAAATGTTTAAGATTCTGCACCAAGACATTTCCAACATGGGATGTCCACAATAGGATGGAGTTATAAAACCGTATGATTACTTCTCTCTTCTGCGTATGGAGATACCATCTTCTAACTCGAAGATAACGTGGAGAGTGCCACAGATATGAAAGGTCAGAACAATAAATTATAGGCAATTATTTACAAGCCAAAAAACAATGTAATGAGTGCATTAATTTGAAATGTCTAATGTTCCAGTGACAAGAGTGGTGGTGTCTATGTGTGACTCTTTGTGTCCTCATGCCAGCTGTGGTCAGAACAGGGCCTTCCTTCTGAAACAGGAGAGGAGGCCTGTCATATGGAAGTGTAACAATCACACACGCTATGGCCTGCAGTGTTTTCTCATTTATTCTATTTTAATTTGACTCACAACAGCAAAGGAAAACAACTCAGAATCACTCACTCATGAGTTTAAAAGTTTAAGACTCATGGCAAGTTGTTCTGGTTTCTACATGACACAGCCCATTAGAAGCTGAATTGTTTTGAATTCACACACATTTTCAAGAATTATGTGTCTCAGAGTATAGTTCTTAAAATCCATTGGCCCCGTCCATGTACTTGAAGAAGGATTTCTCCTACTGGCTATGTGAGTTTCACTCTGCTGTATTATGAATTCAAGGCAGAACAATGTCATGGACAATTGTTCTAGTCTGTGTAATCTCAAAACTCCCTGTTATAATGTACACTGAGAAATTTGAATAAGGATAATTCTCTAACCAAGATTTTCTTGCAAAATGTAGCAGTGATAAACTGCAGATTTGTGACAATTCCTGAACAGACTCAACTTTATCAACCAACGTTAATTGCATGTGTGATTATAACTTTAACAATCTGCAAGTAATGAAAGATATTAAACTATTTAAAAGGCTAAGGGAACACAAGGAACATGGACTTTGGTGTGTGTAGCATCAGTAAAACCACAAGCCACTAAAATCATCATTTTGATATAGTCATGGCATTTGACGTTGTCACAATGATAACACTGAGCATATAAAATGATCAGAGGCAGAGCCATTCGTTCAACTAGGATTGAATGTTTATTGAATTCACATTTGCTGTGAGGCTTTGTGCTGAGCCCAAGTCTTCGTCAATGGGAACAGTGTTTTGACCAGCAAGGAGCTTGCCAGGTTTCTGTGTAGATATAGAACTGTTCAGGGACACTCTGCCAAGCTTTGGATCTTGACTAGAATCTGTGCACACATCCCCAGGCACTCTGTCCTTGCTCCTCTCATATTGGCTAAAGTATTTGTAGCAGACCCTGTTGGTCACCCGTCGAACAATCACACAAGTCCCTTCCTCCATCGTGAATGGTGTCCAGCCTGTGCATGGCCAATGGCTACAGGAAAGTAGACTGAAGCTCCAGACCCCAAAGATGAGACAGGTCTAAGCTAGCATTTGGTTTAGATACATCCAAATGATGTAATTCTGACAACTGGACATGAGGGGGAGTTTACTGGGGTGGGAACGGGGGGCTTCTAGCAAGGGGTCTACTTATGGATAAAAGGAATTGAGGTGGAGAAATGGTTTTTCGGTTTGTCCAGGAGGGCAGTCACCCAGAGCAGTGGTGGTCTGGGGGCAATAAATCCAGTGGCCTCTTCCACCCTGGAGGAGAGGGAAGCTGGACACCAGAGCAGGAGGTGGAAGGAACAGAGGAAAAAGCCATGAAGCCACAGGTGCCACGGAGCTCAGAGCAGATGTCCTACCTTGGACTTCAACGCATTTTCCTCACCATTCTAGCCATTTGATTCAAGGGGTTCTGTTTCTTTTTGTTGAAAGCAGCTTATTTCTGTTTTGAAATGGTGGTCCCTTGCTAGTCTGTGAGACTGGGCAGGTGGACAGAGCAGTGTCCAGATGGCGAGAGAGCCCAGTCAAATCACAAAGGCCACAGGGCCAGGGGCAGAAGGTGGACATCACAGAAGGATGGCTGGTGGCCACCAAAGGGTTTTAAACAGGAGGATGACATGACTGGATATGTTTTTAAGGATCACTCTGGCTTCAGGGAGGAGAAAGATTAGGTGGCAAGGGAGTTGAGATATCATTGACCCTGCAGATCCAGATGCTGAGGCATCTCACCATGGGGCAGAGAAAGAGACATCTCTGAAGGGGCCTAGAAGGCACAGAGATGTCGATGAGAGAGCTGTCATGGAGGCCAGAGAGAAGTTCATCTGAAGCGGGAAGAAGAGGCCCCGTCATCATGGACCACAGAGGGCTCTCAGGGCGGAGACTCAGCACTGCCGTCGGAGTGGCCGAGAGGGACATTGCAGGGGGCTGCATGAGAGGAGCCTCACGGGAGAGACTGCCAGCATGGCCAGATGGCAGCTGCCGAGAGGGGTACTGGCGAGATCATACTGGATCTGCGCGTAGACCACACCCTGAAGGTCTCAGGGCAAAGGCAGAAGTCTTCCCCGTTCTGCTGTTTGTGTGAGCTGGGGAGATGTGAGCTCTGTTCACATGTTGAAGGCTGATGCAAAGGAGTCAGCAGAAGGAGGAGGACAGATGATTTTGGACAATGAAGACAATCCCACAGTGGGTAGCGAGACTCGTGGACACCACACTGGGCTTTTTCTACTCCACCTTGGTGACCTCGCTTGACTGACCACAATTGACAAGCATGTTATCACTCATGCTGCTGGAAGCACATGGAACTCCAGGGAGTGAGCATTCAGGGAGCATTGGCCAGTGTATGTTCAAGCCAGGCCAGGCTCCCTGGCACAAGCAGGGGTCTGCTCAGGGAGTACTCACTGGATCTTTTGCTGAAAGCCCTTTTCTGAGCACCCTGGAAGTCAAAATTAACTCACCATTGCTCTGTTACTGGGACCTGTCCTAGCAACTGCTCCTCTGTCCTTCCAGGCCCAGGGCCTATCTTGCATGCTAATTCTAGACATTAGGTCCCACCCAAAACCTGCTGCCTTGAGTATGAAAATCCCCTCAATATGTAGAATTGGAACTTTATATTTTCCTCCCACTAAGTTTTGTTTGACCAAAATCAGGGCCTGAATTCTTCTTCTGAAAGCCAGACTAAAGGAAATTGAAAATAAAAAATAAAATTTTTCAAAGAAGAGAGAGAGAGAAAGCAGGGTGAGTAAAGAAACCAGGAAAATGTATTGTGAGATTTAAGTAAGTGCTGGCTGTAAAAAATACGGTAATAAGTATCTGCAATAACAATCCCCCAAAATCTCAAGACCAGAGAAGAGAGAAAAAAGAATGGGAAAGTTTTTGGTTTTTTGGGGTGTAACACTGGACATTACAGGAAGAAAGTCTCAATATATGTGTTCAAAAATAACAGGTAACAACTGAGAAGAAAAAGAAGGAATATTTGTCAAAAACTAATGAAAAGTTGGGTAAGGCATGGTGGACAGAAACAGAATGCAGAACAAGTTAGAACATGTTAAAAAAAAACATGAAAGTAAATGAGAAGTAAGACTCTAAGACTGGGTTTCATATCTAGTTGCGTGGATCTCCCTTATCTTCAGGGGAGATATTTCAAGACCCCAGTGGATGCCTGAAACCATGGGTAGTACCCACTCCTGCACATGCTAAGTTTTACCCACGGATACATGCCCGTGATAAAGTTTAGGCATAGTAAGAGATTAACAACAATAACTAATAAAAAATAGAATAATAATAACAATACACTGTGATAAAAATTATGTGAACATGGCCTCTCGCTTTCTCAAAATGTCTCACTGTCCAGCATTTGCCTTTCTCCTGAGACGATGGGAGGTGAAGTCGCACCCACATGCTGAGAGGGCTGAGGGAAGGACGTAGGCACCGCGACGCAGGGTCAGGCTGACCTTCTGACCATACTTCAGAAGGAGGATTCTTCCCATGATGGACTGGGAGGATGTCCATAGTTGGATGTCAGGAGGGGATGACCTCGGTGACTAACGGGCAGGTGTCATTTGCAGTGTGGACACGCTGGACAAAGAGATAAATCGCAGATAGGACAGAGCCGGACATCGAGAGATTTCATGGCGTTGTGCAGAATGCCATACAGCTTAAAACTTATGAATTGTTTATTTCTCCAATTTTCCATTTAATATTTTGCACCGTGGTTGACCGTGGGTAATGGAAACCATGGGATGTGAAACTGTGGATAAGGGGGAACTACTGTATATGCTATTCAGAAGAGACAATCCTAAAACAAAACAAGATTTTTAAATATAAAAAGATGAAACACCAGGCAAATATTAATAAAAAAAAGTGAAATGTAATGGTATAAACAACAGACAAAATAGAATTAGGGATGACAAGAGACAGTTCAAATAAACAAAAGTTACAAGAAGATTAAAGTCATGGACATTTATATACCTAACATTATAGCTTCAAAACATATAAAGCAAGCACTAATAAATACCAAGAAAAAAAATGAACAGCTCATTAATTGTATTAATGGATTTACACATCTAACAGAAATCATGGATTAAGTATACAAAAATAGTTGTGAATAACACAATTAGTAAGCTTGAACTAATAAAATATGAATGCTATAGCTAATGAAGAGAACATATAATAGCCTTCTTACAAATACATATGAAGCAGTCATCTAAAAAAAAAAAAGGCCATGAGGAATTAACAATAAATTCCAAAGTGCACAAGTCATAAAGGCATTATTCTAAACCACAATGCAAATAACCAGAAATTAAGAATAAAGAGATAGCCAATCCCACAATGAAAAGAAAATAATTTTAAAACTAAGCAAAAAGTTTAAATATCTTATATTTGAAAATACCTTATTTAAACACAAATTTAAAAATTTGGAGAGAAAAAATTGATTAGAAATTACAAACTATTTAGAAAAAAGTAAAGGGATCTGCATATTAAATATGTGGAACATTGCCAAAGTGAAACCTAGAGGAAGGAGTCTTAAAAAAGAATACATTTATTATAAATACATGAACTAAGATTTTAACTCAGAAAGCTATCAAGAGAAAATATGAAATAAAATAAATCCAAAGAAAGGAATCAACAATAATCAAACATAGTAATCAATAATCGAGTGGAACAATAAAACTGAAAGGTATTTATTTTAATAAATCAATTATTGGATAAACTTTGCCAAGTCTAATCAAGAGAAAAACAGAGAATATACATAATCAACCAGTAGAAATGATGATATAAAAATATTTTTTAACTATAAAAAAAGTTTATACCAATACATTTAAAAATCCAAGAGAAAAAAATTTTCTAAGGTTTTTAAAGAAATACCAATGATCAATATTATCTTGCAAAATAAGTAGTGATCTTAAATAGACAAATAATTACAGAAAAAATTGAAATGTAGTTAGATCTTTGATTTTAAAAGGCACCAGGTTAAATGGTTTTATGCAGTTGGGTCATTTAAAAAAATTTTTTTTAATTACAGAAGTAATACATGTTCACTTTAGTTAATTCGAACATACACGTAAAGCAAAAAGAGAGTGTCTCCACCCTCCACCTAATCCCCATTAACTACGCACCATGTACTATGAACATGAAAATACATGTATCTATAAAAAATTTACAAAAAAGGGTCTTTCAACTCTTTGCAACTTTTTCACTTCAACCACATATTATGTCATGCCACATGAAAATATGACAGACAGGTAGTATTGAATTGTCTGGATGTACCATAGTATATTGTGGAATATTTAGGTTCAGTTTTGCTTTGCTTAATGAAATAAACATCTACAGACAGTATTCTAACCACCTAGAAAAATAGTTTCCACCCTGAGTGGGGAAATGAAATGGGAGAACAAAGGAATTTCTGCTGGCATCCCAACAGCACCGCAGAAATGATCAACTCCAGCGTTATTGATTGCTAATGGAAACACAGATTTGAAGTATAAACTTCCTAGGTACTGATTAGCCTGACCATTTTAAAAACACGTGAAGATCAAAGAAAAAAAAACAAAAATATACTTTCTTCCGTACAAAGAATTGCTAATCTC
This sequence comes from Cynocephalus volans, assembly GCF_027409185.1. NCBI lineage: Eukaryota > Metazoa > Chordata > Mammalia > Dermoptera > Cynocephalidae > Cynocephalus > Cynocephalus volans. The sequence goes on from NC_084472.1 coordinate 70,406,655, forward strand.
ATGGATCTTTAGGGTCAGCTCTTTCTCCTGACTTCCACTGTGATGCTTGGGGTTCAACTCTGCAATTCTTTGTTCATTTCAGTACTTGGTGCTGTTCTAGTTTTTCTCAAGAAATTCAGTGAAGTGAGAATACCTACTGAGTGTCGATCCAAACCTTGATTAGCTATTATCACTTTATGAGGCTGTCGGCAAAGATCTGGGAAGAATGAGACACAGTTTTCTGGAAGGACAATGTAGGCGGGGAAGACATAGAAGTAGAAAGTCAGAGGGAATCCAACATCACCTTACTTAAACTATGTGAATTCTGTAAGGATCCATGGATCGTGAATAGCATAGTCCTGGGCTCTAGAAAAGCTAAGATTAAGACTAATTAAGAGACCAAGTAATTCAGGATAAAGGTTTTGATATTGTTTTTACAATGTCCCAAATGAACTATAAAAGGATATAAATACTGTGTGCTACATCACAGTATTTTTCCTGCTTCAGATTTATATTCTTTTCCTTTAACATTTATTAGAATCACCTAAACGTCATGCTTTCCTGCTTCATACTAAAAATGACAGGGTCTTTTAAACAAATGATGGTGGGACAATTAGATATGCACATGCAAAAGAATGGAGACAGACTCCTTCTTCACAGAATACCTAAAAGTTAACTCAAAACATCATAGACCTAAATGTAACTGCTAGCTGTATTTAAAATAGCCAAGAGTTGGAACCAACCTAAATGTCCATCATCAGACAACTGGATAAGAAACTGTGGTATATCTACACAATGGAATACTAGCCTGCCATGAAAAAAAAATGCAATACTACCATTCGTAGCAGCATGGATGAACTTAGAGAAAATTATGTTAAGTGAAATAAACCAGGCACGGAAAGAGAAATACCACATGTTCTCCCTCATAAGTGTGAGCTTAAAAAATAAAATAAAAATAAAATTTTTTTAAAAGAAAGAAAGATAACAATAATCACAATAATACATGGAACTTTCAAAAGGTGAGTACAGAACTGAGGTTACAAGAGGTGGGAAAGGGGGAGAAGGCTGAGGGATTAGGGTGGAATTGGTAAAGGGCCATGAAAATTGATTACATTGTATAATGTTGAATGTACTAATTATCCTGACTTGAGCATCACATATTGTACACAGGTATTGATATTCAACTCTGTACCCCACAGATATGTACAATCAATTATGTTTCAATTAAAAAAAAGACTATAGTTGATTAAAAGGGAAAATAAATAAATGTAAAAATGCTAAATCCATAACTCTTAGAAGAATATAAGGAATAAATCATTATGAACTTGGGTTAGGCAAAGCCTCTTAGATATGGCACCAAAAGCACAAAAGAAACCAGATAAATCACACTCAACCAAAATGAAAAACTTTTGTATTTCAAAGGATGCCAACAAGAATGTGAAAAGAACTCAGAATGGGAGAAAATATTTACAAATCATGTATCACATCTGATAAGGTACCTGTATCTGGTATTTCTGTCTTAGTCCATTTGTACTGCTGTAATGGAATACCACAGACCAAGTAATTTATAAAGGGCAGTAATTTATTTCTCACAGTTCTGGAAGCTGGGAAGTCAAAAACCAAGGTACTGGTGGGTTGGGTTGTCTGGTGAGGGGTCCAATCTCTGCTGCCAAGATGGCACATTGACTGCTGTGTCTTCCAGAGGAGAGGAGCACTGTGTGCTCACATGGCAGAAGGCAGGAAGCTGGAAGCAACAAACTCCTCCTTCAGCCCCTATATAAAGGCACCTAATTCCAATTAGGAGAGAAGAGCCCTCAAGCCCTAATCACCTCTTAAAGCCCCACCTCTTAATACTATCACACTGGCAACACCTGAATTTGAAGGGACACCATAGCAAGTATGTATAAGAAAACTCTTGCAACTCAATAATTTAAAGACTAATAATGCAATTAAAAATGGGCAAAGGATCTGACTAGATATTTTTCCAAATGAGATGTGCAAATAGCCAATAAGCACATAATAGACGCTCAACCACATTAGTCATTAGGGAAATACAAACGAAAAGCACTTCACACCCACTAGGATGGCTGGAACCAAAAGACAGATAATGAATGTTGCAAGGACGTAGTGGGACTGGAAGCCTCATACGCAGCTTGTGGGAATGTAAATGATGTAGCCACTTTGGATGAAAGTCAGGCAGCTCCTCAAAAGGTTAAACAGAGAGTTACCATATGACCAAGCAATTACACTCCTAGGTATATACCAAATAGAAATAAAAGCATATATTCAACAAAATGTGTATGCAAATGTTATAGCAGTATTATTCATAATAGCCAAAAAGTGGCAACAACCAAAATGTCTATCCACTGATGAATGGATAAAGAAAATGTAGTATGTATATATGTGCATATATATGTGTGTGTATATTTATATATATGTGCACAAGGGAACACTATACAGCCATAAAAGGAATGAAGTACTGACACCTGCTACAACACAGTGAACCTCTGAAAACACTATGCAAAATGAAAGAAGCCAGACACAAAAGACCACATATTCCACATATTGTACAATTCTATTAATATAAAATGTCCAGAAAAAAGGCAAATCTATAGAGACCACAAGTAGATTAGTGGTGACTGGGGTTCAGAAACTTGGGGGGGAAATGGAAATGACTGCTAATGGATATGGGGTGTATTTGGGGGCAATAAAAATGTTTTGTACTAAATAGAGGTGATGGCTGCACAATATTTTGTATGTGCTAAAAGCCGTTGAATTGTACACTTTAAGTGGGTGGATTGTATGGTATATGAATTATATGTTAATAAAGTGATTATTTTAAAATTGGCAGGGCTATTAACAATGGTCTTCCTTGGTGATACACAAAAAAGATTTAATGTCCTAAAAGACAATGTATCTTCCTAGGTACTGCTCAGGAGGAGAGAGGTGGAAGGATGGCTTCTTGAAGCCCTCACTTTGCCATTTCCTAGCTGTGTGACTTTTGGTAAGTCATTTAACTTCTCTGGGCTTTAGATAGCTCATCTGAAAAATGAGAGTCAGTAACTAAATAAATTCTTTCCACATAAGAATTCCATAATCTAGATTTAAAATGGATGTAAATGAGCATAATTATGAAAAGATATGGAATCTATTTATTTATCTTGCATAATGGGTAATTAGTGTTTTTCCTTGTATGCTTCTCAATTCTTCCACCCTGAGCACATTTAATTTTATACATGGAAAAATCTTTTAAAAAAAACACCCCAAAACCAGTGTTGTATTGCATAGGTTAAAATGTGATAACTTGATGGAAATACAAGTCTGTTAAATCTATAAATACAGATGCAAGACCACTGTAATTCACCAGTGATGGGTGGAGATATTTGAAACCCCTCAGTGTTTTCAAAGTTGGGATTCTTCGTTCAAATGAAATCCTTTGTTTAAATGTGTTCTTGGTTTTCATATTGAATATAGTCCTTGGCACATAGCTTTACTTCTTGTAATGTATGTGCATGTGTTGACTTAATTTACATAGGCACTGAGAGGGAGGGGATCCTCTAGTGCATCTTTCCTAATAAAAGGGAAATAGAAAGATAAACACAGTTTTACACGTAAAACTTGGTGGCCTGCAATGGGTCTGGACTGAGACAAGACAAAAGCTGTGGTAAAATGAGTTACATATGCAATCAGTAATTTTCCTATGAAGGAAGAAATAAAACAGTGATCTTTTTATTTTAGATATCCAAACCAGGAAACTATGATCTATGTGAACACTTCAATTAAATGGAATAAAGGTTTCCTTTAATAGAAGCCTTTTTAGTGTGTACATTTGAAATGGCATTTTATCTCTATGACCTTGAAACAAAAGAAACAAATAAAAATATACAGTAGTTGAAGATCTATAGAGTGTGAGGGAGGATGTGTGGGGAAGTCAAACATCCACCCACATGTGCCTCCAGGTGTTTGCTTGTTATGACTGGAAACTGATCTGGATGTCATGGTGGACCTCAGAACACCCTGAGCAATGGGACTGCAAGTGGCTCTTACTCTGGGAGACAAACTGCCCCTGCAGCATAGCATGAAAGGACCCAAGGTAAACACCAGTTCCTTTGCCTTTTACCCTGTGTAGTTACAGGTGATCTACAGCACTCTAAGGATATCTCTGTGTTTGCTAATTTTTTTCTGTGACTCCGAACACTTAGAGATAGAATTAGGAAAGGAAGAAATGTCTGTGTTGTGTCAGATGCAACACTTTTTTGCCTGGCCTCTTCTTTGTTATTTAAATATCCTGTTGTGTAAGTATAAAGACAGGAAGTGAGTTATACAAAACCTTACAACAACAACAGTATTGCATTTCAGATAAGCAGATGTGCCTAGTGTTTTGGGAGTTGATGTATATTTAGTTTTCTGAAAATGCTAAATAGGACTACATTTTCTCTGGAAAAAAATATTATCAATATTTCAAAAGAATCTTTAACAGAAATGCATAAATATTCGCCAGATGATAACTGCTGCTTGAGCCTGGAATAGCAGACTTTAACTATTTAGCTTCATGTTTTATTTGTGTTACTTTCAAAAAACTAAAATCTTGCCTTCAACGGTAAGAGATAGAGAAGTAGAATCAATGAGCAGCAGGAAATAGCCTTGTGCATTGTTTCTGCTGGGCTCTGCTGGGTTTTTATGCTGATCAAAATCTCTGTGCACACAGGAGCAGATCCTCTTGCAAGTCCACCCACCGCTGCTGGCTCTCCAGTGAAACTGCGGCCGTGGCTGGTGGAGCATTTCCTCCCGGGCTCGTCCCCTTGGCCTGGAGAGAACTGTGGAGAATAACTCCTTCCTCTTTTAGGGGTTAGAGCCAGAATTGTTCCTATCTGAATCTTTTTTGTTTACCCATTTAGACTGACTTGGTTGTATTTTGGATTTAAGATTTAAAATATCTATACATTTTTCTAAATTGAGGCGTAGAAAAGAACTTTGATTCAGAGGACAAAACATGTTCATAGCACGGAAAGGACTTAGCTTCTCAGTTCCTAAGATAAACTAGTTGAGATGTAGTAAAATGGCGTTTGGAGGAGGATTGTAAATATTATGCATTTTATTGACAAACAAAACAAAGTGATACTCTCCATTTATAGTACAATAAAACAGTGTCACATGGAAGATGAACTCTGGAGTAGGAAGTGGAGAGGGGTTTGGAAGGGAGCGTTCAGTTTCCACTCGTGGGATCTGGCTCTCCACGCCTGCTGAAGAGCGAGGCCGCTGGGCAGGGGCTTGCTCCCCCGCCCCCTGCTGCACAGGGGCCCAGGGTCCCCCTTCTGCGACTGAATGAGCACCCTCACTGTGCTTTCCCTCTGAAATCAACTCCTCACGGTAACTGTGTGCCCCAACCAACACAATGAATGCAGCTCTAGATTAAATAACACGTTTGCTTTAAGATTTCTCTCAGAAGGATCTCAAACTTCTCATGTAATTTAAAATAATATAAAATCAAACATTTGGGAGGAAATTTGCTACATTTTGTTATCATGTTTTCAGGCTGACAATTTGCATATAGCACATTAATTAGTTTGCTAAACCTTAAGACTAGTACAATTTAAAAGTCATGTTAAGATTAGAGAAAGAGCCAAAATGAGCTATTTCAAAACAAAATCGACGGCAACCTAATTCCTTGTCACTGTTTCAGCTTTATTCTTCCCTTACTGTTTCTGATGCAATGTATGAAACTGTCATTGTGAAAGCAGTGTACACAGTTTTGAACAAATTATTTTAAATAGCTGTTTGTATAAAAGTTTAACGTAATAAGCTTAAGGACAGCATGGCTCTTAGTTGACCTGCAAGTCGCCCACCCTTTTCAAGTGGCATTAGTGAATCCCAGCTTTAGAAGCTTAATGAACGGTCACCATACTCAGTAGGAAATCTTGTTAGAAACTACACTTTGGCCCAAATATAGCATTTTTATTTATTTGATTTGCTGATTCCTCAGAATTTGGTAAACAGCTTCTGGTCATATTGATACATGTTCGAATCACTTAAACAGCATTTGGCTAGCTATGTTTTACACATCCTGGCTGATCTCTTGTTTGGGGGTTTTCTCAAACAGTGAAAAAAAAACGGAAAAAAAAAACCCCAAAAATGTCCTTTGGCCCCTGGAAGTCTTATCTGTACCTTCTTTTACTTAAATAACAAGAAGCTGCAGGCGCACGTTGCTTTCCCTCTGTCTATGAACATGTACACGTGTGTGTACATGTTCATAGATAGTATATTTATATTATAATTAGATTTTAATAACATTCTCTCCCAGTTATGATTCTACTTTGGCTACAATTTATTCTAGGATTCCTACCCTTAGTGGTAATGTGATGGCAAATTGATTCTTAAAGTATTATTTAATGGTCTTTGGGCTTGTTACAGCAATATTCTTATGCTCACTCATGGGCTTTGTAGCAGAACACAGTTGAGTCTGTCCCTAGAACCCTCAGATTCCCTGGGAAATAATAGCTCCTGACATTTGGAGAGTTAGAATATAGGATTAATGATCAGCTTTCAACGTATAGATTAAGTACTCAGTATGAGGGTATTTAGTTTTCCTTTTACATCTTATCCAACCTAAATTCTCTGTTGAAGTTAGTGTAGGTTGAGTCTCCACCTTAACCAACAGGGACACAGCAGGGTGACACTTCTAACCAGACTTTTAGGGTAACACAGAAGATTACAAGGAAGAATACCTGGAAAAGTGGCATATCTGTATTTCCACTGAAATGCCGTCAAGCTTTCAGAGAGGTTAATGATTAACTTTAAAAACTGCAAGGCCTGAATCTCAGCCTAAAAAATAAAAAAGCTGACAGCCAGCCGAGCAACCTGAAAGCACTTGCCCTCACTGTCGTGTCCTGTCCACTCAAAAAGGGGAAATCTTCAGCTTCCACGTTCTAACATGAAAAGATCATCTTTTCATTCTGAGTAAAACTGGGAAAGGTGCTTTTCCCAGCAAACCACCCCACGTCATTTTGCCATCTCTAAACATTTAATAACGTTCTTTGTTCTTAGATCTTAACAATCATATGACGTTTTCACTCACAGCAACCTATTTAGAGGCTACTTATATACAACAAATTATATGGCTGAAAACCATTATATATTTTTGTAACTGGAAAAAGCATTATAAACTGTGACATTAAAAAGAGCTGTGGGCCTATTGTCTCTGCCACAGAGGGAACATTTATTTTTCAAAAGGTATCTGCATTGCAATGACAAGTTTTAGGGCTGACAGTTTTTCTGCTAAGAAAAGTCCCTTTTTTTCTTTAAAAAATTTATTTGCCATTTTCAAATAACTTTTTTCCTGCCATTTTGGTGGGTTTTAGGTTTCTTTGGCCTATTTATTTATTATAGCACACAAGATTGGTTTGCAAGCCTTTATTTTTAATTGCTATATTGTTTGAAATTATTCTTTGGTCTCGGTAACATGGATTTACCAGGCACAAGCATCACAGGAACAATAGCACCCAAGGAGACCTTCCTGAGCCGCACACAGTGATATGCACACTCCTCCTGTCTGCAACAAGGGAGGCAGTGAAACCCACACTGTAGCTTGAACACTCCCCACATTTGCAACTCTGTGTCGCTTCTGGTCATTCTTTTATCATAGCATACAGGTGAACAGAAAAAGTACAAGTAAACTGCTTGGGAACTTTGGTCCTGACAAACTGCTTCTAAGTGGCTCCCAGGAGATTTCTCTTATTTCAATAACAATATCAATTTAAAAGGATACCACTGATTTCTAACAATCCAAAGCAATATATTGTTAATAACCTTTGAGAAACTTAAGCCACATGTAAATTAACCTTATAGATTTTCTTTTCAATGCATGTGGACAGACAGCCAAGGGAGGCAGAGGTCTCACAGAAGCACATTTTAACTGAATATGGCATTTGTGAAGACTGATATAAGGTTATTAACACTATGGCACGCTTGTGGACATTCAAACCACATCCTTGATTTTAACCAGTAAAAACCACAGGGAATTTTTGAGCAAAGACTAAACTCTCTCTTTACTGAACATTGAGCCAAAGTTTGGTGTGTGTTTATGAATGGGACAGGGGGCTTTCAGGGGAGTGGGTGAGATTGGAAGGACTGAGCAGAGGTTTGGTGAGTCACAGGGGCACGTGGAATGCTGCGTTTCTTCCCAGAGCTGCGTGGTGCACTGCCTGGCATGCGAGATCAGCAGTGGCTCTGGCACAAGACTGTGTTTGACCCCGTGGGAACGTGCTCCAGGCACAGCAGCAGGCAGGGGCTCCGGCTCGGTGTGTAGTGGGGTGTGCGTGCTTCTTTGTTACTTCCTCTTTTCATTTATTTTGAAGGCAAGCAAAGGTCGTCATTCCCTGTGAAACTACAGACATCGACATGACACGCCCAGTCCAATGACACGCTCACCAGAAATCCTTGTTAATGCGATGGAGATGGTTTAAAAATTGCATTCTTTACCATTATGCAAATAATGATTTCATAATAGCCACCATGACAAAAACTGCCAAAGTTATACCCCATCCATTATTTTAATCAATATTCTTATTTTCTGTAGTGCTTATCTTATGTAAGAAAAATAAAGTACACATGGGATTTTCCTAGTTTACCAGGTTGCTAGGAAACAGGTGTCTAAATTGTGTAATATTGTGCAGATTAGTATTTGTCAAATATCAGTAATTTCAAAAATCCCTTCTGTATTTAACTTCTCCTCAAAAGCCCCAACGACACTGATAGCATATGTCATCAAAACCACGCATAGAAGTTTTTATTGAGGTTTCCTTTCTTTTTGAAATAGATCTCTAGGAGTACCAATTTTGCACCGCCAAAAGCCCTAAAGTGATTTGTGGGAAGTCCATACTTTTAAAAGGTCATTTCCCTGAGACAGTAAGCAGATGTGACATCTGGGTTGAGGATCTTGATCAGGACAAAACCACAAGGTCTTCATACTGAGAAGGAAAGATTAGCTTGAAAGAGTGAACTAAATAAGTTAAATTTAGAAAAAGAAAATTAAGTTGACTTTAGCATTTTCTTAACTGATTTCTGTTACCTGGAAACAACTTCTAATGGAAGTTATGAACACTTGTTTTTTTAAACTTAAGTGAGAAATGGGGATACAGAACAATCTTTAGGGATGAGAAGAAATGCTGTTCAAAAAAACCCAATTCTGCCATCTATAATTCTGTGGAATAAATATAAAAAATATTTAGTGATTATCAGGACTAACTGGAAAATTAATATCATTTTAAAAAGTCATTGAAAAGCCTGATGTAAGGCAGCTATTATACCAGTATCTGTTGATAGAAGATTGTTCAGGATAGCTTTGGGGTTTTCAAACCTTACATCAGATAGCATTGAGAAGTGGATGGGGGCACAGCAATACACACGCGTGATGGAATTCAGTAATGTTTTGCAAGAAAAATGACTGAGACGTGTCACAAAAATTCGGCAAGGAGGATTAATGCAATCTGCCAATTAATGTCATGGTTCACGGGTCAGACTATGATCAGTTTATATTTACTAAAGTAACAAAATAATTAATACTTTATGTATTATCATATAATTTTTGAATTTAGAAAATCTTTCATAGACTAAAAAAAAATCATTCTTTAAGTGAAAATTTCCACTTACTTCTTTATTAGCTATTTATGTCTTCCAATTTTTTATGTCCCTTGGCAACTGATCAGTGGCTCTTTCACCAAAACCAAATGTCTCTTAAAAAGAAATAAAATAAATGACATAAATAATTCTGAGAAAAGCAAAACTCAGAATCTTGCTTATCTGATGCTCAGATGGTTGGATAGGCAGTTTTCTTATTTTTGAAACCATCAGAAAGAAACCGTGTACTATTTAATGTGTTAATTCTTGAGAGAAATTGCCCCAGTGAGTAGCTGTCTTACAGTCAGTGAAAGAGCAGTTATTATTCACCCCACACATGACAACAGGGAGCACGTCATAAGAGGGAAGCCCAGGCTTTTCAAAGGTCCTTGCTGGTGCTGGACTCTGCTACTTTCTTTATTAAACACCAAGACCATGATCTGGGGCTTAGGACACCAATATTGTCCCAAAAGGAGCCCTTTACCTCTCACATTTCCTCCAACGATGATTTGTCTGTCAGTTTGTTTGCAGCACACGCTGAGTTTTCCTAAGAGTAATATGTCTGCTGTGTCTTTAACACAACCACGGGTCAGCTTGCATCTAGCTGTTCGCACTTTTACCTGTAATCTGATTGTGGGGGGAAAGGAGCACTTGGGTATCCCTCACTGGCACCCTATTACCAATAGCATTTGTGGAGTCAGTAATTCTACCTCAGCTGGGACTTTTCCCTTGGCTGGGCTTGTTGCAACTCTGTGTACACGGCTGCGTCTCCATGGCAATGGAAAAACATGATGCTGGGGACGCAAAAGGGGCCAAGGAGCAGATGAAACTCTATCCTCCTCTCCTGGCCTCACGCGAGGGCCGGGCCAGTTTATACGTTAAGTTAAGGGATGTTGGGACTCAGAGATCAAAGTAGGTCAGGGGGGACTCTTGGAATGGGAGATATTTCTTGTGTTTCATATAAATATAAGTGTGTCCAAGAAGAGAAATCGAAACCTTAAAAGGCATGTAGATTGTGGCTGGTAGATATAAATAACACATCTGAAAGTGGGTAGTTTGTTAAAATTAATAGGTACTTTGAAAAGCTGTCTTAATTTAAATATGGGTAAATTAAGACAGTAACAGCCTCAATCAAAATTGAAACTACAAATCACTTGAAAACGTTGATAATATTTCTAACTATACTTTAGAAGTGTTTTGTAATACCTTCTGACTATAAATGCTAAAATTACCAAATTCTTGGCTACAGAGGTTTTGTTCTGAAGAGCATTTATTTGTTTCATACTGTTAACTATACAGTTAACTTTGTGCTGCTAAACAGCATTAATTTGACATATTGTAGTATGGGGGTGTGAGTGCCTGTTGGAGAAAGGGGCTTTGTCTTTGGTGGAGGGGGGGGCCACCAGTGAAACAATTAATAAGCCAATAGTAAAACTGATATGATGGGAAATGACTTCTATTCAGTTAACTCAATTATTAGTGCTAATTGGGGCCAGGTGAAGCATGGATAATTGAAATTCACAGATAATCCAGAAACCTCTATTTAACCAATAACTTCAGACTTCTTTCTCATCAAACCAATTATTGGAGGAGCTAACAAATAGAAAAAAAAATAGATTAAATTGAATTTCACTTCCCCAAAGATTGCCACTATGATGTCTTTTTATTGATTAATTCAGAACAAGAGCCAAAGAGTAACTCTATTCTAGAGGCTAAATTCCAGATAGTCCTCAGCAATTAAAAAGGAAAAGATTATATTCCAGAAGGTTGTTTATAAATCAGCTATTTGAAGCTCACAATGTTTTTTCTCATAGAACAATGTTGCTTATGGTAACATTGGATTCCAAAGTAGGTAACCCATGGAGGCCGACCAGTAACCCAATGACATTGTAAATATATTTAGGATTCTAAGTTCTTTCATCAACCCCTTTGAATCCTAAATTCTTATCCTCCAGCCCCTAAATTTCTCCAAGCCTTAAACCTAAGGGGTTTTTTTTGTTGTTTTTTAAATTGAGGTAAAACTCATATAACATAAAATTAACCATGTTGAACTGTACAATTCTGTGGCATTTAGTACGGTCACAGTGTTGTACAATCACCTCTATGTAGTTTCAAAACATTTTTATCGTCCAAAAAGGAAACCCCTTTTGGACCCGTTAGAAGTCACTTCCCATTTCCCCTTCCTCCAGCCACTGGCAACCACTGATCTGCCTTCAAGGCTGTGGATTTGCCTGTTCTGGACATTTCACATCAATGAGGTTGTACAATGCCTGGTATTTTGTGCCAGTCATCTTTCACTTAGCACAGTGCACTCAAGGTTCATCCACGCTATAGCTTGTCTGACTTCATTCCTTTTCATGGCTGAATACTATTCTGTTGTAGGGATAGACCACATTTCATTTATCCATTCCCCAGGTGATGGAGATTTGGGTTGTTTCCATCTTGTGGCTGTCATAAACAAGGCTGTTACTAAACCTAAGCTTTTCACCTTGACATTCTCTGATTCCTAAGGAAACCTCAGGTGGGACAGATAAAGAGTGGGAAGGAGCTTGGGAAGGAGACCCCACGGAGCATGGGGAGGGGGTGCCCCAGGTGCTGGTGTCCGGCAGGCAGGGACCCCCATGATGGATGGTGTCAGTGGAAGACATTCTCAAGAGTCTCAGAGCTGCGGGACAACTCCAGACAGGGACACCATGGTGGGGGCAGCGCTGGGGGTGCACAAAGAGTGGAGGAAGGGCATGAAGGGCCCAGGGCCTGAGGAGGGTCTGCAGGGCCAGCCGGGAACATGCACTTCCTCGAGACTGGCAGCAGAATTGGACTGAGTCCTTGAGAAATCTGGCAAATATTCTTGGCCTGCTTCCCACATTTCTGAAAACACCAGAGCCAGAAGAGGATCCCATGACAGCCTCCAAATCCAATACTAAAACCCAGCTCCGCAAATAATTCTGTGCCCCAACTGTGGTGTCTCTGGTGCTCAGAAAACCCACACCTCACGGCAAATTCCTGCCTTAGAGCCACAACCCTCCATCCCAGCCCCCCACGCCCCCTCCCTCTGGGCCTGCAGCTGAGCCGGTACGGAGAGGAACATTCCCGAACTCCAGAGGTCAGTTCTCCCTCTCTTCCGTGGGAAAAGAGGGCTGGGCATTTTTCAATAACCTCTGTTGGTTGATGTTCCTTATAATAGAACAGGATGAGCTGTATAATTTCTGGTTTTATAATTTGGTACGTATGTATGCGTTTTATATATATATGCGTGTGTGTGTGTATACACCTACAGATATATACCTGTATACATATATGTGCATGTATATGCATATGTGCATGTATACATATATGTATACTTGTGTATATGTAAGTACATACATATAATTCTACGAAACAACAGTTATGTTTATCCCTGTTTGTTTGTTCCACAAACTTCATTATAAATTCAATAAACAAAATTTGTCCCAAATCCAATCACACCAACACATTCACGTTTCATTTTCTATTTCCTTTTGGTGTTTGTCACAGAATAATAAGTTTTACATTTTGCTTTTTTTCACTATTTCGTCACTTTTCTAGGTATTTCGTAATTAGAAAATATATACATGTATGGCAACATTTTTTCTTCAAAACTTCAAAGATGGGACTGTCACGTTAAGGACAATCCTCAGGGGACCCTAAAACGCAAAGTCAGATCACGCCGGATGAGTCAGGAGAGCAGGAGCTAAAAACAGTGTCCCTTTTAAAAATGTGCATGCCTTTCAAACGGAATAAGTGAGGCACTTGCAGATGCAAACGGTTTCAAGTTTCACTGGAGACCAGTGGCAGCAGCAGCAGAGGCTGTCATGGGTGCGCCGGGCAGGGTGGGAGCATGGCCAGCCCGGCAGCTCCCCATGCAGCCGCTGGCCCAGTATCCTGGGAAGTCACTTCCGTGCTCTCCTCCTCCTCTACTGTCTGCATGCGTGACCCAGTGGACACGGAGGTGCCCCACCTGTGGCCCGGGGGGAGGGCCCAGCGCAGATGCGGGTGTGTGGTCTCGCCCCAGTGACCCCCAGCCTCCAGGGGCTCCTGACCTGCGGCCGGTTTCTGTTACTTTCTGTTTTGGGGCTGGAGGGGGCACCTCATTTGGACAGTTACTGTGGGAAATATGAAATCAGCAGCCTGTTCAGTTCCTGGCCTCCTCCCACTTCCCATTCACCTGCCTTGTCTCTGGGCCCTGCCACCCTCCCAGCCCCTGAGTCAATATGTCCTGCTGTTTTCTCAAGCCAAAGTCCAGACTTCTGAGAGTTGTTGGCAAGTCGCCCAGCAGGGCTCATGGGATGTACTACAGATCTGAGCCATCGAACTTCAGCTGGGCCCCAAATGGCCTTAGTCACTTTTGGCTTTGCTTGGCCATGCTGGCTGGATCTCCCTCAGTCTCAGCAGAAGCGTGCCTGCCTCCCGCACGTGTCCCATGCTCTTGCCCACAGGGCCTCTGCAGCTGATGTCCTGCCCACGATGTTTGATAAGACCACCATCATCTGAAGGAGACTTCTAATATCCTCTCCAAGACTTCCTCCTTTTCCTTCTGGGTTTGCAGAAAGTGCTCCCCTCTACCCATAGGATCACCCTCTTCTTTGTCCCTTTTATCATCGACTATTATAAAAACCTGTTCTATACTTGTTTTCCACCCTTCAGCTTTTGACTCTTCTCTGGGTTAACAACTACATCGATATTCCTCCGGCTGTGAGACCAGCACAGGACACGGCCTCGTGCGTGGTAAGGCTCCCATCTGCCCGTCCAGCTGCAAGCTGCCTCCCGAGGGCAGCCACCAGAGCCCCGCTGCCACCCGCCCACAAAGCAGCCCTGCGCTGGCTTTCTTGCGTGCTTGTGGGGGAGACAGGCGGTGAGTGATACTAGGAAGTGAAATGTGTGGGACATAGGAAACGACCCACCGAAAAAGGAAACTGAAACAGGAAAGGTGACAGCAGTGCAGATGTGCTTGTGTGGGGACTGTTTCTGTTGCTTATAACTGAATACCTGAAACTGGACAATTTATAAAGAAATGAAATTTATTTCTTACAATTCGGAGGCTGGGAAGTCCATGGTACAGGGAACACATCTGGTGAGGGACTTTTTCTTGGTGTTGGCTCTACAGCAACTCAGAGTATCACATGTGAAATGGGCTGAGCAGGACAGAGTAACCTTCTCACTTGCTCTCCCTTTAAAGCCATCGGAACCACGCCCATCACTCCAGGAATGGATCAATCCATTCACAAGGGCATAGTCCTCACAGTCTGCTCACCTCTTAAAGGCCCCACCTTTTAATTTACATAACTGAATTTACTACCATCTTAGCACTGTTACAGTTGGGGTAAAGTTTCAATGAGTTTTGGGGGACATTCCATCCATAGCACCCCACAGTGTGCCCTCTATGATGACAAGCTATTTCCTAGAGCACATGCATGTGTTCACATACACATGTGCACACACACACCCTGAAATTTCGGTATGTTTATTTCCCAAGCAGTAGACCCATGACTGACTTTTCCTCTCTTCTTTGTGTCCTTGTGTATTTTCCACAATTTCTATGATAACATTGTTGCACACATAGCCACTTTTTATTGAGGATTCTCTATTATCTACCCAGCACTGAGCTACCGGGATTTACCTGCATTTTTTTCATTTCATGCTTATGACAGCTCTGAGAACTAAGGGCCATTATGATCCCTGTCCTATAGATGAGGAAGCCAAGGCTCAGCCCTGCTAAGTGCTGGGTCCAGGACAGGAGGGCGACAGTGGTGGAAGAGCTGTTGTCCATGCAATGGGCAGTTACACAGGTGGTTGTGACTTGCATGTGGGGACTCACTGGCCAGTGCTCCCAGGAGCCACACCTGTAAAAATCAAAGGAAGCAGGGTGGGCAGAAGAAGGTAAACTGAGGCACAGTTGCAATAGAGGCCTCAGTCAATCCCATGGGGAGCCCTGAAGCTGGGTGAGCCCTCCAATTTGCTCTGTTGGAGGCCAGGAGGCCAGGCTTTGCACACTTCCAGCAGCCAGCCCTGGGTGAGGGCTGTGTCTGGGGAGGGTGTGTAAGCTGGGTGAGGCACCTCCCTTCAGGGGAGGGAAACTCCTGGAAAGGTAGGTCCTCAGCTGGGGGCTGTCAACAGTCATCCCTTTCTGCTGCTAGAGCACCGAGTGCCTGGCCCTGAGAGGACTCTGGGTGGCTCACTACAGTGTCCGCTACAAATGCTGACCTACTGTCCTGGACACATTTAAATCTTACTTTCCCCAGGAAGCCTTCCTAGATTCCCTCTGATCAGAATGGGCCTGGGATACTCTCTTTCCTTGTTCCCAAACTTGTCTTGAGCTGTCTCAAATATGACAGCTATTGCAGGTTTGAAGGGCTCCTCAAGTAGACTGTGACTTCCTAGTGAAGCAGTAATCACATTTGGGGACATATTAAAATCTCTACATTCAAAAGGGTATGGGAAGAAGGCAAAGGATCTGCTTCTGTGAGCAAGCGATATGACTTGCTCTGTCACTTGCACCTGCCTGGACTGATGTCCTATGATGACTCTGGGACACAGTCAGCTTTCCTGTAAGACCACAAAACATGGCTGCTCTTCAAGATTTGGTATGAGGGAGCCCAGTGGGGAGTCCTGGCCCTTCTGAGCTCACACTGCACTGTAACCCACCAACACTCATGCAGTTAGCAAACGCAGCTCCAAAATGCAGATCCAAGGAGGTGGACATCAGAGAGCACATGATTCCTCACATGCCGTCAGACCTGGCTCTCTTTGGATGAGGGCCTGGGCAGGTGGGCCTGGGCAGGTGGGTCTTGGCAGGTGGGTCCTGGGCAGGTCGGTCCTGGGCAGCATTGGGTTCACAGATGACAGACATCTAGCAGGGCCAAGTAGGAAGGGCTAAGGAGAGACTGACAATTGTCATCCAAGTTTCATCTTGTTTTGGTTTGAGGGACATTGCTCTTCATAATCTGGTCTATACAGATTTATTAAAACAAAACCTTTTCCTCACAAGACAAACAAACAAAGCTTCGGACATGGGTGTCCCGATTTAGTTTATTTGAGGCAGTGTATCATAGTGGTCAGAAACACGTGCTGTGGGGCAGACTGCCTGTGTTTCCATACTGGCCACACCACCCCCAGCTGTGGGCCATTTTGCCCGTTTCCTCTTCGGCAAATAGGAATAATAGTAATACCTGCTTTACAGGTTGTTACGAGGTTTAAGTGAGTTAAGATTTTTGAAGCATTTGGAACAGTGCCCAACACAAAATAAATGCTGCATATAGGCTCAGTGAAATAAGTTTGATTCAAAGATATATGAGAAAGCAGGAAAAAGATATTTCAGACTGAAGTAGATTAGAGGTTACCAAAAACTGGGGGAATGGAACAATGAGAAGTCATTGTCTAATGGGTGCAGAGTTTATGTTGAGGATGATGAAGAGTTTTGGAAATAGGTAGAGATAGTGCTTACTTAGCACTGTGAATGTAATTAATTCCAGGCAATCGTATGTTTTAAAATGCTTAAAATGGCAACCCTTGTGTTGTATATTTTACCATAATAAACAAACCAATAAATAAATAAATAAATAAAAGAAGAAAAGATTCAGAAAAGGACATAATAACTTGATTTGTGACTTCAGGAAAAAACATTTTTTCCTGTCATTTCAGTTTATTTACCTGTAAACTGGGTATAGAAATGCAGCTACTGAAAGCATGCATGCGTATTTGCTGGTATTCTCTAAAGAATGCTATTCTTCTCCCATAGTGGAATTATGGAGTTGAAAGGAATCGCCCAGAGGTCATATGCTCCTAAAAAGTTAGCAAGGGAGGTAAGAAGACCAAAGTGGAACTAACATGAAGTATTGTAAGGGTAAAGAACATTTGTCTTCAAATCATACCTCGAAAGTGAGATGGCTTCAAATCTCCTGGCCACTAGCTGCAGATGAGAAGGTCTGCGTTTGCAGTCAAAGTCCAGTGGAGCAGGGACTTACCCTTTCTGGACCCTGCCTTCTCTCAGCCCCGTGGGCCATGTGCTTCTCTGTCTAGGAAGCAGGACACGTTTGCATGACCTTGAGTAGCTTGCAGGACCTTTTCTTCCCATCCCAAATGACAGAGTTCCAGCACGGACATTCCTTTAGTGGCAGACAATTGCTGCTGGAGCCACTAAGGTTTTACACTGGGATGAAGATTGCTGCTCCAGTCTTAGTTAGCTTGTGAAATACTATTTGATCAAATGTGTTTATAATATTAAAGATTCATAATATCTTCCAGGAGAATACGAATATCTCAGTGGACATTTTTGACCTTTGTAAATCCACAAAAAAGCAGCATTAAAATTTCATGCAAACGACCCCATCGGAAGGTGTTTAGAGTATTATCTGTGTTGTCACCTTGACTGTGGACATTAGTTTTGATTACTAGTTCACCTGTTAAGGGTCCCTGCTGTGTTGCAATCAATGTGACATTCTAATTGACATTATAGATGAAACTGTCTACAATGGTTACTCTATAATGTTCAATAAAAATGCCCAAAGCCAGTAAAAATTCAACAACTCACCAAGGGCTCACACTGTACTTACTCACCACTGCGAATACTTCCAGGGGTGGGAATACAGGGTAAATGAGAACAATGTTCTTCTCTGCAAGAGCTGGCCACCCAGGACAGGAGATAGACACAGGCACGGGACCGAAGAAAGTGATCATGTAAGTTCAAGAAAGGCACAGGAGTAGCACGGAGACAGAGTTCCTGTCTGGGAGAGTCAGGAGGTCTCCTGGGGGAAGCGGCCATCTGCTATCATCAGGCTTCTCCGTTCTGAGGGTCACAGCTGCGGACGTCCATGGCAGAAGTGTCGGTAGTGAGGACAGGATGGGCCTGAGGCGTGGGGTCGAGGCAGAAAGGGCCTGCTTCCCTGGCTTGGCTGTGGGAAGTGGAGGTGACGGTGAGTGGAGATGGGATTCTGCCAGGCTGAGGAAGGAAAATCCCCAACTGCTGGGTTTTTCGAGCAATCTCTTATATGATCATTTAAAGCCAATAAATGTATTTGTCTTGGTGCAGATTTAGAGTATACGAGTTACATGTGTTAATCTACGTGCAATGAAATCTAGCCATGATTTCCCCCTTTTCTCATCTTATAACTCAGGAGTTGAAAAGAAATAATAGTGAGTGAAAAAATAGTTCTTGAAATAAATGGATAGATCTGACGTTTTTCGTATATTTAGAAGAATAGACAGTTTGACTTTTAACCACTTTGGTATCTTTGAACTCCAAACACTGGCAGAGCCAAGTCAGATTCTCTGTTGGCAGAAGAAGGCATTTTACTTGAAAACCCTCTATAAAGATGGTGTCCCCCACTTATGTAGACCTAGTAGTTCCTGTGCCACCCTTGCCAGTGAGTGTTTTTGGCCACATCAGTAAGGGGCACCAAGGTAAGCAGGTGCAAAGCTCCCGAAACGTGGCTGTCACCGTCAGTCTAAGAATCTCTGCAGCCTCTGTGTTTGGAGGAAGCTTTCAATGCAATGGAAAGAGCCAGGTGGAAAGTGACACTGCACATCCAGGAATGTGGGGCAGGACTTGGGCTCTTCAGTAGTTGAACTGTCGAGGGGCTATTTCAATTTTATCTGAGGCTGCCAAGTCTGCAAAGAAGTGAATTGAGTCAGAAGCACATCCCCTTGGGACGGAGAGCATCCGAAAGCCTTTGTCTGCACATTGCAGAGTCCCCATGTGGGTCTGTCTGGCCCAGGCCCAGGAAGAGCTGCCTGCTGTCATGGTATGAGGACGTCTGTCTTTCTGGATGCCTCCCTGCATACTGTGAGGAAGCCCCCCGTGCCTGCTTTGTGGTGGGGCTGAGTCTCATGGTTCTAGAAGCCCCTTTGTTCTGCTCCTTCTCACAGCTTGCCCCTGGTGTGCTGTCTAGACTACTGTGAGTCGATTCTCAGTCAGCCAGTCCCTTCCTGGTGCAATAAGCTGAGGGAGGGGACAGCGTGGCTTCCATCAGCCTACAGAGGTCTTCCTCTATGGCCCACTTGGGATTGCAGGGACTGGCGAAGAGATAGCTGAGGCCATTGGGCTGGTAACCTCCTCGTTCTTAATCTGTGGGCAGTGACACAGAAGCCATTACTTTATTCTTTTATACCTATATACATATATTATTTTATGTGTAAGAAATATCTCAAAACAATTTTGTGATTAAAAAAGGTTCCCATTCGCCTTAGCTTCCTGTAATGCCCTGTTCTCACACCACATAGAGCTCTTCGCCAAACAGATTCTGACCATTTCTTTTCCTCCTTTAAACTCCTGTTCAGGATAGAGTCAGGAAAACAACAGCAGGTTGCAGAACAGGCGCCTCTGACTAATTCCGATGTCCTTATGTAGTGGATTGAATTATGTCCCCCGAAAATTCCCTGAAGGTTGAATTGTGTCCCCCAAGTTTTATGTATTAGAAACTTTCATTTATTAGCAACTGTGACTGTTAAGAGGATGGGAGATCCTATTATGGTAATTTGAAGGTGGAGCCTTGAAGAAGTGATTGGATTATAGGACTGTGCAATAGTGAATGGATTACAAATGTTGGTCAGGGGTGTGGTTCTGAGGGCTTTAGAAGAAGAGGAGAGTCTGTCTTTTGCTCTCTCTCTCTGCTTCCACCATCTTGCAATGTGAGACCCCTGGGTCACTGTCACCACCACCAGATGGACTCTGGACTTCCCAGCCTCAGAAACCGTAAGCAATAAGTTTTGTTTCTTTTTATAAATCACCCAGTTCAGCATACTTTGTTATAAGCAACAAAAACGGACTAATATACCTTACATTGAAGTCAGCAGGTATTCATGTGGATAACTCAATGTGGGCACTGAGTGCACATCAGGGACATGAATGCACACACCCCAGGGCTTGCCCGTAGGGTTTCTGATCCAGCAAGGCTGGGGCTGGCCAAGAATTTGCTATTCTTTGAAGTCCCAGGTGATGCTGATGCTCTTGGTCTACGGACCACACTTTGAGATCTACTGGCATAGAGGAAAGACTTCAATGATCACCTGAAAAGAGTTGGAGGCTTGGATGCTTGTGCGTGCGTGCGTGCGTGCGTGTGTGTGTGTGTGTGTGTGTGTGTGTGTGTTTGTGTGTGAGAAACAGGTGGGGAGACCTGCACTGAGAGCTTAGTAACTTCTGTATGACTTCATAAATTTCTTCTATATTTGAATTTTTTTACAATGAGAATATATTGCTGGAGAAATGGTATTTTTAAGTATAATTTTTTCTAAAACCCCAATGCTATTCTCACCCCCAGGGAGACGAATGCTGCTGTCTGGGCTTGGAGCCACTCTACCTTCTGTTTCATAGGTCCACGCAGATGACCTAGCTCCATATCAGAGGAACCGCAAAAGGTCATCATACATAAACTTGCTTTAGTCTTTGATCATCAAATAAAACATCGCACACCAAATAACACACTTTTAGCAACATGCACAATTGTTATTGGTTTGCATGATAATCTGGCAATAAGGGTAAAGCAAACTAGCTGGCTGATAGGTGTTCCCTCACACAGCCCAAAAAATCTCTCATAGTTTCACTTTCTCTTCGTTGCCTTAGTTCTCCAGTGTGTCTCGTAACCAGCATCACTGTTAGCAGCATCTCAGCAAAGCAATATTAATCCCCATCACCCACTGAGCCCACAAAATGCACCTGGGACCAATGTGGAGTGCCCACTCACATCACCTTCCAACACTCAGCGCCCACAGTGGGGCACATGGCGCTCCTTGTGCGCCTTCCGAGCAAAAGGAGATGTGGGTGATGGAAACGAAGATGACACAAAGACACTAGTGTGGATCCATCACATCGGCCCTTCCCCCATGCCAGGCACTGCCCTGGGTCCTCGTGACAGTTTATCTTCTCCCACCTTCCTGATAACCACACACTGTAAGTAATGTCATTACCTTCATTTTATAGATGAAGAAATAGTCACTTGCTCAATGCCCAGCACTAGAAAGGGAAGAAGGTACTATCTGAGGCCAAATATCTTGTTTTCCTGGATGGGAGTCCCTTTCCCTTGGCATGGCTGCTGCATGGGCTGTGGTTCTCCTGGCTCCCAGCTGTCTTGAGTGCTGGTGGGCAGAGCTAGTCACACCTGGGGTGGTCTGGTTCTTCTGCGTGCACTGCCCTCGTGCCTCTGCCCTCATCTCCATACGTCCAATTCTGACTCATCACTTGAGGTTCAGTCCAAATGCCTTCTGCTGCCTTAAGCCTTCCCCGAGGAGAGGTCTTTCTGCTGGCCACTTCCCCGGCTACATGAACACCGGAGAAATGCCAGTTACAAAAATTGTGGCAAAGTTGTCAATGTCCGCTCTAAGCAAATTAGTGTTTTAAATGTGTACACAAACATGTGTGCAACCCCATCTAGAGACAGCATTCAAGTCTACCTCTTGAGGCCTCTCACAAATCAGTGTCCAAGGTCAACTTTTCTCTTCCAACTGTCCACGGTGCTTCACAGGCACCAGATATCACTTCAGATATTTATGACTTCCTGCCTTGCATTAAAGTCACACTTTAGTTCCCCAGAAGTCTTTAAACTGAATGATCCATGAACAGTTCAACTTTACGTTTCCCACCGAGCATGTACTCAAGGAGCATGAAAACAATGTTTGCCAAACAAATGTGGACTAACCATGCCCCCCACATCTCCCAGGCTTAGTGGCTTTCAATTCCAGAAAAAATGAAGTCCAAACTCCTGCAAGGATCCTCACCTCCATAACTTTTCCTCTCTATTCCCAGATTTCAGCATCCCCACCAGACGTGAGAGAGCCCTTGGCCACTCCGGGCACCTCCTCCTGGGCATTTATTTGTCTGTTTCTCTCCCCTGAATTGTACATTCTGATTTTTTTTCTCCTGCTTATTATAAATTACCTATCCTTCAAAAACTAGCTTGAATATCACCTCCTCTCTGAAACTTTCTGTAATGATGTAAGTCATATGGAATTTTCTACCGCAGGATCCTGTAGCACACTGCTTTTCCCGTCAGTAAAGAGACTATTTAATCCTCTTATTGTGGCTAATTTCTCACATTTCATCGTGTATTTTTGAAGGCATGGTGTGTCTTCTTCCCTTTCTCCCCAGCCTAGCTGAGCACCTTTCACATGGGAGACAAGACCAGTGGGATGGACAGTCTTCCTCCTCCCTGGCATGCGCCCTGATCCCACTTCCACCTAAAGATTGTGGTCCCTTGGCTACCCCACTGAGACGCAGTTCTCTCATATATTGTCTTATATTTATAATTGATGGCATGTGTGTGTGTGTTCATTCTGTTTCTCTTTCGATCACTGATTCTTAAAGGCAAGTGTGAAATCTTTTAATTTATATGACTCTGTGTACACCTGGATACTCACAAATTCTTAATTCACATGTTAATATTGCAGAAAAGATAATTTAATTGACAGTGGATCTTTACAGTGAAGTTTTACATTTTGCTCATTTCATTTCAAAATAATCAACACTTGACATTTCTTTGATTAAAATTGAGTTTTCACAATAGACTTCATTTTTTAAAAACAAGTGAAATTTCTGGATCTGTGTGTAAGTTCCATAAAACTCTGACCCTTTATTTCAGTGAAAATCAACTTTGGTTGAGGCGGGTTGCTGTAAAACTTCCTGAAATCTAGAATGCCAGAAAGAAGTCTATTTGTAAACCCACTGAGTCAATACACCATTTCCATTCCCACAATAAACTCCATAAGATCTTGATTCGGCCTCCTCCTCTTGGGACATACCACACATGACATGGGAGATCTGATTGTGCCCACGCAGGTTGTCCACACCTGACCTTGCCTCTGCCTCCTTTACCTATGTTTTTCTTCCCATTAGCACTTCTAACGATTTGTCAGGGAAGGAAATAAAAGTGAAGTTTGGAGAATATTTATGGATTTACTACTTAATTAACAGATCATTTAGAACTTTTTCTACAATCTTAACATGCTGCAGACTCCAGGACTCCACCACCATTTTCTGTCTTCTGTGGAAAGTGCCTTTCCCTGTCCCTCCTTTATCCTTTATCCTAGTCGATGGGGGCAGTAGAAGGGACGGGCTGCCCGGTCTAGCCTACAGATGTGTTTGTTCCACGATTTTTAAAACAAATCTTGATTAATAACCAATAATTTAAAATGGGAGATTTCACATATAAATTCCATGGTGGGCTTCTCTGCAAAATCAGAGATGAGGCAGCACCTGGCCAGGCCTGCCCTTCCTCAGGTCACGTTGGGTCCTTGCTCCTGCCAGTGGCCCTCTGGGCTGCTTCTTTCAGGGACCACACCCCTGAGCCCAGGATTTGTGCTTGCCAAGCTCAGCACCCTCTGCCCCATGGGATTCTCACCTGGAGTGGATGGCAGTGATAGCTCAGAGAGGGCAGCTGTTCTGAGATGTCAAAGACCCATTCTGATCATTCAGTGTCTTTAATATTATTTGGCTTAATGTGGCATATTTTTTCTTTCTTTTTCCTTCCTTTTTTTTAGTAGAAAATATTGCTTTTCTGTAATTCTCATTATGGTTTAAAAATTCACATATCACACTAAGAACCATGGCTTGGGATTTTTAAAACACAAACACCATGATTTCCCACCGGCTTTTGAAATCCTGTCCCTTGACATTGCCCCTCTCCTGTTGCTCAACTTTGGGGGTCTCTATCCAGTCCTACAGCTTTCCCTAAAAGGGTGAATGGGGGCAGGCCAGGGGCGACGTCGTCATGGTGCTGGCTGCCCAATGTGACGCCCTGGGTGTGCTTGTGCAACTCTGCAAGCTAGTGTGGAGCTCCTCTGCAAAGGCCTAATGCTGAGGGTCATGTCTGTGCATACACATGTGTGTGCGTGCGCACCCGTCTTTCCATTGAAAATTTTCACCGAAATCTAAAACTTGGATCCGGGCCAGGGCAGGGAGGAGCTGACTAGCATAGATTACCTCCTCGGAGGCGTTCTGGTGCCTCAACAGCTCCCTGAAAAGGAAGTGGAGTTATGAGAGGCAAGAGGGGAGAGACACAGGTTTCCCTGTATTACTTGAAGAAAAAGGAAACTTTCCCCCTGGAGGAACTACTGCCAATGATATCAACAAGTGTTTCTGATAAAATCTTTCCTCCCAGCCCAGTAAAATGAATGGGATCGTTCCTGCTAGGATACAGTTTTTTTGGGAAAAGAAGTTAGCACAAACATGTTTGGATTATTATTTTTTTTAATTATTTATTTCCTTCTTTTTAAATTGGGGTAAAATATAATATCATACCACCTCAATCTCCCTGCCCCCTGCCCCTGGTAGCCTCTAACCTACTTACTATTTCTAGGAATTTGCTTATTCTAAATATTTCATCTGAGTATGGGATGGTTAACGTATGTGTCCACTTGGTTAAGCCACAGTGCCTAGATATTTGGTCAAATCCTATTCTGGATGTTTCTGTGGAGGTATCTTTTGAATGAGATCAACATTTAGATCAGTAGGCTTGGAGTAAAGCTCATCAATCTCCATGATGTGGTGGCCTCACCCAGTCCACTGGAGACTTCAGAGAGGAAGAATTGTCTCCCTGAGAGAATGGAACCTGGCCCTCCCCTGGGTCTCCAGCCCGCCGACCTGTTGTGCAGACTTCACACTTGCCAGCCTCCACAGTCACGTGAGCCAGTTCCCTAAAATAAATCTCGCTTTCTCCATGTATATATTCATTCTGTTGATTCTGTTTCTCTGGAGAACCAGGACTAACACGGGGTAGAATCATAGAGGGTTTGTTTTTTGTGACTGGCTTCTTTTCACTGAACATAATGTTTTCAAGGTTCATCTCAGATGTAGCATGTAAAAATACGTGGCTATATGGATATACCTCATTTCGTTTATCTGTTCATCAGTGAGTGGACATTTGGGTTCCTTCCACCTCTTGGCTCTTGTGAACAGTGCTGTTTTGGACTTCAGTGTACATGCATCTATCTCAATCCCTGTGTTCGATCATTTGGGGCGGGTTATTTTTAAAGAGTCCTGCGTTTTCTAAGTTGTCCTCCCCAGCGCCTTGTCCCTAGCACTTACTTTAAGCTCCAGGTGGGTGAACAACAGGGCTCTCAGGTGTTCGTTTGATGCTGATTGAAGCCAGCATGTTTGCTCTCATTACATGGATCCATCTATGAACTGCGATCCCACTGTGTTAGCAACTGTAAAGATTGATAATGCTGGGTTTCTCTTTACCACTCTCTTTTGTGGTAAGTAGACATCATTGATCCTGTGTTCTTAAAGTCTAGTTTTTGCCAAATTTTCACACTTTTTTCTGATGTAAATTTACTGTCCATTGATGAGAATCCATATTATTGAGACATTTCCAGGAAGGCCTTTGGTGGAACGTGAGGCCTGTGTTGGAGGCACAGGGCAAATATCCGGAAGCAGAAGTTTTGGTGGATTGTGGAGTTTACCTCCACAGGGAGCCAACAACTCCAGGATGTGATGGCCCTAGCATGTGCACGTGCACCAGCTCTGTTGGCTCCGAGGGGACATCAACACCATAAAGAAGAAGACAATCCATCCACTGT
This sequence comes from Cynocephalus volans, assembly GCF_027409185.1. Lineage (NCBI taxonomy): Eukaryota > Metazoa > Chordata > Mammalia > Dermoptera > Cynocephalidae > Cynocephalus > Cynocephalus volans. The sequence goes on from NC_084472.1 coordinate 70,432,770, forward strand.
GTGGCAGCTCTCACTGAATGTGTCTCCTCACGTATACTCAATGGCCCTCAATTTCAGCTTCTTCAGTGATTATTAAACCATGCATGTGACGTCTTTCTTCGGGTATTGATATTTATTGGTTGGACTTCCTGCAGAGGGGAGAGAGCAAGGCCTCTGGAGTTCTATTACCTGGGTTTGGTTCCCAACTCCACCCTGATGTCTCAGGTAGCGACAACTTCCCCAGGTTCAGTTTCCTGTTTGCAACATCAGAATGACGCTATTCCCCACTTCTTAAGAGTGCTGTGAAATACAGCATTGGAAAATCTGCTTTAAACTACAGAGCACTTTGCAAAGGTGGTATGACTTTCTTTTAATAGGAAGAAAATATGGGAAAGAAACACTCATTCTATTCATTTTTTTAAGGTGTAAAACCAGTGTGAAAAGTTATAGTAAATATATCTTATGACACATTCTTTTTTCTTCTCTGTGTTCATTGCAGAGTTTCATGTAATTTTTAAAAATCACCTTATATCAGGAAATCTTGCCTTAAAGTAGATCCTTTTGAAAAAGATATTAGGTTGAATCACAAGAAATAACCATTTGTTAAGTCAAAAATGGTCCAATATAAGCAATTTCATATGGGTTAGCTGAATATTTTTCTTAAGCAATGTTTTAGTTGGAAGGTTGTATTCCTTTAAAAAAAATTGGCATCAAATAAATGATACATCCATGATTAACATTATGTCATAAAAGCCAAGCTGCAATAATTATTGATGCCTACACTAATTTTAAATTGTCAAATTATGCTCCATGTCATTGCATTTTAAAGCTGAAAAGTACCTAAGAGATCATTAATCTAACATTATTTTTAAGATATGGAAATTGAGTCTCAAAGAGGTTAATCATACATCCAGGACCAGAACTCATATTTCCTGATTTCCAATTCAGTACTTTACCCCTATTCTATACAGCGGCCCTTATATAATATGCATATTGAAGAGCTTGATTGTACAAGAGCCTTAGTGTTCTGTCAAATTTGCATATAAAAAGATTATAAGAAGAAATCATAGTTCTGCTGTGCTATAAATAAGACCTAAATGAAAATATTAACTGTTAAAACATTAAATGTTTATTTAACACTTTTGCTCTCCTCTTCATGCTTTAGGACATATATATGACTATTTTGCAAATGATTTGGAGGGACTGTTCTCTGCGTGGTCTTTCAGTGCCCTTCCTTCTCTGGATTTCAGTGCCCTCCACGTCCCTGAAGCAACTTGGCCCCACCCACCCTGCCACCAAAGAATGAGACAAAAGATCCACCAGGCTCTCTGCATGATGTGCACTGTAGAATGGCCACAGTCATGCCTTTCACAGACAGCAGGTGAGGATGTCCTAGGATGACATCACAACAGGGATGGTGAGTATTTGGTACTCTCGACTTAGGAAATGGTATGTTTGTTGAACTGAAAATCTGAACATGATCTCATTCCTGCATCTGTGGGGAGATATCCCAGACTGTAAGTGATGCCTTAGCCGGGCAAAGACCACACTGTTGGGCTGTTCCCTTGAGCCGGGGACAGATTCCTCGACACAGAGAGCACAGTCCACGCTGTGCTGTCGTTAGGCTGAGCTCTTACATAGTTGCCTGGCTCTCCACATGGAGATGCAGCCCGTTACCTTGGGGAACGTGTCACCCAGAGTCAGAGGAGCCCTCCAAGGCAAGTGAAACAGTCTGGGGTGATGGACTCCAAATCTTTAAATAACAGAAGCAGTGATGGCGTCAGGCTCTGAGGCTGGGCTTTGTTTTCCGCAAAACTTCAAGTGGCGGCAGGTCTGGAGTAAGGATGGATGGAGACACAAAAGGGAGATCAATCCCTTGATGACTTGCTGTCTCTTCAAGGGGCCCACCGTGCCACATTCTTATTTGACATGTTTTTTGAGTATGTACCTCTGGTTCATTCCTGTGGCTGCGAGGCATGGGGTAACTTTTCTCTTTTTGTCCCCTGTACTTACTACGTAGGAGGCGTTTGCTACACGTCTGTCCAATGAGTGTGTGCATGTGCGTGTGTGCTGAGAGGACTCCATTTTGTGACTAGGCAGGGAGGACCCCCATCAGATGATCTGAGTGGCGTCGTCTGCATCAACTTGTGGAATTACATTATTAAACATTCTGTTAGTGTTAGCTGGATGAAAGAATTTTTCTCCTCTGGCATAACTTTTGAACTGCAGTGCCCTGCAGGGGTGGAGTGGGCAGGCCCTGAAGTCATTACCGCCCATCAGCAGCTAGCAGCTGAGTGAGAAGGGGTTTATCAGCTCACCCGCCTCCCAAGGAGCAGGCCTGGCAGGCCTGTGGGTCTCAGCTGGTGGAGAGGAGACAGGAAGGAGTTAAGGGCTGGAGTAAGTTTAAGGGAAGGATGTGCAGAGAGGAGAAGCAAAGGAACTTAGCTGGGACGGGATCTCCAGCAAACTGCTCCCAGCATTTTCAGGAAGCCTGCTCTGGGCCTCTCACGGGGGAGCTGGGCCCGGAGATGCTCCCCCGCCAAGGCCAGAGAGGTTGATTTCTGAGTGTGCATTCGCTTCTCCACTTATTCTATTAAAAGAAATTACCCATAAGCTTCCCAACAGTGCCTGATCTACAGAATACTCAATAGATGCTGAAAAACAGCAAAATGTGAGAAGCTTGGTTTTGCAAACCAACTTTGCTCCCTCAACAACCAATGGTGGGATGTCAGGTCAGCAGCTTCCTCTTTTGGATTTTTTCTTGGGTATTAATTGCGATCAGATGGTGTCTCCAATAGAGATTCATTTGTATTTGCACATGCACGGCTGTGTATGTGCACACACATGGCTGTGTGTGTTTGTGTGGGCTTGTGTATGTGGTGTGTGCATATGGTGTATGTGTGTGGGGGTGGTGTTTTCACGTGGTGTGTGTTGTGTGTGCGCAGGCATGTGTGTGCGTGTGTGTAGGGGGAGTCACTGCGAATCAGGCTATTTAAATATTTAAGGGAAATGGTCAGTGTCAGGGCGATGTTTTTGAATAGTTAAATGTGATTCAAGAAAACCACTTTAAGAAATAAAGAAACAGTGTTACGGCAATTCCCAAGTTAAAAAGACACCTGTATCTGGAAACAAGGCATACTGTCCCACGTTTTTCTCCAGGGAAAGCTATGAAAATTTCAGACTCAGAGGAGTAATCCTAACATACTTAGATGTCCTGCCTCAAGCGCCACCCGTGCTGTGTCCCAGCCCCCAGTCTGAAAGCCTGAGCCCCTGCAAGCTGCTGTCCCAGGGCACGCATGTCTCTGGGAGTCCAGCAGCGCAACACCACGTGTCAAACACACAGGCAATATTCTGCAGAGTTTGGGCAGAAGGTAGACACTCACACGCCCTCATTCCCGTTTTGCAGCTTCACATCATAGGTTTCTCTAACTCTGTTGTGTCTTACAAATTGCATCTTGTGCGACACATAGTGAATAAAACTAATTTACACCAAAATCATAGGGCCATCTCCCATGACTTGGTGGCGTCCCCTTCCCACCTCCAAGGAGGGATTAAGATAGCACTGTTTGTCGAGTTTCCTTATGGAAATCTGTGTGGCCCTCGTGGAGGTCAGGAGCTGTGTGGGGACCAGGGGCAGCACCACAGATCACAGCCGGGCATCTCAGAGCAGGGAAGACCAGCCAAGTCTCCCATGAGTCCTGATCTGATACACAAGAAAGGAGGCGGAGGATGAGGCCGGGATTTCCCGGCCCCTTAAAACACTGCCAGGGAAAGGGAGTGAACTTCACAAGTGTCTCTCTTTGCTCAATTTCTGTTATCACACGGCGTGGGCAGAAAGAGGCATGTTTTCTTTTGTTTTAAAATGTGTCAAGAACCAGGGACACAGAGGCCTGCTGGAGAACATCTTCCAGATGGAAATGATTAGAATGCCCCTCCTTACTTGATTCATGCCCGTCTCTTCTAGCCCGTTTGCTCTTCTCTGCGGAAAATAAAGGAGCAAATAATAAGTAGGATGTGGGGGAATCAGGGAGGTCCAGGAGGAGGCCGCCTGATGTGAAGTGGAGGAATGGCTGTTCTAGCAGGCCGAATTGCTCTACTTTCTTTACTTTTTTAAGGCTTCACTTATGAACCTGTTTTTTTTTTTTTTTAATATTTTTCATTTTTTTCCCTTTTTTGGTGAGCCTTGTTTAATGGTTTTCTGGGCTGTCATTATTCTAACAATGGACCGGGGGAGGAAGGGTAGGAAGAGGTTTATTGGAAATAATTGTGAGCCTGCTGCGGAAATCAGAAGACTGGGTGGTATAGAATTTTATCTGTTTTGTCTCTCTGCTCTTGAGTATCAAGTGTGCTTAATATAACGATGCAATTCATCTTGACATGTAAAGATTGGCCAGGATTCTAAACCTTAGGAAAACACACCTCAGCAGAATTCTACGTGATGTTACATAAAAAGCATGGGAAGGGAAGGGAATTTAAATTATTAAAAATAATTCTAATGTATTTTTACAGCGTGCATCCATACCATAGGCATTTATTGAGCCTTTATAGCCTAACGTTGCTCCCAGAGATAGAAGAGCCTCTGAAAACAATGTCTGCACTGGGGTTGTTTAATGTATTTATTTTTCTCTCCCACTCTATCTTTAAGGCTCTTCCAAGAATGGACCCCAGAGTCTTCTTTGGTAATTCACTCAAATACTTCACCGTCCTCTATGCTAGGAATGCATCCTTGATGCTTGCTAAAGATTTCTTAACCTGTTTTCTCTTTACTGTTCCAAACTCTCTTCAAGATGACATTTCTCAAAGAGCAAGGTCTCCATCCCTTGCCTGAGAAATCTGCAATGCTTTGTCTTAAACAGCTCATCCTCTAATAGATACAGATAGAAATTGATTTAAACCTGTACAGACCCTATTAACTCTACACTTGAGATTTTAATAGCTGGTGAATGAAAATTTCACTAATATGCTACAATCAGAGAGAGAGAGACATCGTGGTAGAATCCGTACATTTATGGAAAGCTAGGTATACAGAAGACAGTATCCAGCATGTGTGTACAAAGAGTAAAAACAGGAGTTTGTATTCACAGTGCCAGCTGCCATGCTGTGGCCGGCGCGAGTCCCTGGGGATTGAATGATAACGTGGTAACCAAGAGAGCAAATCCTACGAGGTTTTGTAAGACACCAGTGGAACCTCAGACTGGGAGTTTCTTAGACATTGAAGAGCATCTTTTCTTAAGCTTTTACTTTAATGGGCAATTAACCCTCACATTTGAGAGAACTATGCGTGAGAGCAAACCAAATCGAGCTCATAGTGTGTTGCAGCTTCTAACGAAGACGCACAGTCTGCAGGCAGAGGACCCGTGCTGCTGTTTCCCACCCAGACCTGGCCGGTTTCTCCCCTCCCTTTTCAGCAGTCTGAGTTAATTACATCTTCCACCTGTGCTAGGGGCACGATGTCACAGCTGGGCGTGCAGGACCTCTTCCTGGCTGAATGAATGAATGAATGAACGAACACACTTCCTGACTCTCCTTGGTCCCCAGCCCGTTCCTATCCCCCACCCACCGACAGCAACCATGTCAAAGTGTTTAAAGGGTGCCTTTTTTGTTCATGTGTTTTCTTGGAAAGTACAACATTTTGCATCAGGGCATTTTTAATAATTGTAAAAGACATTACATTCCATATTTTACTCTGCTTCTTATCCTGTTCACTCAGTACCATGCCTTTGGGGGCCACCATTCTGATGGTGTCCACAAATCACTTGTCACTTCCTGCTGCTGGGAGTGCCCCTGGGTATGAATCCTTTCCAGAACGACCTCTCCACTATTCCACTGTGGACACCCAGATGGCTTCCAACTCCTGACTGCCAAATAAGACTCAGATAAATGTCCTTGTACACCATAAACATCCTCATAGATGCTCCCCTGTGCAAATGTGTGAGCATTTTTTCCAAAACAAAGTTTTGGGTCATGGGCTGTGTGTCTATTTCACCCGACGCAGGACAGCTTGGTCGCTGTTCAGTGCCTCTCCAGCATTTGCATACCCAGCAGCAGACCCGGGAGGTGCAGGGTCACTCAGCGTGAGTGAGTCATGGCCGGCTTTGCTGGGTAGTAGGAAAAGCAGGATGCCCCCAAGCCCTGGTCCTGTTTCACCTGACTTTTTGTTCTCATACCTATCTCAGTAACAATCCAAGATAGATTTGGGATTCTGTCTTAATATCTGGCAGAGAAAATTCCCTCACTAGCTTGTTTCAGGTGGACTTACTATTTCCTGGAACTTTATTCTCTTTAAAATAATCCAACTAGAATTTTGATTGATATTGCACCAAATTTGTTGTTCATCTGAGGATCATTGGAAGCATTCAAAATATTAAGTTATCCCATGCAAGATCGTATTTATTCAGATCATTTATATCTTTATTCATTATTCTTTTTACTTTTTAACTTTTCATTATGAAGTAACTTCAAACCTTGAGAAAAAGTTGCAAAAATAAAACAAAAATGTTCCCCATATGTACTTCACCCAGCTTCCCCAAATGTTACTCACTTACAAACAGGACAGGGACCAGAATCAGTACGTTAATACTGATGTAATACCATCCACTAATTGGCAGATGTTGTTTAAATTTGTCCGAATGTCCCGCTCATGTTCTTTTTCTGGCTCAAGATCCAATCCAGCCCGACACACTGCATTTCACTGTCATGTCTACTCAGTCTATGCCAATCTGGGACATTTTCTTGTTATTTCTTGGTCTTTCATAAATTTAACACTTCTGACAGATATAATAACTAAAGAAGAAATAACTAGCCTATTATTTTGTAGAAAGGGCTTATGCGATGTTTCCTTGTGATTAAATTCAGGTGTTACATTTTTGGCAAGAATACCTTATATTTATGCTTGACTGATAAAATATAGAACACCCAACTATTGCATAGGACATAAAATTCACTTATTGTCTATCTGAAATCCAGATTCAACTGGGCATTTGGTGTGCTTATGTACCACAGACCCGGAAAGCCTATGTACATGTGATTCTGTGTTCTGTCCAGGGCATCACAGAGGGGATGTGTAATTCTGACACCTCTTATTAACTTTGATCAGTTGGTTAGGGTGGTGTCTGCCAGGTTTCTTCACTGTAAAGTTATTATTTTTCTCTTTTTAATTAACAAGTATATTGTGGAGAAATACTTTGAGTCTATATAAATATCTTATTTCTCACCACAATTTCACCCCCTAATTTTAGCATCATTGATGATTTCTTGCTTGCAATAATTTCTACAGTAGGGTTTGCAAAATGGGAATTTTAAAAGTCCATCTTTCTTTCTATATTTATTAATTGGGATTCCACTATAAGGAAAAGCCATGCATTCTTCTCCATTGATTTATTTATTCAATTATATTTTGTATCAGTATGAACTCATGGACATTAATTTTATTGTGTGGGAAATAGTCCATTATTATCATTGTTTATTTTGTTGCTCAGATTGCTCCAGATTCAGCCACACAGACTGGCTCCTATACCACTCTGGTTCACCTTCGTTATTCCTGGAGCACTTCTGTACTTTCTGCTGCTGCAACACATTAAGGCTCATCCCGTACACTCCCTACTCTGGCCCTGGAACCAGGCATTTCTCTAAGAAGCTACTGTTCCTTTCACTGGAGAATGGTGTTTAGAAACCAAGATTGGGGCTCAGGAATGCATTGTCAGAAGACAGTGCTGGGCGGTGTGGAGAAAAGGGACACTTGCACACTGTGGGTGGGAGAGTAAATCAGTACAGCCACTGCAGAACACAGTATGGAGGGTTCACAAAAAATTAAAAATAGAATTACCATGTGACCCAGCATTTCCACTCTTGGGAATATATCTAAAGGAAACGGAATCAGTATGTCAAAGAGATACTGCACCCCCATGTCCATCGCAGCATCATTTACCATAGCCAAGATATGGAATCCACCCAAACGTCCATCAGCAGATGAATGGATAAATAAATGTGGTGTACATATATATACATAGTGCAGTACCACTCAGCCATAAAAAGAATGAAATCCGATCATTCATGGAAACATGGATGAATCTGGAGGACATCATATTAGGTGAAATAAGTCAAACACAGGAAGACAAACACTGCATGATCTCAGTCATATGTGGAACCTAGGGGGAAAAAACAGAGTTGATATTATAGAATCAGAGAGTAGAACAGTGGTTACCAGAAGCTGGGGAGGGAAAGGGGGAGGAAAAGATTGGGAGAGAATGGTCAACGGGTACAAAGTCATAATTGGTTACGAGGAATAAGATCTGGAGCTCTATTGCACAGTAGGACAGAGACGGTTAATGGGAAGGTATAGTGTATTACAGGACAGCTGGAAGAGAGTCTTTCGGATGCTGTCACCATAAAGAAGTGATAAATGTATGAGGTGACGAGTGTGCTAAATATCCTACTTTGATTATACAACATATGTGTGTTGAGCATCAAATTGTGCCACATAAATATACACAATTATAATGTGTCAATTTAAAAAAAATTATACTAAATTTAAAATTTTAGTAATTTCTCTGTACTTGGCAATATAATATATTCTTCATGGATTTTTTAAAAAACGCACTGTCTTTTTTTGGAGTTTTTGCTGTCATTATAAATTTTATTTAAAAATTTTTAATTTCTAGTTGGATATTGCAGATATAAAGAAATGCTATTTTTTTGTAGAATCGTCTTATAATTTAACAACGTAGTTAAAGCTTCTAACTTGTTCTAGTATCTAGTATATTTAATTTTTAGATAGCTGATCATATCAAATGCACATGCTGAGGTCTTGTCTCTTTCTTTTCACTTATACCTCTTTTTTCTTTTCTTTTCTTGTAGTATGAGCCAGAGCTGCTATTACTATGTTCAAAACATGATACTGGGTATCCTTATTTTCCCTCCAAACTTAAAGGGAACACATCTAAAGTTATTTGTTTATGTCTACTTAATTTAGGTTTTTGATATGTAACCTTTGCTGAGTTAAGGAAATTACTTTCTATAATCAAGGTTGCTGAGAGATTTTTTATTTTTAAGTCACAAACAAGTGTTAACCCCCATTAAATATCTTTTCTTGTACTGTTGACTTTTTGAGATAATCATATACTTCTCCACTTCAGTCAATTAATGGGAGAAAGTCATTGATTACTTTTGTGATATTCATTCTTGCTTGCAGTCCTAGAATAAGCCCTGCTTGGTCAGGATTTATTATTGTCTAAATATAATATTGTAATCTCTTGACTAATATAATAATATTATATTCAGGATTTTTGAAACTGTATTTTCTTTTCTTATACTGTCTTTATCTGATTTTAGAATCAATATAATACTAGCTTCATAAAAATGAGCTAAGCAATTTTGTATTAAACTTATGTATTCTAATACTATAAAAATGTGCAAGAGAAGATTTAACTATTTCTTAAAGTTTTGGCAGACTACTAAAATCCATTAGAACTAATAAAAAAGTTCATGAAGGTTTCAGGATACGAGATCAACATACAAAAATCAGTGTATTTCTATCTACAAGCAATAAGCAATCTGAAAATGAAATTAAAAACAATTCCACCTACAATAGCATCAACAAGAATAAAATACATAGGAATAAATGTAATAATGGAAGTGTAAGACATACACTGAAAACTACAAAATACTGCTGAAAAAAAAAATAAAGACCTAAATAAATGGGATGATACTCTTTGTCTATGGGTAGGAAGACTTGATGTTAAAATGGGAGTACTCCCTAAATTCATCTACAGATTCATTTCAATCGCTATCAAAATTCTAGCTGACTTTTTGCCAAAATTGGCAAGCTGAACTTAAAATTCATACAGAAATAAAAGAAACCCAGAATAGCCAAAATAGTCTTGAAAAGGAACTAAATTGAAAGAGTCACATTTCTTGGTTCTAAAACTTACCACAAAGTAAGTAATCAAGACGATGTGGTATTGGCATAAGGATGGTCACATAGGTCAGTGGAATCTAATTAAGAGTCCAAAAATAAACACTAATATTTGTAATCAATTGATTTTTGACAAAGGAGCTGACACAGTTCAATGGAGAAAAACATCTTTTTAATAAAGGTGCTGAGGAAAGTTGATATCTACATACCAAAGACTGAAATTAGACCCTACCTCACACTACATACAAAAATGAACTAAGTGGATCATAGATCTAAATGTAGGAGCTAAAACTATAAAACTCTTCAAAGAAAACATAGAAATAAATCCTTGTGATGTTGGGTTAGGTAATGATTTCTTAGCTACAACGCCCAAATCACAAATGATCAAAAAAAGATTGATAAATGGGACTTCGTCAAAATTTCAAGCTTTTGTGCTTCAAAGGATGTCATCACAAAAGTGAAAAGACAACACAGACAGGGAGAACATATTAGTAAATCATATATTTGTTAAGGGGATTGTACCCCAAATATATAGAGAAATCTTACAACTCAATAATGAAAAAAACAAATAACCTAATTAAAAAATAGGCAAAGGATTGAATAGACCTTGCTCCAAAGAAGATGTATAAATGGCCAACAAACACTTGAAAAGAAGCTGAGGGTTATTAGTCATTAGAGAAATGCAAATAAAAACCACAAGGAAATATCACTTTATGGTCACCAGAATGGCTATAATAAAAAGGACAGATAATCACGAGTGCTGACAAGGATGCAGAGAAGCTGGAACACACATACGTTGCTGGTGTGGATAAAAAATGGTGCAGCAACTTTGAAAACCAGTTTGGCAGTTTCTAAAAATGTGAAACATAGAGTTATCATATGACCTAGCAATTGTATTCTTAGGTATACACTCAGAGAAATGAAAACATAAGTCTACACAAAATTTGTACACAAATGTTCATAGCAGCATTATTCATAATAGCCAAAAGTGAAGACAACCCAAATGTTCATCAGCTAAGGAATGGGTAAACAAAATGTGGTATATCCATATGATGGAACATTATTTGGCAATAAAAAGGAATAAACTACTGATACACGCTGCAATGTGGACAAACCTTGAGAACATTATGCCAAGTGAAAGAAGCCAGTCACAGGAGACCACATGTTATATGATACCATTTATGTCCAGAATAGGCAAAATTACAGAGACAAAAAATTGATTGGTTAGTGGTTGTGTAGGGCTAGGGTAGGGAGGAAAATAGGAAGCAACTTTTTGGAGTGGTGAAAATGCTCTAAACTTAGATTATGGTAATTGTTGCCCAACTTTAAATCTGTTAAAGCCATTGAATGGTACACTTTAAATGGGTGAGCTTCGTGGTACGTAAATTATATCTCACAAGAGCTATACAAAATGGAAAAAAAAATTGGTCGCAGTCTTCTGGAGAGCCATCTGTGCCGGGCATAAGTTGGAAGAGGAGATCTTCAACGAAGATTTCAATTTCTTTAAAATCTATTGGTCTGTTCATTTTCCACATGTTTCTCCCTGTGCAAAATGTGGCATGTTTTTTCTTTAATATTCACCCACTTTATACAGCTTTTTAAATTTATTAACAGAAGTTGTTTCAAGGTAGTCTTTTTAATACGTTGTGCCTGCAGAAATTCCCCTTTCCCTTCTGAATCCTACTTGTCTTCTCTCTGCCTTCCTTATTCAGTCTTGCCAGAGTTTTCCCTTATTAATTTGTTCCAATCACCAGCTTTTGTGTGTTTGGTTAATATCCTCCAGTATTTTTGTTCTCTGTTTCATTGAATCATGCCTTTATTTTTACTGTTTGTTTGTTTATTTTAGTTTTGCCATGTGGTTCCTTTTTCAAATTCTTAAGTTGAATAATTAGCTTGTTTAATGTGTAATTTCATTTCCTCATAAAGGTAGTAAGAACTAGAAATTCATACATATTTTCCCTAAATATTGCTTTTATTATCTCTCACATTTTATGTTGTGTAGTGATTTCATTATCACACAGTTTTAAACATTCATTGACTTTCTTTTTAATTCAAGAGTTATTTAGTAGTATGATTTTTTTAGTTTCTAAAGGGACTTTTAAAAAATTATCACTGTGTTAGTAATTTCTATTTTTGTCACAACATAGCTTGAAAAACTAATCTGAATAATACTGACCCTCTTTAGGCCTAATGCATGGCCTATTCTTGTAAATGCCTCATATGTGTTTTCAAAGAAAATATGTCCTCTGCCTTGGTTAGGTATAGAGCTCTTTTTATATCTAATGGCTCAAGCTTGTTAGTCATAATGTTTTGATCTTTGACATCTGCTTAGTTTTTCTTCCTGCTCTGTCCATTTTTGAAAAAGATGTGCTGACATCTCCTACTACAATCCTTGGTTTCTCTCTGCAGGACTGTCACCTGTGGCTTGGTATCCGCCAAGGCTATCACTCACATTTGTGAAGGATATTGCTTCTAGTTCCCTGATTTCTTTTGCCCGTTTATAATGTCATTCTTTGGCCCTTACGATATTTTTAACCTTATATTTTCTTTTTTCAGATACGAAAGTTACTATACCAACTCTCTTTAGGTTCATATTTGTTTACTACAAATTTTCAATTCTTTTAATGTTTGTTTTTTTGTTCTCAATATGTTTCTTTACTGTACTTGTCCATAAGAGGTTCATAACCAGGCCGAGAGTATTTGTCTCTTCATTGGTGAATTTAATCTATTTGTATTTATCATAATTACTCATATTAAAAAAACCCTTACTTCTGATATCTCACTCTATTTTTAATTAGCTGAACTTACTTCTTTCTTTTGGTTTTTGTTCCTGCTTTCTGTTGTATAGGTCACATTTTCTTCTGCTGCCATAAAAGTCATACATTTTAGTTTTGAAGTCATTGCTATTATCATAAGACATATTCTTATGTTTACTCATCTTAAAGACTTCTTAAACTTATCAATATCTGTATTTTTGTGCTAACAGGAAAGTGCTTTACCTCAGTGTCACATCCCTTTAATCTCCTTCTGATGCTAATATTGCCAAGAATTTAAATTCTGGGTTCTCTCAAATAATAAGTGTTAACAAAATATTTGGTTCCCCTTAATTCCCTATCTTTTATAGCAATTTCTATGGATCTTTTTCTCTTATTTTTAATACTTTCCCCAAAACACTTTCTCATAACAAATGGATCTTGGTATTGTAAACCACCCGAGTTTACTTTTACTATGCTTTCAAATTTGAATGACAGTTTGTCTAGATTCAAATTTGTTTTTCTTTACTTATTCAAAAATACAGCTCCATTGTTCTCTTGCACTTGATGTTGCTGTTGAGACATCTAATGGCAATCTGAGTTTTGCTCCTTTATAGGTGAACTGCTCTTTATTTATGGAAGCTTTTAGAATCCTTTCTTCATATTTGATTGTCTTAAATTTGACCTACAATATGATTTGAGTTTTTTCCTTATTTCTCCCCCTTTTTTTCTTTTTCATTTTACAAACCTCTTCTTTTTTTCTGGGAAACATATTTCCATTACTTTTGAAATATTTCCTTCTGTCTCATTTTACTTATTACTGCTCCTGGGATCCCGATTATCCAGATCTTGGCACTTCTGTTCTCATTTCTTTAGCCTTTCCTTTATATTTTCTCTCTTTATCATGGCTACTGCCTTCTGGGAAAGTTACTCAGTCCATATGTCAACTTATTAACTTATTCTGCAGCTGTTTCCATCTCACTGTCTATCCTAGGTATGTCCTTGTGTTTCTATTGTTTGTGTTTTTTTGAAAACTTAGTTATAGCTCTCAATTACAATAGCCTTATAAAATGTGTCACAATAATAAATGCTGAAAGTAGTTTCCCAGTTAAATGAAAATTTGATATATTTTAAAAAGTTTTAATGTGAGAAATTAAGACAAATGAAAGCATGAAATCAAGTGTTTTATGGGCTTTGGAATAAGTTTTATAACATCACAACACTGCAGCTCTTAGAACTTTTCGATGGCAAGTGACAGAAACTCAATTCAAGTGGGCTTAAGTTAAAAGCAACAGTGGGAAGGTGTGGTTAAGCGTGTCCTCGGAGTGACTGGAGATGCATAGGGAGAACCCTGATGGCTCATCCTGGCCATGTGCCTTCTTCTTGGATCAGTCGTGACAATCCTATGTGTGAACACTTTCACTAGAATCACTTGGATGGATGGAGAGGAATAGTTATCTTAAGTATGAGGAGAGCGTGGGACTTGCAAAGACTGTGGCCAAAAAGACTGTGAGATCATCAGGTACCTGGCTGACATCTCTACACTGACCATCCATCTCAGGTGGGGTTGCCAGGTAAAATACCTGACATTCTTTTTCTTTTATAACAGCTTTGTTGAGATATAATTCACATGCCATATAGTTCACCCTCCCAAACTGCCATTCAGTGGTGATTAGTATACAGAGTTTTGCAGTTATCATTGCAGTCAATTTTAGGACATTTCCATCACCTCTTAAAAAAGAAACCATGTATACTAATGGTCACTTCCCATTTCCCTCCAAAACTGCAATAGTTTTTTGCTCTCCTCCTCCCCATTTTTCCACAAAAACTAAAATTTTGGGGGGAATTATTTAAAAAGCTAAACTTCTAAGGGACTGGTTTATTAACTCATTTCTCAGCAACAAAAAAGAACCAGGCATTGTTTCTGACATTCTCATACTACACAATTATCATTGATCCTTTTTTGTTAACCCAAGGGATTTCCTTCCTGTCTGTGGCCCTGGCTGGCTTCCTGGTGTGGACACAGCCTCTGAGTGGGAGCAGGTTCGCTCATAAAAGGTGGGTGAGGGGTGCCTGCTGTTCAACCTTCTGTGATGACCACACACAGATGCCACAGGCCGATTCTCTTCCTTCTGACTCTTTGCATTAGTTGAATCAGCAACAATTCACAGTGGCACCTGGACGGGGTGCCTCTCTTCCCTGAGAGCTCTGCTTCCACAAAGGCACAGTTTGGCAAAACTGAGCTGTTTCCCAGGCTGGCCCACAGCCTCACCCCAGCCTCCCGCATGACCATTCAGCTTCATCTTCCTCCCTGGCCCCGTTACCGTATGGGTTTCCTCTGCCTAATGACAAGTGGCCCTTTCTGGGCCTCTGCACCTCCGCACGTGCTGTTCCCTCTGACGAGCCACCCACCCAACATCCTCCTCACAACCTCCCACTGTTGTGACTCGAAGGTGACCTCCTCATTGACGAGGTCCTCTGTGGAAGCTGTTGGTGTAGGGATCACACGATTGTCATGTCCACGGGTGCAACCATGGCAAGCTCCTCGCTGGCTGGACGGGTGGGTGACCAGGCCGCTTTTTCCAGCACCTGCCACGGTGCTGGTTGTCTGCGGCTGGACAAGAAAGTCATGAACTATATAAATTAGGCAGTGAGGGAACATCAGAATGTATAAGGCTTTGGTGAAGTGGTCGCCACTCCAAAGGCTTTTCGAATATCAAAGGAATAAATGAAAATGAACACAGTCAGTGAGAGATCCAGAATAAAATGAGTAACTTTTTCTCATTATGTAATCATTACATAATTAAACAACAAGACAAAACAGACTACAAGAGAGTAATAAAAATGAAAATAATAATACTAGCTAACATTTATCAGGCACTTACGATGCCCCAGGCACAGTCCTAAACTCCTTATATTCATCAATTTGTTTAATCTTCACAAACACAACGATCATGCTGCTTGAGTATGACGTGTTAAAACACGTGTGAGCATGTGTGTGCGTGTGTGTTTGTGGAGACATCTAGAAGGGCCGTCAGCAGTGACCACTCTGAACAGCTACTAGGTAAGCAGGCACTCAAAGTCTGGTCTCAAAATAAACTGAAAAAGAATTACAGTCAGAGAAGGCTAAAAAGAAATATGATTTAAAAATTTCTCTGAGAGGCTAACAATCATTTCATTTAAATTAGTTGTGGACTATAGGGAAATTCTGATTTATTCTCACTGTTGAGGGTCCAGGGCAGGCACGATTGGCACCACTGGTGTGAGTGCATGGCCCACCCTGCTGGGTGCCCGCTGTCCTCGCCTGCGTCTGGGAGGACGGAGAAGGACACTGTCCGTGCAAGCTGGTTGCCGGCCTGGGAGGCAGAAGAGTTGGGTGCCACGGTCAGAACAAGCAGGTTTGAACGCAAAAGTAAACTGTACGTCACAGAGTCACATTGTGTTTGCATCTGACAGGATTGTTATGACTCTGCGCTGCACCCTGATATCTGTCACTGTCTTGTCTGTGTGAACGTCTAGAAATGCCATCGTGGCACCTTCTCTCCAGCTGCGCCCTCTCACTGCATGCACCCGGCATTCATTCTGTCCGTTTCTTTGGCCACAGAATCTTGTTTTGTTTTGTTTTGTTTTTGTTTTTGCAGAAGTGGGAGGTGGCACTCAAAACAGCACTAGTATTTTCTCCCAAAAAAGTAATATTGCAAAACAAATGGGGGGGGTGGGAGAGGGTATTATCGTGGTCTCTAATATCCAGTATCTTTAAAGTCTTCTTAGTGTTCTAACCTGAAAGGAGAATAAGATATGAGAAAAACTTCTGGGCCTTTGCTCTACTGGCATCAGACCCCTGCCCTCAGTGCTTCCTGGAGGAGCACCCCGGGCTTGTCATCCTGCATCTTCTTGGGTGACCCCTCGGGCTGCACCTGCTCCCGCAGCAGGAGCTGTCACCGCCCCGCCCGCCTTCAGGCCTGTCCCAGAATTGGGCACCGGCCCTGCTCTGGGGCAGCCGCCCGGGAATGCTCAGGATTCAGTACCGAGGCTTTTGGTTATTCTTGAAACCGCGACCCCCTTCCAGGTGCACATGGAGAAAGCCACGTGCTGCAGGTCACCGTGGGGGGCTCATGCTGCAAGGACAGTTGGGAAGTGTGCGACATGAGCCGAGGGGTGAGGTCTGCCCACGGGGGCTGGACGGCCGCGGTGTGAGTGGAAGGGAGGGGACAGAGCGTCCCGGTGGTGAACAGGTGGCTCCGTTCCTGACGAAACACGCTTCCCGAGTCTATGATACTGTTTTCACTGAATTCACACAGCACACACCCGGCTGGTTGTCAACCCAGCTTCGCAGGTGCCTTCCAGGGAAGGAGGTAAATGCGAGAGTCACACAGAAGGGACATGGCATCCTACACGGGCACATTCTGCTCGTGGGGTAGGATAAGCCCCGCGGCCGCGGGATTTTGTGTCTTGTTCATTGGAGCAGTGCCTGGCACACTCCTAAGTAGGTGCTGAATGCTGAGTGATCCTAGTTAGCACGCCCGCGAGTTCTAGGTTTGATTGCTCTGGGGGTAGGCTTTGCTATCCAGTCACCCCATAACAGACCTCTCATCGAGTTTCTGGATGGACAAGTGCCATCTGGCAGACGGTGCCGCACAGGGACGACCTCCTTACCACCAGCTTGGGGCTGTTTCCCCACTGGGGTGGCATCTCTCCCGAAAGGCGGGATCCAGTCTGCGGAAGTTTCGCCCTGCACCTGCCAGTGCTCTTTGTAGTGCCAGAGCCCTGCCTGACCACGTGCTGCAGGCCCTCCCCGGTCCCCTGCCACGAGTGACCGTCTCCTGTGGTCTGTCCTGCTGGGCGTCCCGCCCGCCCCCTGGACGCCCCTGAACTGCTGGTTGCTCTGGAGACGGGCAGCGCCGTCCTGAGACATGGCAGAGGTGCATGCTGCTGTCACCGATAGTCGCACAGGAGCCCGACGCTGCCCTCATGCACGTGAGGACCAGTGCGCGCATGGAACGAGCGTGAGGCCATCAGAGGCCTTCAGTGCAGTGGAGAACCCACGTGGGTCCGCCCGATTCTGGGGAGCGGCTGGGTCCAGGCACAGGTGAGCGAGGGGCCCGTGCAGCCGAGGGAAGCCAGTCCCAGAGCCGCCCTCTGTCGGCTCCTCGGTCCTGTCCCCGGCCAGCTTGCCCTGGCCTCGTGCCTCAGGCCCTCGCCCCTGAGGCATGTTTTCCCTTGCAGATGTTAATGGCTGCATAAAAGTAATACTCTCAGGAGCTAAAGCACCAGATGACAATTTCCCACAGAATATTTCCCCCAATACTTAGAAAATGTGACTTTATGAATAGACTTTTAGAACAGATATAACTGAAAGGCTTTGGGTGTAGCCTTCTCCAGGCTTATTTTATTTTATTTTTTTAAGATAAATCATATAATTTCAAGTAAGGTGATCTAGGTTCAGATTCCAACAGCATGATCTCAGGTGAATCATCTGACTTGTCTGAACCCAAGTCCCCTCATTTGCAAAATGAGGAAGTGACTCAAAATACCTGCTGTACACAACTTGAACGGATTCTTATAACAATCCATGCTAAATTGTACAGGCAGATGCTTTGAAAGCTGCATAATGTAGATAAACATTGCAATAAAACGATAGTGGTTTATTTCTGGACAATTTGATTCCAGACCTCTCTCATTTATGCAATCTCTTGTCCTTTGATGGAGGGGTGGGGTGGGGTGGTAAAATTAGTTGTATTTGTGTCTATTGTCCTTAATTCTTTCTTAAAGATTGAACAATAATGTCAGTTTATTTTATGAACAATGAAAAGTAATTTGTCATCAATATACAGTTCCTTAACATTTTAAAGAAGCCTGATGTGGTGGAAGTAGTTGAGACTTGGATTAGAGTTCCATTTCAGCTGCTTCCCAGCCCTGTTATCTTGGGCAAATTAGCCTCTCGGAGTCTCCATTTCTGCATCCATAAAATGGACATAATCGTTTCTATTTGGCAAGGTTCCTGTGGAGAGTGATTGAGATCATTTCTGTGCAACCTCCTAACGGGAGCTGCAGGTGTCTTCTGCGCTACAGAGCTCACATTCTCAAGGGCATCTTATTTTGCATCTGAAAGCTCAAGGTTGTGTGTCAGGTGTTGGCTTTCTGAGAGCTAGAGTATTGCCTTTTAAATCTCCTAAAGCTTTTTAACATATTAGGAAGCCAAAGATATGTTTGCTAGAATGATAAGTCAGTTTCACAAACCTTGAAGGCTTAAAAAACAATTTGCTGATTCCTTTTGTTTGCTGAGTACACAGACTTTTAGTATTTTTATGCTGAAGATTTATTTAATATTTTATCATTGAATTGAGGAAAGCATGTTTCTAGTCGGTTTGCGTCTGTTCCAAATTGTTCCTTTGTCTTCCAGTACTTTGCACGTGATTCCCTTTCCTGGGGGGAAAATGCTTTTGTGCAGGCAGCATTTCTGAGATGTTTTTATACTTAGAGTTTGACTTGAGGATGTTTATGGATGGGAACTCAGGTTTCAGATGTGGGAGGAGAAGAGGCTTGTCCAATGGGAAGGCGGGTTTGCTGGGGTCATTTGCATTTTGCAGCCACTTTGCATCAGCACAATCACATTGGTGAAATGTATCCTTTGGGATGTCACAGCTTTGGTTAAGATTTCCCTTCCCTCCTTAGCTGCTAGTACAGTTTTGATGATAGCTATTTCACATGTGCATGCAGTCCTCACATGGGTGGAGCTGTCAGAAGACTGTACAATCTCGCCCTTCTTGTGACTGTACCTGAGGAAGTTGGAAATGACAGTGAATCTTCTTCACCCTGTGTTACTTTGCTCATGAGTACACTGACTTACGGCTTGTTGTTTTTTATTTATTTATTTATTTTTGGCACAACGTGACATTAGTAACTACAAAAAGGCAAACACGTGTGAGAATGCTTTTAAAGCAAAATCCTTTTTTTTTGCAAAGGTAATGATGTTTCTAAAACTGGAAAAGGTGCATCTTAGGCAAAAACCAAGCAAAACCCTAAAGCGACTGAACTCTTCTGGGTAGCAAAGTTTTCCTCAACATGCTGTCAGATTGGTTCCATTATTTAAAAATAATTTTAATACAGAAAAAAGTTAATAAGTTTCATGTTTCATGTTTCACAATGCTATTTGATTATCTCCCACTGTTCCACATGTCGGCTCACACTGTGCGATCAGGCTTATGGCTTAAAATGGATGTTATACAGGGATTCATTCCCAAGCCCCAATGAATGCCTAAGCCAAGAGAGAGACTTGTATATTGCCACAGGAACATTACACAAACATGCCCCCTGGGGCTGGACACTGTGGAATTCAGGGGAATTCTAGCTGGGAATAATAGTGAGATGTAGACTTTTTGTATGTCATGTTGATATCTGTATAAATGAAGCTGTTTAGGGGAAGAAAAGAACAAGAAGAAAACACTCAATTACAGTGGTGATTTGTGCCAGAGCCACCGGGGCGGGCAGGTGGAAGTGGTTCAAAGGGCCATCTGGGCTCATTTCTGTGTGTGCCTTAAAGAACGCATGTCTGTGTGAAAACACCAGGAAGACAAATCTGTGGGTCCCCTCCAGGTGTAAAAGGATTTCTGAACCAGCCCGTGTGTGGCCCCCACCTCTTGGGGAGGACAGGGAAGTGGGTGTTGATATCGGTGGTTTCTAAATTCCAGCTCAGAAGGAGGCAGGGGAATTTTCTTCTCTGGGGCACTCTGGGAGTAGCTTAGCTGCCACTGGTCTGAGAAAGCTAAGGGTAGGTTGGGACATTAAGTCAACCGGGACTTAACTGTGCCACCGCACACTTGTGTGCAGGAGGGAGGCCCTCACCAAGGCCAAACTCACCAGAGGCCAAAGTGCCAGCAGACAGGCATCTCACAGGGAGAGAGCACGTCTCCAAAAGCCTCATCTGTCAGTTGAGAGACTGTGGCCTTTCCTCCTGTTCCCTAGGGGGCCCCGCTTGGGTGCTGTCCGGGTCCCCGTTTTGGGCTTTCCTCATGGCCTTGGGATCCATGGAGAGACTTCTTGCATTCTCTGACCCACTCTCTTTTCCTTCCCTTCTTGACTCCTGGGTAGAGAGTGAACAAATGTCTCTTCTGTGACCTGTCTTAGGAGTGGTCCTGGACACCGTTGACTGGAGGAGGACAGGGACAGAGTGTGCCCCCAGGACCTGGCCATCAACACGTCTCAAGGACTGAGAGAACTGGCACATTCGCTTCCACTCTGCATGAGTTTCCTGGGGCTACTGTAATGGAGCGACACAGAGTGGGGGGCGCAGCCAGCGGGAATCTATCCTCCCACAGTAAGAGAGACGAGTGGTCTGAGAACAAGGTATGGGCAGGGCTGTTGCCTTGTGAGGCTGTGAGGGAGGATCTCCTGGTGGTTGCTGGCAGTCTCTGGCATTCCTCGGCTTGTAGAAGCCTCACCCTGATCTCTGTCTTCACCTTTACGTGGCGTTTTCCTTGTGTGCCCATCTGCCTCTGTCTCCAAACCTTTTCTTTTTACAAGGACACTGGTCACATGGCCAGTGTGACCTCGTCTTAACTTAATCATCTGCAGAGTCCTATTTCTGCATAAGGCCACATTCCCAGGTACTAGGTCTAGGACTTCAATATCTTTGGGGACACAATTCAGCCCCTAATAACTGTCAAGGTGTGTTCTGAGCCTGGCTCACCTGGCTGGGGTTCTGGTATGCCGGGCTTTTGCCCTGGGCCTTGAGCAAACAAGTATGTGCCCACTGCAGACCCCACTAAGTCTGGCCTGTGGTCCTTCGATTGGGGCAGTTATGCATGAAAGTACATGCTGTTTTTACTCTACAACTGCACTATGGTACTGCTCCGGTTTCACTGCAGAGCTAGAAGGGCCCCAGATGAAGTCCTTTGGGTACGTGGTGACTGAGCCTGCTGGATAAGCCCATTCCTTACACTGTGCTGTGTTCGGGCAGCCTTATCACAAGGACCTGCCTGTCTGAGCAGATCTAAATGCACAGATGTGAGAGACGTCTAACCCCTAACCAGGACATGCAGAGGGTGGCTGGGGCCTCAGTGGAAGAGAAGACAGTTGTTTTTTTTTTTTCCCCTGGGGGCCAGGAGCTTTGATAAAGGACCAAGACTTCTAAGAGCCCCCACTAACTCAGCTGAATGCAGCTCTTCAGGACTTGTGGGTTAACCACAGGACAAGAGTGATCTGGCCCAAGACGAGGCTCTCCATGTTTTACAGATTTCCACCTAGTGTGTGGTCTCCATGCATTGCACCTGAATTTGAAATATCCAAAGTGCAGAATCTCGTGGAATTGATGCACAGACCAAGTAATCTTCTTTCCTGGTCTGCTGAGTGTAGAGAAAGTTTGGTGACATTTGCCTATCTATCTGGCTATCTGTTTCAACTGGGGAGGAGAGTGGAGGATTCCTAACAAACCACCTTCCAGAATGTTCTCTCTGAGGGCTATGGCCCTTTCTCAGCTGGAAAACAGGCTTTCCCACTCCCTCTGAACAGTGCTGTCTTCACAGCAGTCTTTCTTGAGGGTTCATGCCAGAACCGTCTGTACCAGGGGCTTGTTGCAACGCATCTTGCAAGGGGAAATCCAGGATTGCTCTGTTGTTCTCTTCAGAAATGACACAGCATTTTAGGTTTTGTGGCAAGATGGTGAATAGGAAAATCAAAAGAGAGATTTCCGGTCTGCATGGTACTTAAAGTTTTCTTTTCTTAACTTAAGAACTTATGAGTGGAATAAACTATTAAATTGTTATAATATATGTTTTGAACTAATGGGGATCATGAAAAAATGTAGAAAGATTTTGAGTTACATCCTTCTGCCAGATTTGTTCTGATGTTTCCCCCGTGGCTCTGCAGACTGTCCCCGCCAATGAGGAATGAAGCCGTGGGTCTGATGAGATGTTTTCTGGCCAGAGTAGACTCTCCTGCAGTCTTAGCACAGGCTCGTAGCCAGGTCACCAAGGGTGCTGGGTGATGGCACAACGGCAACTTCTAACAATAGTTAGAGAGAGACACATCCATAAGACAGGATTAATTAACTGGCTGACAGCACTTTTCCTGGTTCATAATGCCGTGATGTGATCAATCCTTTCACGGTGCTGAGGTGAGGGGAATCCTATATCCGCATGGTTGACTTATGCTGTTTGTCATCGGCTGTGTCTCCTTTATCATCATCTGTTTTCCAGTCCTCTTCTCTGGTTTTGTGCATGAGGATGAAGGTTAAGAGACCTGGCTGGGAGTCTGGGATCCCATCCCTGCAGCGCGCTGCTGAGCTGGTGCATGAGCTCTTACATCTAGGGCCTTCAGCATCCTCGGTCTTAATGTGAAAGTAACACCTTTGTCCAGCCACAGGATGGCGGTGGGATTGCACACAATGAAAATGGGTGGAAACAGAAGTATTATTTGAGGCACATTCATTTTCCCCTGTATGCCTTGGGTGGAAGTGATGCTGAGACACAGATTTGTGTGCCAGAGAGGTGTCAGGCTGTGCTCCTGGGAAGAATCCTGTAATGGAGTGTTGAGAAACGCTGGGGGAGAAATTTAATGGAAATGCAGTTGCAACCGAGGCCTCTGCCAATTCCAGGGGATCTCTGGACCTGGCGAGTCTCTTTGGAGTGGTCCAGGATGAAGGTGAGGTCCTGAATGAAAGTGAGGTCCCTGTTGAAGGGGGGTCCCAGATGAAAGGGAAATTCCTGGTTGAGGGCAAGTTCCTGGTCAAGGTCCTGGGTGAGAGTGAGGTGCTGGGTGAGAGCAAGGAGGCAGCCTTTGTACCCCACATGCAGCAGCTCAGTGGAGGAGACACTGCCTGGGGGAGGCCACAGACCTGCTTGGGTCAGTTTCACGTACAATTGTGAATCTTACAAGTCGGGATTACATGAAGTCAATAAAGTGATGTCAGAGACTGACTCAAGACTTTCCCATGGTCCCTGATACACCGTTAATTACAATCAGCAATTAAAGAGCAGGTAATAACCAAGGAAAATGTTGCAATAGCATCAAAAGACCTGTGTTTGCACACTGACTATTGAAGTGTCTTTGAGAAAAATGAGCAGCTCTCCAATAGTTTTGCAAAAATGACTTTTTGTAGGATAATGCTTGGAAAGTGGAAACATGTCTGATCCTACCGTCATACAGTTTTATTAGGAAAGCTATGCCTGAAAAACAGTAGCACTTGAAGCATTCTCTGTTGAGTATTAGGATTATTGCATAGTTGTAATTAAAACTTATATTTTGTACAAATTAAATTAAAATAAATTTACTTATGCAATTAGGTTTCTCTTGTTTTCAAGGTACAAATATCAACTGACCTTTTTTTCACTATTTACTTCGAATTTTCATTCTCTTTTAAAGTGAGGATTTTCCTTAGATAATCTTTTCCTGGAACAGGTGTCCTCAGAGAACATCAAGCTCCAGCCTCTCTTGCCATCTTTTGAGTCAAACTCAGTCCCCTCTGGGGGCTACAACTGATGTGATGTCTGGATAAGAATATAGGATACACTGTAGGCATTTTCATTTTGCTATTTTGTAGTAAAAGTTCGTTTGTAGATCAGCTTAGCATTTCATATCACCAAGGATGGGTTGTCGATAGATTCCTTCAGCAGACGATGGAAGAGGATTGCCTGCAAGTCAGCTTTTAGTGTAAGGAAATCTGTGCTCAGTATGATCACATGAAGAGGGCATGATCTGATATCTACAGCTTTGCAATTTCAATTTCACCTTAGATTCTGACTTTTGCTCAGTTGTTCCTTCAAGGAAATTGGGGTAATGACAATATAAGATTGTCTCTTGTTACAAGAGAATTATTTGAAAGAACTGCGAAGTAGTTTCTGAAAACATTAAAATTCTAAAATAAAAATTTAAGACATTGAAATAGATTGTGAGAGGAAATACCCAGAAGTGGAGGTATGAGAGGACACCATAGACATCAGAGGACACTCAAGAGGTGATAAAAACCACCCTGCGTTCACATGGGGGGTTGACCTCTGGTCACCTGTTTCTCTGAATAATAGCTTGTATACTCGCATGCAGTGGGATGGGGACATGGAAAGTGCAGAGCAAGAGTTAAAGTGGCCTTGATGAATTGTGAAATTCCCACAGTGACACAATGAAAATTACCATGGTAAAATGTAGGAAGTATACAAGGGCATATGTTTCAGCAGAAGTAACATGAAACTAGAATTTTTTTTAATAGGACTGGGGTGGGTGGGTACTAGTGAATTCAGGATTACCTAAAAATTACCCTTCTCAAAAATGAAGTGAAATATTTAATTTTCCAAGGTTAATGAGGGGTCTGTTAGGGTAGCGTAGTAGAGAAATGACACACGAGGGTAGAAATCTGCATTTAAGATTGAAGAGGAGGCTCAGCTGAAGGTAGACTATAAAGGAAGCCAGATTCTGAGAAAGCACGAATGCAGGGCCTGAAGCCCAGGATGCAGGGGGCTTGGGTAAAGTTCTAGAAACCAGTTATGTCAGTGTATCTGTTCAAGGAGTCAGGGTATAACATGGGGAATCTCAGATGGCTAAATATTGAAGGCTGTGGGGGTTAAAGTCATTTTTCTATGACCTGCAAGAACCCCCTCTGCAGGCTAGAGCTAGGCAGTTTACAACAGCCCTGCTACAGGGTGTGGATTAGGGCAGAGTCATTTCCTACAGGGAGTAGGTCGGCATGCACCTGATTAGGCAAGCTGTAGGCCTGAGCCATAACCAGGGAGCTGGAGGCTGAGTCCCAGCAATGGGCAACATTGAGAAGGGTTTAAACACCACCTACTCACCCTGCTGGTGCGGGACGGCTTCCCATCATGGATTATGGGGATGGCTGAACAGAGGGCACCTGACACTGGACAGATGAGATTGACAGTATCTTATAAGTCACATATTCTCACAGCCCAGGGGAGGGGGATGCCACATGCCATGCAGGGCCACACAGGGTTGTGCTCGGGAGCAGGAGAGCCAGCAGGGTTGTGGGGGACAGGCTTTGTTGTAACAAGAGAGTGGAGTGAAGCCTGGTTCCTGCGGAAGGATATGTCTGGCTTGTTTGAATAATTCCACAGGCTGGCAACTACTCCAGGATAAGCAGGATCTGTGCATGGTCCCCATGAAAAGCAGGCTTGTTGGACAAGGGCACCTTATCCACAGGAGCAGGATGGGGAGGGGATCTTGTATTCAGGCCATTTGAGAACTTCCTGGCTTTACTGGATGTCAAGGCAGCACATAATATGGGACCCTAATTGTAGGTCTTCCATCACAGGCAGGTGCAGGGAGCATTGTTACTCCCGGTTACCCAGATGCCTGAGGTCACTGTGCTGGAATGGGATGGACAAAAAAGAGGGAGCACCATAAAAACTAAGTGGTCCTGGCCAGGCCATCCTGGCTACTGTTACTGTCTGGGAATATGATTTGGTTCCCAAGCTAATGGGGTTGGCCAGGCAGGTGGGAGGGAGAGAATAAAAAGTGGTTGCCTTTGCTGGGCAGGATCGTGCCTGAGCTTCCATGGGGAGGACTTCAGTGACTAAGTTATGAAAGACTGGGGTAGAGAGAAGCAGGAGAAAAACCACAGAAGAAAGTTTGGATTCCTGGTGGAAAAACTAGATCAGGAGTTAGAACACTGTGTTCAGCCTTCACTCCACCTTGGGCAAGGCACTCATCACTGAGTCACTGTTTCCTGGTCAGCAAAGGAAATCGCAATAATATCAGCCCACTCATGAAAATAAATGAGACAATGGAGGTAAGATACTATGAAATATTTTTCAGATATAAGACATAGTCATCAGTAAGACATTATCACGTGCACTTGGCTTCAATCGATTTTATTTATAAACTTGAATACATATTTTAAGCAGCTAGTACTGGACGTTAAGCTAACATGGATTTTTTGGTTTCATTTTGTTCTGTTTTTTAAAGATAGCTTGTGTCTTCTGAGTGCTCTCTAAAAAATATATAAAATAGGAACAGTGTACTTTTCTTAGTTGGGTAGTTTTGTAGGAGGCAGCTATGTCATAAAAAAATGAGTTGAGTACCACCAGACAAAAACATTACAAGAAAACTACAGATTAATATTTCTCATCAATATACAGAGGCAAAAATCCTCAACAAAATATTAGTAAATTGAATTCAATAATGTATTTAAAAAATTACACACTGTGATCAAGTGGGATTTATCCCAGGTTATGCAAAGCTGGATTAGCATTTGAAAATCAACTCATATAATCCACCACATAAACAGGCTAAAAAAGAAAAATCACATCATCACATCAATAGAAGTAGAAAAAGCATTTGACAAAATCCAACACCCATTC
This sequence comes from Cynocephalus volans, assembly GCF_027409185.1. NCBI lineage: Eukaryota > Metazoa > Chordata > Mammalia > Dermoptera > Cynocephalidae > Cynocephalus > Cynocephalus volans. The sequence continues at coordinate 70,459,721 of NC_084472.1, forward strand.
ATAATAAAAACTGTCAGCAAATTAGGAATAGAAGGCAACTTCCTCAGTTTCCTGTACAAAAACCTACAGCTAACATCATACATAATGGTGAAAAACTTGAAGCTTTCCTGCTAAGATCAGGAACACAGCAAGAATGTCCCTTCTTGCCACTCCTTTTCAACATTGTACTGGAAGTCCTAGCTAATGCAATAAGACAAAAAGAAGGAAATAAAAGGTATACAGATTGGGAAGGAAGAAATAAAACTGCCCTTGTTCACAGAAGACATGATCACCTATGTGTAAAATTGAAAAGAATCAATAAAAACCTGGAACAAATAAGTGATTATAACAGGACTGCATGATACAAGATTGATATACAAAAATCAATTCCTTTTCTACATACCTGCAATAAACGAGCGGGATTTGAAATTAAAAACACTTACCATTTACATTAGCACCCACAAAATGAAATAGTTATAAATCTAACAAAGTTTGTATAAGATCTATATGAAGGAAACTATAAAACTCTGATGAAAGGTAAAGAACTAAATAGAGAGATATTCCATGTTCATGGATAGGAAGACTCAGTATTGTCAAGATGTCAGTTCTTCCCAACTTAATCTATAGATTCAATGCAATCTCAGTTAAAATCCCAGCGATTATTTTATGGATATTAACAAATTGATTCTAAAGTATATATGAATAGATCAGTGAAACAGATAGAGAGCCCAGAAATAGACCCATATAAATATAATTAACTGATCTTTGACAAAAGAGAAAGGCAGTACAATGGAGCAAAGATAGTCTGTCAACAAATGGTGCTGGAACAAGTGGACGTCCCTAAGCCAAAAAAAATGAATCTAGACACAAACCTTACACCCTTCATAAAAATAAACTCAAAGGGCCAAGCCTGTGGCTCACTCGGGAGAGTGCGGAGCTGGGAGCGCGGCAACGCTCCCACCGCGGGTTCAGATCCTATATAGGAATGGCCGGTGCACTCACTGGCTGAGCGCTGGTCATGAAATAGACAGAAAAAAAAAAAAAAACTCAAAATAGATTATAGACCTGAATGTAAAATGCAAAACTGCAAAATTCCTAGAAGATAACACAGGAGAACAACTAGATGACCTCGAGTATGGTGCTGGCTTTTTAGAGACAACATCAAAGGCATGATCTATGAAAGAAATAATTGATAAGCTGACTTCATTAAAATTAAAAACTTCTGGCAGAGACCACACGCCCTGCAGTGCTGGCGCACGACCCAGCAGGTAATCCTCACTGCCGCCACCCAACTCCATCCCCAGCCAGCCAAGTGCTTGTGGAGCAGGGAGACATCCAGCAGGGGAGGCAGATGCTCCGCAGAGACCACATGCCCTGCGGTGCTGGCATGTGACCCAGCAGGTAGGCCTCACCGCTGCCACCTGACTCCATCCCCAGCCCGGCCGAGTGCATGCTGACCAGAGAGGTGGCTCCCCAGAGAGGCCCAAGACCCAAGGCAAGCACACACACAAGGCACTAGTGGCCAACTGAGCAGACACTGAGGTAGCCATACCAAATTGGCAACCCCAGCAACATCCTAGCCAGACAATAGTGTCAAACCAGTGGACTGTGAAACCCCCGTCACAATGACTAAACATCAAAGGAAAAACACAAGAAATATTAAAAAATCAAGAAAGTACACCACCAAAGGGTAATAACTATCAATCTGTAGATCCTATAGAACAAGAAGCCCTTGAAATGTCTGACAAGGAATTTCAAGTGATATTCCTAAGGAAACTGAATGAGATACAAGAAAACTCAGTTAGACAACATGATGAAACAAGGAAAGGTATACAGGATCTGAAAGAAGAAATGTGCAAGTAAATCAATGCCCTGAAAAAGAATGTAGCAGAGCTTGCCAAGCTGAAGAATTCATTCAGCTAAATAAAAAAACACAACAAAGAGTTTAACCAGCAGGCTTGCAGAAGCAGAAGAGAGAACTTCTGACCTTGAAGATGGACTGTTTGAAATTACACAGGCAGACAAAAAAGAAAAAAGAATTAAAAGCATTGAAGAAAATCTAAGAGAGATATCAGACAACCTTAAGTGCTCAAATATCCAAGTCATGGGTATTCCAGAAGGGGAGGAAAAAGGAGATTGCATTGAAAACATATTCAACAAAATAGTGGCAGAAGACTTCCCAGTTATTGGAAAAGACACAGATCTTCAGATTCAGGAAGCTCAAAGATTGCCAAAAGTATTCAACCCAAAAAGGTCTTCTCCAAGACTTGTTATAGTCAAAGTGGCAAAACTCAAAGACAAAGAGATTATCTTAAAAGCTGCAAGAGAGTAGCATCAAATCACCTATAAGGGAGCCCCAATCAGACTAACATCAGACCTTTCATCACAAACCCTAAAAGCCAGAAAGGAATGGGATGATATATTCAAAATACTAAATGACAGAGATTGCCAGCCCAGAATACTCTACCCCACAAGGCTATCCTTCCAAAATGAAGGGCAAATAGTATATTTCTCAGACAAACAAAAACCACAGGAGTTCATTACCACGTGACCACCCTTACAAGAAATTCGCGAGGGAGTACTGGGTTTGGTGCCTGAAAAACAACTACCACTGCCATAAAAACCCAAGAAAAATCAAAACCCACTAGTATAATAAAAATGGCATCCATAAAGAGAAAACAAACAAACAAACAAAGCTATCTACAACCCAAGGAACCAACAAATACAGAAAACAAACAGTAAATCAGAAAGAAAGGAACAAAAGACACCTAAGACATCCAAACAAAAATCAATAAAATGCTAGGATTAAATCAACATGTTTCAATAACAACTCTTAATGGAAAAGGCTTAAATTCCCCAATCAAAAGACACAGACTGGCTGACTGGTTTAAAAAGGAGGACCCAACTATATGCTGCCTTCAAGAGACCCACCTCACCCATAAAGACTCACATAGACTAAGAGTGAAAGGATGGAAAAAGATTTACCATGCAAACAGAAATGAAAAACGAGCTGGAGTAGCTATTCTTATATCTGATAAAATAGAATTTAAACTAAAAACCATAAAAAGAGGTAATGAGGGCCACTATATAATGATAAAAAGATTGATCTATCAAGAAGATGTAACAATCATAAATATATACACACCCAATGTTGGAGCAGCCAGATTTATAAAACAGAGTCTATTAGACCTAATGAAGGAAATAGACACTAATACCATAATAGCAGGGGACTTGACCACCCCACTGTCAATATTGGACAGATCATCTAGACAAAGAATCAGCAGAGAAATACAAGATCTAAACAACATACGAGACCAATTGGACTTGGCAGATATCTACAGAACATTCCATCCAACAACCTCAGAATATTCATTTTTCTCATCAGCACACGGATCATTCTCCAGGATAGATCACATGTTAGGTCACAAATCAAGTCTCAACAAATTCAAAAAAATTGGAATTATCCCATGTATTTTTTCCGACCATAATGGATTAAAATTAGAAATCAATGACAAATGAAATTCCGGAAACTATACAAACGCATGGGAATTAAAGAGCATTCTACTTAATGACATATGGGTCCAAGGAGAAATCAAACAGGAAATCAAAAAATTTATTGAAATAATGAAAATAATGATACATCATACCAAAACCTGTGGGATACTGCAAAAGCAGTACTAAGGGGGAAATTTATCACATTAAATGCTTACTTCAGAAGAATGGAAAGATGGCAAGTGAACAACCTAACATTTCACCTTAAAGAACTAGAAAAACAAGAACAATCCAAACCCAAAGTTAGCAGATGGCAAGCAATCATTAAGATCAGAACAGAACTTAATGAAATTGAAACCCAAAAAACAATACAAAAGATCAACAAATCAAAAAGTTGGTTTTTTGAAAAGATACATAAAATTGACAAACCATTAGTGTGGCTAACTATAAAAAGAATTTAGAAGATCCAAATAACAAAAATTAGAAATGAAAAAGGTGATATTACAACTGATACATCTGAAATACAAGGAATCATTCGAGACTACTATAAACAACTATATGCCAACAAATTTGAAAATCTGGAGGAAATGAATAAATTTCTGGACACACACAAGCTACCAAAACCAAGCCAAGAAGATGTAGAAAATCTGAAAAGACCAATAACAATAAAGGAGATTGAAGATGTTATCAGAAGGCTCCCAACAAAGAAAAGTCCAGGACCAGATGGATTCACAGCAGAATTTTACCAAACATTCAAAGAGGAATTGACACCAGTTCTTTACAAACTATTCCAAAAGATTGAAACAGATGCAAATCTCTCAAACTCATTCTATGAAGTGAACATCATCCTGATACCAAAACCAGGTAAAGATACAACCAAAAAAGAAAACTACAGGCCAATATCCTTGATGAATATAGATGCAAAAATCCTCAAAGAGATACTAGCTAACAGAATACAGCAACACATATGCAAAATTATACACCACGATCAAGTGGGATTCATCCCAGGGATGCAAGGTTGGTTCAACATATGCAAATCAATAAATGTGATACACCATATTAATAAAATCAAACACAAGGACCATATGATCATCTCCATAGATGCTGAAAAACCATTTGATAAAATTCAACATCCACTCAAGACAAAGACCGTCTATAAGTTAGGTATAGATGGAAAGTATCTCAACATAATTAAAGCCATATATGATAAACCCACTGCCAATATCATCATGAATGGGGAAAAACTGAAAGCTTTCCTTTAAGAACAGGAATTAGACAAGGATGCCCCTCTCACCACTCCTATTCAACATAGTGTTGGAAGTACTAGCCAGAGCAATCAGAGAAGAGAAGGAAATAAACGGCATCCAGATTGGAAAAGATAAAGTCAAACTGTCCCTGTCTGCAGATGACATGATCCTATATATCGAAGAGCCTAAAGCCTCTACAAAAAAAACTCTTGTAGTTGAAAAAGATTTTAGCAAAGTAGCAGGATACAAAATCAACACACAAAAATCAGTAGCATTTCTTTTCTCCAGTAGTGAACTTGCAGAAAGAGAAACCAAGAAAGCTTGCCCATTTACAATAGCCACCAAAAAAATAAAATACTTAGGAATTGAGTTAACCAAGGATGTGAAAAATCTCTATAATGAGAACTACAAACCACTGCTGAGAGAAATTAGAGAGGATACAAGAAGATGGAAAGATATCCCATGCTCTTGGATTGGAAGAATCAACATAGTGAAAATGTCCATACTATCCAAAGGGATATACAAATTCAATGCAATCCCCATCAAAATTCCAATGACATTTTTCTCAGAAATGGAAAAAACTATCCAGACATTTATATGGAATAACAAAAGACCACACATAGCCAAAGCAATGCTGAGCAAAAAAGAAAAAATAAAGCTGGAGGCATAACACTACATGACTTTAAACTATACTACAAAGCTATAATAACCAAAACAGCATGGTACTGGCATAAAAACAGACACATTGATCAATGGAATAGAATAGGGAATCCAGAAATCAACCCACACACCTACAGTCATCTCATCTTTGACAAAGGCACCAAGCCTACACACTGGGGAAGAGACTGCCTCTTCAGCAAATGATGCTGGGATAACTGGATATCAATATGCAGGAGAATGAAACTATATCTATACCTCTCACCGTATACTAAAATCAACTCAAAATGGATTAAAGAATTAAATAAACATCCTGAAACAATAAAACTTCTTTAAAAAAACATGGGAGAAACACTTCAGGAAGTAGGACTGGACACAGACTTCATGAATATGATCCCGAAAGAACGGGCAACCAAAGGAAAAATAAACAAATGGGATTATATCAAACTAAAAAGCTTCTGCACAGCAAAAGAAACAATTAACAGAGTTAAAAGACAACCAACAGAGTGGAGAGTGGAAGAAAATATTTGCAAAATACACATCTGATGAAGGATTAATACCCAGAATATACAAGGAACTGAAACAACTTTACAAGAACAAAATAAGTAACCCAACTAAAAAATGTGCAAAAGAGCTAAATAGGTATTTCTCAAAGGAAGATTAACGAATGGCCAGCAGACACATGAAAAAATGTTCAACATCACTCAGCATTTGGGAAACGCAAATCAAAACCACACTGAGATACCATCTCACCCCAGTTAGGATGGCTAATATCCAAAAGACTGTGAATGATAAATGCTGGTGAGGTTGTGGAGAAAAAGGAACTCATACATTGTTGGTGGGACTGCAAATGATGCAGCATCTATGGAAAATGGTATGGAGTTTCCTCAAACTAATGCAGATAGATCTACCATATGACCCAGCTATCTCATTGCTGGTAATATACTCAGAGGAATGGAAATCATCAAGTCGAAGGTATACCTGTTCTCTAATGTTCTTTGCAGCACTATTTACAATAGCTAAGAGTTGGAACCAGCCCAAAAGTCCATCATCAGATGAGTGGATACAGAAAATGTGGTACATCTACACAATGGAATACTACTCTGCTATAAAAAAGAATGAAATACTGCCATTTGCAACAACATGGATGGACCTAGAGAGACTTATATTAAGTGAAACAAGTCAGGTACAGAAAGAGAAATATCACATGTTCTCACTTATTTGTGGGAGCTAAAAATAAATTAATAAATACACCAAAAAAACCGGGGGAAGGGTGAGGGAAGAAAACATAACAATTACAATTCCTTGAAGTTGATACGACAAGCGAACAGAAAGGACATTGTTGGGAGGGAGGTGGGAGAGGGAAGAGGTAGGGAGGTTTCGGTAATGGGCCACAATAGTCAACCACATTGTATATCGACAAAATAAAATAAAATTTGGAAGAAAAAAACATTAAAAACTTCTGCTCTGTGAAAGACAATGTCAAGAGAATGAAAAGATAAGCCACAGAGTAGGAGAAAATATTTGTAAAAGACACATCTAATAAAGGACTGTTATCTATAATATACAAAAACAAACAAAAATCCTGTTAAACTCAATATAAGAAAACAAAAACCATGACTGAAAAATGGGAAAAAGACATAAACAGATACCTCATCAAAAAAGATGCTCCACATCAAATGTCATTAGGGAAATGAAAATTGACACAACTATGACATACTAACATGCCCCTAGTAGAATGGCCACAATCCAGAACTCTGACAACCCCAAATGCTGACAAGGATATGGAGCAACAGGAACTCTCATTCATTGCAGGTGGGCATGCAGCATGGTACAGCTAGTTTGGAAGAAAATTTGGAAGTTTTTTACAAATATAAACATACTCTTACCATATGTTTTCAGCAATCATGCTCCTAAGTATTTGCCGAAATGAGTTGAAAAGTTATGTCTACACAAACACCTGCACCTGGATGTTTATAGCAGCTCCATTTAGAATTGTCAAAACTTGAAGGCAACCAGGATGTCTGTCAGTAGGTGAATGGATAAACTGTGGTAATCCAGACAACAGAATATTATTTAGTGCTAAGAAGAAATGAGCTATCAAGCCATGAAAAGACATAGAAGAAATTTAAATGCATATTACTAAGTGAAAGAAGCCAATTTGAAAGGGCAACATATTGTACGATTTCTACTACATGACATTCTTGAAAAGGTAAAACTATGGTGACGGTACAAAAATCATTGGTTTTCTTGCATTAGAGGGGAGAAAGAATGTCTTAGTCTGCTTTGTGCTACTATAACAGAAAACCTGACACTGGGTAATTTGCAATGAACAGAAATTCATTTGGCCTATGATTCTGGAGGTTGCAAAGTCCAAGATCAAGAGGTTGCATCTTGTGAGGGTCTTCTTCTTGTGTCATAACACACAGCAAGAGAGAGTGAGAAGTTGAACTTGCATCCTGAAGCCCTCTTATAAAAGGCATTAATACATTTGCGAGAGCGGAGCCCTTAGGCTCCCATTAGGCCCCACCTCCCAACACTGTTGCATTGGGGATTTAATTTCCAACACACGCTTTTTGAGGGACACATTCAAATCATAGCAGAAGATTTTAAGGGCAGTAAAACTACTCTGTATGATACTATAATGGTGAATATACTAATATGTCATTTTATATGTGTCCAAACCCATGGAATGTACAGTACCAAAAGTGAATCCCAATGTAAACTATAGAGTTTGGGCAATAATGATGTGTCAGTGTAGGTTCATTGGGTGTAACAAATGTACAACTCTGCAGGATGTTGACAGTAAATCAACATATACAACTGGGGGAATATGGAAAATCTCTTTGCCTTCTACTCAATTTTGCTGTTAACTTAAAACTGCTCTAAAAAATAAAATCTATTAGTTTTTTTAAAGTACCAACGTAAAATAAAAAATAAAATCATGTTGGAGAATTACATTTAGATTGTGGTAATACACCCATGCGTGCACAAACATAAAGTAACAAGGTTACAGAAATGTATGTAGAAATATGAAAAGGTCTACAAGGATACCTAGAGAGATACCCCTGGAGAAGGAGGAGAGAGGACCAAAGCTGGATGGCAGTCAAGGAAACTTTATCTGTAATATTCTGTTTTTTAAAGAATTAATTTCTAACATCTGCACTTTACCACTAATTAGAGATACAAGAATAGAGTGAACTATTGCTTGCAAAAGCAAAGAAAACCCTGTTTAGTTGCAGCTATCAGTATCTTGTGATAGAGACCATACAATACATATATACTTCAAAAAGCTCATGAAAAAATGGAATTAGAAGATAATACAAATCCTCATGAAATTTCTGAAGACCCCTAGTATATTTCTGTAAATAACAGCAGCAAACAAAAAAGAGAAAGTGAAAAAAGAATGAAGAAGTGGCGTAGCTCCTCTGTCTTTACAGCAGACATTGGCTTGATGGAAGGACCGGCTCCAGCACAAGGTGGTAGAACTCAGACGCAAGTGGCTGTTTCACTGTTGAAAAAGGTAATTCCCGCTGCCAAGGGCAGAGGCCTCGGGCACTATGAGCTTTCAGAGGAAAAACGTGGTAGAGGCTTTTACCTTTCGTTTGCACCTGGGCTGTTGGAAACCAGGAACACTTTATTATTTCCCTCTACTTGTAAAAGTCAGGAAAGTGATGTGAAAGAATGACCCCAGGAGAATTGTGCCTTTTCTCTTTCCAGATCTTTCTTTTTTAAAACAGAGTTTCATGTTCATTTTAAGTCGCAGCCATTGCTCTGTCTCAGAGTTTAAGTGAGTCTACTTTCAAGAGTCAGAAAACAATGAATTCTGCAGAAGAGCTTCTCACTGGGCCATGGCCCAGTCCATGCTCCTTTGTGTTGGTGACACCGAGTCACGACTCTCAGCAGCCAGGGATTGTTGTTGACCACCAGAGTTGCTTTTGCATGCATACCCCCGATGGAGGCTCACGATATTCACACATTTTGTTTCCTTAGTTTAAAGACCATGAATAACCAGAATGAATTGAGTCCTGCCTTCATCAGCGCAGAGGTGGGGGCAGGGGAATCGTCTGGAAGGCTATCAATCTAGACTTGGGACCAAGACTTTCTTTCCAGAAATTTCACATGTGAGTGAAATGTTTCAGGCACTGAATCGTTAGTGCAGTCCCAGGAGTCTTCTCGCTTTACGTTTTCTACTCCCGACATCTATTTTTCTACCCTGCTTAGTGTGGGGCTGCCTCCGTCCTCCCACCCCCCGCACTTTCCTCTTAAACATGTACTTCAGACAGATGCCACAAGGTGAAAGATTTTTTTGGCAAAAGTGAGGCCAACTCACTACTTTCTTTCTGACTACTTTCTTATAGCCAAACAGAAGAGTTGGGCTGTGCTGGGTGGGGATGACTTCAGTCTGCTGTCCTAACTAGACTCGTGGGTTCTTGATTTAGCTTCCATCAGCACCTCCAGGACAAGCAGCTGCTTCTGTGGGTCTCCATTTGTGATCCCCTTCAAGCCTCAGCCCTCTCCTTCTGCAGCTGGCTCTGCAGGGAGCTGCAGGGCAGGCCTGGCTGCGGGACATGAACTCCCCTCACCTGCAGCAGCGCCGCCTGCATGGCGCCCGCCGCGGGTCTCCATCTCACTTCTAGAACAGGGAGTGGGGTGAGGTGGAGTGAATCATTCCTAATGGTTCCTTCCAACTGAGCAACTCCATGGGCAGAGATCTAGCAGCGTGAGGTGCGTCCAGAGATGGAGAAGGGGTAGAGGGTTTGAGCTGAGGCCTTGTTCAGTGGCTCCTCTTCGTCAGCAAGTGCTTAGAGGGACACTTTTTCTTCTTCTGCCAGGAGGGTAACTGCCCAAGTAATGTGCTAACACGTGCCCTCGTGGTGCTGAAGAGTTTGGAGGGAGCACATAGGAACCAACCTCCCTCCTTTGTGCCATGTGGGGGTAGAGGTCCAGGAGACCCACCTGGCCCTGGAGAGGGCACAGGTCACAGCCAGCCTGCGCCTAAGCACCAGCCAGGCCTCCTCGTGGGACAGTTCACAGGGCTGTAAAGAATAACCAGAGGGGATCTGTGAACACCTAACACGGAGCCGGGCACACAGTAGGTGCTCAGACAATGTCAGGCCTTCTTCTCCACCCCATTTCCTGTCCTTTCTTTCCTTCATATAGCAGGCTTTGATTCAACGTACTTTTGTTGCATCTCTTAGTTAGGCAGGAGGCCCGTGTGCTTGGCTGTGTGCAGAAAATGAAGGGGCACAGCACAGAGACGCTGCTGTCAATGACTCTGCTCACCAAGGAAGTCAAACAAATACGAGACCGTGATAGCAGAGGTGCCTGGGGTGGCGGGCATTGCCTGCTGTGGGGATCTGAGAAGGAGGATCGCTGTGGTCCCTCTGCAGAGGGGCAGATGCAGGAAGGGGAGACCCTTAGCCGGACTGAGGCACACGTGCTCCTGTGGTCCAGATGCCTTTCCCACCCGCTCATCACCCAAGCATTTCCCGCACTAGGGTTAGGCTTAGGATGGAAAGCGCTACTGGGAGAGGTGCTTCTTTGACCTAAATTTAACCAAGGTGTAAATAGCTACCACTGAATCTTTTCTTCATCCAATTGAAGCAGGTGATATTGCTTTTCTCTGGAAGTTGCTGAGGGATTTTCAAAGGAGATTTCTTCCTCAGGATGGGTCTTCATGGGAGAGTTGCACACAGATCTTCGCAGCAGCTGAGAGCAAGGCAGGCCGTGGGGACGGCACAGCTGGGAGGGCTGGGGCAGCAGGAACCGACTTCACCAGCTTCCATGGTTTCTCTAGGGCTGCTTCTGCCATTGCAGAATGGTGGGTACCAAGGCTACCTCCAGATGTCCCTCAGAATACAGGTCAGCCCTACTAAGGAGCATGCAGCCTCCTGAGCTCTGTAAGTGGGTCCCAGGTTGTGTGGGATTCAGAACACACAGGCTGTACACCGAGGATGCAGCATACACCGTGCCGGTGCAGGTGGTATCCGGCAGCTGGCAAGATGGTGCAATTTAGGTTGCTGCCTTGAACAGCACCAGCCCCAGAGGGGAGCCTCAGAGACATCAGGACACCTGAAATTTACTGGAGTAGGCCCGCCAGCAAGACCTGTGCAACTGGAATCTGGGTTTTGGAATCAGAAGCTTCTGGCTGGATTGGTGGCTGGGTGTGGTGCTGGTGGCCTGCCAGAGTTCCAGGGACATATCTGGCTGGGCTGGCCACCTCTGTTGAGGGTCCCTTGTGGAGTAGTCAGCACAGGCATGGATGTTGACAGGGCACATGCCCACTTCCTCAACAGGTGGCAGTCTGTGGGATCATGACACAGGATGGCAGAGCAGGGTAACCGCAGGGAGCATGCAGGGTGCCAGCTCCACGAGGCAGCTCCCAACCTTCCTGCCATCAGGTGCTTTAAGACCCAGGGCTGGGCCGAGGGACCCCTGGCACATGGGCTCCTGGGGCTCCAAGCCTGCCCTCTGCGGGTTCATGATTACAAACCTGAGTGGACCATGAGCAAATGCCTAATAAAGTCAGAGCAGCTTCTGCCCTGGGCTCTCCTGCTAACTCAATTTACAACTCCTCTGGTTAGGAAGAAACATCCTTGTTCATTCCGAGAAGGTTTTAGTCTTCAGTCTCCTCTCTGAAAACTTCAAACCACTAAAGGAGCTCAGTGGAGACACAGTTTTTCACTCTTTTTTTCCTTTCACTTAACATGGAGTATCTCTTTGGCAACAATAAGTATTTTATTCTGGTGTCTGCAGTACCTGTGGAGGCTTCGTTGCATTTGCCCAGTTGCTTACCTGGTTACTGTGTTTGCCCACAGGCTGCCATGCATGGGGCTCTCCACACGTCCACACGTGCAAGAGGATGTGGACTTTGAGAAAGCTGAGGAATGGAAGATGGTTGTGTCCCTAGAAGCTAGCGTGCACACGGTTCAGCCAAGCAAGCCAGTCCCTGCTTCTCATGGGCAGTGCACTCTCCATCTGGTTTTGGAAAAACAAACTTGGCACCCCGAGCATGACAGTAGCCACGCACATCACCTCAGACTCGGGCAGGAGCTGAGTTGCTGCATTGCTGTCCCCATCTCTGCGTCACCACTTGCGTTTCTCAACTCGGGCTTTCATTCCTCCTCAGTCACCTCCTTGGTTGCTCTCACTCTCTCCGCACTCGTGAGTCTGTTTGTTTTAACTTGCTCTGGCTCCCTGTGTATGTCCTTCTTTCCTCGCATGTACCTGCGAGGACAGAATGGAAACAGAAGAAGAGAGGAGATGCAACCTGTTGGACATCAGCCAGAGGCAGCCCTGATCTGATTTACCCTTTTTCCAAAAAGAGCACATAAGATGGTTGGGAGATGTCCTTGAAGATGGAGCTGCAGACTCACCACCTACAGGGAGCCTTCCATGATTAATCCCATCTCATGATTGTCAATGTTCTATTATCTCTCCTCTTACTTCTGTGGGATTCCATTTGTATATCTGGCACCGAATAAGTTGATCAATGGAAATGTGAGTTCAAATATAAGCTCAAAACTAAAATTTCACATGCGTTTCTTAAATGTAGAATAAATATATCTTTGTCTAAGGCCCCGACCTGAGTGCCTGAGAACCCACAGCCTTTGCTTTGTATTCAAGGAACCCCTGAGAAGTTAGTGAGTTTACTTGAGAATTGATTTCAAATTAGTTCTCGTGTGTCCATTTTCATGTGGTATCATTCTTCCCAACTCAACCAAGCTACTTGAGAGCAGGAATTACTTGTGTATTTACATGTCATCCCCATGTTGGTGGTGTAGTGTTTAGAACTCCAAACAGAAACAAACGTCATTAAGACAGAGCTCCGGAAATGGAATTGCCTATGTAGTTTTGTCCGTGCTAATAACCAGAATATTGACGTTAATATTCTGCTTGGGTGGACACAGTCCAGGTATTCATGTGTTTATGGCATCTGGAGGCATTCTTAGATTCTTTATTAGGATAAAAGGAATTGTTAAGGATGCCTGAAAACACAGTCATGAGAATCATACATAGTTTATCACACATAAACTATATGTTGTAAAATATGTACAGGCTCATTAAAGAAAGGGTGATAAATGAACTAGAATTAGTTATCTGTAGCTTAATCTTGTCTCTTCCAGAAATTAGCCTTGTTGATTGGGAAGGTTCTTTTCTGGTCTTCAATTTTCTCATCTTTCAAAGAAGGGAGTTGGAGTAGAAATGCTTTGGTGTAATAAAATAAACATCACCTTTAGAATCAAAGCAGGTTCTCGATAAGTATGTGTTGAATAAGTGAATGGATTTGGGTTTAGGTCCTGCCTCTAGCTGTGCATTTTGCTAGGAGTGAGATGTAAATTGCATAACTTCTCAAGAATCTCAGCCTCTCCTCTACCCAATGGAGTAATAATACCTGCTCAATAAGGTGGTGGTAAACGTGATAATAGATGGTGAACAGGACTGCGTGATAGCAGTCTGTTGTGTAGAATACATAGTGGGCACTTAGTCAGTATGAAAGTTGGATTGACATAACAGCATCAAAATTCTAAATATCCATTGATGAGTTACAGATATTGGCTCTTAATGGATTTTCATGGGATGGCTATTGAGCTGTGGATGTTGTAGGTGGTGAAAGACCATCTCCTAGAAGCCAGTCCATGCCCAGGGTTCCCCCTGCCAGGTCTAGCCTCCTCCTGGTGGGTAGTCAGGGCTTGTTCTAAGAAATCTGAAGTGTCACCTAAGTGGTGCCTGGATGCTTTTCTGTCACAGAGGGTGACAACACTTTATCCCCAGAGTAGTGGGGAGAGCACCTCCTATTTGAGGAAGGTCAAGCAAGAGGATGATCAGAGGATATTGGATCAAACCCCCTTTGCCGGTTCACACACCGGTGTCTCCACACCCCTGTGCGAGCCTCTGCAGTAAGGACTGGCCTCTGGAGCCCTGACCCTCCCTGTGACAGTGCCTCGGGCATCTACATTGCATGGCTTCTGCGTCAGTTCTGATGCAATCACGACCAAGCGAAAGGGAAGAAAGCAGAAAAGGTAGAGACTCTGTTTCTGAAGCCGGTAAGTACAGTTCAGAGAGAGGATTGAGGGGCCCTCTGATGTGAAAGTCAGAGAATATCCTTCCAGGCAGGTGTATCATCTGGTTAAATGTTAGTGCAAATGGAAAGAGAGGAGCTTGGAAAACGAGAAAGTGGAACTTGCCAAGTGTGTGCACTTGGAGGTGGGTCTGATTTCACACGGAAAGGGCAGATGAGTAGTTTTTTTTAGGAAGGATCTTCATGTATGTCTGTTCTCAAAGGAGTTTAATCAATGCCCATCTTTTTTTTCTGGCTAGGATGCTAGCCTATGGTTTGGCATGTTTTCATAGACTCTCTGCACCTTCCCAGGCTACCAAATTTCCTTACAAAGTTTGTTAGCTGGCTGACAATATGTTCTGTCCCAGAGCACCTTGCTCAAAATCACAAGAGTTCTCTCTTAGACATCAGGATGACAAACAGGGCCTTTTATTTTGTGGCTGTGCTGTTTTCTTAAGAAACCCTAATTAGCCTTCTCTTTCTCTCCCATTCTTCAGGTATATATTGGGCTTCACTACATCTTATTTGTATTTGAAGAGTTTTCAGTTAAACTAATGAATTTTTTTCAGTGTTCTTATTCACAGCACATTTTGTTAATCAGATTTGCTTTCTGGCAAAGGTAATTCCCAAGGGCCTGAGAGAACAAAGCCTGAACCACATACCCCCGGTGCTCGGAGCACCCTGTCGGCACTCACCCGCTGTCATGAGGGGACAGGGCCAGGGGAGCTCGGTCAGCCATGATGGGAACAGAAGGCTTTGGGGTGGCAAAGGCACCAAGTCTGTGGTCAGTGGAGAGTGTGGGTCCTACACACAGGTGCGGTCAGCACCCCAGAACACAAGCCCTTAGCTACAGGGATGTTATTTCACAGAAGTGTTTTAGAATTCTCTGCAGAAGAGAGTTTATTCAGTACACGATGGGTGCCTCTCCAACTCTGAAATCGGGTGTACTTTCTCTTCATTTCCTATATCAATCTGACTTCAAAGGTCACTTTTTAGTTAGAGGAATAAAAACACCCATCGAATCGTATTTTGCTGTTGTGTCGTGTAACTATGAGATGTTTCAAAAAAGAGCTTTGGATCAGGAATCAGAAAACCTGGGACCTACCCCCACCTCTGCCAAGAAAGGCTGTACCCCCTTGCTCAGGTCTGTTTACATTCTCTGAATCTCACTTTTCTGCTACTCAAAGTTGACAGAAATGCCTGCTCTTCCTGCTACTCAAGGTCATTTTGGGGATCAAGACAAAAGTGAGGAAGGAAAAGGGCTTTGTAAGCTCTACACTCCACACTACTGTCAGGTGTTATCTCAGTTTTTTCACATGGGCATACACAGAAATCTCTACTTCTAAAGCGCAACCTGAGAAGTCTCAAATTGACTTAATGTTAATCTTGTGGAACTAGAGATGCATTTTATGAATCACAGGGAATCGCTTTACTTTTGCAGCAGGAGCACCTGCATTACTGCTTCTCCTGGGAAGCATGGCGTCTTCCTGACCGGCAGGTGCATTCCAGGTAATCTGGGCACAGGCTCTTCTCATCCTACCCGGGAAAGGCTAAATACAGCCCTGTGGGCCGATGGCTTCAGTCACGCTGATGTTGGTTTCGCCTGTGCAACGAGGTGACCTGCTCTGGCTCGTCCTTCCAGGAAAGAAAATCTGAGACGGCCGATGCTTCCTCTGCCTGGGCGTGGGCTCAGAACCAGCCGTCTTTTTGGGTCAAACCATACAAAATAGCTATGATTCGGGATTGAGGCTAATCAAAAAATGCTACTTGTTCACAAAACAAACTTTCTTCAGTGAAATTGTACGTTTTCTCTTTACTTTTAGCAAACAAATACAGTATTTTGTTTCTTCATTGAAATATGGCATATAGTTGTTTTTCGGGGGTAGGAGTTTCTGCTCATGCAAATTACCTATTAATATTCAACCATGTATACTGTCTATGTCTACAAACAGGCTTAAGTGAAATTTTTTGTTGTTTAAATCACATTTAGTTATCTCTAGTTTCCCTAAATATTTTACTTTACAAACTGTTTTTCTTACGAGTTTTTTTGTTTATTTTTAACCATCAAGATATATTTTATATTTTTTACTTTTTATTTTAACTAAACTACTCAGAAGAAAAAGAATTGTTTGTTCTAATCTAAATGCTGTGATTTAAGAACCTCTGGCCATGTGATATTTGAATTAGGCAGTGTTCTTCAGAGAAACAGAACCAATAGGAGATAGACATATGTTGGACATTTCCCTGACACACACACACACACACACACACACACACACAAACAAACACACACACACACACACACACACACACACACACACTTACGGATTTGGCTCACCCATTGGGGGACTGGTAGGTCTGAAATCTGTAGAGCAGGTGGCAAGCTGGGGACCTGGGAAGGAGCTGATGTTGACTTCTTGAGTCTAAATTCCACAGGGTAACAGGCTGGAAACTCAGGCAGGGTTCCTGAGTTGCAGTCTTGAGAGTCTTCTTCTCTGAGGGTCCTCAATGTTTGCTCTTAACGCTTCCAACTGATCGGATGAGGCCCTCCTATGTTATGGGAGACATGCTGCTCTACTCAAAGTCCACTGATTTAAATGTTAGTTGCATCTAAAAAAACACCTTCACAGTAACATTTAGCCTGGTGTTTGACCAGACAACTTGGCACAATACTCCAGCCAAGTGGACACATAAAATTAACCATCACAAATTCTAAAGCAGCTTTTAAAAAACTCAGTCACATACCTAGATTCTCAGTGATGAATTGTCTGAAGGGGCATCTGCACTGCAAGCCAGCTGCCTATGTTTGTTGCAAAAGGTAAAAAAATCACATCGTGATCATATGTACCAACTACAGTTTAAAATGGTTCTTCATAATCTCATGTAGGGATCTACAGTGAAACAATACACTGGGGCTACACAGTGAAGCGCTGACTGTCATTTTAGAGGCCATAATAGATGCTTCCATTGTTTGGGAGGGGTTGTTTTTTTCAGTTAAATGATGTGCACACATGCGAGTAGAAACTTAATGAATAATGTGTACTACCATTACTAATTCATTCCCCTGTCCAAAAAAAAGCTCTTAAAAAATGAGAACAAGTTCATTGTCCCCAAAAGTTCAGGCTGCTTTCAGGGAATTATCAAAACAAAACAAAAACAAGCGCCTAGACCCCAAACTGAAGAATGTGCCAAATCTAACCAAAATGTATTATCTGTAAAGTTGTGCCAAAATATTAACTAGCCAATTCTAAAACACAGCTGAACTTTTAAACCAGTTCTGCAAGACTTTGGAAATTTCAGGAGTGTGTTCTGATCTCGTGAAGGGATTTCTGCCTGGTAGTCCTCGGCTTGCTAATGGAACTTATGTGAATACATCCTTTTCCGTTAAGATAGGGTTACACAGATGGGGATCAATATATAACCCTTTATGGGTACAATCCGATTACTTTGAAGGCCCCCACTTTCCCCTCAGAGGCATTTACACATGCAGATCCCTGCCCATCAAGGTAAGGAGCAGCCCCTAGAAACAGTGAGGTTAAGAAGTTGTAGGCAAGTTAGGCTCAACTCTAAGAAGAATTCTTGGGCTTGAGAACAGAATCTAGTGGAAGTAGCAGAGGCAGCAGTGGTACCAATGGCCATTTTGTGGGGCCATGCCGCCGTGATGGCTTGAAATGCAGTCCATCTGGGAAATAGACAGTAAGGCAGCATAAACACAGTGCTTGCCTGTCTGTGTGGGATTCGCATCCTATTCAGGAACATTCACAAGGTCAATTCTCCCACCTTCTACTCTTGGAGCAGCTGGCAGATGCCCAGGATGCAAGAGATCCCAATGCTGAGACAACAGATCACTGCATGAAGGTGGGCAAAGCCAACGACAGAATTGAACACAATTTTCTTATTCTTAAAAAAAGGATCCCAGCCTCTACCTTTTTATGCAGTTAAACCTTTTCAACAACCCAAAGGCACAGTATTGATTAGCTGAGTAAACTCTGAAAGTCATAGGAATTACTTAAAACTATAAATGGCTATCTTTTCTAAAATCACCAATTTTGTTGAACAATTTTGCATTATCTCTATTTCTGCCTCTCTCCAGTCCTGCACTGAATACAGGAAACAAAGAATCCTCTATGATTTGTCCCTGGAGTTTACCATGCTTTTCTCAAATCCTGAAACTAAACTTGTTTCCAAGTACTTAATGATCAAATTTATTTCTTAACCTGTGGCCAGCACCGTGCTAGGGTGTGGTTTGTGGAGAGTAAGAAAGTGTAGAAAATTATAAACTACAGTTTTTATCTCTCAAAAAGTATATAATGCTATAGTTTAGCTTGGGTGATGGGGAGGGAAGCCATACACACATACAAGAAGCGATTAGAGAACAAAGTAAGAGAACAGTAATTATGTACTAATTTGTGTGGCACAGATTATATATGCTTTAAGTTGAGAGCAAAAAGATCTCTGTGTGGGCTAAATTTGAGATGATTTTATTATAGTCGCACAGACCCATTTTTAAAAGCAAGTAATAAATTGGTAAGGAAGGCTCATTTGAGAGTTCAGCATTGGGAGAGGCTGTTTTAGGGAGGAAAAGAGAACGTGAACAGTGACGTGCATAGTCCCTGCTCGTATGCGTCAAGGACAGTCCAAGCTCTAGTAAAATAAGAACCTTCCTCAGTTGGTGCATTGGTCTGCATAATGCAGCAAGGACATTGTGCCCTGGGATTAGTGCCTAGAGATAGTTACCAATATCCATGCCCCATCCTGAGTCTCTTTCGTTTGCTCTTCAAGCACAGTAACGCCTTTCTAAAGCTATTAAAAGAAATCTGTTGAGCCTCTTACAAAGACTCACAACAACCAGTCTTAAAAATAGCCGTGCCGCTAGCCTGCTTTGTGATGCTTATATGATGATTCTTTCTCCACCATTGCTCAGAAAAGCAAGGATCCTGTTTGTGGTCTCTAGAGAACTTCTGTTCAGTAAAGGAGCAATAGTCCAGGGTAATCCAGTCTGTGAAAAATGCTGAAATCATGAAAAGTAAGATGGAGCAAGAAATCTTCAAGGCCCAAAGTCCTGGCTCCTGCCTCTCTGTTCAGATTCTCAGCTGTCTGCTGCGGTGGTCCAGAGGGGCATGGGACCACCTGGGGTGCTTGGAGGGGCTTCCAGAAGAACAGAACCCCTTTTCTCCAGCAGTACACATTTCTCTGTATTGATTTCCAAATCCAGATTGTTCTGATAGCACATTCTTGATTTTTTTCCACCTTGTTCTTTTAAAATTTGGCTTTAAGTTTGATCTCAAGCAAGAAGAAGCCATGGCTTTCTTGTCAAGACTTCCAAGAGGCTGACCTGTTGCCACAGGAAGGCCATCTGAGGGGACTCAGCTTAAATAAAGGAGCCCTATGCATGTCCTTGTCCAAAAAGAAACAAGGAAAGAAAGGGGTCGTCGCCTGCAGTTACCCAGGGGTCAGCAGGGGCGGCCTTTCCTGGGAGTGCACAGTGAGGTCTTCACAAAGCTGAGTAGCTCCAATATTTCCCTCCAGAGGGCAGGAACTCCTCCCAACACCAGGGCATGCACAGGGCATAGCATTTGTGTTACAGTGGTTGAGGGTACAGGCAAGGTCCTCCCAACCCACCTGAGAATCACTGCAGATTAAAGCTTTCTATATTGTGAAACTGAACAATTGTTATTTCACAGCTTTAGACATGGGTGAGTCCAGTAGACAGCAGAGTGGTGGCTCAGAACATGGTTTCCCAAGTCAAACTCTCGTTCCAGTGCTGACCAGCCGGGTGACTGCAGTGGTCACCTAACCTTCTCATGAGGAAGATGGGGCTGCCTAGAGAGCTTCTGAAAACATGCAATGATGCATGCATGTGAAACACTCAAGGCATGACGAAAATGCTCTTAGCAGCACGAAGCAGTTCACCGAGAGGTGGAAGCAGCCCACATGTCCATCAAGGGACGAATGAATGAACATGAGCTGGTACATCCACACAGTGGAATATTATTTAGCCACGAAAAGGAATGATGTTCTGACCTGCTGCAACATGGATGAACCTTGACAGCATTGTGCTAAGTGAACTAACCTGATCGCAAAAGGCAACGTATTGCATGATTCCATTCCCGTGATATATCCAGAATAGGCAAATCCAGAGACAAAAAGCAAATTGGCAGGTGGATGGGAAGTGACTGTTTAATGGGTATAGGGTATTTTCATGGGGTGATGAAAAAGTTCTAGAAACAGAGAGTGGCAGTGTTATATACACCATTGTGAATGTACTAAATACCACTGAATTCACTTTAAAATGATTAATTTTATGTTAGGTGAATTTTACCTCAATTTAAAGAAAATACTTAATATATCATCTGGCACCTCGTAAGTACTCAGGAAAAGTTAGCTTAAGATGCTTCTGATTTCTGAGTATCTCAGTCCTTCCACATTATTACCAGTGTAACTTTTCTCTGCCTTCCTCCACAAAACATCAAGAGGAGGATTGCAGTGAAAATCTGCTGTGATGCCTGTTTGTAAACCTCTTGGTCAGGGTCCCAGCTGCAGACTTCAGACTACGGTAAGCTTGGAGCATGCCTCCCTTTTGACGTTCCCATCTAGTGGCTGTTCACACTTCTGGCATTGACCCCATTCCTTCCAGTCCTACCCGGACCCCGTGTCTCACGATGCCACACCTCTTCCTGCTGGTTCCTCTGAGTGCCTGGGCCTGCCTCGGTTTCCCTCCATTCACTCTGCTGCTGGATTAGCCTTCTGAGCATCACGTCTGTTCTCACCTCCCAGCTGGACAGTCACCAAGGGACCATCCTTGCTCTACGAAGAATCCCAGAGCCACCACACAAGGCCCACCTGTCCACTTCTCCCTGAGACCTGGCGTTCTCATGGTGTGCTTTTTATAAACACATGCCCAGAATTCAGAACTGTGAGGAACTGTACAGAGAATCAGGTTCAGACCCTTCCTGTCACAAATGCAGAAATTGTGTCCCGCAGAAATGCTCCAGCCTTAGGTGTCCAGGTCAGCCCCTCACGCTGTCCCAGCTGGGCCAGAGTCCACCCTTGGGCTGGAATGAGCTCCCCAGCTCCTCTTCCTCATCCTGCCCCTTCCCGATGGGGGCCAGTTTCTGGGATTTCCCTCCTTAGTTTGACTGCATGGTGGACAATCTCTGGGATTTCAGCAGCCACCACATAGGGACACTTTCCCAGCACAGCAAGGGCTTCTGGCCCATGAACCTCATCTCTAAAGCAGTCACGAACTCTGCAGAGATGAGCTGCTGGACCACCTAGTTTTAGGGTCATCCATCTTCTTCCCTAGCTTTCTCCCCGGCTGGCACCAATGCAAGCAAACATTGTCACCCCGAGGGCTGCTCGTGGTTCTGGCACCCACCCCTTTCCTTCCAGGCCCATTCCTTGGCTCCCTCCTGGACCTTTCTCTTGCCCCTGGCAGTCCACAGCCTCCTACCATGAGGTCCTATCTCCCCTGTGATGACCGCTACAGACACTGCCACTGCAGCAACTCCCTTCTGTCCCCCACGGTCCACCTGAACCATTTGCAAGATACACGGAGAGTTTTAAATTTATTCCTAATTTTATTCCTAATTTTTGTTTGATTCACCTACTGTGTGCTGCAAGGGTCTTAGATTGAAAGTGGTAGATGTTAAAGGTCCTGTCTGAGATCTCAACAGGGATGTCCTTACAGGCACTTCACAAATATGTCTACTAGTGGTCATGCTTTACGTTGCTTCTCTATGTGTTTTCATTTCTTTCTCCATAAAATGGAAATGGCCCGTTTATTCTCCCAGATGTTTTGAGCATGAACTTAATGAAGCTTGCAAGGAGTACGGATGGGCAGTACCAAAGACACTTATTATTAGGATTTTCTCACAGAAGTTTGCCTTCTCCCCTGCAAAACCACTTGGTAAACAGGAAATTCATTGCTAGACAAATAATCCCAGCTTTTCTCACAGAGGTGGCCCCGGGGGCTCAGAGCGTGGCTGCCTTGGGCCCTGGTGTTAGCAACACCACCAAGGATAAGAAGAAACCACTGCCACCAGCCACCATAGTGGGACTGCTGGGATCTTCATGTTCTAGCACAAGATACTTTACATCAGAATGAGATAAAGCACCCAAACTAGTAATAAAGGAAATAGCAACCAATTGCATCAGAACCTCTATTTGTCGATGAAAAGCACTGGCAGTGTGGGGGATACAGACCAGTAATACTGTGCTTTGAAATCTGGCTGTCCAAACAGAAATAACGATCACAGAGTCAAACTCTGCACGTACCTCCAGGTCTGACTTGGTAGTCTCCAGAACATTCCAGATGGTTGCCAGATTAAAATGCTTTAAAGCTCCATCTCTGATTTAATGATTTAAAATGCAATCAAACTGTTTGCATTCATTGTCAAAACTGTCTCTCTGTCCCAGGAATGGAAATAATTTTTCCTATGGGGATGGTGAAACAAACAAAGATGAAAAAAAGGAAAGGTGAAACAAAGGAAAGATGCAAACTGTTCAGGAACAAAATCCAAGAAAGACATTGACGGGTCAAGGAGCCCCACGGTTTACTTTTACCTAGACTTGTCTTTTAAAGGAAATAGGGACTTCTTCTTTCTGCCTTCCCTCCTCCCTGCAGACACTTTCCCTCCACACCTTTCAAGTGTCAGGGATCGTGTGCAAGGGTTTTCTGGTTTAGAGAAGACAATCAATTCCTTTGAAAAAGAGGTATCCTGCTTCTTAGATGAAATCTTGTCTGCTCATATTTCCCAATGTGATCTTACCTTTTAGCAAGTATCTCCTTCTTTTAGTTAAGGAATAACAAAATTCAATTATGGAAGCTGGTGTTTTTATGGAATGCATGTGACAAAGAAAAAAATTAACATTATTCTGTCTTTTAATGTTTTTACTAAAACTTGCAAAACACTTTACATAGCATTTCCTACATCCAGAAACTCTTTTGTGTGTTTATGTTAATACATTAGGCTGTTTAGTTTTCATAGTTGATAAATGAGGAAACTGAGGCATGGAGAGGTCATGGGAGGTGCCACAGTCATGACGTCTGTGGGGGGTCAGAATAAGAACCAGGCAGCTGCTACCAGGTGTTTGCTGTTAGCCTCTATACCACGTGATAGAAAGAAAACAATCTGTAACCCCGTAAAATCACTTCACAGATACCCTTCCCTTTCACGTATTCACGCATCACAGAATTGAAACGATAGTACACATTCATTCACTTCTATGTCCTACTTCTTTGCGTGACTATGTGCTTTTCATGTTTGCCATTTTCAATGGCTGTGTGCCCATCTAATACACGATGTCGTTTGCCTGGCCGTCCCCATGTTGGATATTGAGCTTGCTCCAGTTTTTCACTAATGAAAATGATGCTTCAATGAACATCTTTACGTTGTGTATCTTCCCATTGTTTCTTAGGATGAATGGAACAAGTTACCAATAGCCATTTAGCAAAATTTAAAAGGTATCAAAAGTCTACCCAGCAGTTTTAAAGGAAATCCCATAGAGCCAAGCAACAAGTAATTACTAGATTATTTAAATACTTTCAGAGCACAACAACTCATTTCATGAGGACATGCTGATTCCCATACCACAATGGTATGAAGACATTTTAAAAAATTAAAATACTCAAAAAGAGAGAGAACACTTCTGACCAATATCACTTAAGAAAATTAATATAAAAATTTTAATTAAAAATACTAGCCAAATGACTTCTGCACTCTTAAGAAAAATACACCCAAGCAAGTAGGTTTTATGCTTGGAAATCAAGAGTAATTCACTACCTATAGAGATTAAGAAGACAAATGTTATGATCATTTAGCTAGACATCAAAATCACAGTTAGAAATTCAACAGCCACTGCTGATGAAGACCCTTATTCTTTGAAGTTAGAAGGAAACTTGTAGAAAGTGACTGAAGAGAGCAGCAGGCGACACAGCCTACCAACATTATCTCCACTTACTTTGGAGGTTCACTCATTACTACAAGAAAAAACTGATGCGAGAATACTGGAAATTAAAACTTAATATTGTCTTTATGACAGATGGCATGATTGCAAACTTAGAAAAGTCCAAAAACTTAACCAAAAAATAGTATTATCAAGTGTCCAGAAAAGTTGCTAAAGTAAGCATACAAAAAGTATTATCTTTCTACAGGCATAGGGACATACAAAATTCTATTATATTTTCTATATGGAATTATTCATAATAGCAATAAGGACTATGCCACACTTAACATTTAACACAAAAAGAAATGTAAATGCATTACACTAAAGGATTATGTTGAAAAATAACAAAGAGAATCTAAAATAATGGAGAGCTGTACCATGTGTTTACATGAGCGAATTCAGTATTCTAGAGAAGTTCATTCTCCCCAAATTAACCTCAAACTGCACATTTATCCAGATCTCATTTTTGTATAGAAAAATGTACAATAAATTTGAAAGTAAAAGTGTTTTGGGGTAGCTAAGGAAAGTGTGAAAGAGAAGACTGAGGTCCTCAGGTAGTCCTGCATAAGTGATCAGCTTTAATAGTATGGTTCTAATGACAGAGACAAATGATTTGGGGGACGAAATAAAGAGTATAGAAGTAGATCCATGCCCATTTGGGGTTTTTATAAATACTGCATATGATAAAGGTTGCATTTCAAATCAAAGGCCAGTACTTGTTAACGACAAATAATAAAGAGACACTGGATAATATTTAAGGGAAAAGGAAAAAATTGGCTGCCTACCTTATAAATTATTGTTAGATTAGAAAGTATATCTATCAGAAAATGAAAACATAAACTAAAGAGAATGCTTTAGTTTGGGGGATGGGGAACGTTTTATTGTTGTTTCAGCATAAGACCAAGACCAAAAAAAAAAAAAAAAAGAAAAAAGAATTGATTTGGCCAAAAATATTATAAATGACAAATGAAAAAAAAAATGTGTAACTTACTTACAAGTATTAGTCTCTCTAATACATAAAGGTGAAAAAGTCTACAAGGAAAAGGCAACCCAAGAGAGAGCTATGCAAAACACATGAACAGTTAGTCCCTAGAAACAGACACACAGATGGCCAGTAAACGTGTGAAGGGTGCTGAGGTCTAACAATCATCAAAGAATACACATTAGAACTGGACATTAACTTTGCCCTGTCAGAACAGCGAAGACTGAGATATTACTATCACGTTTTTGGTGAAGATGTGAATGAACAGGCACATTCTATTATGTGACACACATTTTGTGGAGGAAAACAAGCAATGTCTATCAAAATTTTTAATAGGCATATCCTTTGACATGGCCACGCTGCTTACAAGAATTTATCTTTAAAAACAATCAACACATGCACAGTCTTATTTTCAATACATATATGCATAACGATACACATTATGATGTTTTAAAAGTGAAAGTTTTGAAAAATACAAATGTTCATCAAAAAGAGCATATGGCAGTAGTATAGTATAATAAATTATATTGTTGTCATGTACTAGGATTTTGTGCTGTTGCTAAGAAAAAAGGGGTGGATCTATACTGTACCGATATGCATGAATTTTAAAGTTACAAAACATATATAAACCGTTTTTTGTTAAAATAAGATGCACATCTATCACACATACTTTATGCTATTATACACATGCACGCTATAAACTAGTAGACACACACACGTATACACATACTTACTTACACATACATTTATTTCCGAAAGGATGGTAAAATTCTGGTAGGACACACAAAACATGTGTAACTATGACCTTATGGGAATTATGGAAATTTTTGCTGTTGTTTTTACTTTTCTGTGTTGTTTCAATTATTTACAAGCAGTTATTCCTTTTAAAGATAAAAATATATAAAGCAGTGCAAATACTTAAAAATGAAGGTTAAAAAGTCGAAGGTTCTGAACATTTTTAAAGCACTGGGTGCAGAGTGGCAGGTCACGTCCTGACCCATTAATCCTGACTGCTTGGCCAGAGTCCACGTCTACCTTGTTCTCTCGGGAAAGCTGGTCTCGGTGGATGGCGCTCCTGAAGACTGCAGGGGAGCTCCTGCCGGGCAGCGTGAGCCCATCACTGTGTGCTGTACCCGGAATTCTTTCTCCTCCTTCCCCGCTGTCTGCAGAACCTCTGGCTACCCTCTGACCTAGAGCACATGCCTGGGAATAAAACCCAACAGCAACCAAAGTGAGATTCCAACTCATCGGTTTTGATCTTTATTTGGACTCCTCATTGAAATGAGTGACTAACGCTGAGCAAGGGCAGTGTGACTTGTGATGGCCCCAGCTCTCCACAGAACTCCAGCAGGAGAAGCCACATGCTCCTGCCCTCTCCAGGAGGCCACCCCCTTGCCATCCCTGCACATCCCCACCCCAGCTCCTCCTTCCACAGCACTTTTCCAGCACGCCACGTAATCTGCTCGTGTCTCCTGTCTACTGCTTGTTGTCTGTGGCCTCCTGCTAGGAGGTGTGCCCCACCAGAGCAAGTCTGTTTCGTTCTGTTTTTCTGTTTTTTATTGTCCCAGTGACCAGAGAGGTGCACGGCAGGAAGATGGTGCTTGATCAGTATCTGTCGAATGAATAAACAGCTACTCTTTTCCCAGCGGTAAGACTGAAGTCCAACAGTCTTTCCTAATGACCATCCATAACTCTACAAGTCAGTACAACTTTTAACAGATGGCAGGTCTTGAGGACAAGATATCACATTGGAAAGATTAGTATCTTTCTTTGCTCACAGTTTAGATGTCTTGGATCTCGAGAGTTGGGGGCCACGTAACCCAAACGCAGATCAAAGGCTCATCTGTGCTCTACAGCACCCGCTAAGTACTTGCCCGGCCTGGACTTGATTAAGTCCAGGGACAGAAAACTCTCCCGGCCATAAAAAAACACGTTTCAATTTAAAAGTCTTTCTCTTTTTCGGTTTTGAAAATTTGAACTTACATTAATCCTAACCCACCTCGCATGGACTTCCATTTATGGACTAATTCTCCTTCTCCAGTCTCCAGCCCAGAGCCTTATAAAATAAGTCAAATGTCCTTCCCAGATGGTAGGATGTACTTGAATTTGACATCATGATGCTCCTTAAACCTTTTCCTTTCCAGCCTAATCATATTCAGTCCTTCAAATCGTGTGCTATATGTTAGCATTTCCGGATCTTTCGCCATCTCCGTTTTTCACTTTTGAAAAGAATCCAGTTCGCCAGGGAAAGTGATACATTCCGAGGTGAGAGGATTCTGGATGAGTGTCTCCAGTGAGGAAGTGCCAGTCGCCGTTTTTTTTTTTTGAACTGTAATTGATTAAACATATTTTTGGGGTACAGAGTTGAATATTGATACCTATATACGATGTGTGATGATCTAATCAAGGTAATTAGCATATTCATCATTACAGATTCAATCATTTATGGTGAAGACATTTGATCACGTGTCTTCTAGCCATTTGATAGCAAGCAGCAAATTAACATTAATTATAGATGCCTAGCTCGACTGTATATCATAGAATTTATTTTTCCTAACTAGCTGCTTTGTGCCCATTAACCAAATTTTCATAGTCCCTTCCTTCTGGCCCTTTCCCACCTCTAGTAACCACAGTTTTCTTCTCTCCCTCTGAAAGCTCAATTTATTATTATTATTATTATTATTATTATTATTATTATTATTATTATTATTATTATTATTATTATTATTATTCCTTCCTTCCTTTCTTCCTTCCTTCCTTTCTCTCTCTTTCTTTCTTTCTCTCATTTATTTATTTTTTAGCTCCCACTTAGGACTGAGGACACGCGGTATTTCTCTTTCTGTGCCTGGCTTATTTCGCTTACCATAATTTTCTCCAAGCTCACCCATGATGCTGCGAATAGCAGGATTTCATTCTGTTTTACGGCTGAGTAGTACTGCATTGTGTATATATGCCACATTTTCCTTATCCAGTCATCTGTTCACGTGGGATTGCTGGATTGTATGGAAGATCTATCCGTAGTTATTTAAGAAACCTCCATACTATTTTCTGTAATGGCAGTACTAAATGATTAGTAGCTTGTAAATGCTTCTTGCATTAATCATATAGAGTCAGAGAAAATGAGAGAGAGAGGGTCTAGACATGGAGAAGGCTGACCTAGTTATTCGAAGAAGAAAAATACCTTACGAGCCCTCCCATGAAATTGTTCAGGGTCGGTGGGGGTGGGACACAGCGGTCAGAGATGAATAAGAGAGTGGCCAATGCTGGCTCGAGTCTGCACTGTTGCGTAGGAGGGGGGCACCTGGGTTCCATTTCCTTAGCTCTCAAGTTGAGTTTATTAGACATGATAATATCATTTAAGGACTTAGTTTATAAGATCTCCAATTTATTGAACAATGCCTGGTTCAATACATGATAGTTATAATGATTTTATTTGGTTTAAACAATTGTTTGAAATAGGTGGGGGTGATACTAAAAATTTTTAACAACCCATATGGGTATCAATCAGTCAGAATGGACAAGGGCTATGAACATAGCAGCTAGCACATCCGCTAGTGAATCTTAATCAGCCTTGGAAATAGATGTTACTGCCATTTTACAAACAGGGAAACAGACACAGAGTTAATTGTCCCAAATAAATTACTACGTATTCAAAATATGAAAATAGCTTGAGAGTTTCAGAGAGATGACATTTTTTTACTGTTCTGTGCATTGGGTATTTGGGCTGAAGTACTACATAGAACATTTTCTATTTCCAATGCACCTATCTTTTAATCTTTTAAAAGCTTCAGAGAGAAGTCTGTCTCATAATAGGCTCTGAAGAGCAGCATCACATTTTCAAAATGGATATGTGCCTCTTGATCTGAAACAACATTACATAATGACATAATATCTGACCCTCTGTATTGTCACCACTGACATGATATTTCAGCAGGGTCGGCCCTGGCTGCTGTCTAGGCTAAGCGAGAGAGGAAATGAAGAGTATGCAGGTAGAGGGGAGTTTAATAAATGCATTCCTGTCACCGGGCTTGTCTTATGGAGAACAGCCCAGAGTCCATGCTGAAAATGCACTCTGCATCCATGAATGTTTCCAGGATAAATATTTAAACTATGGCTTGAATCACATGCGTTTGTGTTAAATCAAAGTCATTAGCTTCAGGGAATCTATTTCTGAAATGCACAGAATCCATAAGCTATACTGTAATTCTAGTGATTCATATTGGAAATACATGTATGCCTTTTTTTATTTAAATGTACAAAATGTGCTAAGCCCCTAGGCGTTTGTTTTGAAATGCATTTCTGATCTTGTGACATGCATGCCCTAGTATATAAGAATTAACTGCCCCCTCTTTCCCAGCTATGTTATGATATTACTGATGGGAACAGACTGTGATATTTCTGTGTAATTTCCACTCATAATGTATTAAAATTTTCAAGATGCATTTTCTGTCAAAGAAAGTATCATTTTATAAAATTATTCACAATTTCCTCATATGGAGATATCAGACATTACTAATATAATTCTCAAATTATTGCACAGAAGTGTCTTTAGGCTAAGAGACATATTCCCTATGCTGAGCACAAACTAGTTTGTTCAGTCTATTCTCAGGTAACAAGTTTGAATGTTGTTTGTTTCTACTCCATGCTCGTGTGATGTCACCCTTTCAGATAAACTTCTTTTTTCCTTTTTCTCTTCTCTTAGTTATCTCATAGGCATAGAAATTGAAAAATGTAATAACAAATAAGATGCGTTATTTCCTTGATTTTGTAACACTATTTGTGAGTGATTTCCAACTTTGCTATGCATAGAGAGCTTATGAAAATGAACAACACCAGAGCCCAGCCTTAACAATTCTAATTTAGATCTAAAGGGTAGCCCAGTAGTCTTCATTTTTGACAAGTGTCCCAATTTATTTTTAACATATGTAGTGTGTAGATCTTGCTTTGAGAAATATTGCTAAGTACATTGATATTACTCACATAGCTCTATATTCAATATAAATTTCCTTTCCATTTTTAAGATGCCACTGAGTCAATCAAATCTTGAGTTTTACTCTTCTTCCAACCTGTCACTGCTCAGCCTTCCATCTCCCCCTCCTTCCCTCCATCCACTCTTCTATTCGTCCAACCATCCATTCTTCTTCTATCCATCCACCTATCCACCATTCTATCCATTTGTCCATTCCTCCCTTCTTCCATCCATTCATCCATCCATCTATCCATCCATTCTTCCATCCATTCTTCCATCTGTCCATCATTCCATCCATCATTCCATCCATCCATCCATCAATCCACCC
This sequence comes from Cynocephalus volans, assembly GCF_027409185.1. Classification (NCBI taxonomy): domain Eukaryota; kingdom Metazoa; phylum Chordata; class Mammalia; order Dermoptera; family Cynocephalidae; genus Cynocephalus; species Cynocephalus volans. The sequence continues at coordinate 70,490,387 of NC_084472.1, forward strand.
ATCCATCAATCCACCCCTCCATCATTCTATCCATTCATCCATTCTTTCCTTCTTTCATCTATTCATCCATTCTCCCATCCATCCATCCATATTTTAAACTTTTTTTTTATTTTATTTTTTCGATATACATTGTGGCTGATTATTGCTCCCCATCACCAAAACCTCCCTCCCTTCTCCCTCTCCTCCTCCCCCCCAACAATGTCCTTTCTGTTTGCTTGTCGTATCAACTTCAAGTAATTGTGGTTGTTATATCTTCTTCCCCACCCCCCGGTTTTGTGTGTGTGTGTGTGTGTGTGTGTGTGTGTGTGTGTGTGTATTTATATATTAATTTTTAGCTCCCACCAATAAGTGAGAACATGTGGTATTTCTCTTTCTGTGCCTGACTTGTTTCATATTTTAAACTTTTTTTGAAGGGTTATTATGCATCTTGAGATTTGGAGATAAAAGTAAGACACAATCTTTGTCTTGAAGTGACTAAAAAGTTTACAAAGAGTTCATAATTACTCTTCTTATTTTCTCCTTTTGTCTATTGATGAAACTAAATCATGTCTGATTTGAGCAAACAAATAACAAAAAAGTAAAATAAAAACAAAACCATTGTCAACTTTATTTGAATTATTTGCTATTACTTACACCCATGATGATTAAAATTGAGGAGTTACACTGATTTTAATGAATCTAAGATCTTACAGGAAAAGTATCCAAATGCTATGGTCTGAACACTTGCATCTCCTCCAAATTCATCTGTTGAAACATAATCCCCAATGCAGTAGAATTAAGAGGTGGGGGCTTTGGGAGGTGATTAGGTCATGAGGGTTCTTCTGTGAATGGGACAAATGTCCTTATAAAAGAGTCCCCACAGAGCCTGTTTGCCCCTTTCACCATGTGAGGACACATAGAAGGTGCTGTCTATGAGGAATGGTCCCTCCTTGGTCACTGGATCTGCTGGTGCCATGATCTTGGACTTCCCCGCATCCAGAACTGTGAGAACTGAATGTCTGTTGTTTACTAATAAGCAAGTCTGAAGCAATTTGTTATAGCAGCCTGAATGGACTAAGACACCAAGATTGCCCTCTATCTGCCTTGCACATACACACCCTGTATAGCTGTGGACATGTTGACTGTAGTAAAAGTCACCAGGTCTCTGTATTTGATACATTTATAATCAAACAGTTAGCATTTTGAGGAAACTTAAGGTCTTGACCCCCACTTTCACAGACTAGGAATATTAAGCACATTGTAAATGCTCCCTGGCAGCTCAGTATTACCTACAATATCTCATTTCCAATCAACTTCCTTGTTTTCTCATTTCGGGATAAATTTAGTTTGGCAAGGAATTTGTTCAAAGTAGATTCATAGAGTACCAATTTTAATATTAAAGTCAGGTATATGCATCTTTTTTTTTCTGCATGTAGAGAATATAAGAATATATCTTTTAATTAGAAAACATAAGACCTTAAAAACTATTTTTTTCACAAAAATGTTAAGCCTGAATTCATTAATACTTTGAGAAGATGCATTACGTAACAACTCATTTATTTCTAACAGAATTTTACTTATACACGGGGTCCTCAAAAAGTTCATAGAAAGATTCATATTATCTTTTAATTCTGTTTTTCCATGAACTTTTTAAAGTACCCTTGTATCATTCGCATAACGACTTTTTTCTTCTAAGTAATTTCTCATATATTAAGTTACTATAAACATATCTGAAAAGTTAAGATATATTCAGTTGTATATGTAATTTCTAAGGAGGTCTAAAATCTACATTCCCCGCCCCCAATCAGGAATTTATATGAGGTTGACCTCGAAAGCAAATTTTAATTGTGATTTTGGAAAAGATTTTCCATTTCTTGAAACTTTGCCTTTACAAGTTCTCTCAAACCACAAGCGTGTCAGGAAATGTGCTGTTGGGGATGTCTTCCCCATGGCCCCACGTGGGGCCCTTTCTTTCTCACTGTTACCCAGGTACCTAGCACTGCACTCTTGTGAACTCTTAAAATGATGAAAGGACGGCCTGTTTTGAAAGCTACAAATAATAAAATTAACTAAGTCCCTTAAAATGTTAAAATGCTCAACATTCCTAACACTGAAGCAAATGGCCATTAACAGGAAGTGCCCTTTCTTGGTCTTGGTCAGGTTGGTGTCGAGCTGCCATTTGAAAGGCGAAGTTGATTTCTTTTTTCACCATTGAGGGCAGATTCTATCAGAGGCTGTCACGACACAAAGTGGGCCATGCAGGGCCAGATTCTGTCCTCCAAACAAATTCTGTGTTTCTCTTTAAAATCCTTGCACATACACTACGTAAAAGGAACGATAAGTCACATTTTTGTTTTTCAGTAACACCCACATAGGCAAACAGCACTCACACTCACAGGGACACGTCAACATACACAGGAGGAGGAGCCTCTGTGAGCAGCCCCCGCATGTGAGGGGTGGGCCTGTGACCTTCAGCACAATCTCCGCTCTGTTCAGATGGTCATCTTGACCCTCCTCCTTGGTAATCAAGACTTTGCCAGTATCTATCTAGAACACTGTGGTCTCTATGCAGAATATTTAAATATTTAAATTGTGTAAGTTTAAACTTCTAAGTGCATTTCACAAACTCTTTTTTTTTTTCTTTTTTGGAAGAGAAATGGTGGAAAGAGTGAAAACAGATCTGCAGTATTCTACCCAGATCTCAGAGGGACACACGTTTAGGGTGTAGGAGAGGTAGATCGGATTTCCCTGGATCCTCTGCTGGTGTCAAAGGCTCTTGGGTCTCCACTCCCCACCTCCCCACCTCCCACCCCTGCCCTCTTAAAATCCTTCTAAGCAACATTGACCTGGTTCGGACACAATCGGCCTCTACAAGGGCAGCTGTAGTAACTTGGATGGCATCCTTCAGAGAGAGCTGCCTTGGCTGTCCAGGTGACAGGAGCAGGTGGCATCACATCCCCACCCAGGACACTTGTGACGAGTCTCCCAGACAGGGACTGCAACAGAGAGGCTGCATCCACTAGGCTGCGCTTCCTACCATTATCTGTTGCCAACCATGACCCTCAAAGGGCAGCTTGGTTTTGTGTTTCTGTTTTTATGTTTTAAGTAAAGCAATTCGCTTTATTCTTGAATTGTTTTGCACAAGAAGAGTGATCTCTGAGATATGCATTTAGCCAAATATATAACTAACAGTACAGTTTTGGTTTATTTTCTTGTTTCTATTTTTTGTTACACTAAAAATATTTTTTTTCAATTATGGTAAAATACATAACACATAGAAAGTGCTGTTTCACCACATTTAAGTGTACAACTCAGTGGCATTAATTACATTCACAGTGTTGAACAACCATCACCACAATCCATTTCCAAAATGTTTTCATCACTTCAAAGGGCAAATTTAAGCCTCATAAATAGGCCTAGACTTAATTAAGCAGATAAAAGAATAAGAAGCAAGCTGTAATGCCTGTTCAAGGTGATATGTTTATTATAAACATGAAACTCTTGGGTTTTTGAACTAAGTGATTAAGCCCACAGCTCAAAGGGAAACCCAGAGTTACAGCTCAAATTCGTATCCAAGTTAACTTTAGCTCACTCGGACCCACAGGCTTCTGAATTTCCCCCTTTTTTTTCTGAGTGCTTTTCTTTTCCTTTGGTCATGTCGTTTGGGGACCTTCGGTGTTTAATTCCGGCCAGTCTTAACTTGCCCAGTGTTTTTGGTTTTGTTCTGAAATTTTTTTTTTTTTTTTTGCCGAAAACACAGAACAGGAGGACTCAGTATGACGTTATGGCCACAATAGTGCATTATTTCAAGTCTTAAAAACCAGAGTGGCTTTTTTCTTTGGAGGTGAAGCATATTTATTTTGACAGGTGAGTGAGGCATTGTTCCCTGCCGCAGGGCCCGGGTAGAAGCCCTGGGTCGCTGTCAGTGATGGCAGTTGGTGGACAGGCTCCAGTTTCAAGTTGGGCCAATTCCTCTACACCTGTATGGCATTTTCCCACTTGCTTGAGTCCACATTTGTGAGTCCCCTGACACCCTGCTGTCACCTACTTAAAACAGAGAACTTGGAGGGATTTGTCGACTGTGTCTCCTGAATCTTCCACGTCCCCGCCCCTTACATTACCAGCGTGATCCAGGGCTGGCAAAGTGGATTTCTCCAAGAAGAACCTGCCCTTGGATATATATGTATCTATGGTAACAGTAAGATGTTTTTGTGAGTAACTGGAAAGAAAAAAGGTGTTCAAATCTCTCCTTCTAAACTGTTGTTGTATACGTTATTTCTAGCTGCAAACATTATTTTTAATGAATACATTTTTTTACCGTGTAAACAAGCAGGCAACTGTAGGAGTTATATGCTCCTGGGGTGCATAATGGGAGGTGTTTTGTTTCAGTTACACACTAGGGGAAATGCTGCGAGTCGGAGGAAAGAGCAAGTTATGCAAGAAGAGCATGCGTGTGCATGTGTGTGCATGCGTGTGGGTGCATCTGTGTGTGCGTGTGTGCATGTGTGTGCATGTGTGTGTGCATGCACATGTGTGTGTGTTTGGTGGGATTCCCATGGAGTCGCTGTTACCCATATTCTCATGCAGCTTGGCGATATGGTTATTCCAAAGGACCTAGTATTTAATACCAATAGGACTGAAGCATTGAGCTCAAGAAGCGGGTCCAGTCTGCTGATGGAGAGAAGGTGTCCCGTGGCCGCTCGAGTTCCTGTACTCGGGCCGGTCTATGGCTGTGCTGGTTCTCCCAGAGGAGGGACTAGAATTGGAATTTTTCTATCTAGTACAAGGGGAATTTTGCAATTGGTATGATTGGCCCCGAGTCCATGATCACAGTCATCCAGTTTGGGCACTGGAAGGCAGAGGGAGACAGAACAACTCACTCTCAGGAGTGCCTGAAAGTCCCGCAGCTCCACGCGGCTCCTGCACCCACCCAGCTGTCCACCTGCCCCCCCCCCACCTGCTCTAACAGCTCTTTGCATTCAAGATTGAGGGAGAGAAAATCCTCTTTTGAACAAGGGGTGGGTGTCTCAAGACAAACGTATTCTTTCATACTTACATCCACATCCAACAGAGAAAGAGTGATTTGGCCTTGGGTGGAAAGGTGCCTGGTGAGTATGTGTAGAGGAAGTGTGGGCCATCCAGCTCTGCCCGAAGACTCAGAGTTGAGTTATCACAGGTGACTTCAAGGTGTTTATTCCCCTGATACCCCCAAGGAACATGTGGTCTTCTCTGGGGCAGAGAAAAAAGGGTGGCCAGGCTGCAGAGGGCTGGAGAACATATGAACTGGAGTGGCCTGGGGACAGGTGGAAGGGGTAGATCATGTAGTGCAGAAAGGGGCTGTGAGACCCTAGGAAAAAGACAATGGCATTTAGCCAGCCCAGGTGTAAGAGGGGTTTTCTCTCCGCTGCTGCCTCAACCCAACATCCCCTCTCTCCACCTTGCCCAGTGACTAGAGTCCACCAGGAAGAGCTACATTCACCAAGTGCTTTCTTGGTGCCCAGACCAGCGCTAGGTGCCATGACCTTCAAGGTAGTGTCAACTCATCCTCATCTGCTGTTGGGGAAACCAACACTTGAGGGGGTAGTGTAATAACAGCCCAGACTGACATCTAAATCTTTCCAGCACGGCCTTTACCCAGTCCACCAAGTTTTGAAATGAGATTATTCTCACAGTAGAGAGTAGTTAGGAGGTACAGGGTTGGGCCCTGGGCCAGGCTGAACAGTACAAATCCCACCACTCCCTGTCACCAGCAACATCATGAGGCAGTGCCCAGCACTCAGCGCTTGCTCACTAAATTGTAGCTGCTGTTATTACAGAAAATGTGGAGCCAAACAGAAACAGCACAGGCCAAGGGAAAAGAGGACTGAATCTGAAGCAGATTTGATTTCACGTCTGGACTCAGCCATTGGTTTGCTGACATTGGGGTGAGGGCCTCCCTGTGCCTCGCACAGGGTAGGGCTCAGTGGCCCACCCCAGAGGGGCTGCCAGGAGTTCCACTCTGTGCATGTGCTCCATTGCAATGCATAGTGCTGGCTTGAAAGAAAGAGAAGGCCAGGGCAGACCCAGAACAGGAAAGAAGGATCTGGTGATACAGGAGTTAGGAGGAGCAATGAGTGGCCATGCAGGGAGGGGACAGGGAGGCAGCTTGGGAGAAACAGGATTTTGTACCTGGATCACACAATGCACCACACTCAGGTCAATTTAAATTCTGCACACGAGTGCCACAGCTGAGGCTTTTAGAGGATATCATTCTCGTATAAATAGAGTGGAAGAGCAGAACAACTATGGTTGTGTGTGTGGGCGTCACCAGTAGCAAAGGAGCCCACTGCTCGTCTGCCCAGGGAAAAGCAGCAACCTGGCTTTCACTACTTCTGGAACATGGACAATTTGGTGGGGCCGCCGTCCCTCCCCTTTAGACCAAAATGTTTTGAGGCCTTCCATCTACAGTCACCTGAACTCCCTGTTTCCTTCATTCTTTTTGGTTTGAAACATATATAAGCAATTCAAAAAAAGTCCTTGACCCCGGGCCAGCTACATATTCACATACGTAGATGCAGAGAGAACTGGAATATTTTTAGGTGTCATCTAAGTTTGCAGTGATGGGCAAAAGCAATCTCAAAAAGGAGGGCCCGAAAGATGACCAGCCCACTCTGATATGCTCTAGGGACCACCTTCGGCTGTGGTAGGCACCCGAATTTTCAGATTTCTCCAAAGTGTAATGATAAAGAAGTAAATTAACCAAAACCATTCAAAATTAAGTTGATACTCTAAATATTATATATTCTGATTTCTCTGCTGATTGTGTAAAAACCAAAGGGGAGATTCTCTGCCCTCTGGAAATGAGTTTGTCTATAATAATCTCTATCCTTGAATTTGTACAAAAAACCTTAAAAACATCTGAGTAATCAGTCCTTTTGGGGTCTTTTTGGTTGGGAGGTGAATAAGGCGAGGAGCATGTGATGTTTCATTTCACTGACATTTTATCTTGCCTTTTTCCTCTTTTCCACAGTACATTTTCTGCTAAGATTCTGCAAATGGGCATCAGGATGAATCAGAACCCATTTAAATTGATTGAGCCTTGCAGGCTTAGCAGTTTAATTATGTGTTTCTTGGGATTTATAAATGGCATGCAACCTTTCTGTGCGTCAGATACGCCTAGGCAGGAGTCCTTGTCCCTCCCTGGGTTTGTTGGGTGACACATCTGCCAGACTCTGGAAGCCCAGGATTAAGAATCAGAGGATGTTTATGTGCTTGGTGTCGGTATGTAGAAATAAGATCGAGATTTGATTATTTCAGGGAGGGGCTTATTCCCCTCAAAAGTTCCCAAGCTGGGGCTCAATCGATGGCATGAAAGTAGAATGAGGGCAGTTCCAATCAGGAGACGTGGGTCCAGAGCCCCTGGTCCAGGATGTGTGCTGGAGCCGGACCGTGAGAGGGGACCCCTGAAGTCCCTGCGGTGGGCTCTCTGGGAAGCCCGGGATGCTGGCTGGTTGAAGGGACTGAGCAGCTGGTGCCCGGGGCTCAGGCACGGCGGCATCTGGAGCTGTGGAGCAGGACCCCTCTCACCGGGGGGAACCAAGACACCAGAAGAAGACTGAGTCACAGCAGAGAAGCACAGCTCATGTCTGGCTTCAGTTGAGGAACGTGGCTCCTGGTTCCCTTCTCCCTAAAGACTTATTTTCACTAGCAGTAGCAGGACCATGAAGACTGAAGGGACGTAAGGAAAGGAGCAACACAGAAGAAAAAGGGTTGTCCCCACCCTCCTCTTCAGGTTGATCGTGGGGAAAAGGGATGTCTTGATCGTGGGGAAAACTGCATGTCTTGTCTCAGGAGCTTCTGTGGTTACCCCAGTGCATATCTGTCAAGTGTCTCTTGCTCGGCGCTTGAAGAACCTGTGGGGCTGTCACTGAGAGGGTCTGAAACGTCCAGCAACACAGCCAGCATCCAAGTGTGGCCCGTGACAGAGGTTGGTCGATGTCACTGGCTGTGGCCATCAGTAGCTTTCGGTATGACGGGATTGATGGAGAGATACTCAGCGTGAGTGTGGGGCCTGGTGCACCACCACACAAGGTGGGCACTGCTGACTGGACATGTGCGGTGGGGCCTAGTGACAGGGCATGCAGGAGGAGTTCTGGGTCTGGAATGCAGGAGAGGCTGATCCAAGCAGGGGGACATTTAGGAGATGATTGTATTACTTCAGGAGAAAGTAATGGGGTGGAGGACTCAACTCTGAGAAGGTCCCTGAGAGCAGACCAAGGGCACTGTGAAGTCTAATGAAAGCCCTTGACTCCAGATTTAATCTGGGGGTGGAGAAAGCGGCTTAAGACTGAAGGAGAAGTAAAAACCCACTTTATGCTGCTTTAAGTCTGGAAAGCAGTTTAAAAGAAATGAGAAAACCAGCATGAACCTCGGAGGGCTCCGCCCCTCTCCACGTGGCGCCAGGTGTTGGCATTGGTGGGACAGGGGCAGCTTCGTGTTTGTCGCATGCTTGTCTTACGGCCATGTCGATTAAAGACGCTGGCAAATAACACGGAAACATCCAGGGGCACATGGAAACGTGGCACGGGGTATTTAGGCAAAAGGACTGTCGCATCCGCCGGTCACTGCTCACCGCTCACTTACTGGGCCCACGCGAGAGCGGTGGCCAGACCGGACAGGTCTCTTGACGCTCAGGTCCCGACCGACCTGGTCAGAGAAGGACACGCCGCGCATCCGAGGGGTGCTAGGAGTGGGGCCTGAGGACCCCGGGGCCAAACGCCTGGAAGGAACGACACGACACGGCCGTGCGCGGTGCGGAGGCGGAGGGCACGGAACGGAGAGGACGCGTGACCGAGGAGCCATCGTGAGGCGCGGCCACCGCCTCCCGCCCGCCGGGCGAGCTCTGGACGCTGGACCTTCCTGTTCCACTTGGAAAAATCTTCGGTGCGAAAGTCAGATGTCTTATTGGGAACTAGACAGGGGTGACCATTGTGCAAGTTGTGATTACACCAAAAACTGCTGAATTATACATTCTAAAATGGTGAATTATATGGTATATGAATTGGATCTCAATAAAAAAGTGATTCATCATAAAATGATTAAAAGCAATTTGAAAATATTGAACGGTGTGAATTTAAGAATTAAAATCTCTTAGTCTATTCACTGATCTACACATTTCTTATTTCTATTTCTCAAAGAGTAACCATGTTAACACCTTCTGGAAATTCTCTAGGCCTATGAAAGTGTATACGTGCATATAGATTTGTTCTTTTTTATGAAAACATGATCAAACTAGACATGTTAACCTGTAGCGTGCTTTTTTTCTGTAACAATAAATTTTTCCATGTCCATACATATAAAAGGACCTAATTTTCTAAGAGAGGCCTAGTACGCCGTTGTCTGGTGTCCTGTCACTTATTTAAGCAGTCCCATATCAATGGACATTTAAATGTTTCTAAAATTTTGCCAACGGACCGTGCACTGAATAAGCTTGTGCCTGCATCTCTGTATAATTAAGGGGGAATGCAGGAGCCCCCCTTATCCACAGTTTCACTTTCCACAGTTTCAGTTACCCATGGTCAACTGTGTACCGAAAATATTAAATGGAAAATTACGGAAATAAACCATTCGTTAGTTATAAATCGTGTGCCCTTCTAAGTAGGAATCTCATGGGTCCTGCTCTGTGCCACCTGGGGCACAGATCACCCCCTTGTCCAGTGTCCCCATGCTGTCTACACTACTCCTCCCCTACTGCCACTACCCCTTCCCTAACTGCCACCTTAGTTATTAGATCGACTGTCACAGGACAACAGTGCTTGCATTCAAGTCACCCTTACTTCACTGAATAATGGCCCCCACACACGAGTACCGTGCCTACTGTATAAATTAAACTTAATTGTTTGTACGTATAGGAATAAACACAATATATATAGGGTTGGGTGCTATTAATGGTTTCAGGCATCCACTGGGCATCTTGGAACACATCCCCCTTGGATAAGGGGACCGCTGTATGTGTAGGATGGATTCCTAGAAGCAAAGCTGATAGGTCAAAGGACACGTGTGTTTTAAATGTTGATAGATATTGCCAAATAGCTTTCCAAAAACTGTTCCTGTTTCTGATGGACACTTACAGCAATGCTCAGCAGGGCCCATCTCCTCACACCCTCTGGGTTCAGGAGAAGTGTCAAGGACCCTTGACTGGGATTGGAGCAGGCAAGGGAGGTGAACCAGCAGCACGGCATCGCTTGAGCTAGGCCGGCTCTGTTTAAATTCGTATATGAACTGTGATTCTGATAAAAGGGTTTCTGATGAGAGGGCTCTGCTTAAAAGAGAAATAGTTTGAAAACCACTGTCTAGGTAGCCATAAAAGCCATGGTCCCTCCCTAGCTTCCAGAATCTCATTTAATCCTGCTGTGGCCTCTGTGGCCCCAACCACCCTGGCCCCATCCCACACGGAATAGTGCTGACTCATGTAGCCAACAGCTCGTGCAGAATCAACGCTGTGGGATTTCCACGGCCTGGTATTTAAAGACAGCCACCATCCCATGAGGACAGACGACAGCTCCATGGAGATGCCACATGAGGAGGCCAGCTTGCCAGCCCTCATGTGGCCTTCAGGTGCCCCCCACTCCAGCCAACACCTTGACTGCAGTCTTGAGAGAGACCCTGAGCCAGAACCATCGAGCTAAGTCACTCCTGAACTCCTGACCCATAGGAGCTGTGTGCAATAATAGTTGTGTATTGTTGTTTAAAGCTCCAGAGGTGGGACAATTTGTTCTGGAGCAATAGATAACTAGCATACCTGGAATTGTGTGGTTTGTTACCGCAGGCACTAAAAATCTGATTCTATATCTGGTTTAGACCCCCACCTCTGATGCTGCCCCTTAAGAGGCCCTTGGTGTTTGCATTTGGTTTAGGGCATCCAACCCCAGTGAATCCACTCTGCATCCTTGTATTCACACTACGGTCCTGGAAGAGGACAGGAGTATAAGGAAGGACACAGGGAGGTGGCAACCACACACTAAACCCAGACTAAAAGCAAACATCGGTTTCTGGTCACTGTGATCTAGGAGAGAACAACCGTGTGTCATGGTAGAAGGTTTGAGTGAGATGCCAGGTTCTGTGGATCTAGGAGTCAGTAGGAGGCGGAAAAGGACGGACCACTCCTTCTGAGGTGATGGTGGACAAGAGAAAGAGAAGGCTTTTTATTTATGAGGGCACAGGGAGGTGAGCTTACTCTGTAGGAAGAAGAGGAGTTTGTGAGCTGAGGTTGGCAGTGGGGTGAGAAGGGCAGAAGGTCAGCCAGACTCCAGCCATCCTCCTCCACTCTGCCTTGTCCTGCCCAGGACCGGAGCGCACGGCCGCCTGGAGAAAACGGGGAAGAACTGGTGTCTACGGCAGACGCCCAGTCGGCAAGGGAGGAACCCAGGGCCCAGCCGGTGGCCGCGGCCAGAGTCTTTCTGGAGTTAGGACTTACCTGGTAGGGAACTGCCATCCACATGGCGACCTCACCTGGGGCAAAAGAGGAAGAGAGGAACGTTGAGACATGGAGGGCCTCGGACTTTTGTTGGGCATCATGCCTGCAGTGCTTAGGGCTGTACTCGGCACACAAGAGGCTCTCAAGCAATGTATGTCGATGGATGAATATCTGAATGGGGTCCCCCAAAGCTGGCAATGGCCAAAGAAAGAATGGGGGGAGGTCAGGGGCTGCAGCATTAGGGGTGATGGAGAACCTGCAGAAATGGCCCATGTGGGAATTTGGGAAGTAAACTGAGTCCTGCATGGGATGACAGCTTGGGGAGAGGTGATGCAGGGCCTGGAGGTTATGTAACAAGAGTAACAGGGCCTGAGAGGGGAGGAGCAGCCTGCTCTGGGTGGCCCTGTGAGCCTGAGGGCTGCAGTCCAGGGGTTTGGAGCTCGCTGAGGTCTCTGAGGTCAAGGCCTGGGACCATGGTCTGCTCTTCTTAGTCAAAAGCTGCTACATTTTGTTTCTCTCTTGAAGGTCCTAGAGCCCGGCAAGTCCCTGGCTTGTTCACGACAGTCAGGGCTTTGTGCTTCCTTCTGAAATAGAACTTTTATCTTAGAAAAAGAAAATGTGTCCAGTATAGTCTGTCATAATCACAGGATTTGGAACTTTCCCAGCTCTGGTGGGGAGGAGGAGGAAGCCACGAGTTCATTGGGGCAGAAGAGAAAAATGCCAGAGACGTTCACCCCTCATTTTTTCTCCTCTTCTGGGTTTCCGTTATAATGTACTGGAGATGCACAGGAAATTTAATCCAAAATTGGCTTTGATTTTTCTTTTCCGCCTAGCACTGCAAAGGTTTGGAAAGGCCTGACTATGTGGCCAGGGAAAGTAAAACTTGGACTAAATACCAAAATGCTGGGGGCAGCGTGACAAAGAGGCGAGGACACAGGAGTGGCGGAGGATGCGGTTGCTTCACACTTCTGAGCTGCTGGAGAGGAGCCCGTTTCCCCACGTGAACCAGCTGAGGGGAGACTGAGTCACAGGTCGCTTTTTGTTCTGCTGCAGCCTTCAAGGGCCCAGGGTCTTACCATTGCCCAATGTCCCCCAGCGAGCGGGGACTTTGTGTAGGCTACTCTGATCTCTCACCTGCTTGGGGGTCTGTTCCAGCCTCCTGACATCCAGGCGACAGGCAGCCCCTGTCTGTGCAAAGACGGAAGGAGCTGTGCAAGGTTCTGTTCACAGGGTGCTCCGCAGAAAGAAGCTCCGATGTTACAGTGACAGCTCGACACATTTGGTAACACTCTTGAACTTGAGTGTGGTGGAGTGTGGCCTGCCCTAGGAAAAATATATGGTGTTTCTTAAAGACAAACCCCAACAGCCTGAGCGCGGTGCGTGTGCCTGGCGTTCCTGTGACAAGGGAGGCCTGTTCCCGGCCTCACAGCGCCTGTGACACCAGAGTCTCCGCACAGCAGCTGGGGCGGGGGCGGGGAGGTGGAGGAAGTGGGACGGGAAGGAAAGGACCAGGAGCAAAGGACTCCTCCATGTGGGGCTCGGGGCTGGCCCGCCTGCAAGCTCGGAAGCTCGGAGGCCCGAGGCCACCCGGTGCAGTCACGCTGGGGCCGGGTTCTGCGGCTTCCGGACCTGCTCCTACGGGAATGCACGGACTGGAAAGCACCTTACAGAAGGTGCCAGGCTCACCGGCCAGCCCTTGCCCTCTGTGTGTTGGGTGTTAGCTGTGCTGGAGGGGAGGGGAGCTTTCCCCCTTGCTCTGCTGTTTCACCCTCCAGTTCTGCCCCGCACTTCCCCGCACAGTTTGCTTCTGGCCTTTGTCTTTGCGGACCTGGGGGTGCCCCCTGCTGGCAGCCTCTGGTCCTGTCCGGAGTTCTCCTTTCCGGTTGTGGATGACGTGTCTTGGAAGGTTGTCCAGCCTCCCTGAGAGAAATAAAAGGCTCAGATGGATGTGCGTGCAGCCCTGCAAATGCAGGTTCCTCTGTAAACCAAGAGCCAGGCTCGCGCTCGGGAGAGAGACAGGGAGAGGATTTGCTAGAACCCGCTTTTCCTCCTCCTTTTTTCAGCAAGGCAGAGAATCCTGTGCTTGTGCCAACAAAAGCTTCAGAAAATTGACTCATTTAACCTTTCCAAAGATGTTACCCGAGCTGCAGAATTTTGGCAACTTGAAGACCTTTTAAGTCAATATACCAAAGAGCTTTAGTGGGGATTAAATGCAAAATGCCAAAATTTCACTTTTAAAAACACAACGTCTAAATGCAACCTAAGCACATTTGTAAACTGATGCAAAACAGGCACTCTGAGAGCCTTCCTCCCCCACCCCGGCTTTGTGCAAATGCTGTTTGCCCAGGGCTTCAGCAACTGGAGCTCCTGGGAACTTTCTCTTCCTGGCTGGCAACGTGGAAGTTCGAATTCACAGAGGGGATTTTTGAATCACTGACGGGTTTAAGTCTGTGTGTGTCATGGAAAAGCCCCCCTCCCAGCTCAAGGTGCCCCCTGGTCTGGGACCCAGGACTTCTTCCAGAGATTGGACTCCTGAGTCCCCTGGCCACAGGACCCCCTTGTCTGCAGCTGGCTGGAGGGGGTCTGCCCCCTGCCATCACCTGACACACCGACGCACGGTAGGTACTCAATAATTAAACAGTAAATGTTGACAAAGTGATTCTGCCTAAGAGGGCCATTGGAATGCCTCTGGCTTCCTAGAATAAATAAATGAAAGCTCTTCTATTAAAAAAGAAGATAATGAAGTCATGACGTAGACGCGGAGAACACGACAGAATCCACTGACTCAATGTGTGCAGAAGCAATTTGCTTCTGAAACTGAACACGAGATGCCTTAGCACTTCCTGGCAGCTCTTCAGGAGCTAGCAAATAAATATTTCCATGTGCCAGAAAACAGTCCTTTGAAATGTAGGTTTTTCTGTTCGAAAGAGAAATATAGCAAGGTATCACTGCTTTAGTGGTAACGTGCTTTATTATTATTATTATTATTCCAGCTTGAGAGCTGTGAGCCTTTCCACCAGGACTCTCAGATGGTAAACACCAATTCCCATATGAATTGAATTAGTCCAACAACCCCCTTGCTGCTTCAGGGAACAATACAATAACCTCTGACTGACAAATTACGCCTTCGTTTTATGCTTTGATTATCTGAGTTAAAAACCATAATATCAAAAGCCTGGACCTGCATCGTATTTAATCTGCATTTATTACTATTCCCTTTCTTCCACTTCTGAGTTTGTTTCCCAAAGACTAAGAAGAAAAAAAAAAATCCTGACTGGTGTAACTTGTCCTCTGAGTTTGAAACAAGAACATGATCTGATCTAATGTCAAATTAGTGGGTGGCAGGAGAAAGCCTATCACATGATATCATAGTTTCCTATTCATACAGACGGCTTTTTTTCCCCTTTAATAAAAATATTCTGACTAAAAGGCTATGTGTACAGCTCAATTCTGCTGCTTACTCAGGTTGGAGGCCTCTCCAGGGAGTCTCGAAGCCTAGGGAACTTTCTTGCTCTGAGGTTTTTGAAGGACACTTTCAGCCAGACTTGAACTGCTGAAATGAAAGTAGTTTATGCCCAGTACAAATGACTCATGTTTAATTGAAGCGAAATTCATTAATTCATTTGTTCTATGAATATTTATTGAAAGCCTGTTTTGTATGAGGCCGCCACCTTCTAAAAAGCCACGGTTCCTTGGGTGGATCGAGTGACACCCCCACGTGGCAAATATGCTCAACTGCTTCGTGTGTTTCACATAGACCTGGCCAGTCACCACAAGATAATGGCAGTCCTGTGCATGCCTGATCCCAGCGTGCTAGGTTTTTTGTTCTGATTTTTAAAATCAGATTGCAAATTGCAACTGCTTGTGTAATCTGAATCTTAGCACTAAACCTAGAGCTACCTGAAATATGTGAGTGACATTTAACATGATAAATACAGTGTCTTGGCTGCATGGAAAGAACAGAGAAATACAGGCTTTCTTCTTAGCATTCAGTAGTTGCAGAGTCCGGACAACCAACGTCCCCAGCTCATTAATGGGGAAGTCCTCTTCCCCTCCCCCATCTGTGCCCTCATTCCTATAATGTAAACAGCAACTAATAGCTCCTGTTTCTCTTTGTTCAAACAAACAATAGCGTTTATAATGAAGAGGAAAATTAGTATCAGGTGAAAGGCTCATTTCAGGGTGCTTACGGCTTTTTCTTTTTTCCAGGAGAACAAAGTACAAGAGCAAGCGTGAGAAGAATTCACGTTTAAAGTTTGGATGGCGACAGAACAAAGGTCTATCTTTAATGGTGCATAGACGTGCTTGTGATTGAGTTTTAAATATTTCTCTTTTCTTCTCTTTGACTTCCCAACTGAAAAGCTGAAGCTTGAGGGGAAAGGGTGGTCAAAAGTTGGGAATCAGAAAAACCACCCTGTCTTCGGTGTGGACTGGCTGGCTTTCTTATCTTCTAAGGAAGAGCTTTATTATTTAGGGCCTGGGTGTCCTCACCAAATTAGGGGATTATATGCAGGTCTAAGGAGCACTTCAAAATGAACTAAAAGATGAACTGAAATATGCTGCAGGGCACTTGAACCCTCCCCACGTAAGGGGACTCTCTCCCCGTCTGCGTGGGCTAGGAGCGCTGCCGGGACTGGAGCATCCGTGGGAGGTGCAGGAGAGACTAAACACTTTATGTTATTCTATGAAATAAATTCGGTTCGGAGCTAGAGTTACAGGAATAATCCCCGTGGACAAGCGTGTCTGATGGTAAACCTGAGAAACTACATTGTTGCACTTTCATGCACTTTGTTTATGTTTCTTTAAAACAATTATTACCGTAAAAGTCATTGAACAAGACAAGTGAGTGCACCTTCCCTAGTCAGTGTTTTCAGGGGCTGAGAAAGCACTTGCTCATTTTACACGTTATTTCCAACCATTTGAAGCAATTCTTCCAGTTTGTGGTAAAATTTGTTTTTTGTTTTTTTTAATTTGGAGGCTCGCAGGAAAGGGGATCTGAACCATTGACCTTGGTGTTATCAACACCATGCTCTAACCAACTGAGCTAACCAGCCAGCCCATATGGTAAAATTTGATTTACTCACTTTGTATTCTAATAGGCCAGTAAAAAAAATTAGATATAAAGAAATAGCGAAGTTTTTGTTTCGGTTTGGTTTTGTTTTTTGCCTCAAAGTAGCCCTTGAGATTCAGAGTTTAGTGAAGTCAAGCAACTCAGTTGGGAAGCAATCACCCTTCATTTCTTTAAGGCACAGAAAGTGAGACTTAGAGCAACTTCATTTATTTTGTAAATGGGAAGTATTGGCTGAACGAGGCACAGACTATCAAATCTTCTAAATGCTTCTATGCACACAGACTGAAGAGAAGCCCCAAACTAAAACGAGTGAGATGAAAAAAGAACAAGAATCAAGTACATCCTTGTGTCAGGACAGTTAACATTTTAGGGATAATTCTTTGAACAGAACCAAGGTAGAAATCCAAGGAGAGACCCTGGGGATGGTCTGGACAGACTCTGTTGCAGGCTGTTTGGGCTGCATTCCTTTGGGGCAAATTTCAGTTACAGGCCTACATGTGGGATCCTGAAACATTATTCGTGGGACTCTGGCTTCCAGACGTTTCCAGCTGCACGAGGCTGAGGCCACCATATTTACAGATAAACCATTAATTTGATTGGGGGGTGGTAAGGAAGAAGACAAAGAACATTGAATGGATTAGGAGCTTGGAGACTCCACAGGAGGCATTGGCAAAGGGGCAGGTGGAGAGGGAGCCATGGACTCTCAGAGTGAAAATGATGAAAAAGAAAAAAATGATGGAAAGGAAGCTGGGAGAAAGGGAAGTTGCCTTGGATGGTCCTGGGTTGTGCTCCACTGTTCTTGCAGTGAAGGGGGTGGGGTGCAGGGCCAGAGGTGACTAACCTCTGTGACACCTTCCTTCTGAGGCAGCTGTTGCAAAGTGCCCTCCCTGGACCAGCACTATCAGCATCTCCTGGGAACTTGTTAGAAATGCGCATTCTCAGAGCTCACCCCAGACTGACTGAATCCAGTTCTGGGTGGATCCTGGCAATCTCAACTCTAACAATCCTTCCAGATGATCCTGGTGCAGGCTACCCTTTAAAAAGTACTGGGTCCCCTCCCCAGAGGCTGTGATTACATTGGTGTAGGGTGCAGCCAGGGCACTGGATTTTGAAAGCTCCCCAGGTGACTCTCTGTGCAGCCACGGTGGACAAGCACTCTCCTAGCAGGCTGTTGAGTAGAACCCTCTGTGGGATGGAAAGGGTCTATATCTGCACAGACCAATACTGGAGCCGGCCATGTGGCTACCAAGCACATGAAATGTGGCTGGCGCAGCTGAGGAGCTAAAGTTTTTATTTTATTTAGTTTTAATTAATTAAAATTTAATTAGCTGCCAAGTGGCTAATAGCTGCCTGATTAGATATCACAGTTCTTTGGCCACAGAGAAATGAAATACTGTCTCATCAGTTGATCTGAAAATGCAAAGGCCTCATTGAGTTAAACATTTAAGGAGATAAGAAAAAATGGTATTCATCAGTGGGATTATTATTAAATCCAAATCAGGTGATAAGTACAGAAAAACAGTGTGGTGGGTCCACACGCCCCCTAATTTCTTCTTATCAGAGCTGAATTTCACAATTTTACTAATACCACGAAGGCTTCCTGAAGAGCATTGTATCCAGCCATCCTCGAACATTCGTGCACATAAGAGTTGCAAGGGATAGTATCTAAAAATCATATTCCTGGGCTCTACCTCAGATGACCAATAGGTCTGAGCTGGGGCCCTGGAAACTGCAAACATCCTGCTGATTCTCATGCTAAAGTTTCAAGGAACAGCCTTTAAGAATCACTGTAACTGTGTTGTTTTACAAATTAAGAAACAAAACTGATTTAGAGTCTGTTTGCACATCCAGAAAAGCTGGAATCACCATGTTTGAATATAATGAACATCGACTTGGGAAACATCTTTATAATACTTTCATGAATTCAACAAACTTTAGAAGCTGTGATATTTGCAAGATCGTGCTAAGCCGGGGGAGAAACGGGTGAACAGGATTCAGCCACTACATTTAACTGATAATATAAATACACTCCATGTTGCTATGCAGTTAATATTCACAGCTGCTGAAGGCGCTGCAGTTCACCTGGGTCGCTGCTGTAAACTCCAATCAGTGCCTGATTTATAGTCCTTTCCACGCTGCACATACATAGGGTCCTTTTTGGTTTGTGGCTACAGCTTTTAACTGTTGTGAGCTCAGCCTTCCCTTCCTGGGTTACAGAAAGCCTTACCTGAACACGTGACCCATGTCATTGAATGCGGCCGCTTTTGTTAATGGTATTGCCGTTTTTCTAGGGTTTCCTATATGTTAGGCAGTTCACACACATTACACATAGAGGGACTGTATAATTAATTGTTCAAACCGAAATGCCTTTGAAAGTAAATGGGAACAACATTAAAATTATGTCAGGGTGTATTGCTAGATGACTACACTAATTGTCAGGTAACACTAATAGCTACACTTAGTTTTCCATTTGTATTGTCAGGGCCAGGGCTCAGACCCTTCAAACCCACTGCACAGACTGGGTCACCAGACCCCTCACATGCCACGCTGGGTCATAGACCTCTCACACGCAGGTCCATGCTAGGTAATTGGGAAAGATCCTGGGAGCCATTGGCAGATGACACGAGCTCAGTCCTCAGTAGTAGTAGCAGCAGAAGCAGCAGTAGCAGTGGCCTCTTGGAGCATCCCAGGGGCACTGGCAGCAACAGCCTCCAGCAGCGATAGCGGCATTCCAGGGACAGGGGCACTGTGGATCACAGTCACTCATCCTTTATACTTAAGTCCATAACCCAGGACACCTGGGTGCACATGCGCAGTTACATTAGACGATAACCAAGGAACACCTGGGCGCACGTGCATATTTACAGCAAATACTCGGCAAGATTCTGAACATCTGAAGGGGCCCTAACCATTTTCCTTCACTTGCCCTATACAGGGTAACAGACCATCAGGGGCAAACCAGCATGTACCATCACCCTATTTAGACATCAGTACTGCCAGGTGAATGAAGATTTTGAGGCCACACAGCTAGTGAGGGGCCAGGACCCCAGTTTGCATCTGCCTGACTCTATATGGGTTGAATGGTGTCCCACAAAATTCATGTCTACCCAGAACCTTGTAACGTGACCTTATTTGGAAATAGGGTCTTTGAAAATTAATTAGTAATTAGTTGAGGTAATATTGGGTCAGAAAGGGTTGTGCATCCAATAACCAGTGTTCCTGTAAGAAGAGAGCAAGAGACACAGAGACTCACAGGGAGAACTCCATGTGACAACACAGGCAGAGACTGGAGAGCCGCATTTAAGCCAGTGACCGCTGAGGATTGCTGGAGCCACCAGAAGCTGGAAAGAGGCACAGAACACATTCTCCTTCACAGCCCTCAAGAACCAAGCCTGCTGCCACCTTGATTTTGGACTTCCGGCCTCCAGAACTGTGAGAGAATAAATCCCTGTTGTTTTAAGCCACCCAGTTTGTGGTCATTTGTTAGAGCAGCTTTAGGAAACTAGTACAGACCCTGAAGGCAGTCATCACTCCCACTACCTCCTGGTAGAGCAGTGCACAGGAGGAGGGTTTGGAGTCTGGAGACCTGAGCTGAAGCCCAGCCTTGTCATTTATTTCTTACGTGATCTTCAGTAAATAAATAACTTTCTCTTGAGGATTAACTTTGTTCATCTGGACAGGTTGTTGTGTTGTTATTATTCTCTTTTGTGCTTCAATGCATGTTTATTTTACGTGGAACATGTTTATTTTACATGGAGCTTTTCCAGGTGCTGGGAATACATAAATAAGAGAAACAGTCCCTTCACTTAAGGAAAATGCAGATTAAAATGTCCGATAAAACATAATCCTTGCTTTCAAAAAATTTATATCTATGGGAAGAAACAGACAAGTAAACAATTACCCCATTTTAGCATAGTGAATACTACTGAAAAACAAAGAAAATCTATTATTTGGCACTGAGCATCATTTCCTGCTACCAAAGTCAAAAGGGAGAGAGGACTTCCTTCTCCTTGCTCCTAGATAGCAAGAGCTCAGCATGAGATCTGGGCTGAGCCAGCTGGGTGCTCCCACCAGGACTTTGAGACTAGAGAACGGAAAGCAACAGCAAGGGAACAATTGAGATTTATCTGCAGATGCTGCAGGGACAGCCATCGTGTCCATGTCCAGACAGCCTGTGTTCCTTCTCCCTGTCCTTCTAGACCAGCCTTGTTTCTCATCCATCCTATATGTCTTTCACTTCAGCCTCCTATGCCCTTGTTATCCTTTCAATGTACCATTTTCTCGTTTAATATTGCCAGACTTGTTTTTTGTTGCTTGCATTCAAGAAGTGTGATTGATGCTAATATGGGAACAAGTATGGGGAACTTACAATTTATAACTCTATATCCTAGCAGCAGCAGAGAGCACGTTGGCCCATTCGATGTTTGCAGGTGAAAAGCTGGCAGCCCTTAGCACAAAGTGGTAAAACTCTAATTAAACTAAGACTTGTCAAGGATGTAAACGAAAACAGTGGAAGAAGAACCCCAGGAGTTCTCTCACCCATAAAATCAATGAGAAAACTGGCAAAAAAAAGAATGAGAATCACCTTTTTCAGAAATCTAGAGATTAACTATAGGCTTGAAGCCATCAGGAGCATTTGCTGAAGAAAAACAGCTAAATCTTGGTAAGAAGAACAACCTTGGGGCATCTTAACTTGCACTAGTCCCATTCCTCCCTCCCCAGCTCCATGGCAGTTTTGAAGATCAACAGCCTGCTGTCACAGTGAAAACCAGCAGCCTACAAGCTGCTGGAGTGGGCAGAATGGAGTTGAAGCTGTGTCAAAGTCTCATCCCTAGAGAGCTGCCACCATTTGACCTGGCTAGGGGTTCCCTGGAGAACCCCCTCACCACAAAGCTGTTTGTGTTTTACATGACTCAGAACTTGCTGAATTCAAAATGCCTTTCCCCTGAGGGCATTTATTGAAAACAATTATAGGCAATTGTGCTGCCTGAGGCAATAGATAAGGGGGTGGGAAACAATAGCCCAATAAAAAAGCTTAGAAGGAAAATCTGGGTAAGGAGATGGGTAAGGAGATGTCAATGCAGGTTTGAAAAGCTATGACAAATTTCTGGGAATCTAGAAGTTCATGTGCTTGTGTAGGCTGTGCTCATGCTCAGGGAAGATCTGAGAAAGCCTTCAGCTCTCACTTTTGGCTAATCTTGAGGCTCTGCACAGGCTGGAAGTAAAGGCTAAGGCACAGTCATCAACTGACTGCCTGAGTATTGAAGGTGTGCCCTGATCTGCACAAAGCATCCCTTGGCAAAACTGGAAGACTTAATGGTTCCAGGTAGTTAAGAAAATCTCTGTCCAAGTGTTAGCTGACCTTTAAGCTAACTGAACAGAATTCAGTGCCCATACATGACAAAGAATATAAACTTTACAGAACTAGTTTAGAAAAGTCACCAAACAAATAAACAGCTGCAACAAACAGGAAAAATAAACCCTGAGGAGGGGGGGAATTTTTATTTCTAGAGTTGCCACATTATATTATTAAAAATATCTAGTTTTAAACAAAAACTTATGAGACATGCAAAGAAACAAGGAAATATGATCCATTTACAGAATAGAAGAATGTGTCCCTGAGATAGCTCAAACGTGGGACTTACTCAACAAAAAATTTAAATCAGCTATTTTAAATATGTTCAAAGAACAAGAGGAAACCACATCTAAAGAACTAAGAAAGGTATGATAATGTCTAAAGAAATAAAGAATTTTAAAAATAAGGTATAAAACATGAAAAAGAACCACATAAAAATTTTGGAGTTGAAAAGTACAGTAATGGAAATAAAAAATTCATCAAAATGGCTAAGCAGCAAATTTGAGCAAACAGGAGACGCAAACTTGAAGATAGGTCAATTGAGATAATATAGTCTGAGGGGAAAAAAGTAAACAAAAAAGAATGAAGAAAAAGGCACAGAGCCTCAGAGACCTGTCTGACACCCTTAAGGATACCAGTATATGCATAATAGGAATGTAGGAAGGAGAAGAGAGAGAGAAAGAGGAAGAAAGAATATTAGAATAAATAATGACCCAAACCTCCCTGTTAAAAAACATAAATCTACACATCCAAGCCATTAAAAAACTTCAAGTAAAGTAAACTCAAAGAGATCCACATAAAGACACATTTTGATGAAACTTTCAAAAGGCAAGGACAGATTCTTGAAAGTAGCAAGAGAGAGGTAACTCATGTAAAAAGAATTATCAATAAGATTAGCAGCTCATTTCTCATCAGAAGGGAATCCTTCAAAATGAAATGAAGGGACACTAGACAATAACTGGAATCTATATGAAGAATAAAAGAACATTAGTAGAGGTAACTATGTAGGTAAATGTATTAGACAATATTAATGTAGTTTTTGTTTGTAACTCCTTTTTTCTCATATCTGATTTAAAAGACAACTATGTAAAACAATATTTACAAGTCCATGTTGATGGGCACAAAATGTATAAAGATGTAATTTGTAACAAGAACAACATGGGGGGCAGAACTATAAAGAAATATATTTCAACTTAACGTAAGTTGATATGAATCCAAAATTGATTTTTATATATTAAGATGCTAATTTTAATCCCCAGGGCACCTACTAAGAAAATAACTTTAAAATGTACAATAAAATAAATAAATAAGGGAAGTAAAATAGTACACTAGAAAATATCTATTTAACAAAAAAGAAGGTAAATAAAGAAATTGAGGGAAAAAAGAGGTATAAGACATAGAAAGAATAGCAAAATGGCAGAATAAAGTTCTTCCTTATCAGCAATTACATTAAATGTAAATGAATTAAAGTCTACAATTAAAAGACAGAGATTTACAGAATAATTTCAAGAAACCACATGATCCAAGTATATACTGTCTACAAAAGACTCATTTTCAAAGATACAAATAGGTTAAAAGTAAAAGGATGGAACAAGATATTCCTTGCAAGCAGTAACCAAAAGAGAGCTGTACTAATACTAGACACATAGTCTTTAACACAAAAATTGTAACAAAAGATGAAGGGCATTTTACAATGCTAAAAAGGGTCAATCCATTGAGAAGATATAATAATTATAATCATATATGCACCTAAAAAGAGAGACCCCAAAATACACGAAGCTATAACTGACATAATTGAAGGGGAAAATAGACAATTCAACAATAATAGTTGAAGACTTCAATACATCTCTTTCAGTAAGGGATATAACAACTACACAGAAGATCAGCAAGGAAATGGAAGATGAAAAACACTATAATACAACTAGACCTAATAGACATTTATAGAGTAATCCAGTCAACCATAGCAGAAAACATATTCTTCTCAATTATACATAGAACATTCTCCAGGATCAGCCATATGTTATGATATAAAACAAGTTTCAATAAATTGACATCTCTCTAACCCCAATGGACTAAAACTAGAAATCAATAACAGAAGAAAAACTGGAAAAATTCACAAATATGTGTAAATCAAACAACACACACCTACAATGCATCAAAGAAGAAATTACAGAGAAAATTAGAAAATGCTTTGAGATGAATAAAAACAAAAACACATAACATAAAAACTATGGGAAGCAATGCTTGGAGGAAAATGTATAGTTGTAAAATCCCACATTCATAAAGAAGAAATATTTCAAATCAATAACCTAACTTTACACTTTAAGGAACTAGAAAAAGAAGAGCAAACTAAGACCCAAAACAAGCAGAAGAAAGTAAATAATAAGGATTACAGTGATGATGAACAAAACAGACAACAGAAAAACAAGAGAAAAACAATAAAACCAAAAGTTAGTTCTTTGGAAAAAATCAACAAAATTTACAAACTTTTAGCTAGACTGACCAAGAAAAGAGAGAAGACTCAGATATTAAAATCAGGAATGGAAGCAGGGACATTACTACCAACTTCATAGGGGAAAAAATGATTATAAGAGAATACTATTAATAATTGTATGCCGACAAATTAGATAACCTTGATAAAATAGACAAATTGCTAAAAAGACAATCTACCAAAACTGAGTCAAGAAAAAATGACTTCTTGAAAATCTGAATAGACCTATAACAAGTAAAGAGAATGAATCAACAATTAAAAGCCTCTCAATAAAGAAAAGCCCAGGACTAGATGATTCACTGGTGAATTCTTAACACTTAAAACAATGAAAAAATAATGAACACCAATCTTTCTCAAACTCTTCCAAAATGTAGAAGAGGAAGGAAAACTTCCTAATTCATTCCATGAAGATTTATACCAAAAATTCAAAGATGGATCAACATATTAAAATCAAACAATGGAAAACACCATATTAATAGAATGAAGTGGAAAAAACATGATTATCTCAATAGATGAAAAAAAAATACCGTTTAATAAAAATAGATGAAAAAAAAATACTGTTTGATCATTTTCATGATCAAAACCCAAAGAAATTAGAATACAGGGGAACTTCCTCAATGTCATCATGAAGGGCACCTCTGAAAAAACCAATAACTAACATCATACTTAATGGTGAAAGTCTAATAGCTTTCCCTCTAAGATCAGGATCAAGAATGTTAGCTCTTGCCATTTCTGTTCCACGTTTTACTAGATGTTTTAGCCAGGGCAATTAGGCAAGAAAAATAAATAAAAGCCATGCATATTGGACAGGAGGAAGTAAAACTATCTATATTTGCTGATGAAATGAACTTATATGTAGAAAATCCTAAGAAATTATAAACAAAGTGTTAAAAATCTGTTAGAGCTAATAAACAAGTTCAGCAAGGTTGCAGGATACAAGATCAAGACACAAAGAGTAGTTGTATTTCTACACACCAGCAATGAACAATCCAAACATGAAAAGAAAACAATTCCATTTATAATAGCTTCAAAAATAATAAAATACATAGGAATAAATTTAAGAAAATAGTGCAAGACTTGTACACTGAAAACTACAAAATGTTGTTGAAAGAAATTAAATAAAACCTAAATAAATGAAAAAGCATTCTGTGTTCATGGATTGGAAAATTTAAACATGTTAAAATGACAATTTGGCAATACTCCCCAATGTGATCTACAGATTCAATGTAATGCCTATCAAATTTTTAGTGGGTTCTTTTTGCAAAAATTGAAGAGCTAATCTTAAAATCTGTATGAAAGTGCAATGAGGACCCAAAGAGCCAAAACGATCTTGAAACCAAAACAGAGTAGGAGGACTTACACTTCCTGATTTCAAAATTTACTACAAAACTACAGTAATCAACACAGTATGGTCTTGGCATGATGATAGACATACAGATGAATAGAATAGACTTGGGAGTCCAGAAATAACCCAATATATCTAATGGCCAATAGCTGTTTCAGCAACAATGCTAAGGCAATTCCATGGGAAAAAAAAAATAGTCTTTTCGATAAATGGTGGTCAGACACCCAATATCCAAGGGAAAAAAAACAAAAAACAAATTTTACCACAAACTGGAAGAATTGCTTCAAATGGTTGGAAATAATGTGTAAAATGATCAAGTGCTTTCTCAGCCCCTGAAAACACTGACTAGGGAAGGTTCACTCACTTGTCTTGTTCAATGACTTTTACGGTAATAATTGTTTTAAAGAAACATAAACAAAGTGCATAAAAGTGCAACAACGTAGTTTCAGGGCTTGGATTAGGCAATGGTTTCTGAGATGACACCAAAAGCACAAGCAACCAAAGAAAAAGATAAATTGAACTTCATCAAAATTAAAAACATTTCTTCCTCAAAGGCAACTCTCCAGAAATTAAAAAGACAACCCACAGAATGAGGAAAAATATTTGCCAACTATATACCCATTAAAATTTTAGTATCTAGAACATATAAAGAACTCCTAGCATTCAACAACAAAAAGACAAAAAAACCCAGTTTAAAAAAATTTGCAAAGAATCTGAAAGATGTTCTTCCAAAGAAGATATACAAAAAGTCAATGAGCACCTGAAAAGATGCTCATGTCATTCATAATTACAGAAACAGAAATCAAAAGCACAATGAGATACCCCTTCACACCCATAAGGATGGCTAGATTCAAAAAGTCAAGTACAGTTGTCCCTCAGTATCCCCAGGGGATTGATTTCAGGGCCCTCCATGATACCAAAATCTGTGGACGTTCAAGTCTCTTATATAAAGTAGTGTAGTATTTGCATACTTCCTATGCACATTCTCTGTTTATTTTAAATTATCTCTAGATTACTTATAACATCTAATACAACATAAATGTTATGTAATTTGGTATTATTCTTTATTTTTTGCTTGTATTTTTTCATTGTTGTATTGTTAATTTTTACTTTTTTTCAACCTGTGGTTCATGGAATCTGCAAATGTGGAACCTGAAGATACAGAGGGCCAACTGTAATAGGAATGACTGTAGTAACACAAATTGTTGAGATTGTAGAAAAATTGAAAACCTCAAACAATGCTGGTGGGAATATAACATGGTGCAGCTACTTGGGAAAAAAGTTTGACAGTTCTTCAGAAATTTAAACACAGGAACAGAAGGCTGCAGAGTGACCCACAACTGGAGATCCAGGCAGAAGCCCCAGGCAGCCTCCTCCCACCCAAAGAGAAGGCAGGAGAGAACCACAAACATTGCTTCTGAGCAGATGGTCCACCGCAGCCACCACCACAGCTACTGCCACTGCAAGGATGGCTCAACACCACAGCAGCAGCTGGTACCACCCTGCAGACAGCCCGCCACTCACTTGACTGCGTTGACACAAGGAGAGTCAACAGCACAACCTGCAAAAGAGAGGAAGTCTTTCCTCTCAAAGCCTACTCCAGAGTAACAGAAGAAGCAACTGCTCTAGTAGATGACCCCAGTGTAGTAACAAAGAGATACTAGAAGTATGAATAAATAAGAAAATATGACACTATTAAGGGAATACAATAATTGTCAAGTACCAGACCCCATAAAGCAAGAAACTTTGAAATGACTGAAAAGGAATTCCAAGCAACAATCTTAAGAAAACTCAAAGAAATAAGAGAATACTCAATTAGAGAACACAGTGAAACAAACAAAAAATCAAGGATATGAAGGAGGTAATTTACAAAGAGATTTATACCTTAAAAAAGAATGTACCAGAACTCCTGGAACTGAAGGATTCATTCAATGAAATAAAAAACACAACAGAGAGCTTAAGCAATGAGTTAGAGCAAGCAGAAGAAAGAATTTCAGATCTCACAGACAGTCTTTTTGAAATAAGCCTGGCAGAAAAGAAAAAAAAAAGGAAAAAGAATTTTAAAAAATGAAGAAAATCTAAGAGAACTTGAAGACAACATGAAGTGCACAAACATTCGAATCATGGGTGTTCCAGAGGTAAGGAGAAAGGAAAAGGCATTGAAAACCTATTCAATGAAATAATAAAGGAAAACTTCCTAGGTATAGGGAGAGACATGGACCTTCAGATCCAGGAAGCTCAAAGATTCCCAAGCAGATCTGATCCAAAAAGATCCTCTCTCTGAGACAAGTTATAGTCAAGCTGACAAAGATCAAAGACAAAGTGAGAATTCTAAAAGCAGCAAGAGCAAAGTGTCAAGTCATCTATATGGGAGTGCTTATCAGACTGACAGCAGACTTCTCAACTGAAATCTTATAGGCCAGAAGAAAATGGGATGATATATTCAAAATACTAAAAGAAAAAAACTGTCAGCCAAGAATACTATACCTAGCAAGCCTATCTTTCAGAAATAAGGGAGAAATAGTATATTCCCAGACAAACAAAAACTGCAGGAGTTCACCACAACATGACAGCCCTACAAGAAATTCTCAAGGGAGTCCTGTATCTAGATTCTGAGAAATGATAATTGGTATAATTTTCTTGTGAATACACAAGAAAGAACAAAACCCACAAGTAAAACAAAAATGCAAACTAGAAAGAGAAAGAAACCAAATCTTACCACCTAAAAATTCAACAAGCATTGAAGACAAGTAATATACGTGGAAGAAAGGACCAAAAGATATTTAAAATACCTAAACAAAAATTGATAAAATGCCAGGAATAAGACAATACCTTTCAATAACAACCCTAAATGTAAATGGATTAAACTCCCCACTCAGACACAGACTGATTGGATTAAATAGCTAGACCCAACTATATGCTGTCTTCAAGAGACTTACCTCACCTGAAAAGACACACACAGACTTAGTGAAGGGATGGAAAAAGATATACCATGCAAATGGAAACCAAAACAAGTAGTAGCTAAAATAGACTTTAAACCAAAATCCATAAAAAGAGACAAAGAAGGCCCCTGTATAATGATAAGGATCTATCCAGCAAAAAGATATAGCAATCATAAATATGTGTGCACCCAACACTGGAACACCCAGATATATAAAGCAAACACTATTAGACCTAATGAAAATGATAAATGCCAATACAGTAATAGTGGGAGACCCAACCACCCCTCTCTCAGCACTGGACATATCATCTAGGTAACAAATCAAAAGAGAAACACAGAATTTACACTACACTTGAGACCAATTGGACCTGGCAGATATCAATAGAACATTTCATCCAACAACTTCGGAATATACATTCTTCTCATCAGGACATGGAAGATTCTCCAGAATAGACCACACATTAGGTCATAAATCAAGTCTCAGCAAATTTAAAAAAATCAAAATCATTTCAAGTATCTTTTCAGACCACAGCAGATTAAAGCTAGAAATCAATAACAAGCAAAACTCTGGAAAATCTACAAATACATGAAAATTAAACAACAAGCTCCTGAACAACCTATGGGTCCAAGAAGAAATTAAACAGGAAATGAAAAAATTCTTGAAACTAATGAAAATAAAGACACATCATACCAAAACATGTAGGATACTGCAAAAGCAGTACTAAGAGGGAAGTTTATTGCAATAAATGCTAACATCAAAAGAATAGAAAGACTTCAAATAAACAACCTAAGATTACACCTAAAAGAACTAGAAAAACAAGAACAACCCAATCCTAAAAGTAGAAATGGAAAGAAATTATTAATATCAGAGCTGAACTAAATGAAATAGAGACACAAAGAAATAATATAAAAGACAAATTAAACAAAAAGTTATGTTTTTGAGAAGATAAACAAAACAGATGAGCCATTAGCTAGGTTAATGAAAAGGAGGAGGAGGAGGGGAGGAGGGGGAGGGGGAGGGGGAGGAGGAGGAGACCCAAAAAACAAAGATCAGAAATGAAAAAAGAGACATCACAACCAATACCATAGAAATACAAAGAATCATAAATAACTATTTGACAACAAATATGAAAATCTGGAGGAAATGGATACATTTCTGAACACATACAAACTACCAAGACTGAACCAAGAAGAAATAGAAACCCTAGAAAGATCAATAACAAGCAATGAGACTGAGACAGGAATCAGCAGGCTCCCAACACAGAAAAGCCCAAGACTGGATGGCTTTATTGCTGAATTCTACCAAACCTTTAAAGAGGAATTAATACCAATCTCTTCAAACTATTCAAAAAAATTGAAACAGAGACCTTTCTCCCTAACTCATTCTGTGAGGCCAACATCATCCAGATACCAAAACCAGAAAAGATAAAACAACAATGAAAAAAGAAAACTACAAGCCAGTATCTCTGATGAACACAGACACAAAAATCCTCAACAAAATATTAGGAATCAGAATACAGCAATACATCAAAAAAATTACACACTGTGATCAAGTGGGATTCATCCCAGGGAGATATGGATGGTTCAACATATGCGAGTCAATAAATGTGATACACCACATCAACAAAATCAAGAACAAAAATCATATGATCATCTCAATAGACGCAAAAAAAAAAAAAAAGCATTTGATAAAATTCAACATCCCTTCATGGTAATGGCTCTCAGCAAATTAGGTATAGAAGGAAAATATCTCAACACAATTAAAGCCATATATGACAAATGTGCTGCCAGTGTCATCCACGGGGAAAAGCTGAAAGCTTTCGCCTTAAGAACAGGAACAGGACAAGGATGCCCACTCTTACCACTCCTATTTAACATAGCATTGGATGTAATAGGCAAAGCAATTGGGTAAGAGAAAGAAATAAAGGGTACCCAGTTTGGAAAAGACAAAGTCAAACTCTCTGTTTGCATATGACATGATCCTATATGTAGAAAAACCTAAAAACTAACAAAACCTCCTAATGCTGACAAACAATTTCAATAATTTCAAAAAAAGGATACAAAATCAACACTCAAAAATCAGTAGCATTTTTATACTCCAATAATGAACTAGCAGAAAAAGAAATCAAGAAAGCAAGCTCACTTACAATGGTCACACACAAAAATAAATAAATAAATAAATAAAATACTAAGAAATGCTTAGTATTTAAAGAATGTTAAACGTGGAGTTACTGTATAACCCAGCAATTCTACTCCTGAGTCCATACCCAAGAAAAATGAAGATACGTCCACACAAAAACTTGTACACAAATTTTTATAGCAGCATTATTTATAATAGCCAATACTGTTATAATAGCCAAAAGTGGAAACAGCCCAAATGTCCATCCACTGATAAAGGGTGGTATATCCAAACAATGGAATATCATTCAACAATAAAAAGCAGAGAAGTACTGATCAAAAGTACAGCATGGATGACCCTCAGAAACATTAAGTGAAAGAAGCCAGTCACAAAAGCCCATGTATTGTATGATTCCATTTACATGAGATGTCTAGAACAGACAAATCGACAGGAACAGAAAGTAGATTAGTGGTTCTAAGATAACATTTAATTCTGGGACCTCTGCCGATCACTGATTTGAGAATGGATGTATGCAGGTCAGATGGCAAATGATGTTGAAGCCAGGTCCACCTCAGGTTTTCAGGGGTGAGGCCTTACTTCCTTGGTTCCTAAATTGGAATTGAAATACTTTCAGTAACTGGCAGAATTACCACATTGGCTCCCCGATCCATAGATTAAATTCTCTTCGAGTAAGAAGGGTGAAATGGAAATCTTGGGGCTCCCCTTCCATCTCCAAGTAGTAAATCTGAAGCAACGTGATATCCCTGGGGGATTTACAGAGGTGGAACACCATCAAAGACTTGAAAAATACATGGAGGGTGGTTCTTGTCACATTCTTATTGGCTTTTCTAGTTTGGTGAGTGTAGAAGACAAATTGATCTTGGAGGACACGCTTGAAACATCATGAGTTCCACCAGGTGTTTCCAGCAGCAGCTGTTCCAGATGTGGTCTCCTTATTACTGTGCAGCTATTGATTGGAAAAATGCTTTTTTCTCTACCAGCAGACAGAAAGTACAAGAAGCAATAGGTGGCTTTCATGTAGCAGGAACAGAAGTATACCATTGTTGGCATGCCCTAACACATTGAGCTCTTTGCTACATTTCAGACTACAAGGACATTTTTAAAAATAGCTCTTGGCTTGCTCCTGGCTCTGGTGGACATGGGATATCAGGGGAGCATATGTCACAATCTGCCCCTCATGAGCACTGTGAAATCTGATCTACTTCATCATGGAATAGGATGTGGCCAGTAGCCTGCTATCTTTTAGCAGAAGTGGTATTTATAGGATTAGTCCTGATAGGGCACTCATATATTATCTGAACACGTTATTAACATTTCCAGCATGTCTACACCTCCTGTGCTGTAGCCCTTACTTCAATACCTAAGGTACATGGAGTCTGCTTCATTACCTGCCGACCGAGGAGGGAAATAATTCAAGCCCACTTTCAGGCGTCTTTACCCAACATGCTCGCACTAGCCAGATGGGACCTCCCTGGTGTTATAGCCCTACTGGAAGCTTGATGGAGGATAGTGGAGAAGAAAAACATCTCCCAGGGGCCATAACTTTGAGAAGCACATGGTGTTGTTCTCTTGCAGCCTGGGAGAGATTCAGCCTGGGATCTACACTCATTCACCCACTGGCCAGTAGATTGTCCAATGACCAGAGTCTTAGATGGAAGAAAGTGGAAGACCACTTACAAAGTTGAGGGAAAAGATTTGTGGGTGAACTTCTCTGTACCCAGATTTTAAAATAGCATTTGAGTCTTGTGTGAATGTCCCTCTGCAGAGGAAGTCTTAATAGCCAGAAGAAGGACAAGATCTGCCCTGTGGTGCCAGCCAACTTCCCTCCTAGCTACTCCAATGCCTGCTGGACAGTTCATGGTCACAGTGGTCATGTGCATTCGGGGGATCCATCCCCAGGCTCATAAGGCTGGTAAGTCTATTACCACCTCCAGGTACTGATTCATCAACAACAGCAGCAGCAGCCACCATCCCTGACCTCCAGGAAGGACCAGATGATCAGATGATAGCAGTTGATCAATGCCCCCCTCTTCCATCCCAGGAGAAGCACCATTTGTCCTCCCTGGAATAGACACATAGTTTGAATATGTTTGCTTTCTCTGCCCATCTCGCTTCTATCAATAATACCACCTGGGTTATCACCAGGTGTTCTTTCTGTCTGAAGGATGAGTTCATCGTAAAAGAGATAAGGAAAGGAGCTGATGCCTACAAGATGCGTGGGTCACCACCTCCCCCAGCATCCACAAGCATTCAGTCTGATGGAAGGATCCTGCTGAACGTTCATTTACTACACCTGAAAGGTTAGGGACTGTCTTACATGGTGTGGAATGTTCTGGGAATCACAGGCTTAGGACCAAGGGAGGGAAATGAGGTGGCTTTTCTAACAATTATACCCAACAAGCGTGTTGTAACATTGTTGTCCCATGCTAGAATCCTGGCCAGACTTTTCATGTAAAGAGAGAGCCATGCTGCTTCCTGCTCTTTGATCTTCCAGGTTTTCCAGAGCTCCTGGCAGCCTCCTGAGTCCCAGTCCATCTGTGACCCTCTCCCCATTCAATGTACTACCAACAAGTCTCTTTCACTTAAGAGAGCCAAGCATAGTTGTTCTGGTTGTAGCAAGAATACTGGCTGGTAGGGTGGTTTTGCACCACAGGCTGTGAGAGTCCCCAGGCAGGAAGCACCAGCACTCCAGAGCAAGTGTCTGAGCTCACTCACGCAGGCTGCATGGCCAAGGAACATGGTCTTTCATAAATGATTTGGCTACTCTACCTCCTAAGAACAACAAAAAGAATTTTAGTGTTGGCACGTTTTACAGGGGAGCAAGAAGGGAGGTTAAGATGTTTTTCTAGGATGTTCTTTATAAAACTTTCCTGATACAAAATCCCTCTTTTCAAGGATTTGGGGTAGGCCCTTTATCCCCACCACCTTTATTTTTTCAGTGTGCAAAGATTGTGCCTGCAGTGCTGCTGCCTTGGGCACCTACTCAAGGCCTTTTCAACTGGATAATCAAAAGCTGTAAGGTGTTAATAGAAAGATTAGCACTTAATAGAGTGCTGCTGGTAGTAGAAGAATTGAAAGCACATTGCCATGGGTTAAATGTGTCTCCCAAAAGTGCATGTATTGGAGACTTGACCCCCATAGTGACAGTGTTCAACAGGTGGGGAATTCAATGATGGTAATTGAAATGGGGGGCCATTAAGAGGTGATTAGATTGTGAGGACTGTGCCCTGGTGCATGGAGTAGTGGGCATGGTTCTGATGGCTTTAAAAGGGGAGTCAGTGAGAAAGTTAGCTCTGTTGCTCAGCCTGTTCTCGCCATGTGACACCCCACATTGCTGTAGAAAAGGACCTCACCAGACATGTTCCCTGAACTTTGGACTTCTCAGCCTCCAAACTGTAAGAAATAAATTTCATTCCTTTATAAATTACCCAGTTTCAGGTATCCTGTTATAAGCAACTGAAACAGACTAATGCACACATGGTGGTAAGACGGAGCATCTTTGGAGAGGTAAGTATCAAATGAGCTCCTGACATTGCATGTTATGCTAGGTCAAACTTGATTTTGAACACAGACCTTTATGTTTGTTCCTGGATCTAGTTTAGGAATTTTTCCTCTTCACCAGGATGTCTAAAACACCATCCCACAAATAAAGGTTCTTATGTGGTAAGTGGCTTGTAGATGGTAGGTTACAGATTTAGAACTAAAGTATAGATTTCTTTCCCCTCACAACAGTGCTCTGTGTTTTGGAGTGAATTGCCAGACTCTGCAGTCCCTTCCCTCAGTAGTGGCACATCAGAGGAGAGAAGGGAGCAGAGGGGAGAGTGATGTGCACTTAGATTCAGATGCTGTGGCACTGAGTGTTCTGTGGTCTTAAATAAGTCTCTCTACCTCCCTGTGCCCCACTTCCTTTCTGTAAATCAGAGGAAGAAGGAAATTGCAGGAGGCTGTCCTTTTTCTATGACCTGGTTGTGTTCTGGGGAAACTATATGAAGAAAGAAGTTAATCTATTTTATCTTGCATGTTTTACCAACACATTCTCTTGAAGAATTTTTAAATTATCACCATCGTTCAGGTTCACAAGTGCTTTATTTTGATAGACATATATTTGAGAATTCAACAATTGGTCTTATACTCATTATTATTCGACCATAATCATTAGGGTTTGAAACCATTTATAATCCCATAATACAAAAGAGTGGAGAGTATGTCTCTGATCTATGCAAGTTATTTTCTGTGAAAATGGAAGGCTTGGACAGCCCTGGATTAAACCCCTGGTTGGCAGGAGCATGTGCTCAGGACAGCCCTACATGGACAGTGGGAGAAACCAAGGTGCACAGGTAGAACCAGTAAGAGCAAGCCAGTGAGCATTACTGTGGCTCATAAGCACAAAAGAAGACACTGAAAAGTATGCGTGGGACCCAGGGAATAGTATTACAAGCATGCGGGCCAA
Organism: Cynocephalus volans; assembly: GCF_027409185.1. NCBI lineage: Eukaryota > Metazoa > Chordata > Mammalia > Dermoptera > Cynocephalidae > Cynocephalus > Cynocephalus volans. Next base: position 70,525,615 of record NC_084472.1, read on the forward strand.
CCACTCAGCTTAGGTGTTAGTGCTGTGCCAGTGTTGCTGGAGGCTCTTAGATAGCCTCCTTGATGCCAGTCCTTCTCCTTTCTTCCAGAGGCTACCACATCCTAATTTTGTGTTCATTATTGACTTAATTTCCTTTATAATTTTCCCACATAACTATGTATTCTTAAACCATATATTGCCAAGTCTTGCATATTTTTGAAATTCCTGTATGTAGTATAATAATGTAAGTCATCTTTTTAATTCAAGTTTATGTTTGGATGTCACCCATGGGGGTGGATTTCATTCATTTTCACTGTGATACGGAATTCCACTGCATAAATACAGAGTGATATATTTACCCATAGGAGGATATTATTTTTTCTCTTTTTTTATCACACACATATTATCTTAATATTATTTAGACATACATAATCATTATACATTATTATTCATAAGTTGTAAATATCCTCTGTGTACAGGCTCCAATACGTAAAAGATTGAATTGCGAGTTGGTTAATTTTCTATATAATTTCTTTAGAAACCAAAGATTTGGGAGCTGAAGTTATTACCAATCTCTTTCAACCTCATTAGGCCTTCCTTTAACAGTAACCTGTTCCTCAAATAATATTTCTCCCAACTGTGACACCAGCTCAGTGCCAATGATATCAAATGATACTTTTTGACATCATAACATCAACTGACATCAAGTGTAATTTAACCTGAAGCCATCCCTTTATTAGGTTGGTAACGTCATTTATCAAATGTCTTTTCTTTCACCTTTCTTGATTTCAGTTATTAAAACAACATCCCACTTTAGTGTGCTCATTTGTAAAATGGCAATGTGTCTGTTATAAGAAATGTCCTATGAAGATGATCTCAAAGCACTTTGGGATGAACAGAACGTTCTATAAATGGGGATTGAAAATAATCAAGACATTCATGGATCCTAACAGGCTACAGAAATACCACAGCAACAAATGAACAATAATTGCCACATTGCAGGCTCCTTCTCCAGCTGCACTCTCATGCAACCCCAGTGCATGCTGTCCTTGGAGGGAGCCGGGGCAGGCAGGTGTGCAGATCCAGGGCAGGAGGGTGCGCAGAGCCAGGGCAGGCGGGCGTGCAGAGCCAGGGCAGGAGGGTGTGCAGAGCCGACGCAGGAGGGTGTGCGGAGCCAGGGCGGGCAGGTGTGCAGAGCCTGTCCTGAAGGAGGTGTGGTTGGGGCCTCTTGCTGCCCCTCCTCTCTGCCCCCTCTCACTTATTCGTGGAGATGTGCTCAGCATGATACTAGAGCCCCTTCACAGACATCGTTGTTCTGGGCACCCCACCCACAAACCAGTTGCTCCAAGTAACCCAGTAAAATTTTTCTCTGCAGAAACTGCCTGTGGTACCAAAGACCCTACCTTAATGGATACCCGGCTGAGGCCAGTGCAGGAGATGAGATTGTTGGAGAATCGTAACATAGTTCACCCTCTGAAAACCAAAATCAAGAATCCAACGGCAGGGCCAGGCACCTGTGTCACAGAGTCCGTACAAGCTAATACAGAATGTGTGGTTTCCCAGTTATTTTAAGAGATGGCCACAAGGCAGATGTGGCCACAGCCCGCTTCCCCATGGCACATAGTCAGAGGCTAGAAAGGGTTCACAGGATCTGTTGGATTCCATGGGGACTGGAGGTGCAAATGTCAATAATTATCCCAAATTCTTGATCCAGGAGCATGTCAGTGTGAGAGAGAAAGAAATGTTTCATTTTGTAGGGAAGTCCTGTGGCCTGACCAATCTCATGATGGGTCTGCTGGCTTGAGACCCTCCTCAGTGGGAACATCTTCTCCAGTGGTGGGGAGGGCTGTGGGGTGGCAGAGTCTGTCCCGAGTGCTGAAGGGAGTATGTCCCCTCTGGAAAGAGAGGAAGAGCAGGTGCAGAGCAGGGAGCGGGTGGGAGGGAGACCCTTCCTTACATCCAGACTCCCTTAGGGGCTAGAGACTGACGGTACTAGGCACCTCTGTGGATCTGAGCTTTTCTTGTCTCCCAAGTCAGCCAGAACTGGACTATCTCAGTAAGACATTCAGAAAGGCTCTAATCATTGCCTTAATTAAAGTCTAGGTATTTTAGAACTAGTTCCCATGCACTGAGTGATTTTAGAGCTTTTCTTTTTCTTTGACATCTTTGAAGGGTAATCTGGATGCTGGAGGGTTGTGCTCTGGCTTCGCAAACTCGGTTTGTTTCCATAGTTACAAGACACTGTGCTCCCGACCCACACTCCATCAGGAGGGGTGCTCTGGCTGCCTGGTAACGGCTATATCGTTTTCCAAATTTGCAGACCTCCTTAACACCATCCAAATACTAGAAAGGTGGCTGACCACCTGTTTTGTGCACTAGCTGGCAGTCCTAATTTTGATATAAGTATTTTGCAGGAAGCAAGGTAAAGGATATTTGCACTATAAATTACAAATGTCGAAGCATAACCCCCCCATAAATGAAAACATCATGGGAAAAGGTGAGGGTGCAGGAGAGTGTGGGCAGTCGCTGCAGTGCCCTGGGGGGTTTGCTCCTGCCCAGGCTCACTCTGTTAGTCCAGCTCTCTTCTTGGAAAAGGGCAGCCTGTCAGGGAGGCTGTATGCTGTGATGGTCAAGGGCCAGACAGTAGATCTGAAAGATCTGGATGTAAATCTTTGTCTTACTAGCTGTGGACAATTATTCTCTCTCAACTGCAGTTCCCTTGTCTGTGAAAGAAGCCACTGTCGCAGCTTTGTGGAGAGGATTAAATGAGATAAGTGATGGATTTAGTATGGTATATATTATGCACTCGATACGTGATCATTGCCGTTCTCTGCACTGTTGTTTCAAAAAGCCATCAACTCAGGTGATACAAAACAGTGCGAGATGTGTTGGTGTACAGGACATGTTCGGTGGAGATACAGACTCCCATAATGAAATGATGGTGGTGATGACGACGGTGATGATAAAATGATGGAGGTATAAAAGTGTAGGGCATTTTACGTAAATTTGGTTGCACTTGCTCCAGTTAATGAGAGGCTGTGTAGCACACCATTGCAAGTGGGGTCCTAGAGCCAGAACACATGAGTCCGGATCTTGGCATTGCCTCGTAACAGATGCATAATCTTGGGTAACCAGCTCACAGTTTGCTGTGTGTGTCTGGTTTTCTCATCAGTACAGTGGAGATGAGAGTGGTATGTACCTCAATGGGCTGTTAACAAGAATAAGTGCACTAATATTTACACAAGGCTTAGACCAGCACCTGCTACCTCAGGAACACACTCCAGTGCACTGAGGTCGGGCACCCTTTGACACACACAGAAAACAACCATGTTCTTCCATCCCTCACATACCTCTGAATCCACTTGGTGAGCTATTTCCTGCCACCTTGGATAAAATCTCATGCTGGTTCTCTTAACTTCTTCACTCTTAAATTATACAAAGTTCTTTGGTCAATTCTTGAAGTAGTAATATCCTTACTTCAGAAATTAAAGTGCCTAGTCCCATATGATAAAGTATGAGCTTCATTTAAAATTAGTGTCTCTCTTCCTCCAGTTTGGTGGCTTAAGAGTGAATTTGTAGCTTTGGCTAAGGACATTAATCGTGAAATTGACCTTTTTTTATCATCTCCTTTCAAAGTCCCCCATAGGTCTAGCACCTCGCATGGATGCGGCAGTAGCTGATACCTATTTTCTTGAGGCCTCAGCTAAAACTGGGATAAGAAGAATCCCATCCCTCCCCAGCTTTATTAGGATATAATTGACAAATAAAAATTGTATATATTTACAGTGTACAATGTGATGCTTTGACATATTTGTGAATTGTGAAATGACTAAATCAAGCTAATTAACATACCCATCACCTCACATACTAATCTTTTTTTTTATAGTGAGAACATTAAAGATCTATTCTCTTAGCAATTTACAATACATTATTATTACCTGTCGTCACCATGCTGTACAGTAGATCTCCCAAACTGTCTAACTGGGAGTTTGTATCCTTTGACCAACATCTTCCCGTTTGGCCTTCCCTGCTTTCTGTTTCTATGAATTTGACTTTTTTAGATTCCACATGTAATTGAGATCACACAGTATTTGTCTTCCTGTTTATGGCTTATCCCACTTAACATAACGTCCTCCAGGTTCATCCATGTTGAATAATATCTTACTGCGTATATATACCACAATTTTTTATCCATACATGGACGCTTGAGTTGATTCCTTATTTTGGCTATTGTAAATCATGCTGCAATGAACAGAGGAGTGGAAATATCTCTTTAACTTGCTGGTTTCATTTCCTTTGGATGTATACTCAGAAGTGGGATTGCTGGATCATATGGTTGTTCTAATTTTAGTTTTTCGAGGACCCTCCATACCGGTTTCTATAATGACAGTACTAATTTACCTTCCCACTGACAGTGGGCAGGGATCCCTTTTCTCCACATCCTTGCCAGCACTTGTGATCTTTTGTCTTTTTGATAGTAGCCATCTAAACAGGTGTGAGGTGATATCTCATTGTGGTTTTGATTTACATTTCCCTGATGATTAGTGATGAGCATTCTTTCACAGACTCCTTGGCCACTCGTACGTCTTCTTTTCAGAAATGTCTGTTCACACCCTTAGCCCATTTTTAAATCAGGTTATTTGTTTTCTTGCAATTGAGTTGTTTGATTTTCTTATGTATTTTGGATATTAACCCCCTTATTGGGTATATGGTTTGGGAATTTTTTCTCCCGTTCCGTGGGTTGTCTCTTCACTCTGTTGATTGTCTCCTTTGTTGTGCAGGTGCTTTTTAGTTTGATGCAGTTCCGTGGCTATGTTTGCTTTTGTTGCCTATGCTTTTGAGGTCATATCCAAAAAGTAGAATCCCATTTTTAATACTGTTATAATACAACAAATATGACATTACTACTATCAAAATATATTGCTCTTAAATGACAAATCCTCAATTTTACCCCCTTTATTGGGAATCTAATGAGCCATATAAAAATAGTATTTTTATCTTCAATTATCCATATCCATTCCAATAAAGGATTTCCAGATTTAGCAAATAAAAATACAAAAAATCCAGTTAAATTTGAATATCAAACAAACAACAAATAATTTTTGGCCTAAGTATGTCCTATGCCATATTTGGGGAATATTCATACTAAACAAGTATTCATTGTTAATCTGAAATTTAAATGTAACAGGATGTCCTATGCAGTCAGTTCTCCGTATCCGTGAGTTTCACTTCACACCCTCGGGTTCAACCAACTGCACACTGAAAATTTTTTTTAAAAAAATGCATCTTTCTTGAACATGTACAAACTTTTTTCCCTTGGCATTATTCCCTAAACAATAGAGCATAACAACTGTTTACATAGCATTTACATCATCTTAGGTATTATAAGTAATCTATAGATGATTTAAAGTATACAGGAGGATGCGTGTAGCTTATACAAAAATACTACACCATTTTCATATATCAGGGACTTGAGCATCTGTGGATTTTGGTATCTGCAGGAGTTCCTGGGACCAATCCCCCATGAATACCGAGGGATGACTGTATTTGGTCTGGCAACCCTATTCCAGTAATTCTTTCATCTGAGGTAGTTTGGATTTTCAAGCCTATATTAAGTAGGACTTTTTGGTTGCAAATAACAGAACACCCAGTTACAAGCACCTTAATCAATGAGAAATTAGTATTATCCCACAGCATAAGAAATTGAGAAGAGAGTCGTTCCATGGACGGTTAAACATGTGGCTCAGTGTTTAGGTTCTAGGTCAAATTTTCTGATGTTCTCTTGGCTTCCCTTCATAGGTCATAAGCAAACTCCAATATCACATTCTCTCACACAACATCTCAATGGTTATGACCCAACCCTGGGATGTCCCTTTTTTAATTAATTTTTTAATTTTTAGATAAGTGTAGATCCATATGCAGTTGTGTGTAATAATACAGAAGAACCCCAGGTACTGTTTACCCACTTTCCCCCAGTGCTATCATGTTGCAAAACTAAAGTACAGTATCACAATGAGGATATTGATATTAATATAATTCACCAATACTATTCAGATATCTCCAGTTTTACTTACTCCTTCGTATGTGTGACTATTTAGTTCTGTGCAAATTTATCACATGCATAAACTGTTCAAGATATGGGACAGTTCCATCATCAAAAGGACCTTGAATATCCCCTTCTATAAGTACGTCCTCCTGCCTCCCATTACCGCTCCCCCATCCCTAATTCCTCGCAACCATTAATCTGTTCTACATTTCTCTATTTTTGTCATTTCAGGAATTTTACGTAAATGAAATCATACAGTATGTTAGCCTTTGGGGATTGCTTTTATCGGTCAGTATAATTCTCTTAAGATTCATCCAAGTCATTGTGTGTATCAATAGTTTATTCCATATTGTTGCTGAGTAGTCTTCCATGGTATGGATGTAACAACATCTGCTTAACCATTCACTCATTGAAGAACACCTGTTTTGTATTAAATTTTTGACACATGAATAAAGCTGCTATGCACGTTCATTTATGATTTCTGTAATGTTTTGTAATATTGATTTATTAGTGTTTTTGAGTGTATCTCTTTACGTAGTTTTCTTAGTGGTTACTCTAACCATTGCATATATATTACAATATATACATGACTTATCACAGTCTATCGGTGTTAGCATTTTTATCACTTCAAGTGAAGTGTGGAAATCTCCCTTCCGCTAGGCTCCTTTACCTTCCTCACTTTTTAAACGTCATTGCCTTGTGTATCAGATTGTATTATAATATTCAAAAAATAATAAAATGTGATTTATAAAATACATGAGGAGAGGGATAGTCTATCGTATGTACACATTTCTGCCCTTTAATTGTCCTTGCGTACTTCCTGATGCTCCAGGGTTTTTCCTTGTATCATTTTCTTTCTGTTTGAAGAAATTCCTTTAGCCATTTTTAAAAATAAATGTCTGGTGACAAATTATTTTAATTTTCCTTCACCTGAGAATGTCTTTATTTCCCTTTCATTTCTGAAGAATAGTTTTACCAGATATAGAGTTGGTAACTGACATTTCTTTCCTATCAGTACTTGAAAAATGTTGTGTCATTTCCTTCTGGCCCCCATGGTTTCTGATGAGAAATCTGCTGTCACTTGAATTTGTGTTCACTTATAGTAAATGTGTGATCTCTTTCTGGCACCTTTCAAGATTTTCTCCTTGTCTCTAGTTTTCAGAACTTTAATTATGGTGCCCTGGCATGGATCTCTTTGGGTTTATCCCAATTGGGATTTTCTCAGCCTCTTGAATCTGTTGGTTTATGTATTTCACCAAAATTTGGAAGTTTTCAGCCATTATTTTGTTGAGCATCCTGTTAGTTCCACTGTCTTTTTTTCTGGAAGTGCACTAATATGAATGTTGGATCTTTTGTTATTTTCCCACTGGTTTCTGTGTCTCTGTTCATTATTTAGATCTATTTTATCTTTGTTGTTTGTACTGGGTAAATTGCTTTGCTCAATCCTCAAGTTTTTTCTATTTTATCCTGTCATCTTCTCTTTACTATTGAGCTCATCATTGAATTTCTAAATTTGTTATTGTATTTTTCAGTTCTGTAATTTCCATGTTGTTCTTTTTAAAAACTTTTATTTGGGGGGCAGGATTTTCTATTTTTTTCATTTGTTTCAAGAGAATTTGTAATTGCTTTTTGAAGCAGTTTTATGATGCTGCTTGAAAATTTTTGCCAGGTAAGCCAACATCTAATTCATGTCCATGTCCGTGTGAGTTGACTCTTGTTTCTCATTCAGGTTGTGGTTTTCCATGTTCTCAGTATGACAGGTGATGTTATATTGTATCCTGGATATTTGAACTATTATGTTAGGAGACTATGGGTCTTACTTAAATCTCTAATTTTGGCAGGTGGTCACCCTGTTTAGGTTTAAGAACACAGATCCAGGCCTTCATTATATAGGCTGTGGTTTCAATGGCAGCTTAATTTTCAGAGCCTTTGTGGAGTTAGTGTGGTCTGTTGGTTTTTCTTGTGCTGCTGAGGCTCCCAGTGGCCCCTACTTGTGCTGTCTGAGGGGACAGAAGGAGCTTCTCCATGCTGGGCCCCTGGTGCCTGTAGTTCTCCATGTTATGGGGATGAAGAGGCTTTCTGGCTAGGTGCTTGTAGCAGGGTCTCCTTGCCTGTGATGTCTGGCCATCCATGCCCTTAAGGAATGGAGGGGAGGCTTAAGTCCTCTGGAGGAAGTGCTTCCTCTGACCACTTATTATCATGCAGGCTTCTGAGTGATTCCTCTTCCTGGTGCTGCTGGGCTTGCCTCGTGTTGGTGGTGAAATTCTATCAACCTGGGGGAGGAATCAACCTACCTGAGCCACCTTTTGCTGCTAGGTGGGGTCAAGAAATGCTGGGCCTGGCTCACCTCCTTCTGTGGGATGGTCAACAGTAAGATCCATTGTTATTATTTTTTCTCCCAGCCGTGGGATCCCTTCTTGCCTGCCTTCTCATTCCGTCTTCTGGAGGTTTGCTTTGGTTTTCTCTTGTGTTATTTCCAGGGCTTATCACTGTGCTTAGTAGGAAGAAGCAGAGAGGAACAAGTCTATGCCATCTTGCCTGGACTAGAAGTCCTCAGTGGACCCCTTTTATGAGGGGTGAATCCCCCAGCTGACTTTCCCTTGATATCATGGACCAGCATTGTGCTGATTACCCATGTACTATGGGTTGAATTGTGTCCCCCAATGTTTCAGATATTTATCCCCACTGTAACAGTGTTGAGAGTGGGAAATCCTATTATGGTAATTGAAAGGTGGGGCCTTTAAAAGGTGTAAAGATTGTGAGGTCCATGCCCTAGTGAATGGATTGATCCATTCATGGCGTAATAAGTTGATGGTTTAATGGGTGGTAATGGGTGTGGCTCTGATGGCTTTATGAGGAAAACTAGTGAGCAGGTTAGCTCTCTCCTACTCAAGCCATTTACCATGTGATACCCTGTGTCACTATAGTCATTACCCACCAACAAGAAGGCCCCCACCAGATGTGTTCCCTGGACTTTGGACTTCCCAGCCTCCAAAACTGTAAGCAATCAATATTGTTTCTTTATAAATTACCCAGTTTCAGGTATTTGTTATAAGCCACAGAAATGGACAAATACACCATGCCTAAAACTATCAGCAGAAAGGGGGGTGGACTTACCATAGTTGAATTACAATAATCTGCATTCATTTACTGGGTGCACAATACCTAAATAAAATCAAGATTCCATTAACACAGAAAGAAATGGTAGAGGATTAGGCAGCAGTGCCTACCACAAAGCATATTACTTCACTAGCATGAGTAAAGAGCAATCCACAACATCTACCTTAATAATTATTACTGAAGCAGAATTTGGGGTAAAACAGTGTCTTTGTTATCCACAAATAGGGCTCCTTACAGACAAGAGCACATACTGGGTTATGTTTCAATACTAGCAGGTCTACCAGAAAAGCACCAAATGTGGATTCATAGACCTGGGTTCAAGCCTTGACACTATCTCTTGATAGTTACATATGGCAGAAATTTGGGGTGGCAAGTGACAAACCCCAAGTTCAAATTGTTTAGGCTCAAAGAGGGAATTTATTGGCTCCTTTATGTAGGTCCTGGCAGGAGACAAAGGTCATGGGGCAGAGGAATCTGTCTTTAGGGGCACCTTACACCTTACAAACCAGAGAAAGAAAACATGCTTTCCCAGAGCCCTAACAACATTTCCAGCAAAGTGTGGCCTGATGTGGGTCACAACATTCACTGTGGCCAAGGGCTGGTCCAGGCTGGGCCATGAATCCATCTTCAGGATGGGGATAGAAAGGGGGATTATTCTACTGGAACCACTAGGCCATCTGAGATGGTGGTGGGAATTAGATGAGATTTTATACACACAAAAAGTTAATCAATGAAAATACTATATAAATGTAAGTGCACGTGAGAGAAAGATATTATCACTAACCTCCATTCATTCATAAATAGATTTACTGAGCACCTGTCCTAGCACTAGATGTCTACACACTCGTGGAAACAACTTCCATGAGGGCAGGGACTTTGTTTTGCCCATTGCTGTACCTCCTGTACCTAGAACAGGGACGGACACATAATAGAAACTTAACAAATAGTTGTTGAGCAAGCACATCAATGATCAGCATTTTCCGTGGCATATTGTAACTGTTTATTATTATTTTGCGTAATTCCAACAGATTATGTGCTCTTTCAGGGTAGGGGCAGTGTCCCCAGGACTTGGCTCATAGAAGACGTTCAAGACATGCCTTTTTAATGAGCAAATGAATGAATGGATAGCATACCCTCATATGTTCCAACCCTTTCATGTTGTAAATGAAAGAATGGGCCCTGAAGGCAAGGTGTTGAGTTTGTGTTCTTATTTACAGGAGTCCTTACACATCTGCTTGTATCGGTGTTGTCTCTCTGGGATTTAATTGTCCCAAAAGGCAGTGACGATATCTGTCAAGTTCATTTTTTATTTATTCATTTATTTTTTTTTGCTGATTTAGCAGTGGTGCTTGGGAACCTCCAGACTGGGTGGAGGGAGTGAGAGAGAATGGAAGAGCAGGCCTCCCTAATGCATAACAGAGGCAGGTGCCCAGCAGTGACGAAGGAGCGGTGGCAATCAAGAAGACAGACTCTGGTCGCTAGGGTCCTCTTACCATGTGTCTAAGTCAGCTCAGGCTGCTATAAAAAAGCCCCATAGACTGAGCAACTTATGAATAACAGAACTTTATTTCTCACAGTTCTGGAGGCTGGGAAGTTTGAGATCAAGGCAGATGGGGGCTCTGTTGAGGGCCCATTTTCTGTTTCACAGACTGTACCTTCTTGCTGTGTTGTCACATGGTGGAAGGAATGAGGCAGCTCTATGTGTCTTCTTTTCTAAAGCCCCATTTATGAGAATTCCACCCTCATGAACATAATCACCTCCCAAAGGCCCCACCTGCTTGGGAATTAGGATTCAACATAGGCATTTTGTGTGACACAAACATTCAGACCACAGCACCATAAGACACTGAGCAAGTTTCTCATCTCTCAGGGCCTTATGTCATTACCTACAGAATGGAAGACAAGAGCTGCATAGGGCAAAGTGAGCATAAGAGGTATGACAAAGGAAAGTGGCTGGTTTGGGGACAGTGCCCAGTAAATTACTAGTGTTTCCATACTGCCTGCCAGGGTCCCCAAGAAGGTTTGGCTTTTCCTCTTGGTCCACTGATCGCCTGTGAACTATGCTGTGCATTCTCATAATTTCTAGTAGTAGTGAATCCTGGCACTGTCTAAAATCTCATTTTGCTAGTGGTAGTAAATTCTTATGATTTGCTAATAGTGGTGAATCCTGGCACCATCTGTAGCCAACTACAAGTCACTGGGAAGAAGCTGACTAAAGGAAAAGGAAAAGATTTGAAGTCTGGCTGGACACTTTCCCCACGCTCTTGCCATAAAGGGCTGTGTCTTCCTGGTCCTGTTCCTCCAGGATCCATCTCCTCCCCTCCATTCTTTAGAGATTGCCTGCAAGAAGACATAGCTCTTAGCTATTTGAAACCACACAATTAATGGAGAATGTTGGAATCCACTCAACACTAAATCTACTTTATAACTTCTTAATATCTTTCATCTGGTGTCTCAAACTTCTGTAAAAGGAAAAGAATTTCAGCCCTAACAGAAATAGCATTTAGTTACTGATGGCATCAGTAACCGTGGAGCCCTGTTCAAGAAGACACAGTCACATCCTATCCATAAACTAGTTTTTCCAAGGCCCCTGCCTATCATACCTCCATAAAATCACTTGAGAATAGATGCTGTCATTCACATCAGACAACAAAGGAGAATCTCAGACACCAGCATACTTGTTCATGCTCCAAGTCTATGGAATACATGTCTTTACTTTTTGAGCAGAAAGGAGTTTTACCTGTCTGGCCATATTTAACAGGGAAGATTCAATTATTATCATCTGAGCAAGTCAATGTTTTGCCTTAATTGCTAATAACAACAAATTGCTGTTCTAAGTGATTTTTTACATATTAACACAATTCTCACAACAGCTCTATGAGGCAGGGACTATGCTTATCTCCACTTTATAGTAAGTAGTAAGTGGTGAGTGGAGAGGTGTGTCCCCTGCCTGAAGCGGCACACCATTAATGACAGCATCGATGGAGCCAGCGTTTGAACTAAGGAGCTCCAGCCTTTATTGTCTGCCTTGCATGGCCTCTCATCTGAGGCAGGCCTTGGCACCAGTCCAACCCTGACTTGCAGACGTCTCAACATGAAATGAGTGTGACCAGTTTGAGAATCCAGAGTAAAATTCGGGATAAGTTAAAGATTCAATATCCCCTTATCGACAAGACATAACTATCTATGTCTCAAAGAAGAAAAAAAATTTTTTTGGATATTGAAAAAGCATCACTTTTACTGAAATAATGATCTATACCCATACGTACAGAAAGAAAAAAAATTCTCAGTTTATAACAATACTTAGAGCTCCAAGAGAAATACCTCTGTTTATGCCATATTTCTCCAAGATACAATTGATCATTTTAAATTCCATTGGGAAAAATAAACTATTTTTTCCTTTCTCATCTGCTTGCTTACAATCTGTTTTTCAGAAGCAACTGATTACACATTGGGCATAAAAGTGAAATATTTACTAAAAGATGTGAATGTGTACTGCTACTGACACCTTTATGTAAGGAAAAATTCCTTGGTGATTAAATTATTTTAGGGCTGCTTTTTTGAAATGTCCCTTGTAAGTATATCAGGCTGAGATTGTATTTCCTGTGGTGTTAAGCATTCAATAAATGTCAGGAGGCAGAAATCAGCTTACTTTGTGGATTAGCTCGTCTATCACTGCTTCCAGGAAGAACAAAGACTTTCAAGTACCTGACAGTGGTTGGGGACCAGGATATGGGACATCCTGCTCTGCAGACATCTTTCCACTTATCCCCCTGCTTGCTTGAAAAACATTCAGTTCTCACATTTTAGATTATGCAGATGACATCTAACAATGTTATGACTGAACAGAGCACAGAGTAAACACAATAGGATAATACCAATCAACAAATTTATATAAAAACATATGTCAATTGCTCTTTCAAATAGGTTCTAAATTTAAGTAGTGGAAGCCATATTAAACTTCAGATTCCAAAAGATTAAAAGTCCTCCTGTCTCACTACACCTTTCTTTCCAGTCTCTAGGATTTTTGGCCTAAACGTAGCTGCCGTTTATCGACCATCATGTCTGGGCTGGAACACTTTGTTCTGGCTGTGCAGTTATCTGGGTCCAGATCGTTCCTTTACTGCAGCCTTTATTGCCGCTCAGAGGCGAGGCGGCAAACTTCTGGCTCCTGGAACACAGGATGGTGGAATACAGTCGCCACAGATCAGGACCTGGCTAAGGCAGGGAGCGATAGTAATCTTTACATGGGCTCTCAAGAGTTTAAAGTACTTTAAGGAAATGTGAATCCTGGCACCATCTATAATTAACCCTTTCGATGTCAGGATGAAGATGAGATGCCATTTGTCCAGGAGCAGCCCAAGAGGAGCAGACACTGGCAGACAACATGTCTGGGATTTTATCAGCATCCTCCCTATTCTCCGGAAAAGAATTTTTAAAACCTTGCACAAAAACCCCACTTATTACAGAGAAGCCATCCTTTTCCCCTTTCCCCTCCCTCTAGTAGCTTTCCGAAAAGACAAGACTTGAACAATTCAATGATCAAACACTTTCTTCAGGTTAATGAGAAATTCACTTCCTCCCTTGCTGGGCAGACAGTCCTGCACATTCTGACATTTTATTCTCATGGCAGGAACACCATGCCTCTGTGTGGATAAACACCAGGAGCTGCTGGATAAAGTCTCTCAGGAAACCTGAAGCCGTTAACTACATGTGCTAAAGCAGGAGAGATTAAGACTAAGGGCAACGTCTTGGTGGAGTCTATTTATAGACGCCCACATGAAGAAGAGGTCGAGGAAACCTTTTTTGGTCAACCCACCAAAGCATTCCATTATATCTGTTTATGATGGGGCATTTAACTCCGGTTACATTCTGGGAAAACAATTCAGCTGACCACAGACCACCAAGTAGCTTTTTGGACGAAGCTGGAGAGAATTTCCTGTTTCGGAATGTTGGCAGGATCAAACAGGGCAGGGGCTGTAACTATTCTGATCCTTAACAGGGAAGACATAGTGGGAGGTGTAAAAAAAAATCTCTTGGACATAGATGTTTAAAGGAATCAGTCACAAAATAACCAGAAGCAATATATAAAGGGAAGAAAAAAGTGAAATCAGAAAAAGAACTTTAGGTAAGTAAACATATGTTCTATTTAACATAGTGGATCGACTAGATGGATTTTTCTTCTCTTTTACCCAAAAGTCTGCCAAAGGGTTCTGAAGATATTATTTGCAATAACAAAGAGAATGATGCGAGAAGACAGCCGCTGGTGAGATATTTCAACAAGTACATGGAAGGCAGGCACAGACAGAGAAGTGGAAAGGACGAGGACCCTGACAGAAGAGAGGTAATTCATCTCAAGGAACCCAGCACGAAGGCTTCCGTGCATTCTGAGTAGCCAAGGAGGACCCCAACCCTTGCTTCCCTGTCCTGCAGGAGAGCCAAGGTTTGTTCCGTGGAGAACATGAGCAGCAAATGCTGTGGACACAGGACCTGGGCACCATCAAAGGCTGGCATGGCTCCAGGCAGGGGATACTGGAAAAGTCTCCTTGCTAGGGAGCCACTGCTCCACCTGCCCCCAGACAGTCAGAAACCAGGTGTCAATGACCTTCCCCCAGCAGGGGGAGAGCATGCCCCACAAGGGTCCACAAGTCTGCCCTGTACTCATGCAAACTGGTTTTCATACCTCAATCATCAATGCAAAAGGACAGTCAAGCATCACTAGAAATATAATTTAAAAAGCAAACATAAAAGATAGAAAAGTTAACTTAGAGATAATAGTCAATAAGGGGAGCAGAAATAAACTTTTTAAAACTCTATGTCAATATCTCTAGAGAGAGAAGTAAATGCTGCATTTGTAAAACAAGAACAGGATGAACACACATGCAAGCACATACACACATGGACACACACAGACACACACATAGGCACACACACACGGACACACACAGAGAATAAATGAAAGCTCTTGGAATTTGTAGATATGGTAACTAAAGTAAAACAAAATTTCTATAAAAGATTTAAAGGATAAAGTCAAGGAAAATTTCTCAGAACTAAAAGATACAAGTGTCCAAATATAAAAGTCCTACCAAGTACCAGCAGAATGGAAAAAAAAAAAAAAAAAAAAAAAAAAAAAGACCACAGTTAGGTTTATCATCATGAAATTTCAAGACATCACTAAATGGAAGACCTTAAGAGTTTCAAAATGAGAACCATAAGCAAACACAGCTCACGTACAGAAAGGCAGCAGAAGGATGTTGGCTTTCTCAGCAGCAGGGAAGGCAGAAGACGTGCACGGATGCCTTCACCAACCTGAGTGAGACATGACTGTCCAGGAACTGCCCATTGCTGAAGCTGGGTGGTGGGTACACATGGGGGTCCGTTATACTATGCTCTTTTTTACATATGTTTAGAATATCAAAAAGAGGAATTTTAGAACGTGTGATGAAAACAAAACAAACCATGACAACAAGAGAGATCTGATGAACCAAGAGTTACCATATACACATATTATTTTAAAATATGGAGCCAAAGTTCAAAACCAAAGGAACAGCTAAGAGTGGAGAGGAGACAGATGACTGGATCAGGGTCCTGACTTTTTTTGTTATCAGTCCATTTGACATTTTCTTTTCTAAAAATAAAAAGTCAAAATATAAACTAGGGAAATTCTAAGTGAAAAATTATATTCAACTTATGCTTTTAGACCCAACCAAACCATAAAATATGAAGGTAAAATAAGGACATTTTTAGGCAGCCAGGACCTAAGAACCGTGCCCCTCTGCACCCTTTTTAGATGCTAGCAAAGGCCATCTACCTCACAGAGGAGAGGCGACCCAAGACAGAGGAAGAACTGGGACCCCGGAAATGGGGTCACATGAGTAGCAGCAGAGGAAAGCCTCAGGGATCCAGGGAGCAGCGGTCCAGCCTGTCTCCTTGATGAGGAGGTGGGTTAATTTCCCTATGCCAGAAGGACTGCAGAGAAAGTAGCCAAGAGTGGTTGATGATCTATCCAAAAAGGCCTGCTGGAGAACGTTCCTGCTGCAGAAGGCTACCTGCTGCAGAAGGCTACCTGCTGCAGAAGGCTACCTGCTGGAGAAGGCTTCCTGCTGCAGAAGGCTACCTGCTGCAGAAGGCTACCTGCTGGAGAAGGCTACCTGCTGCAGAAGGCTACCTGCTGGAGAAGGCTTCCTGCTGCAGAAGGCTACCTGCTGGAGAAGCTTCCTGCTGGAGAAGGCTTCCTGCTGGAGTAGGCTACCTGCTACAGAAGGCTTCCTGCTGCAGAAGGCTTCCTGCTGGAGTGTCCAGCCTCGGGCAGGAGGTACAGCACCCTGAAGGGGTTAGGGGACAGAGGTGGAGCAGGCCACGTTGGAGTGGGTTTACGTCTTTAGAGAAATGAGCCATGACACCCCCAGCTCCCTTACATACATACACTGACAAATTCACCCTGTGACCATGAGGTATGACCTGTGCTGGCCAGAAGAATAGCAAGGCCCCACTGAATACTTAGACTGCATCTTCATCAAGCCCCAATCAAGCCAGATCACAAAAAACAGGGTTTTGGTAAACCACACAGTCATAAGGTGACAAGCTTTAGAAAATTCTACAGCATAGGAGAAGAAAGAAACATTAACATCTTTTCAAATATATTAAATGAAGGGAGAAAAAAAGAAAAGAAAATTCCTTTGGCTACAGAGGAAAACAAAACAGAACAGATTTTTAAAATATTTTAGTTAATTATTTTTGCCTAAGAACAATGCTATGAACATCAACTTGCACAGCCTCCATATTGATGCAGGGATGGACAGGCAAATTAATAGAGGAAAACAAATAACTGAATGACCACTTTGCAAAGGATATGTTCGCCTTAGGGTAGTCCAGTGTTGTATAATCCAGGCTACTTTAGACGTTGGCAGGTGGCAGTCATCGTGGGACATGAACCACCACAATGAGAAGTCCCAGAGGACAAAGAAAGTCTCTTGAGAATTTTCAAAGGAAATACTGTGGACTTCTTTTTAAAGAGATGACCTGGGACCTAATTACAGACTGTTCATCTTGGAATCAATACTTGGGAAGATGATAGAACAAATCATCAAATAATCAGTTGGCCATTAACTAGGAGCATAGAAGATACTAAGAAAGAACCAGCAAGTGCTCCTGAAAGGGCAGATGGAGTTGCGTAACCCAAGGCCCCACTCCAGGCCTTAAGCACACAGGTGCAGAGGGACCCCAGGAAGTGGGCCTGGGGTCAAGCACTGTGGTCACCAAGGAACTTGCTGACACAGAGAGAACTATTGTAAGGTATTGGGATATGTCCCTTTAGCACCTATAAATAGTGTATTCAGATGTAATACCATTTCAGCAAATCTTTCCAGATGGGAAAGACAGAGTAAAACACATGTTTAATAGATTATAAAGTTTAAGGAGCACAACCCTAGCATGACAGGATTCTAGGAATTTTAGGGGCTCTAGGGGGTCACAAATTTCCAGATATAAAACTACTTGTTTTCTACCCTTATCCCAGAAAGGTCTACAAATACAAATCCAACCATGGCTGTCACAAGAAGGAAAGACAAGTTGCAAAGTGAAAGTCGGAGAAGAATTACCACTGAAGCATTTTTATTATTTTGTTTAATAACAACCACAGTAAAAACAATGGTTAACATTATGTAAACTTTGTATCTTCCAAAAGATGTTCTAAGCCCTTTACTCTTTTAACTCATATAATCCTCATAACAGCCCTCTGAAGGTGAGACTCAATTATTATCTCCATTTTACAAACAGGGAAACTGAGGCCCTGAGAAGTAAAGCAACTCGTCTAAGCCCATACAGTTAATAAGTAGAAAACAGAACACAGTTAGCAAGAACTGAAAAACACAATGGAACTTTCTATCCTGAATGTTTCACAAACTTGTTCTCAAGCACGATGAACTGATCATGTGTCCAACTTAATATATATCAACATAACATTTTGCTCTAGATCAAATACTGTGCCACATTCACTTTTACTCGTTTCTAGAGTGAAAAAGCAACAGGGATCAGAGAAAATGAAAAAGCATTTTTATAAAAGAAAGACATAAAAATTAGTGACAAACAGTCACCTTTGTTTGTTTCCTATGCACAGGAACATCCTGCCAACTCCAATTTCTGCAAGAGGACGTATTGCTCCAAGTGACGAACATGTGACCTTGATCCAGTGCCTGGAAATGGGGCTTTTGAGATCTGAACCTGGGGACAGAGACTAGTATGTTTCAGCACCTCATAATCTCTCATAGTAAAGAAATTGATGGACCTGGCATGGGCCATTGGTCTGCAGAAAGTACAAAGGCAGATTTGAGAACGGAGAAGCCCCATAAGAACAGAAAAGCCTGATGGTAGGTCGGACCTAATGCCTTTCTCTTGTCTCCTCTGGCACATGGACTTCCCACATACTCTGTGTTTTACTGTATGTGTCTACATGTGCTGAAGTTACTAAACTCACTGGTTGATGAGCAACCCCCAGTAGAGATTTTGACATCACAACCGGAGCTTTCATTGTTCTTTTAATGGCTCAAGGTGAAGAACCCTATAGGTATCACCCAGGTCGGGAAGGAATGGATGGGTGAACATGATATCCCCAGTCAGTATCCTGAGACCCAGGTGTGGAGGTGACATCTGGGCAAGACCTTATTCCTTTGTGTTTGTTACATTTACAGGAAAACTTGATGTAAAATGAAGAAGGTACTCACCTTGGTCAATGTCATGCCTCCACAAGGCTCTGGTCACAGAGGGAGCTTCTGGAACATGCATAGCAGTAAATGAAAATGTTTAGCCTGCTATCACCTGCTGTAAAATCCTCCTCTCCACTCCTCCATGTCTGGGTACAGAGCACTGGGACAGGGAACCTGGGAGCAGGAGGGGCCACATGAAAAGATTTTACTAAACATGCCAAATCACAAATCATTGTCTTTTGGACATAATATTTGTGCTCCCTTTTTGGTTTTTTGTTTGTTTTTACAGGTCTGGAATTAAAGTGTGAAATTTGACAGCAACATAAGGAAAAATGCTGTTAGAACTAACTGCCAGTTCCTGAGAACCTCAGGTTCCAAACAGTGTGCTTGGGGTGCATGCTTGCTAACCCCACGAGACAGGAGCCTGGCGTGATTTACAGATGAAGCAGCCCAGCACAGCAAGGTGCACTGAGCTGTCACTCACGACACCTTACCTCGGGGAAAACAATATGAATGACAGTGGATTTCTCATCAGAAACCATGGAGGCCAGAAGGAAGTGGGCTGATGTTTCCCAAGTGCTGAAAGGACAGAACTGGAATTTTATATCTGGGAAAAGTGTCTTCAGGATGAAGGGAAATTCAAGACGTTCTTAGAAGAAGGAAAACAGATCATTTGTTCTCAAACCTGCCATAAAAGAGTGGCTGCAGGAAACAGAAAAGAAATTATAGACAGAAAGAAAGAAGGAAGGAAGGAAAGAAAGAAAGAAAACTTGGAGTATTAGGAAAAAAGAATGAACAATGGAAGAATGAAAATGAGAGTAAACACAACAGATGCTCCTTCTCTTGAGTTTTTTATATTGTGTTTAATACTCAAAGCAAAATGTTTAACATCATCCAAGGTGGGTCTTGATGTAGGTAGAAGGAATATTTAAGACAGTTAAGGGAACATAAAAGGACTTAAAAGAGTTAAGACTTTTATACTTCCCATGAACTGGTAAATTGTTATGTATATACAATATACCTACAGTAAACACAAAACACTAAACAAAGAGACACCTCGAAAACATACAGATAAATCAAAATGGAAGTCTATACAATATTCGAGGAATCCACAGGAAGGCAGGGAAAAGAAAAAAGAAGTAAAAACAGGAAACAAATAGAAAACAAGGAATAAAATGGTAGACTTAAGACCTAACATATCCAAAAGCACATTAAATTTAAATGGTCTAAATACACCAATCAAAAGACAGAGATTGGAAGAGCAGATTAAACAAAACATGACCCAACTACATGCAAGGGCATAATGCTGACTGAAAAAAGACAATCTCAAACAATTATGTATGATTCCATTCATAAAACATTCTCAAAATGTCAAAAGCATAGAAATGGACAACAGGTTACTGGTCACCAGAAGTTAGGGATGGTGAAAATAGAGAAGTGATTTTCACTATAAAAGGGCAGCCTAGGGAGAACATTGGGGTGATGGAACAGTTCTGTGTCTTGATTGTGGTGGAGGTTCCACAGATCTACACAAGTCCTAAGATGAGATGGAACTATACACACGCATGGTACCAACATCAGTTTCCTGGTTTTGGTATCATACTACAGTTACATCGAGATTTAACCATGAGGAGAAACTGGGTGAAGGATGTGAGGGATCTCTGTGTACCATCTGTGCAACTTCCTGTGAATCCATATTTCAAAATAAAAAGATTTTTAAAAAGAATAAAAGTCTTACTAGGAAAAAGCACAAAATAGTCAATTAAAAGGAAAAAGTAAATATACCCACAAGATTAAGCTCTCCTGGCTGAGTGTAAAAGAGATATTGATTTACTACAGAAATATTGACTGGTAAAAGTGAACACAAGCCAGTAATGTAGTTCATCCATGAAAAACACTTGCCATGCCCCAGGAATGTTTTTCAAAAACTCTGATGTACAAAGCATGTGCAGCAATGCTTGTTTCCTTCTTCTCTCAGACTTGTGTTTAAATATGGTGGACAGCTTTTGACTTCATGCTTTTCCAAAAATGTTGCTAGATGAGTATCATATAGAAAATAATAAGGAACATAAAGAGGCTAAATAAATTAAGAGAAAATTTAACAATAAGGCAATAAAGAGGAGCCTTCATTACCTTCTTCAAATTAAAGATGAATTTTATAAAAATGAGGATTAATTTCCATGCATATAACAAGCAATTAAAGCAGGATCCTTAAGAGATATCTTTATAAAATCACCATTAAACGTTAGAACCTTGCACAATATTGTGTAGTTTCATAACTTTTATGTAACTCAGATGTTCCAGGCATCTCCTGCTTGTGTATTCAACGCAATCCTTAGCCTGAGTGTTCCCAGTTCACTCACCTTAGCCCACCCAGACCTGCTAGCAACTCACCTGAAGTTTACTTCCAAGGACTTCTCAGTGTCTCTAATGCAGAACCTCCCATTTATTCTCACACCAGTCAGCTGGATCTTGCTACCACTTGGCTTCTGAGTCACCTCCCTATCATGCTGCCCACTGTGATAGTGCCCAGCTGCCGACGTGTCCTAGCTTCAGGGGAATTAAAGAGATTCCAAAGGAGGAATAAAGTAACTGGGCCACAAAGCCTTCACAGAACATGGTTCTGTTAGCACTCCTGGTTCCATCCCCTATGCTAACCCACATATGTGGGAGTGTGTGTCATTGAAAAAAGCTTCTTATGATGTGTACATTACTTTTGTCAATAATAATCACCCTATTTCCCTTTTTGCCATAGTTGTCAGGAAGCTCAAGGCTAAGTTTTGAGTTTTACTAAAGTAAATTTTGTGTTTTGCCTTGGGTTACTGGAATTTATTTTAACCCTTTTCTCCATCCATGCTCATATTTTGTCCTTTTATTTTATTTTATTTTATTTTTCCAGTGCTCAAGATAGGGCAGAGCCTGGACATCATCGAAGTGGTCTCCATGAGGGCAGGATTCCTATCAATGATTAAACATAGATTTCCAAAACTGTGTTAAGATGGTAAAATTTTACATGGACTAATGAAAAGAGTTATGCAATCTCTGCTTCTGAGAAATCTTTAAGTAAAAATAATGAACTATTTTTTTGTTCTGTAAGAGCTTGATATTTACGTGCCTAAGGGCAGAGGGCTAGTCCAGCTAATATTCTGGTATCCTTTTCAGTTACACTGTTTTCTATGACTTAGCAATTCATCAGAACAATAAGAAAGTATTCAAGAAGGTTCATATTGCTCAGTGGTAATAATGTTTCACTTTTTAATAAAATATTTCATTTTTTAATAAAATAAAAGGATATAGTTTTCATTTAAGATAGAACAATTTTCTATTGCATATCTAAAAGCATATTAACTAAATATATGTGGCACTTAGTGGCCATATAAGAATGTAAATATAAAAACAAAGCAATTGATTTTTAAAGAACAAAATGCAAGACTCCAAATAGACTATGACTGTGTTTTTGTCTGTTGACATTAGGAAGCTAAACCTGTCTACATTTTAGTGTATGTAAGGTGCCAGAACCGAAAAGATACAGTATCTCACCTTCAAAAGTATTTGTCAACAGCTCATGCTTTTTCACATAATTATTTTAAAATAAATTAAATGGAGAATATCACTGTTACAATGGGAACAGTCACAATGTGTCTTTACAGATTATAAAAATTATCAACGTGTGTGTTAAATGAATGTTATATGGTACAATCTTTAATGACATACTGACCAAAAAACCATTTCTTTAACTTAAAATTGCTTCTTCATTACGTAGCATGCAAAAATGATTGCAAGTTTTAAAAAATTCTCCCAGGGTTCTTGAGATTAGATATTACTGTAAAAGAATTTTGCAAGGCCAGAAATGGTTGGGAAATTGTGCTCTTAACTATACTTCCCCTTTAATAATGTGCTCCTTTATTTTTACCCAACCACAAATTTGCCTTTATTTCTTCATCTCTTATGTGAGGTGAGCAGATATTGCTCAACTAAGAAAAAAAAAAAGCTCTCTAATTAAATTAAGATGTTCACTTGAGGCTTCAGGCCAATTTCCTTTGCAGCCCAGTCTTCAATTCAACCCAGGGAAAGAGTCTCCCAACCTAGCTCTGGTGACGACGAGCTGAAAGATTGGGAAAGGGGAAGTGAAGAAAGGAAGTGGGTAAATCCGCCAACGGCCCCGCTCCATCTGAAGGAGATGCTGCTGCAGCTAAAAGGACGTGAATGTGTCGAGGTAAATCATACAGCATCCATATAATGACGGAGTTCTGATTTAGGCTCAAGAAGGCTGTGACTTTCTGGGTTAAGTTCGCAGTATTGTGCTTGTTTAACTCTGTGCATGTGCACACGTGACTAGGTGTGGTAGCTATTTAACTCTTTCCTTACATTTATGCAGATACACTGAATTACACGTTCCATCATTGAGAACCAGCAGAGCAGAGCAGGCTCGACATCTGCTTCTCCGCTCCTGGCCGGGGGGTTCTGGATGAGCTCTTTTTCCTCTCCATGCCCATTTTCACCATCCATGCAGTAGGGTTAGTAATGGTACTCACCTTTATCGTAAGAGCAGAAAATAAGTCAATATCTGTGAAGTACTGAGAAGAGTGCCTGTCCCGTGATAAGCACCACAGAGTGCCTGTTCTATAAAATAAAAATAACAGACACAGATCTATTCATCTCTTGAAACACCAGACACATGAGCCTGTAAGAAATCTGAATTCTGTCCGTGTTAGTCTTCCAAAGGGTTTTCTGCAGATTTAGGTCTTTCCTTGACTGTAACCTGTGACTTTCTAGCTTCTCTCTCTGCCATTCACCTTTACTGTTCCACAAACTTGATTGGCAGAGTGAGCAGAAAGTGTCAGGGAGGAAACAGGACATATATAGAGGAAAAAAAGCCCCACAAATTGGGGACACGTGAAAGAGAAGGATACCAATTGGGAGAAAGCCTCGGTGTAAGGATGTTTGGAAACGTGCTGATCGCACATCTAGAATGAGCCCCAAAGGAGAAGCTGCCCCAGGAGGATTCAGTGCAACTTCAGCCTGACCCTGAGAGGAGTCCAGGTTCTCTGTCCCCACGGGAGGGGCAGGCATTCCCTGAGGAGTCTGAGAGGTTCACGAGACGAGGTGAGGTGGAAGCCCAGAGGAGAAGGTACCAGAAACCACCAGTGTCATCCATGCATAGATGAGAAATGACAGGCTGCGTCTGCCCTGATAATTGCACTGCACTTTCCAGAAAATAGCTGTTGCTTCCTGAGCCTCTCTCCTTTCCAGATGAAATAACCTTCCTTTGGGGTTTTCTCTGAGGCCCTCTTCTCTGAACTTTCAGGGAACAGCGTTAGAAAACACAGGAAAGTGTTACTGTCTATCTGCTCATGGCTTAGTCTGCATTGTAAACTTTTCTAGCCTTTGCATGTCATTATGAATCTTGTTCATCATCAGGATTTCCGATTATGAAAAGGTTAATGCCAAAAGCAGGGCAGGCTGGGAACAGAGAGGAAACTACCCTCTTTGGAAACGCTGTGTGTTAAAGGAACGCTTCCCACTAGTTTTGCCAAAATTCCCTCAGATTCCTTGGCCTCTCCCCATTACTTGGAGAGGTTCTGGCACTGAAACAGGGTTTCCACAGTTTTCTTCTCCCCCTACCCCCTGAGGAAGGGCAGGGGACATCTCACCAAGCCTCCATCGAGCTGGGAACTACACATTAGCATTGCTAAGCTCTCAATCGAAGAGTAGAAGAGTAAAATTTTTTTATAAACTTTGAAAACATATGCTACGTAAATCTTTAAAAAGTATTCAAGTAATACAAGTCGAAAGAAAAACTATCCGCCTACCTATGGCTAACATTAACCATATGTATGATAGGAATGATCAGTCTAAAAACAAAACTGATCTTCAAGTTCTCGATTTCTGTGTAGATTTACAATGTAATGTCAGCACGGGTGACAATATGATCCTGTGCAGGATATCCCTATGCTTGGAGAGACGGCAGGTCTCACCCATGGCTGACACATTTAGAATCAATTAAAGTTCACGCTGTGAGACAGAGTAAAGAAGCATTTATTTGTTTATGCTGGGAAAATAAATCCTAAAAAGCACTTTTGTGAGTTTTTGCTATGTTAGACAAATAAGTTTCTGGTGTTTTGGCTCCCCTCATGTTCATGTTGACACAAAATTTTTGAATTGTCATTTCCAGTCTACAAAGAACCTCCATGTTCCATTTCATTTCCTCGTTTTAACAGTCCTGGAGGTGGGCAGACTGCTTTTAAGAGCTCCATTGCACAGACAGAGGACCCGGAGCTCAGAGAAGGTGGCTGGCCCACAGCTCCCCGTGTCAGGAGGGTGGAGCACAGATCTTCCAGGTCTGTCGCTTCAAGCTGTTCTCGTCTTGTTTCAAGTCAAGATGGTAGTTTGTTTCCACATTATTAAGCAAGTCTTTGCCTCAGATTATGTTTAACTGGAAGTCAAGTTCTGTCCCCCTTTCATCTAGACAGACACAACATGCTTATCCAGAAAACCACAGCATGGGTATTATCCCTGCTCCTAGCTCCGCATTGCAATCTAGTTAGTACTGTTACATTTCCATCTGTTGGTATTTACCCCAAATGTGACTGTGCTTTCTGAGTAGTAACTGCTTTTCTTTTCAACTATTATTTACACATCTTTAGTTAAAAAGCTTTCATAATCCTACAAATCTGGGAGAATATTTTACTGTTTTGCATTTTATCTTCCAATCCGTGTGGACCCCTCGATATTTTACACTGTCACTGTGATAAGTTAAAAAACAACTGTCAAGTCCACCTGTGTTAGCTTCCTAGGGCTGCTGCTACAAATTACTGCAAACTGGGGGGCACAGAATAATAGAAATGCATTCTCTCCCAGTTTGGGCGGCAACAAGTCTGAAGTCAAAGTTTCATGCTCTCTCCAAAGGCACTAGTGAGGATCCTTCTGTGTCCCCTGCTGCTGGTGGCCCTGCCAATCCTTGGCCTTCCTTGGTTTGTGTCTGCATTGCTGCAGTCTCTGCCTCTGCTGTAGCATGGGGTTCTCTTGTGTTCTCCAGTTTTCCTCTTCTTATAAGAATAACAGTCACAGGATTAGGGCCACTGCAATCCAGTATGACCTCATCTTAACTTGATTACATCTGCACAGACCCAATTTCCAAATAAGGTCACATTCCTGTGTAAGGGGTTAGGACTTGGATGCATCTTTTGATGGACACCATTCGCCCCACAATACTGTTCTTTAAGCTCTTTATCTATGGAGGAGATGAGCTGACAGCCCTTTATTAGAAGCAAATGAAAGGGCTCCAAAAGATCCATCTGACTTCCCTAAAGTAAAAAGCCAAACCAAGGAAAGTCTGCACCAATCACCACCCACCCCGTAAATCATCACTCAGCTCCACTGGCTGGGGGCAGCCGTCCTCGCCACCGAGAGGAAGGGTCAGGCTGTCTGAGCTTGTTCATTACATGAAACAAGACAGACAAGGCTGAGCGAATTTGCCAAGGGTCAAAGGGCACAGTGAGATCCTAAGGAAACCAGAAAAAATTTTTGATCTATTGATATATAATCGGGTGATAGATTTATAACTGCGTTTTCCTTCAGGGTTGCCTCTCGGGTAATGTGTGAGGTCCTTTCTAAGTTCTCTTCACGATGCTACTTGCCCTGCCAACCCAAAGTACATGCTGAGAAGCCTCAGTTCATGGCCGAGAAACCAACCCTTGAATTCGCTTACAAAACACATGGCACCACCGAATAGGGCTGCGAATGTGCTTGGGAGGCAGAGAAAGAGGGGGCAGGACCCACCACCCCCAGGCCCAAGCCCTTGCTGGAGGCATCTGTGAGCTGCCGAAGTAGCTGGACCCTGGTCTGGGACCCAGTGCCCTTTCTCTGCTTTCCTTGACACTTATCCCTGCCTTGGACCCCCTCTGTCTGGAACCCCTTTCCTCCAGGTCAGCTCGCAGTTGGGTCCTTCTTGTCCCTTGGGCCTGAGCTCAAATGTCCCCCCCTCATGCTCCCTCCCTTCCTCATCCTGCAGCGTGGACCGCCTCCTTTCCTTGACATGTGTTCTTCATAGAAAATCCATAGAACCCCCATTTGCTTCCTACCTAATCAAGTGGGGCCTCCCCTGATCCACAGCATCATCTCCAGAGCCTGCAGTGGCTGTCAGCGGGACGCAGATGCACACAGATGCACAGATGGATGGATGGACAGATGGACAGCTTCAGAGAGGCCTGTCCACAGTTCTGATGTGAAACCCCAGCTCCCCGGGGCACAGCGTAGGGCATAGCCACTAAGGTAAGCTTCACCAGTGCCTCCATCCCCCCTCCTCTGCAGGCCCAGCCACTTCCCACACACAAGGTGCTTCTGTGAATGGAACACGCAGGGGACAGTCCTTATTTGGGGGCTGCCCAGCTCCACTTGCCTGCTGCTGTCAACTGCCAATTCCACTCAGGAATTCACCATCCCACCCTCGCTCCTTGTGCCTAGAGTCGACTCCCTTGAGCTCCAGGGTCACCCAGGACAGCTCTATTCAGGACTCCTGTGAGAGTTTCTCCAAGAGCAGGTAGTAGAGACAATCACACAGTGGTGGCAAAAGCTGTGTGCACCCCTGCAGCTGTGCTGAGCAACTGTGTATATGAGCTCATCTAATTCTCAAAACAGCCCTGTGAAGTAAACTAATTTTCTCCTGGGTGTGGTGCAGGGGGAAAAGGCAGCCGCTTGCAGACAGGCGTCTTAGTACCATGCCCTGGGGTCTTGTGATTGGTCCTGGGCACCTACAGTGTGTCTTCTCAGGCAGCTCATCTCTGAGCCATATGTAACAAAATGCAGGGGTTTTCCCCATAACTAGTTCAAAGAAGGAATTGTGAGGTGGTAATGCAACTTTCAACATAATATAGATATTTTCTTCCCTGCTTTTTTATAATTTTATAATTATAGTCAGTGTCCAAAATGCTCGAAGTTAAGGCAAATTTTGCATTCATGAAATTTAAAAGCAAGGGATCTCTACTACCTGATGTCTAAACTGTTCACAATCACCATGTCCACCTACCTGTCAGTATCCAGTTAGCAATCTCAACATCGTACACACACAGTGCCATAAATTGTTTCCTAATTTAGTAGCATGAAAAAATAGTTGTCAGTATAGTAGCACAATTTTTGTAAAAAATTGTGGAAAGGGATCAGAAGCCAGGAGAGAAAAGTCAAAGAATACAGGAAGCTGCCATGTAAGTTTCATACCTCAGGAAGATTTTAAGCAAGACTGTTACCAAAACATGAAATACTTTATCATTTTAACAATAGCAGAAGTTGCTGTCTGAATTTTTTCAGAAAAGAAAAGTCCTAAATTTTCACAGGACTGGACCCAATTATTTTGATTATTATCAGAAAAACGTGGAAATATTTCAAAGGAAAAAAATGCTTGAATGAATGAGTTTAAGCTCTTTGAGGGTAGGAATTACTGAGACGCAATCCACATACCATTGAATTTGGCTACTGAAAGTGGGCAAGTCAATGTTTCTTCATGTCTTCACAGGGTTATGCCATCATTACCACTCTCGACTTTTAGAACATGCTTGACCCTCCTCAAAGAAACCCTGTGCTCGTTAGCAGCCACACTCGATTCCCTGACCCCAAGCCCCTCCCTGCGAATCCACCTTCTGTCTTGCTGTGCTTCTGGTGTCTGTCTCTCCATAACTCATGCTGGAATCCAGCTGCCACCACGGCAGCATTGGGAGGTGGGACCTTGAGAGGTGGCTTGGCCTCCTGGGTGGGGTTAATGCTGTCATACAAGGATGAGCTCAGCCCCCTTTCGTCTCTGTGCCTTCCTGCCTTCTGCCATGGGAGGACGTAGCAAGAAGGTCCTCGCCTGCAGGACTGTGCGCCAATCAATTTCTGTGCGTTATAAATGACCCAGTCTCTGCTATTTTGTTAAAGCAGTACAAGACAGACTAAGACATGTCTCTGTGGATTTGCCCACCACATACCCTTCACGCAGATGGAATCATGCATGTGACCTTTCCTGACTGGCTTCTCTCATGTAACACAGTGTCTCCCATCCACGTGCAGCATGGGCCAGTGCCTCATTCCTGTTCATGGCCTGGTGATATCCCGTTGTCTGCTCTGCTGCAATTTGTCTATCCATTATCAGTTTACAGACATTTGGGCTGTTTCAGTATTTTGGCTATTATGACTAATGCTGCTATGAATGTTCATGTACAGGTTTTTGTGGGGACATGTGTATTCATTTCTCCAGGATGTATACCTAGGAGTAAGGAATTATGTAAGTTTAGTGAGAAAACTCTTCATATAATCACTTTATAGAAGTAGTGCAGAAAATAAATAGGCATTTAAGTATTGAATAAAGATCTCCACCAAAATGTGTCCTCCTTTATTTGAAACATAGTACAGATGGGCCCCTCTTTGCTCTCAGTCAAATGCATACATTTATAGAGATGCTATAGAGCAACTTGTATTTTACCTGATATTGTCAAGAATGTTCTAAGAATAAGTTTTTCAGATAACTGAAATTTCTTTTATAATGTTTACTATTTTTTTCACGAAAATGATAGACATTTATTTTTAGAGGCACATTGCCTCTAATGATTTCTGATGATTTATTGCTTTGATTACTAATCTGTTATCATATTCGTTCCACACATTAATATCACAGGAACTACTGGACAGATGTTTTAGGATCTGCCCCAATTCATGACACCTCCTCTGTCCACATAAGATCGTATTTGGATTCTTCCCATTTTGGTATCTATTCCAGACTTTGAGGGACTGAAGCCTGTCAAGGGGTCTCACATCTCCCGTGTCCCAGCAGAACTCATTTATTACCAGTACTGCTGTCAGTTCTCTGTGCAGAGATAGGAATTGTCAATTGCCAGGAAGGTCCCAGGCTATGGCACTGGCCCTGCCCCGTTGGGTGAAGGGGACAAATGACAGACGGGTTGGCACACAACCAAGTCCCTTTTCATTACTTTTTCCCAAAGCAGAAAAGTTCTTTTTGCCTCATTGGGAAACAACGGGACAACTTCTCCAGGTGCCTATGGAGGCATGCTTGAGACAATTTGGGCTGTAAGGGAAACCCAAACTGAGCCAGCTGAAACAAGGGAGGCACTGATTGGCTATGTGAAATGCAGCCATTGCGTGGGAGCCAGGTGCACACCGCAGACAGCTCTGAGGTGCTTCTGGAAGTCTGGTGGCTGCACCTCCACTAATGTCTGCCCGTCCTCAGGCTGACTGGCATGTATGAAATGCTGCCACCACCTGAGTACAGGGGATGTTTCTTCCCACAGGGGCTGTGCTCTGGCTGGCTGAACCACAACCAATATCAGAAGTCAGGAGAGTGTTAGGATGGGCAGCTCTCCAGAGGAAAAGATGGGCACCAGTAGGAGCAGAGAAGAAAGGGACAGGACGGAGTCCATCCGGAACCTCAGAATGTGACCTTATTTGGAAATAGGGTCTTTGCAGATGAAATTATGATGAGATTGTGTTGGGTTAGGGAGAGCCCTAATCCAACGACTGCTATCTTTAAAAGAAGAAGGAAATCTGGACACAGAGAGAAAGACCATGTGAAGATGGAGAAAGAGATGGGAACAATGTGTCTACAAACCAAGGGACAACAAGGATAGTTGGCAGCCACCAGAGGCTGGAGGAGTCAAAAAAGGACCCTCCCCTGAAGCCTTCAGAGGGAGCACGGCACTACTGATGCCTTGATTTTGGACTTCTGGCCCCAGAACTGTGGGAGAGTAAAGTCTTGCTATTTTCAGCCCCCCCAGTCTGTGTTATTTGTTCCGCAGCTCCAGGACCCCCCTCAGTGGGAAGCAGCAGCCAGAGGGCCCCCCCCCCAGTGGCTACAGCCCGCGGGACTCAGAGCCCGCCCTCTCCAGGTCCATCTGCCCCTCAGCCATCTCCGGAAAGAGGCACAGCTCTGCTGGAATATCCTGCACAGGGACCAATGTCCTTAATCTATTTGTAACAATGGTTCTAACGAGAAGGAAAATTTATTCCACCATGAGGCTTAAACCTCATTCTGGAATACAGGTCCATGATGTCGTTCACCCCCAGTAAATGCCACAGAACTGTTTGTTTTCTCACTTGTCAGGGAGGGATCCAGCACTGTCCCCACCACCACCCACCTGTGTGGCATGAAAGCACTCCTCAATTCTTCCTGCAAATTATCTATTTCTAATATACTGTGAGCAAGATCAAGGAGCCACACTTGTGCAAATTGTCTTTAAGAGTAAGTAGCTTGTAAGTGACAGCCCGACCTCAGGGCTCCGTTGTTAGCCAAATGTGTAAGATGTAGTGCAGGGACGTCGTCATATCTAACTGGACTGCTCAGAGGCCTTGAAAAACCTGCCTCCTCATTCTGGACCCTGTTCTTGCTCAGTGAGGTCACCTGGTAGTTACCCTGGGGAAGAGGCTGTCCCTGTGCCTTCCCTGGGTGCAGCCTCCCCGCAGGTGTCCACCGCTGTTCTGCTCACCACCAAGTTCACCGTCTTTCCCTCTGTTCCTTTTTCCTATTTCGTCCTTCCCCTGGACAGAGAAGCTGGGGTGATCCACCTCCAGATCTCTCATAGGGGTCTGCCTGGATTCTGTGGATTCTTTTGGGTTGGAGGTTTCCAACCCACATACGTTTCTGGAACCCAGCACCGAAATGAAACCTGAGGCTGAAGCCTGCACCACAGCAGAACCACCTGGGCTTATGGTCCTCCATGTCTGGCTCAGTGGAGGTGGGAGACGGCCCAGGAATCTGCACCAGCAAGTCCAGGGACTCTGGTGCTCAGCGGCACTCTGAGAAACAGCACGTGGCAGGGCCTACATTGTCGTGCATGTCCTCTGAGGTAGTTCGTGTCACCACCCAAGTGATGCAGAGGTTTTCCACCTTGGGCCTCAGGCCCCAGACACTTTCTCCTCTTCAAGCAGATGCTTGACACTACACCTGCTGTGACGCATCAGCAATGAGGCTACTCTTCAGTTTTCCAGAGAATGAGCTTCTACAGCCTAATTCAATTTTTTTTTTAAATCATGGTAAAACACATAACATAGAACTGACTGAACTATTTCTAAGTGCACCATTCCGTGACGTTGAGCACATTCACACTGTTCTGCAACCATCACCACCATCCATCGCCAGAATTTTCCATCTGCAAAACTGAAACTCTGTCCCCATTAAATAACAATTCCCCATTCTCCCCTCCCCAGCCCCTGGCCCCTACTGTTCTGCTTTCTGTCTCTATGGATTTGACTCCTCTAGGTATCTTATATACATGGAATCGTACACATGTGCCTTTTTGAGACTGGCTTATCTCACTTAGCACAATATCCTCAAGGTTCATCCCTGTTGCAGCATGTGTCAGAACCTCCCTCCTTTTCCAAGGCTCAGTACTATTCCATGTTCACCAAAGTTTGCAGTCACTGGTGCAAGGGTTGCTGCCACCCAGCATCCTCTCTGAAGTCCTCCACATCCCAGCCTCTGTAGGGAATGGCCTCGACTTCTCTCCCTGTTCCTTCCCTCTCCTCCTCCCCTCCCGGAAGGAGCTGCCAGTCTACTGCAGGGTCTGCAGAGAAGGAAGGAGCACCAGGATTTTTGTTCTTGTTTTAATTCTCACAATTCTTCATGAGAGTCACAAAAGACATCATGGTTACAAAAGAGTCTTCGAGTCTCCGTTAGTCAAAGGACAGGTAGCCAGTGTCCATCTGCTAGATGGTGAGACCTGGAGAGGAAACCAGGTCTCTGTCCTCCCCTGACTCTGAGCCCCCAGCACCCCACGCATCCGAGGGGGTCATGGAGTATTCAGCAAAGCAATGAATGCAACTCTCCTTCCCCAGCAGGGAGCACGGGCTGTGGGGCCACACAGATCAGCAGCAGGTCCCCTGCCCAGGCACCTGGATCAGGAACATTAGCCTCTACCAAGCCCTGGATTCCTCATTTCTAATTTTGGTAAAATAATAGTATCTAGTCCATAGGATTGATTTGAGAATTAAAACCAGATAATCTATGTATGGTGCTAAACACCATGTTGAGAAATATCAAGAGCTCAGTAAGTGGGAGCCAATGTTAATATTATCAAAATCACAATTTAAGAGGGAAAAATTTAAAGAGTAGTCCATCCATATATTTCAGTTTTATGCAGCTGTTAAAAATTATGTTTACATTTTGTTTACAAAATTATTTAATGCATGAGAGTATTTTTATGCTATGCTAAATTTTTTAAGTTTCCAAAATTGTATATACTGTATGATTTCAATTATGCTTTTTAAAAAACAGTAATGAAAACCGAGGAGGAAATATGACAACATGTTTATAGTGGATATATCTGGGTAGTGAGATTGTGCCTATTTTTCTACTTCTTTCTTCTTCAATATACTTCCCGAGAAGCAGATAACTGCTCTAGAAGCACCAGTCAAGCTTTGCTTCTCCACCCCGCAGTGGTCCCCAGACTTTGCCCCCCGGGCGCAGCACCCCGGGCTGATTCAAGTCCACGTTGGGGCTGCGCGCCCCCCAGTCATATCCAGAGGCGCCAGCGCTGGCGACCTGCTCATCAGCACTGTTCTCACGGGGAACGCAAGCGGTGATTTTCACCAGAACCTGAAAGTGGATCCCCAGTGATGTCCACAGACAGATGGCATCATAGGTAAAGTCACAGACACTTAGCGCGACTCCACATGAGAGCCGACCGCCCGAGTGTTCTGCGGACGTGAACCATCAGGACCTGGGCGAGCAGGAGAGGGTCCCCGTGATTGTCTGCACGCTGGCAACTCTCCGTCCTCGTGTCCTCGTCTCATCCTGTCTGGCCCTCTCTCCCCGTCGCCGTCACCGTGGTGGCTCTTCCTAGCAAGCCGGGAGGAGGAGTCGCTCTGCCTGGACGCGGGGACCACGCCGCCTTTCTGGATCCCCCACGGCGCTGGCTCGAGGTGCGCGCGATTCCGGGCGCCTGATAAACGCTAATCGGGTGATGAGTCAAACCGAGGGCTCTCCACGGTGCCTCCTGACCTCCGTGATGCTGAGACTCGGGCTTCGTCGCAGGTCCACGGCCGCTCCCCGAGGTGTGTGACACTAGTGTCCCCGACGCCTGGGAGATGAGCGGGATGCGCTTTAGCTCCGCTCCTGCCGGCTCCGGAGGGCCCCGAGTGTGCAGCCCGAACCCCTGCGCTGCTCCCGGCCTCGTTGTCAGCTCACAGCCCGTCACGCACCCCGTGGGGGCCTGGCCGGGAAGGACGAGCCTCAGGCCCGCGGCTGCGCGGGGGGAAGCGGTTTCCCCAAGTGCCACGTCGGGCGTTTGCGGACAGACTCACATCTGCTCCACGCCAGCCCTGCAGCCACTGGCAGAGTAGCTCTAGTCCCTCCGATGCTGTACTTTCAGATTTACACAAGAGTAAATCATGGAAATGTGCCGCACTGGCAGGCTCTTCTTTTTCTACTAGTCCATGGTTTTCTACCAAGACTTTCCCGACCACTGGGAATAAGTGGACGTGCCCATCAGCCCCCCCATTTACAGACCCCCATGACTCCATTCCACATATCCCCTGCACATCTGCACCCACAGAACACCACGCTGAGACAACCAGATGTCTGCCTCTTACCCTACACGTGTCCCCAGGAAGACAGTCACCTGGGGTGTCTGTGGGAGAATCGCAAATGGTGGCCACCTGTGGTCTCCCAGGGTTAGAACAGGCTACAGGTCTAAGAGCCCTGTCCCTACCTGCCGGCTTTGAAATTCAACACTGGATTATTTTCTCTGTTTGAAATAAAACTAAAGAAAGTGAGATTGCAAACTCCTGTGGCTTTGCTAATTTTCCAGAAGGTGTGGGTTGAGAAAGCCAAGTGGCAGAATGGCGATTCCTCGCCCACTGAGGTGAGGGCACTCATGCTCCCTTCAAGGAGGGACACATACCGTCACACCCTTGCTCTCTGGGCTCAGTGGGGTCACCATCCTGCTCCCGCTCCCTCCGAGACACTCTGACTCCGAGTCAGCTGGTGGATCGACTGCTTGAGACTTAGTTTCTTTACCTATGAAGTGGGAACAACACGTCACACACACGGTCCTTGTCCACATTAGCATCTGACACAGTCTGAACACAGCTCGTGTCCAGCCAGTCACCAGCCGCAGGAAAGGTGGACCCTCCCTCCCCCTACGACCTCATAGGTGGGCAGGTGGCCAGCCGGGCAGCGGCTTTGCAAGCATTTCAGGCACCTCGCCATGTTCTTTTGGCTTTTAGTTTTGAAATCTGATCCTTTAGGTTGTTGGCTTTTGTTCTGCTTTTGAGGTATCAAACAAGAGTTGAATATAGTTTTTAGAGTTCAGATGACACCTCCAAATGATTTAATCCCTGAAAAGAATGTGATGATGGCTACACATATTTGAGACAATTGCTTACACTCCCATATGGGAGTTCTGCGGCCAGGCTTTGTCTCTCTCTGTTAGGAGCGCTCTGCCCCAGACAACACCTCTTCAGCACATGACTCTCGGGATGGTACATCCTGCACCTCAGTGGGCCACCCAGCATCACTCCACTTTCGAGAAAAGACGAAGGTGAATCAAAGTGTTTCCTGCTTCCCACTTTTGCACAACTGGCCCCACAGGTTTGCAAGCTCCTGCTCTGTGTACCTTGGGAGAGGCAGGCTGGGGAAGCTTAGAGATTATTTTCCGAAAAGTGGATGCCATCTCCTGGGAGCTGGTGAAACTGCATGTTCTTGGAGTCGAGCAAACCCATAGTAACAGCTGTTTTGTTTCTTCCTCTTCACAGTGAGCAGGTGATTCCAGGCCCCTGTGTCAATTTGTAGGTCAGACTGACCCAGAGTGGGTACTTATGGTAATACAGAACAGTAACAGCTGTATATTCCTCCGGCCAGTAAAGACGAGTTATAAAGGAATTGACGTCAGCAGATCTTTGACACGATAAGTTATTGTGTCACAGGGATGCAAATTCCACCGGCTACAGATCTTGGCAAAGTTGCTCCAAATCCCAAAGCTCTGGGTGTTGCAGCTATGGTTTCATTGACACCCCCCCAAAAGAAAAAGAAACAGAGAAGTCTATAAAAAGATACTTTTAAAAACTTGGTTTACAGCAAGTCCATTAAAATAAAGCTTTTCTTTTAGGCCCCAAAGCACAAGATTCTTCACTGAGAGTCGGCATGTGGGGCTCCTGCAACACTTGGTTCTCTCCTCACCCCCTCGACTCTTCTAACCCACCCCCATAACCAAGGAGGGCTACCAGGTGGGAATGATTCCTTCCTCATTTGAATAGACCCTTGAAATAAATGAGTCATTTTTCTGAGAATAGGTCCTTGACATGACATCATACAGTCCATTGCCCTCTAAACACCTCACCTTTAAAGAAATCAGAGCCACTTCCATGTCAGGTTTGTAACAGGGACACAGTAAGAGCAAAGTCGGGGGTGGGGGCTGAAGACCCTGCGTGAGTTTCAGAGAGGCAGACAGTGACCAGAACACGAGCACTCGGTGCCTCCTCTGTGGAAAGCCAGAGATGAAACACAAGTGTGTTCCTCGGCAGCACATCAGGCTGTGTGTCTGCAAAGTTTCATAAGTCAGTTTTAATCAGCATTCATCTAATGTGGTGCTCAGCTGGCTGTCATGTGTGGTTCTCTAGTGCTTTCTACAGGAGGCCTTTTTTTTTATAGACCATCGATACCATGTCTGCTTAAAGATAAGATCAGAAAATGTGATCATGTTCTGCATGATGCATAGTAAGAGGCACTGAGCACTATACACATGGCTCGGCAGGGGACGGGGGCCGTCGGGGTTAGTCCCATTCCTGGTAATTGGCAAGCAGAGAGGCCCATCATGTCCGAGGGCACAGTGTGCTGTTATGTCAATGACCAAGGCCCAAGGACTATTTCGTTACTGACTTGTCAATTGTTAGGAAGTTGCCAGAAGCAAACTTCCTGACAAGGGTACTTGGGGAAATATCCACCTTCCAGGAAGAGAATCCTGACCAGCAAGTGCCCTAAATTGGGGTCAGCAGGCCTGCACCAAGCAGAAGCAGCTACTGGAAATGAAGAATGTCTCCACCGGATGTGGGGACCCCTTGATTGCTCAACACATTTCTCAGGTAATAGGTGCTTCACACAGAAGTGCTGTGGGGTGTTTTTGTTTGGAGGTTGGAGCATTACGTAGCAGGGAAGGTTGACCTACTGAGTCCATGTATTCCAGGGCATTATTGAGGCCAATGATTTCCTCCTGAACTCCCTGAGGTCTGATATTTACATTATATAGCAAAGTGTCTGGTGCTTCCTCAGAGCATGATATGGGGTCTGCCCACTGACTTCCCCTCACCTGAATCCTGAAATGCCGTCTCCCAGTTTATCTTCTTTGACTCACAGCATCACCAGCAGGAGGTGTGGATCCAGCAGCTCTGGAGAAGCCAGGCTCTCCCCTCCTCTGCTGACGCACCCTGGGCAGGACCACCCATGTCCCCCCAAGTCCCCACAACCATGGGACTGCAGTGCTGGACAGGATGAGCGCAGGGAAGGAGGGTGACTGGCTGGGGGGGATCACAGGGAAAACCTGAATTTCACACAGATTTGGCATGTTCCAGGCAAAGCCTGAGGAAGGCTGTATGGGGGAGGGGATTGCCAATGTCTAGGAGGAGAGAAATTGCCTAGAAAGCCTGGAGGTAGAGGCTGCGGGACAGAGAGTGAGTGAGAGGGGCTTTTACCTTTGGAAATCAGTCAGTCCTGAGGCTCCCATCCCTATCTGTTTCATTTCTCTCCCATTCCACCTCCAAGCCCCTGCAAGTGGAGACTGCCGGGCCCCCAGGCTGGTGCTGATGGAGTAGGGGCACAGCCCCCGAGCCCCTTCCCTGGTCTGTGGTGTGTGCGCACGTGTCAGAGCACCCCTCAGCCCAGCGCCACCCCCAACCCTCCCCCTGAAGTTTGCCCATGGTGGGCATGAGCCCACAGGACAGGCTAGAAAGTGCCCACACACCCATATGCTTTAGGCAGCCTAATTCCCCACAGGAAACCACCCCAGCCCACCTCTGGGTCCTCCCTGCTCCTGCTCAGTAGCTCGTCTTTGAAAGACGTTTCAGGTCCCCCATCACTTACACTTGTGCTCACGTCATCACAAAGACCTACCTGAGGAAACTGCTGTGCTTTATTCGAGCGAGGTGACCACGAGCGAAATGACCATCATCCTACATAGTCTCCCCAAGAACAAGCTTCACAGTAGCTGACAAAACCAGGAAGTGTGTCCGATCCAGGAATCGCTTTGTTATTTCGTTGACAGCCTTGTTGTCACCGGAGGCATCTAGCAATGTGCCAAGACTGGTTTTAGGGAATCTGGATTACACACGGCACCTGTGAAGAGGCTGCAGGCAGTGGAGCCGATACGGCGACAGGAGAACCCGTTTAGTTATAAAATGCGAAGTCCAATTGTCAGGCTTCTGTATTTCCTGTAGAGGTCGCACTTCTATCTTAGAGTTAAGCAAAAGTGCTGATATATTTTCAGTGCAAAAAAAAAAAAAAAAAAATTCCACTCTTAAAGTGGAATATTTTGAAGGGGTGTGTTAAAATTACTCTCCCATCGTTTTCAGACACTAGCTGACAAGCAGGAGTTTTCATGGCAGAAGGTGGAATTACCCGACCACCAGGCTCATGTGAACCTTCTGAAAACAGAGAAACTGTGATTCAATTCCACCGGGTCCAAACGCTGGAGAAAGTTGTTCACTCGCATAATGCGCCACCTGCTGCCACCACCTGGAATATACCTGTTAATCAGAAGCTTGGTTGAAACACAGATTGGGGGGGGGAATTAAACAAAAGGGTGAAGAGAGAGTACTCCAAATTCTGTCTCCTTAGATGCCAACGCAGGCTCCTTCCAAATGTCATGAGTGTCTTCAGTTGGGCACAGCTCACGTGCCGCGACGTGACTCCTCGGTTGCCATTGGCCTGCAGTAGGTGTTTCCTTCCATGAATGAACTCCTGTGGGAGCAAGTAAGACTCAACCGGTGGTGCTATTTGTCCTGTCAACAGTGGTGCTCCCCGGGAGCAGCCTGTCACTGAACAAGGCATGGCGACACATGAAAACTGCAGATGGAATACCCTATCCCTCCTTCCTATCTGTAACCCTTGGCTGCCCACGCTCGAGTTACACCTGGTCAAGTGCTCAGACCTGCAGGTATAACTCCATGGGCCACTCTATTTGTCTGATGACAACCGTCACGTGATCCAAGCTCTACCTCTCATAAGGAAGGAGTGGCAGGTGAAGTGCGCCAATGTGTGCACATAAGGCCAGGCCCCCACTGGCGTGTTCCTCACTAGAGGAGCCCTTCCTGCTTCCCCTCCCCCAAGCTGACTTCGGTCCCCTTGTCGTAATCTTTCACAGCATCTTTTCCTCTCCTTTGGGGCACCCATCACAAATCCTGACGACACATGGGTTTGTGGATTAATTGCATTGTCTGGAATCTGCCTCCTTCACTAGTTGTCAAACTCCAGGATCTGGGGGGTCTGTGTGTTCTTTCTTCACCATGTGCACATAGCACCCAAGCCCCCAGGAGACGTCTCCTGAATGAAGGGCCCACTGATGTCATCGGTGAGTCCCAATGCACTGAGAAGCAGAACGTCTGCCAGCCTCACTTCTGAGCCCAAATGATTGGCTTGTGTTCTTCAAACTGAAACATTTGGTCAGCAAGGTCTTTTCAGCTGCTTACGCTCCAAAAATGGCCTTGTGTCTCTTCTTCTTACCTGATCTCAGGCTTAAAGGATCTGACTCACAAGGTAGGTCAACCACAACCTCAGGAGCCGCTGCGGTCCATCAGTCGTCACAGCCCCCACGTGCAGAGTTTTCAGTGAAAAATTTCAACAGTAATCTTCTCACCTATGCTGAGTTTGACATCTTAAAAAGCATACTTTCATTTACACTTGTAATATCAATATATGCTACAGCACAAAGCATATTTCCTAAGCGGTTTTTGTTTTCTTGTTTTTTTGTTTTGTTTTGTTTTGTTTTTTCTAATTTTACACAGATACAGCACGAGCAGCTGTGACGATGTGCTCAGAAACTTGCCAGTTCCCAGACTTGCCCATCACTGGAGAGGAAAACAAAGATCCTCTCTTGATGAAGCCCAGAACCAGCTCATTCCTGGACCCAGATGTTTTACATGCAGAGATGTGGATTCACAGCTGGAGGACTGTGAGTCCTCAAAGTTAAATAAAGGTGATGCTTTTCAACTCTGGGATTGTTTTCATTGTTTCTGGAATGTAATTTCTGGGGGAAAAAGTTTTAATCCTGGCCACAAACCATCCCTCACACAACAATAACAACAACTGATTTTGAGAGCACAGTTTTAAGGGATAATTTTGGGGGAGTTTATTCTTATGACAAGAATTCACTCCCATGGTACAATTAGACATGGTGCCCTTTCTCTCCCATGGATAAAATATGTTATAAAACACCAAAACAAGAGAGTCAGTATCGACAGTTGAAGAAGTAACGTGAGGTGACTGAGAAGTGAGTTTCAACCCTGGAAAAAAGAAAGTAACCTTATATATCTGCTTTTTATTCCACAGAAATCACACACGGATGATTCCAAGAAAGGAATGAGTAGAACAAAGGAGGACCCCACAGAAAAATCTACAAAGCCAGTTACCATTCGATCATCCAGAATGACAAGTTGCCAAGGTCTAATCCAATGGCTTTATGTCCTGAAATGACAATTGTTGTAGTTGGAATATTTTCAAATGTGCTAACATGTGATGAGTCTAAATGGAAAAAATAATGATTTCTCCTTTACCCAGGGTAAAAAAAAAAAAAAAGTTATAATAATGCACTGAGTTGGTCTGTAGATGCTTGTTAATCACTCACAAGCCCTTACAGAATCTTCAAAGACTGAAGAGTAAACAAGGTGGTCACTTCGAGGAAAGGGAACGGTGCATTTTCCAGAGGGTGAGACTCGCTGAAACATTCCTTTTCATCCCAACTTGTCCAGCTGTGATGATTTAACTAGAACTGATTTAGCTAGAATGTCAGCGTGTTTCATACCTAGTATAGATTTGATTCTTGTGTCAGTTCCAGGATCTGGAAAGAGCTGCTGGGTTGTCGGCATTTAGAAGTTGGAGAATAGAAGCCACGTGGTGGAAACAGCTCTTCTTCCTTTGCCTCACGTACACACCTGCTCCAAGTTCATTTCAATTTTAATCTATGCTGAATCTTTCACCTTAACTAAAAGTTCCTATTGTGTCTGCGTTTGTAAAACCCATTTGAGAAACAATTTATTCAAGGCTGATATTTTAATGAGAAATGCCTATTGAAGTCCAAGTATAGTTCCAGAAGGCAAAAAAGTTTCCTGTGTTGACTTATAAAATTTAAAGTAAAAAGTATGCCATGTCTTTCTCCAATCAAGGTTTTCTTGTGTGTAAAAACAAAGACCACCTGAGAGAATCAGGTGACCTTGCAAGGGACGATCAGAAAAGTCTGCTTGGGGCCCATTGAACAGAGACCTGAGAGTGAGCCAGGCTCAGTGTGTAGTGTCATCTTATACACCAGCATTTTATGCAGGATATTAAAGCCCTTTATAAATCTTAAATATCTCATTCATCCTCAACACTTTGTAGGAGCCAAGGGCATTATAGATGGCCAGTCACCCAACTCACTAGGCTAAACATCTCCAGTGCCTTTCACATGTGGTCATTTCCATCTCCAAACACTCCACTTGCCATTTTTCAGAGATGTTGTTGAGTTTATGAAGGACCCAGTCTCCTTTGGTTCTATCTTCCCTTATTGAACACCTTTGATTTGTAAACATTCCCACCTCTTTCCCTTTTTCCACATGTTAATTTAGCAAAATTAGAAAATGTAGTTACATAAAAATAAGAGTAAGCCAGTCATAAGCTCATAATCACTAATAATTACCATGGATACTTGGTGCATTTTCATCCTTAAGATTTTCTAAATGCATGTGTGGGATCATGCATTTTTATTTTCTTTAGTACTGCTTCATGTTTATTAAGATCATTATTTTTAATATGTTACATATAATTATTTTAATATTTTATACATCATTATTTTTAACAGCTGAATATGGTTTCACTGTATGAATGTGCCAAAATGAAATTAACTAAACCCCTATCCCTAAACATTGAGGTTGTTTTAATATTTTTTGCTTTCGTAAACCTCTGCCTACAGTCCAGACCTGCTTCCTTCCAGACTATTCTCTAACCAGTGGCCAAACAATCATGAAGGTTTTTTGTTAGTTTGTTTCTTTTACAAGAGCAATATTATACCTTGCAAATTGCTTCTCATTTAAAAAATACATCATAAAATTCTTCAAGAATTGTTTTAACAGTTGTACAATATTTTATAAGACAAATACACCACTATTTGTGCAACTATTTTCTTGATGGGCATTCAGATTATTTCCTGATGTTTGTCACACAAATAATGCTGCACCAGACATCCCTGAACATAATGTGGGCACATCTGTGTGTGCACTTTCATAGTATAATGGCAAAGCAGTGGGATTGCTGAGTCAAATCATACATTTGTCATGTGAACAGATTTGTCAGAGATGCTCCGTAAAGGCACTCACACCAGTGTGGGGAAGAATGCAAGCTGCTCTGTCAGTTTCTTTTACACAGACATTCTAGCAAGAAATACCAGATACCTTGTTTCTAAACTTGCAGACAAAGCAACTGATGCTCAGTAAAGTAATGACTTGTTCAAAGTCACACAGCTAAATATCTCAGAGTCAGGACTAGGACCCAGGTCTCCTGATTCTGTGACAAGAGTTTTTGTATAACAATAAGCCTTATGCTGGGGAATGGAGAGTTGGTGAAATGAGGAAGAAAAGGTGTATCAGTTAGCTATTGCTGTGTAACAAACCACCCCAAAATTTAGTACCTTAAAACCACAGCCATTTATTGCGTTCATGACTCTGTGGGTCAGCAATTCAGGGTGTGCTCTGCTGGGAGGACCTTCTGATCTGAATTGGCTTCTCTCATGCATATTTAGGCAGCTATGAGTCAGCTCAGGTGTCTCAGTTTTTCTCCTTTGTCTCCCATCCTGAAACACACCAAAAGAGCAGGCAAGTGTACAAGACCTCCTGAGGCCAAGTCCAGAACATTGTCATTCCTGCCACATTCTAAAGCCAGAGAGAGTCAAAGGCCAGCCTGTATTCAAAGGGTGATGTGATCAACTCTACCTCTTAATGAGAGGAGCTGCAAAGGGACACTGCACAGAGTCTGGATATGGGAAGAAGTGGAGAATTTGAACCACGTTTGCAGTGGAAACACAAAGTTCTCAGGTGGATCAATTTTCCCCCTGTTTCCAGACAATTGCTTCGGCGTCATGCTGATGTGGCTGTTTGGAAAATCATGGCTCTGTAAGAACATAAAGGAAGTGATATTTGTAATGAAATCTCAAAAAGCTCTCCCAAGATAGTTGAGGCACCATGAAAGCACTACCATATTAGGTCAGGCCTCTTTCCATTTTTATAAATTGATACTTTGGATAAAAATTAATCACTATGTCTATGTTATTCTCATTATTTTTAATACATTATATAGATAATTGCAGATCTATCTCTATTGCCCTGTTTGAGAGCATTGCAACTACACAGAGCAGTATTGAGGGTTTTGTTTGTGTCTTGTGTCTTTTTTTTAGCACATCTCTGTAATTTTCCATCTCACACAATAAACAAGTGAAGAGGGAGGCACTAGATGTCATTAAAATAGCAGGCAATGAGTAAAGTTAAACAGGGTCCACTTCCTTTCAATATTCTGACAAAAGCACATCCTTGGAAATGAGGAGAGGGTGCCAGTGCAGGTGGGGGCTTGTGCCTGGATTAATGGGGCGTAGGTACCCACAGCATGTGGGGCACAGACAGCCCTGCAGGGCAACTCCTGGGTGCTGAAGAGGGGACAACCTCTATATTTAGAAACTTCTGGCCTCAGCCAAATGTAAAACGGATTTGGGATGTGGGTTGAGGACAAGGAAGGGGCATATGTGTATTGATATTTCATCTGTTCTTTCCTGAATCGGCAGCTGAGTACAGAAA
Source organism: Cynocephalus volans (assembly GCF_027409185.1). Classification (NCBI taxonomy): domain Eukaryota; kingdom Metazoa; phylum Chordata; class Mammalia; order Dermoptera; family Cynocephalidae; genus Cynocephalus; species Cynocephalus volans. The sequence continues at coordinate 70,569,469 of NC_084472.1, forward strand.
ACGACCTCCTGGAACACTCCCGTTTGTCTAACCACAGGTGGGCACAGAAGGAGAGGAAGCTAACATGAAACTCAGCTGAGTCTTCCCACGGGTCACCTAGAGACCAGTGGGAGCACGCTGGCCCAGCCTCTATGCTGCACCTGCTTCTCCAGCTCTGAGCAAAGGCCAGGAGCCCCATCGAAAGCATTCAGGATTCAAGAGGATGGAGCTGAGAATTTTCAAGGTGGAAATTCACAACGCAGCTGAGGATGTTTAAAACAACCAACAGGAATGTGTGGGGAAGAACTATAGGTTCAGTTAAAAGAGCTTGAGAGACATTCTGTACAAGAAATTCCTGACCAGAGGAAACAGGATACCAGGAAAAGGGACACCCTATTGTCTACTTGGAGGTAGGAAAAGAAATAGGTCTGCGATTTGTTTCCATAGTGACCATTATGGAAACAAGACAGACTAACACCGATACTGATTTATTCTCCTATTCAAGCCCTTTTAAAAGATCACTCTAACCTGTGTTGGCTCTTGAATATAAACAAGACCAAGTTGTCTTTCATGATAATCATCTTTTGGCACTTGCAAATGAAATTTTTAAAAAATAATAAAATTATATTTATCTAAATTCATGCCATACCAGTTGGTGGGTTTAAATATGATGTGTGTTTTACATATAGGAATGGAGTCTGGGGTTTGCAATGCAATTCTAATGCTTAAAGTAATATTTGTTCTTGCATTACCCCAAACTACAAATTCTGAGGTATTTATTTGTTGGTGGTGACCTTTGAAACCACATCACAGGAGTTTGGTTTATGAATGTGGACACATGATCTGCCCTCCTGATGACCAGATGATCGTCACCCTCCCCAGCCCCAGTTGGTCCAAGTTCATTAGGTAATGGTGGTTGTGAAGGCCTTACTGGGCATGCAGCTCACAGAGCCTCCACCCCTCTCAGGAGCAGGGCTGGGGACATTCTTGCATGGCAGTGAGCAGGAAATTAGAGCCACAGAACAAACTGGTGCAGTGACTTCTTGACTAAGCTCTTGGAGGGGAAAAAAACCCAAAGAATATTCCAGAAATTCTCAGGCCCCTGCTTGCTAAAAAGGTAATTCCCAATGAGTGAGAAGTGGAACCTGCCGGGGTGTTAGGCCCTTAGGGCTCATTTCTTCCTCTTCATTCACCCAATCTCCCCATTTATTCTCTCAATCTTTAATTCTCCCACCTCACGGAACTCCACTTACTTAGCTGGCAACAGCTCTGGGTCCTGGGTCTGCCAAGACACAGGGAGACGGTCGACCCCTTCTCCCTGATGGTAAAGAGCAGCAGGGAGCATTGGGCAAGCATGAAGGATGTGGACTTAGACTCACGGTCACATCCCGACTCTGACACTTTCTAGTTGGAAGTCATTGCTCTCTGTCTGTCTCTCTCCTCCTCTCTCTCCCCGCTTTTCACACCTGAAAATGGACAGAATAGTGCCACCACTGGATGGCCACAAGCATTAAATGAGATAACGTGAATTCAGCATACAGCCGAGTGTCTCCCATGCTCAGCACACACTGACCATTGGGAGGATCACTGTAACCATGATCAGATCATGCCTCCAGCCCTTGTGGAACTCACAGTCGAAATACAACATTGCAGGAAGATACCCATGACCAGAACATTTGAAACTGCTATCAATAGTGCTCTATTTGGGAGGAGGGTCCTTTCCATGATTATAAATTTAAGTAGAAGCTGCCGTTTACTTTATTTATTTATATGTTTTAAATTGACACATTGTAATTGTACATATTTATGGGGTAAAATGTGTGAATTTCAAATTCTTATTATAAAATGTTACAGACATGCCCAAAGACACAAAGAATTCTATGATAACACATATCTCCACTACCTGGCTTAAAAAAAGTCAAAACTCTGCTCCTCTCTCTTCAATCACAATCCCTTCTCCCAACCCATGTAACTGTTCCTGAATTTAATACTTTTTACTTCCCTATATTTCTCAAACTTTGACAATATACTCATGTACCATAAATAATAAGGAGTACTTGTGTGTATCTGACGTTTGCGCAATCGACATCGTACACTGATTTTGTCTGATGAGTGGCATCCTGCACCGTTCTCTTCCCCCAACATTTTCCTGCAAGTTTTGTCTGTGTGGATATGCACTGCTGTATTTCACTAATTTTCACTATTGGAAAGTGGTCCATTGGGTATATGCACCACAATTTACTCATAGTCCATCCTCCTGATCAGAGCACTTAGAATGTAATTTAATTAAAATCTGTTTTTCAACCTGGTTTTACTTCCAGCTTCCCTATTCCCCAGAGATATTTCTTCCAATGACTCCACCTTAAATATTCTAAATCAACTTAAAAACAGAAAGAGAACTATTTTTTTCTGACTATGAAACTAATACACATTCATTTTAAAGCAAATTCATACATGTAAATTTCTCTACCCCAGCAATAATTGTTGTGAACATTTGGGTGTATTCCTTTCAATAGTTTTCATCTACATATTACTTCTGATTTGCATGAGCCTAATGCTACCAAAAGAAACAATTTCTTGTGTCATTAAAAATACTTAGAAATAAATTTTTAATTATTGTAAAGCATTTTTGGCCACATTCCAATTGTCAGGCATTTAGGCAATTTCCAAATTTCACCATTTCTCATTGTACCAATGTTTAGTGAGCACTTACTCTGTGTTGTGTGCTCATGGAGGTGTAGAGATTGCAGCAGTAACAGAGGCAAGATTGTATCTCTCACAGGACATTAAATTAAAAAATTAAAAAATTAAAAATACTCGTAATTATATAATTTCCAGTGTAATGTGTACTTTAAATAAGCCTAAGGTAAAGCAATTAGATAACAGGGAGGCAGAAACACATGGGCAGGGAAGGCTTCCTCCAGAATGGAAGAGATTAAAGCTGGCTGGGTTCAAAGGTCAGCAGAGGACGTTATCCAGGAATGTGTGTCTGCAGGTGTCCTATGTGTGTGCGTCCCGTGTCTATAGGTGGGCACGTCTGTGCTAGGACGAACAGCAGGAATGTAACCCCAGATGGGCAGGAATGAGACAGAACATCCAGGGTGCAAAGCTTCATGCCAACACCTCTGCCACTTTTAGGGTTCTCTCATAAGGATGCATCCTAAATATGGTTGGTCTGGCTCACAGGATTTGAAGGAATCACATGCTTGTAGGATTCAATATATTAAAGAATAAAGTATTACATCAGGTTCTGTGTTTTGGATGCCAATACCAATGCATGACCTGTTTGCAACTGGTGCCGACAGCTCTGAGCATTGCTGCTGAGAACGGGTGGGCTGGAAGCAGAGTGCACCTCGACCATGAAGTGTTATTACTTTTGTACCATGCATAAACTAAGGTGAATGGCAAGGAAACAAATGGCTGGAAGAAATGAATTTATTCTTAGTTATTAAAAACATTGAGAAAAAATATTATTAAAATAGCAAAGGTGCATGTGTGTGTCTATCTTTGCCATTTGAATGACACACACACAAACACCTGGGGATACACTAAAGAAGAGCTGTGCAAAGAGGGCCAGATTGCAGGGGACACTCCATTCAGTCACTAAGGGATATGAAAGATTTTAATAAATGGGAGGACCCTCCATTTAAGGAACAATCCATGTCAAAAAGGAATTAAACCTCTCAACGCTATTTTTAAAATTTAACAAACTTTAAGAAAATTTATAAAAGGAGATTTTTTTGGTCAAAAAAGTTCCAAAGTTTATTTGAAGAAATAATGTTCAAAAATACCAAGAGAATTTCCAGGAGAAAAAAGCCACTAAAATAATTAGAAATATCTCTTCTGGTGGATAAGAATGGGGTGGGCAAAGACAAAGCAGAGACTGCTGCTTTTCATATTAGCTCCAAACCTTTACTTCACCCTGTGTCTGCACTACTGTGATTAAAAATATAAAAAGGAATAGTTTAAGATGTGAAATAAAGAGTGCGCTGTGTTGAGCTACACAGGGACAGGCAGACACATCAGCGGGACAGAAAAGACAGCCCAGAGTTTTTATAAGAATTGAAGATAAAAATAACATTTTAAATCAGTGGCGCAATTGTTACTACTTTACAAATAAAATAAAGTAAAATAAATTTAGAGTGCTACCTCACAAACCAAATTCAATAATAATTAGAAAATCAAACCTGAAAAATAGGTATCTGCGTTTGGGGTAACAGAAAAATAAAAATACATGGTAAAAGGTGAAGATATTTGACTCCTAAAATATGTAAACTTCTATATGCTGGAAAATCACAGAAGTAAAATTTAAGAGCCAATGACCAAATGGGAAGATTATGTATTAAAATTATATCAGTGCTGATGTTAGCTTTTCAGGATTCCCTATGAATTATAAATAATAAACATCCTACCAGAAAAACAGAAACAATATATAGAGGAAGAGCAGAAAGAAAGTCAATAACTATATTTCAGATTCTCTGGTTGAGGGAATGCATATTAAAAGGACAGCGAACCCCAGAAACAATGCATAAGCACCCACATCACGTCTCTAGTGCCAGTCACCGATGAAGGAAGCAGGATTCCAGAAGACATGACTGTTTCCAGGGCTGGGGTGGTGTATTGGTCCATTTCTGTTGCTTATTACGAAATACCTAGAACTGGGTAATTTGTAAGAAAATGAAATTCATTGCTTACAGTTTCAGAGGCTGGGAAGTCCAAAGTTCAGGGAACACATCTGGTGAGGGCTTTCTCGATGGTGGATTTACAGCAATGCAGGGGCCTCACATGGCAGAAGATGGCAGAGCAGAGGGCTGACCTTCTCAGCTGGCTCCTTTGAAGACCATCAGAACCACCCCAAGACCACCATTAATCTATCAACTTATTGCTCAGTGAATGGACCAATCAATTCACCAGGCATAGTCCTCACAATCCAATCACCTCTTCGAGGCCCCCACCTTTCAATTACCTTAATAGGATTTTCCACCCTCCCAACAGTCATAGTGGGGATCAAATTTCTAATACATAAAACTCGAGGGACACAATTCAATCTTTATCAGATGGAAAATACATAAGATGAGCCTGGAGCATTCTGTCATGCTAGAAAGTGTGTTAGTCTGTTTTTGTGTTGCTATAACAGAACACCTGAAACTGGGTAATTTATAAAGAAAAGAGATGCATTTGCATCATGATTCTGGAACAGCTGCATCTGGCATGGGCCTCAGGCTGCTTCTACTCGTGGCAGGCAGTTGGCAGGTGCAAGGAGATCACATGGTGAGAGGAAGTGAGAGAGAGGGGGTGGGGAGGGAGGGGAGGTTCCAGCCTCCATTTAACAACCAGTGCTCATGAGAACTAATCCATTCCTGATAGAGCTCACTCACCCCCCACCCCCTGGGGAGGACATTGATCTATTCATGAGGAGTCTGTCCCCATGACCCAAACACCTCCCAGCACTGCCACACTGGGGATCAGATTTCAACATTTGCTTTGTGGGGAACAAACATATCCAAACTATACCAGTAAGGAAGTGCTGAAACAAGCAGTCAAAAACAAAAGGCAAAACAGTGGGGTGTGTCAAAGGACACAGGTGCCAGCTGAAAGAGCTCCAATGGCCAAAGCTAGAAAATGTAAGCAAGAAAATAGAGCCCAAAGTATACATAAATATCTACAAGTCTATACTTACATGAATTACTGAATTAATGAATGAGGGGGAAGAGAAAAATCTCCAATACAGAAAAATTACAAGTAATTTATGCAGGTATTGGCCCCTTGAGGAGGTGGAATATAATTCCCCACCCTTTAGTATGGGCTGCACATAATGACTTCATTCTTCCTTCTAAAGGGTACAATATGGAAAGCGGGGAAAAGAGTAATTTTACAGTGGAGAAGCCTGACAAACACACCTCAGCCAGGAGATCAAGGTCAAAACATCAACAGTGAGAAGTCATGTTCGTAGTACGTTCCTTGATATATGTGATGAGAACCACATTTTGCTTCTGTAGCCTTCCTTCCAAAAATGTATCCCTGCAGTCTAGTCATTATAAAAACTTTAGACAAACCCAAATTGTAGGGCCTTCTACAAAATTCCTGATTGTCCTCCTCAAGATGTTAAGGTCACTGTCTTAGTCCATTTTGTACTGCTATAACAGAATGCCACAGACTGGGTAATTTACAGTGAACAGAAATTTATTGGCTTGCAATTTTGGAGGCTGGGAGCTCCAATATCAAGACATGGGCACCTGGCGAGGGTCTTCTTGCTGCATCATCCCACGCTGGAAGGGCAAAGAGAGAGAAAAAGGGACCAAACTCCACCTTTTATAATGGCATCAATCCCACTCATGTGAGCAGAGCCCTCGTGGCCTAATCACCTCTTAAAGGCCCAACCCCTTAATGCTGTTACAATGGCAATTAAATTTCAACATGAGTTTTGGAAAGGACAAACATTCAAATTATAGCAGTCATCAAAAACAAAGAAAGTCTGAGAAACTGTCACAGCCAAGAGGAACCCAAGGAGACATGAAGATTAAAGGTACTGTGGGATCCTGAAACAGGTAAGACATGTTAGGAGAAAACTAACAAAATGAGAATAAGGCATAAAAACTATTTAACAGTAACACATCAACTTGTTTCTTAGTTGTGTCAAATGTACCACAGCAAGTTAACAGTAAAATTTTAACATTAGGGGAAACTGGGTTAAGCGTATGTGAGAACCCTGCAATCTCTTTGCAACTTTTCTGCAAATCTAAAGAGTAAATTTAACCAAGGAGGTGAAATACCTGTACACTGAAAACTATAATACATTGAAGAAAGAAATGTAATACATAAATAAGTGGAAAAATATCCCATGTTCATGGATTGGAAGAATTAATAATGTTAAACTTAGCAATCTACACAGTCAATGCAATCCTTACCAAAATTCCAATGGATGTTTCACAGAAACAGAAAAAACAGTCCTAAAATTCATATGGAACTACAAAAAACCTAGTGTTAGGGGTTAAATGTGCCCCCCAAAACTGCATGTGTCGGAAACTTAATCTCCACTGTAACAGTGTTATGAGGGTGGGAAATCTTATTACGGTAATTTAAAGCTAGGGCCTTTAGGAGGTGATTAGATTACAAGGACTGTGCCCTCATGAATGGATTAATCCATTGAGGGTTTAACAGGTGGTCATAGGCGTGGCTACAATGGCTTTATAAGGAGAGTCAGTGAGAAGCTTAGCTCTCTCTTGCTCAGCCTTCACCATATGATAGCCTGTTCGACACAGGACTCTGTAGTGAATCCACCTGGAAGAAAGCCTTCAACAGATGTGTTCCCTGGGCTTTGGACTTCTCAATCTCCAAAACTGTAAGAAATAAATTTCATTTCTTTATAAATTACTCAGTTTCAGGTATTCTGTTATAAGCAACAAAGGAGACTAATACAAATAGTCAAAAGAATCTTGAGCAAAAAGAACAGAGCCAGACACATCACATGACCCAGCAACCTCACTGTTGGATATATGCATATCCAAAGCAGACAAAATCAGTATGTTGAAGAGACATCTGCACTCCCATGTTCATTGAAGCATTAGTCACAATAGCCAGGATATGGAAACAATCTAAATGTCCATCAGCTAATAAATGGATAAACGAAATGTGGTATATATACACAATGGGACACTATTCAGCCTTAAAAAGAAGGAAATTCTGCCATTTGTAACGTGGATGAACCTGTAGGTCATTCTAAGCGAAGCACCCCCTCCTGTGGCTGGTACTGATTAGAGGGGAAAAATGGTTTGCCTGCAAATCCATCTCATCCCTCACTTTCCACACCCGCCCTCCCCCAATTTAAAATGGTTTATAAGAACCACAGTGTAAAATACAAAACGGAGGAAAACAGAAAAATGCCAGCTCTCCCGTCTTAGCTGTACTCCCCACAGCTCCTGGAGTGGTGGTATAACTTGTTTCCTAGATCTGATGACTCTCTGTACCTGCCACTGCCACCAGAAAGCATCTCCAGACCCGGGGTTCGGTTTACTCGCCTACTGCTGTCAGATAAACTCACTCATAATGGGTGCTGGTGGCTTGTGACTCTCCCAAGGGTGTTGATCCTTTACAAGAGAATCACTGGGCAAGGCAGGGCCTGAACCCCGGGCATGAACTTGTGATGGCAGGAACCTCAAGCCGCACAATCCTCCCAAGAAACAGGACAGCTGGAGCAGGTCGGGGACCTGGGCAGTGCCTGCGAAATCTCACAGCATGGGAAAGACAGTCGGGACATATCTTAGTGAAAACAAAACAGAGCTAGGTGACCCCAATAAGAAGGGGGACAGCATACACTTAGGAAGACCACCTGCAGCGTCAAGACTGGGAGCTGAGCTGAGCATCAGAGAGGACACGGAGTGCCCGGCCCACCCCTCCAGCATGGCCCTCAGTGGGTCCCCGATTGCACAAAGGCATCAAGCAGGTGTACCAGTCCCTGCCTCAGGTGAGAGCACCCTGCCACGCCGTCTGGGTGATGGTACTGAGGATGACTGCACCGCAGACCCGTACCCCAACAGTGAGCCCAGGGTGTCAAGAGCCCAAGTGGCATGCAGATAGCTCCCACAGTGACGTGCATCTCGTCCCTGCTGCCATGTTTCAGACCCTTTCTGCAAGGACCCCACCAGGCTGGTGTTATGTGCAGTTTTCGTACAACTGAAAGCCTGTAGTGAGCAATTTAAGGCACCCTAAATGGGTCGTGGACGTTGTGAGCACCCCATCCACTGACTGAGAATGGAGCGGGAGCATCTGCTCATGGGGACAGACAGGCACCCCTTCAGCTGGCCTTCCAGTGGCTTCTCCAGGCGTGGTGTGGGGTGCACTGAGCCTGTGGCAGGGACATCGTGAAGGCTCCCTGTCAGGCCTGCTTGTACGCTGTCCTCAGGATCGCGGGTTGCATGCCAAGGCCATGCCTATCCAGAGGAATTCCAGATGGGACCTATGAAGGAGTCAACATGGGAGATCATGTCTGGTGGCCCATGTCATCCTGCATCGTGTACATGAAGACTTCGGAGTGACAGCACCCCTTGGTCGTCAGCCCACTCCTGGGAACTGGAATGGAGCAGGAGGCCCTCCCAACCTCAGCGTCAAGGCCACAGAGAGGGGAAGAAGCCAGTGGCACCAGGACCATCCCACAGGTGTGGATTCTGCCAACATGACCAGCCCCGGCACCAGCATGCTCATCCCACAACTGTCCCGGGGAAGGAGGGTTACTTGGAAAACGGCTGCCCCTCTGCCAACAATGACCCCTGCTTGGCGACAGAAGCCCTCCTCTGCATGTGTCTTCTCAACGAAGCTGGGGCTGCGCCTTTCCAACACAAGACTAGTGGACCAGACTCCCGGCGTCACCCCCTTTGAGTTCTCTATCCCCCCCCACCCCTCCAACTGTCCTGAGAGCGGTAACTCAGAGGGTGGGACATCAAGGTCTTTTTTGTTCCTTGTGCCCAATTAATAATTCTTGCTTTTTTGGCCAGGATAGGGGCTCAAGCTCTTCACCTCTCCACAGCCACCCCATTCTTCCCTATCACTGAAGCTTTCCAGCATGTTAGTGCGGGGCTGGGGTCCACAACTGCCCTAAGGAATGGGGTCTGTTGGCCCATCAGGCATGGCTGTCTAGACAGGGACATGTTGTGCAGTACAGCGGCCCCGAACATGGCTGGCTCACTTATCCTGGGCTTGGGTTAGGGGTTGCCCTCCTGGTGGGAAGCTCCGTTTCTTAAAAGCTTCCAGCCAGCTTTCTATTGTGCGTGTGAACGAGGAGGCAGGAGAGCTGGGGTTAGGCAGGAGAAGCCTGGGGTCTCTCCCGCGCTGCTTCCCATGCTCGGGCCACGTGCCCTGGTCTGGAGATGCCACCCGAGCCCTGGAAACAGAGAGCACACCTCAGAGGACACAGAGTCCTTACTGCTTGTCCCCCACTTTACCACACACAGCAGGGCAGCACTTTCATAATTAGACGTAAAAACAAAAGAAGTGTGTACATATGTGGTGTGTGGGTTTGTGTGTGTGTGATTTATTTACTGGTTGTTAGAGAAATGGAAATTTATATATATTTTTTAATTTATCAATATACAACATAGATGATTTTCATGTCCCTTTACCAATTCCTCCTCCCCGCCCCCCCTCAGAAAAGTATCTGGTCCCCGGGAGCCACACGTGGGCGTGCAGACAGGTTGGACGTGTAGGGACCTTCTGAGTGGGACAGGGCAGTGGGCGGCAAGGCCAGCCACCCAGGGCTGCTTCTCCCCCTGCAGTGTGGGCCCATGTCCTGCCCGCCGCTCTGCAGGAGCGCACATGGCAGAGAACTGGCAGGAAATACCCCGGCCGCACAGTCCCCCAGCCCAGTGGCTTTGACCAACAGACGCGCCTGCACACGAGCGGGAAGGGGGAATCCCTGGTCAACTCCAGCAGCTTCCTGACGCGGGTATCGTGTGACTAGAGTGTCCCTAAAACAGGCCCTTCCACATACTAAACACTTTTACAAAGGAAAGCATTAGCTTCTTGTTTAATCATGTTGTGGGCTTCTCGGTCTTTCTGTTTCACAGAATCACTTGAGTGCTTCGACTCTCTCCTCCCGTCCTTTTTCAGGTGATGGGGACAGGACCAAAGTCAGACACTTGGAATTTTGTATCCTGTCTTTCCTTGGAGCACAAAGATTAAGATTCCTGGGGAGTTATTTTTTCTTTTATAATAAAAAATAAACTCTATCTTTTAAAAAAAATTACACACACACTCGGTCACTTAAATAAATAGAACTCAGTTGCAACAACAGACCAGGACTCGGGCCGTGTTTTGGAGCTGGGTGTGTCTGCTTGAATGGAGGCTGACTGTGCTCCCGAGGGTGGCCCCAGCACCTTCATCTGCCACTCAGCTGGTCCCCGCAAGCAAGGGCGAGGTGCGACATGAGAGTCCCTACATTCACTGCCCTGGGCTCACTGTCTCCCTGGCACAACCCACTTTTTCTAAGAACTAAGTAAAAAGCTCCAATTCTTTATAAGTGCAGGAATTTATAAAAGAGGCTTGGCTTAAAGAGCCAACTTTGGATAAATTTGTCTCTTATTGCAAACTCTTTAAATATTTGCAATGTAAAAAGAGGGGGAAAGTGAAAGTTATATACTACTTCTAAGGAGAGAATGGAAACTGGCTCTTGTTACAGTAAAATTCTATAAACAAATAAATGCCGTCCACTTCTTTTTACGGCTAAGACTACATACAATTAGCTCAAGATTTAGGCCAAATCAAGGGGATGGGGTGGGGTGGGGTATTGCATTTATATAGCATTAATATAATTATGTGTGCACACCAGGGCAAGTGTTTGCATATAAGCTACCTCGTGAAATACAAATAATCCCAAAACAGGGTTCTGGGGGGAAAACAGAGGGTTGGGAAGCTAAAGATCTCGCCTGAGACCCTAACAAGGAATAAAAGGCGGCATGGGAATTCCCAGCACAGTCTCACTCCAGGTGTATCTCACTCACTGTGGTCTGTCTGACTCTGTCTGTGTCTGTGAAATAAAGCTTCATGTGTTTTCTAAATGCCTCTTTGGTTCTAATATTCTGGAGTTCTCTGACTCAGGACGTGTATTCATCAGAAGCTCCAAAAAAAATCCTGAAGACTAAAACAGCCGTATTTCCAAACTCAGAGTCAGAGTGTGGAATCTGACGTATGCTTCCAGAAGCATCCATTTGTCTGAAAGGCAGAAGTCATGCCCTTTCTAGAATCAACATTTCCAGTGTATTTCATGTGCTCATGGAGATAACAAAACAGAATATACGTGACACGATGCCCCCAGGTGGTCTGCGGTGCAGAGTGGATACCACAGAAAGTGGGGAGACACCTGGTCCTCAGAGCTCTTTCTCAACTCTTTCTCCTTCCTCTTTCTCAACTCTTTCCTAATTTGGTGCCATACAGCCCCCCAAACTGGCACGCCCACAGGGGTCCCACTGAAACTGAACTTTCAGGTCAAGTCCCCCACACCCCAAATCAATAACTTCTTATGATTCCTTTTCTGTCTCTCTTTCCAGTCTTTCATTTCCATGGTACCTGACTGCGGGTAGACAAAGAAGTGACTGGCATATCTCACACTAAAGTGTGAGTGACCCACTGCAGGCTCGGTCTGTGACCCCTTTCCCAGGGCGCTTTACATTTTAAAAGAGTAGCCTGTGAATCCAAATGAAACCTAAAGGCCAGCGTTACATTCATTTAAAGAATTATTATTATTTAGACATGTCTATGGGGAATTTAGGCCAGGTAGCCCCCTTTTTCTGTCCTGGTTCCCTTTCTACTGCATGGGGATGGTATTCTTAATACAATATTTTAAAACTATAACTTCCAGATTTTTGATGGTGCACCCCTATCAGACTTTTTATAAGGCACCCACCCAAAGAATTTATTGATTTTACATGCACCTATATATATGCACAACTAGTGCACTAATCTGCTTTACTACAGAAATTGTAAAAGTTTTAAAGGGTGTGGTAAAAATAAAATAAACAATATTTTAAAACTATTTTAACTTTAAAAATGTATGTTTTTGCTCTCACTCCAGCTGGTGTTTGAGTGCAAGCAGTAGGACTGAATATGCTCCTCACACGTGAACTAAATACATACAGCAAATGCTGAAAGCGAGTAGCCGGGGAGCACCCCTGCCCCCACCCTGCACTGTGGGGTGCTCCTCGGACGTGCACGCTGAGGGAGGGCAAGGATCAGTCTGTGCAGAAAGTCTTAGTAATGTGTGATTTTCTTACTTGATTTTAAAAAATGAAGAAATAAAGGAGTTTGAATGGCTCTCTTCCTGTCTCCTAATTAATTATCTTTGGGTTGCAACCACTGATCTGTATGCCTCACTTAAAACAAGAATAGGCTCAGATCCAGGTTTTGTGGAGCTTGGGACTTTTACAATTTCTAAGGAGAGTAAGCTCTTTAAAGAATACCAAAAAAAACCCTTAGTTTTGCAATGTTTTTAAATGCTGTGACCCTGGAAACACATGGCTAGGGCCCTCCCAGGGCTGTGGAAGGAATGCCCTGGAGACCCACGACCACCAGCAATGCCTAGCTGGAAGACCAGCTTTCAGCAGGTTTGAGGAGGCCGCTCCTGAAAACAAGCCAGTTGGGAAAGGGGGCTTCTTTGCAAAAGGCTGCTTAGTGGACTAGAATTTAAATTTCCTTTCCTGCTTGGGCCCTCTTCAACCGGCCATCACTCAGAAAATTCTACCCTCTGCACTAAGATGTTTAAAGAAAAGTCCCTGCAGCACTGTAAACTTTGAGGTCTGGAGCTGATAAGAACAGGAGCTCAGATGTTTAGATAACATCACAGCCATTCACGGTGGCTGTCTCTCCTTTTCTCTTCCCTCCTGACATCAAGCCACGGTCTCCCGGACAGCAGTGCTCCCAGCTGGTAGAGGATGTCTAACGTTTGCTAAAGAGCAATGTGGAGTTACCAAAACAAGTCACTGTGTCGGCTCCTACCCATTAAGGGGGGCCTGTTTTCCCTCGTTTTTACAGGCAAGAAATTTGAGATGAAACTGGTCTTGCAGAAATCTCAGCAGTCTCCCTTTTAAGGCATTGTTTTTAAGGTAAGATGGCAAAGGAACATCCAGGAAAAGGCCCTGAGCGCAGTGACTGCAGAGGGGGGCTACTCGAGGCAAGGGCTGGACGAGGGTTAAAATGCAGAACACAGTGGTCAGAGGGAATGCCCCAGAGAGATTCCTTCCCCAAACCACAAATGCATTCCTTCCTTCAACCCTCCACCATGGGCACGTCAGATGAGGTCCCTTCCTCCATGCCTGTCTCTGGCATTCCTGGGCAGGGGACAGCACACTCTGCCCAGGGGCAGGTGCACATACCCTTCCAGCACAAGTGTGAGTGTTGCTTTTCTAAGAACCACTCCGGCCCCGGGAAGGGCCCACCAGCTGGCCCCGTGCGTCCTCTGCGAGCTGCCAACCCGGAGGGAGGAGGCTGTCACATTCTCCCATGGGGCCCACCCTGCAGGTCTCTGCTCCTGGGTGAGGTCACTGCTCCGCCAGTGCCACTGGCAGGGAAGGTGGATTTGCGCTGCGAGTCAGCGTCCACCCCAGCATGGGCCAGTTCTAGGGGTTGTGAGTCCTTGGTTCCTGAGCAGATCTTGCGAGGACCCCCTTTTCTCTGGCTCGGTGTCCCCTCTGCTCGTCCAGCACCAGCGGGCACAGCCCAGTGTTCACCTCAGCCCTCCTGGGGGAAATGCTGCAAAACAACTGGCCGGCAACTCGTGGGAGCCAGGCACCATGCACCCAGCATGCGACACTGGTGGATCGGGGTTACATGAGCTGCAGTGGCCCTCATATGACCACACTCTCCTACTGAGGCTTCCCGGTTGCCCAGGCCAGAGCAGGTGCCGTGATGGGTCTGGTGGTGGAGGAGAGGGTCTGGGGAGGCCAGATAGCTGGGTTCAGCCCACCCTATCCTCTCGCCAGGTTCTTGACTCCACCACAGGAAAGAATTCAAGAGCAGAGTCACAGTAGAAAGTGAAAACAGGTTTAATATAGCAAACAAGAGACACAGATTTCACAGAGAGTGCAGCCTAGCTCCAGAGACTGAGCAGGCCCACACTAGATTTAATCCAAAAGCAGTACACAGCCACAAAGCTCAGGCTGGCTCTAGAGTGCACAGCAGCCACTGTCTGTGAACAAACAGGCAAGTTTGATGCAAAAAGAAAGAAATACACGCTCCACAGGCAGAGCATAGGGCTGGCCCCAGAGAGTGAGCAGCAGCCCACCTTCTCCCTGGATTCAGCTTTAACCGTTTCACTAACACATACTCACGCTCTCTATGAATGTCCAACTAAGGGGCTGGTTCCCTGTTATGTAACCTAGTCCTGCACATGCTCAGTTAGTCTCTTTTAGAGCATGCTCGTTGGTCAAATTCCATCCCATGCACCAAATACACCTGGAATATTCTAGGAAGTCTCTAGCGCCTCCAATGGAAGGTCATTCAGGGGATAAAGGTCTTTTTTGCTGAGCCCTGTGGCTTCAATCTCCATGCACAGGTACCAAAAATAGGCCACTGCATGCAGCTCAGGACTCAGGCGGGGGTACCTCAGGTCAGGGGGAGCCGGAGGCGGGGTGGGGGCGGGATCCAGGGCCACACAGGTGCCCCCAGCCGCCACAGTCTAAGGTCTGGGGAGTTTGTGACGACCCCCAGGCCTGCGGTCCCTTGGCCGTCATTACTCCTGCGTGACTGGGAGCGGGTTTGCGGGCTGCTCAGAGTCGGCCCCTTGGGAATAAACACCCCGGCTGTCCCAGGGCCCCCACAGAGGAACGTGCCACAGATGTTCCCCGAGTCCTAAGCCTGGAAGGGGACCTCCACCGAGAGCTTGTGCGTAAGACAACTTTAGAAAAAGTTAGTCACATTAAAAATTAGTCCAGACAACATAACGTTTCACCAGTGACTTGATTTGATCTAGAAAGATAGCTGAGATCCCATCAGCTGACGCAATGTTGTACACAGAAATGGGTCACCGAGGGCCGTGAGGGCGGCAGAGGAAAGAATAAGACATTTTAGAGGCTTGTCATAAAGCTTTGGGTACAGGCCTATATTTGACATTGAAAAATGCAGATGCGAGTGCACGTTGGGAGCAGGAGCAGGGGCGTCTGGGTTGGCGCTGTCTTCCTGAGGCTCGGCAGGCCGCCAGGTCTGCGTCCCAGTGGCTCCTTGAGCCACGTGACTGAGTAAGTGGCTCCGCTGTGCGGGCCTCGGCTCCCTCCTGAGGGCGCTGGAAGTCTGAGCACCCGTGCGGCCCTGCCAACCCTGCCCGGAGCCTGGGCCTGCGACGTAGGCGCCTCTGCCACCTGGTGGCCAGATACCAAATTCCAGCTCCAGAGTTCATTTTCATGATTTTTTTTTTCTTTTTCTTTCTTTTTTTGGGGGTGTGGGGGGAATCTTTGAAATCCCCTTTAAAAGTTGAAAATGTGAGCCTGTAGTTAATACGCATGACAGGGGAAAGGAAGCAGTTGAGGACTGGGTCAAGATGGTAAAGTTGGACAATTTCCAAGATCTTCACAGGACCACAGTTATTTCTTTGAAATGTTTAAATTTCCAGAATATAACCACACTATATGCCAAAGACAAAATTCCAATTCTTTGTATTACCTACCATTTAGGATTGCCTGTTTTACTCCTTTTCTGCATTTGGATGTCAAGTTGCTTTTAATGAGTCCGTTTAATGAAGTCTAAACTGAAATACTGAAAAGGACACTAAAGGCTCTCCACTTCCACCCTTGAACTCTGGCTCTTGCCCTGGACAAGCCCCAAGGGGGCCTGACTTTGAGCAGAACTCCGGAAGAACACATTGCTTCCCCCCATTCCAGAAAATAATCTTCCACCTCAGTATCAAATATGCTGGTGTGCCATGATCATGCGTGAGTCATCTTATGAATTTCTCACAAGCGACGTGTAACTCATAACTAAGTTCTGCATTTGTGACATCTACCTTTTTGATAAAAGAGATTGATTTCAAGCACAAGCACACTCATGGCTGCATTACAGTCTGGGACTGGGCAGGGGAGGAGGTGCAGATTTGGGCTCCAGCAGGTGAGCACACCACCACTGCACCCCAGGCAGGGTGATGGTGGCAGCCTGCCCAGCACCGGGTGTGGTGGGTGCTGGGAGCAGAGGGCCACGCCTGCTCTCTTACTCCTCTGACACCACTGACCCTCAGTTTCAAACCTGCCCATCTCCAGCCACACCCCCAGGCCTCTGGACGAGACAGTGCTCTTGTCTGAGGTGCTGCCCTGGGCTTCTGGGCCTGCCCTGTCTGGCAGGAAATGATACCAACCAGCTACTTCCTGGGTGATTCAGGTGGACCCAGGAGTTTTTCACTCATTCCAGATCACAGGACTCCAAGTACTGATTGAAGCCTTCAGCCTCTCCAGGTGGCCCTGTTTATCAGTCATTTCACTCAAAAAAATTGTGTCAATTCCTGATGCTAGTCACCTGGCCGACGTGGGGTGGACAAGGCCTGGGGAAGTCCAGGCTATCCGCCTTTCGACTCAGAGTTAGCAGGAGTTGCTTTTCATAACTGGCTCCGTGCATAGCCCCTGTCATGGATTTACAGGCTCAACCCTCCCCTGTGGTTCCCCAAACTTCCTGTACCTCCCACGGCCCAGGAGAATTCCTTTCATGGTCGGATTTCTGTCTCAAAACATAATGCCCCAGGAGAGGCATATTGATATATCTCACCCTGTCCTTTGGCTCAGTGTCTGGCACAAGGGACATGTTCCGTGGTGTTTGTCAAGTAAATGAACGATCTGCAGTGCTGTGAAGCATGTCAGACACCTTCCTTGTACAGATTTTGATTGGTTTTTAGAAAGGTGCTAAGACCCTGGAGCTGTATCTTGACTCTCTCTCCCTTGACGACGACTTCTGGCTCTGAAAACGTACCAATGCTTTTCCCATCTTAACATTCAGTCCTTTGTGACTTGGCTTTGTCTTCAGTGGACTGGAGATTAGGCTCTGGGAACCAGAGACCCCAGGTTCTAGCATCTACTTGCTGTGAGACCCTGGGCAAATTACCTACCCTCACTGGGCTGAACTTTCCTTATATGCAGACAAAGGTGATCGTAACACCTCACAGCGTTATTGCAAGCACTAAAATGAGACGCTGTGGTAAGTACATAGGAGGGGAGCCTAGATCGTGTCAAGAGTTCAGCACCTGCTCGCTCACACCTCTGCGCGGCTCTGTACTCACTGCCTTTCCTGCTGCGGAGGACACCCTGCACCTGCCGCTCATCCGAGCTTCAGAAAATCTGGTAACACAGAGATTAACGGAGCTGAATAGCCGCTGACCTCCCCAAATCAGTATTCCTCTGCTTTTCAGAGCCCTGCCCACCCCCAGATTATACTTTAATACTTTGGATTTTTCGAGGCCTTTGGCCTTACACTTTGCTAAGTCTGTTTAGGGGAGAAGGCAAGGCCAGGAAGGAAAGGGAACTGGCCATGGCAGGGGAGGCCTGGCGCCCTACAGTTTACAGAAGTTCACTCACTAAATGCTGTCAAGTGAAACACTGAGACCTAGAGAATTTAATATGTGGCCCAAGTTCGACAACAAGCACACAGCAGAGGTGAAACCGGAGACACCTGAGCATAAAGGACAGGCGTGGCCGAAGCCCGCAAGTTCATAGCTGCTGTTGGAGGCCTGGCTTCCTGGGCACCCTGCTCCTCTCAGACTGTGTCATGATAAATACCCCAGGACACTGGCATAATCTATGTCATTTCAGGAACTAGGAAAGAGGAGGGTTCTCAGACGAAACTATGTTAAGTGCACCCTGTGTCCTTCCTGCCTGCTGCACAGGGGTGACTTGGGCAGAAGAACAGGGACCCGCCAGCAGCAGGATCCGAGCACGCTCAGCCTGGGGATGCGGGAAACAGACGTCTTCATTTCTACAGCTGCTCTGGCAGGCACTTTACTGCTTCCTCCTCTGACTAGTAAGTGCTATAAATCTCTAGACTGCTGGTCTCCAAACTCAGGCACTTCAGCAGCGAGTCCCTGGGAAGCAAAGCTACTGGTAAGCAGCCCATGAGTAAGGTGCGTTGTAGCCTCAGCTGCTTAAGTCTGTTTTCCACTCAGGGCCCCAGACGTGTACAGGCCCCTGAGACAGCTGGTGACACCTCCTGGTGGTGGAGACCTGAGCAGCATCAGGGTAGGCAGAGGCAGCAATAACCACAAATTGCAGAAGGAGAAAGGACAGCCAGTGGATTGGCACGGCCCAGGGCTGCTGGCTGCTGCATGGTCGGGATGTGGCCCCGGTGCCCAGCCAGAGGCAGCACTTGCCTGGGGCCTGTGCCCTGCCAGGCATGCTGAGCTGGGAGTGAGAAGATGGGCTCCTGGGCTGGGGGAGCCACAGAGGCCCAATGGCAGGGGAGGGTGCCAGTGCCCCCCCCCCAGTCCATGTAGAACGTGAGTTTGTATGGAAATTGTCATGGGAGCCTGCCAGTGTGCATAGGGCCCACAGCCCTCAAGCCGGCACTTATTGCTTCTATCGGCTCATCCCTTTCCCATCACTGGCCTGGCAATCATGTCCTCAGGATATGCAGAGTGGTCCCAACACTAAGCCCTGCCCTGCTCCAGGTTCAAGGACTGAGAGGAGAGCCAGGCCCGACTGCAGCTCCTGCTTCAGGATCTTGGGGTGGAAGGTGTTTACCAGGCTCATGGGTGGTCCTTACATGCACTGAGCTTCAGGACTCAAGTGAGATATAGGGGCTGAGCTACAGGGGTGTCAGGCTAGGGCTCACAGACCCTTCAAACCCATTCAGACTGGGTCACAGATGTCTTGTATGTCATTCAGATTTCACTGGTTCACAGACCCCTCATATGCAGGTCATGGGTTATGTAATTGGAGAGATCCTGAGAGCCATTGGCAAGGTTGACATGCTTCACTCCAATGCCAGCTCAGCCCTCAGCTTCCTCAGCAGCAGCAGCAGCAGCCATTTACAGCATCCTCCAGCAGCAGTGGCCTGGTGGCCTCCCAGGGGCCCTGACAGCAACAACTTGCAGCAACAGCCAGAAACAGTGGCCCCCTGGGGCATCCTAGGGTGTGAGGATTGGGGGGGGGGGCACTGTGGATCAGAGCTGTTCATTCTTTATACTTAAGTTTGATAACCCAGGACAGGTGGGTGTCTGTCAGATAACCCATGAACACCTGGGTGCCCACACAATCCACATCAGAGAATAGCCAAGGAACACTTGGGCACACTTGCACAGTTAACATTTACATCAAACAAGCTAGGTCATGCTCGGCAAGATTCCAAACACCTGAGGGAGCCTGAACACTTGTACATTTCATTTTCCTTACAAGAGGTAAATGAGGATGCAGGGCTCTACCAGGTGTGATTTTGGGCCAAGAGCTTTGACTATTTGCCGCCTTCCATGACCATGTCAGGGAGCACAAAGCCCACAGTTGTTCAGTAAAGTGGGAGTGTTTACACCTGTCCCAGGGACTGTAGTGAGGCCCAGAGAAAATACACATTACTAGCACCCAGTAGGAGCCCTATCAATGGTGGTTTTGAGGTATAAAGCTAGGGCTTATAGACCCCTCAAATCTGTTGCACAGATTGGGTTACAAACCCTTCACATGCCAGTCTGTGAGCTAGGTAATAGAAAAAAAACGTTCGAGAGCCGTGGTATAGAAAAATGAATGAGTTTTATTCAGATGTAGGAGCAACTATACTAACAGCTTCTCTGACAGTTCTGAGAAGCACCGTGTATCAGAGCTGTTAGTCTTTTATACTTAAGTCCACAACCCTGGACACCTGGGTGACCATACAAAACTTACAGTAAGTAGTAACAAGGAACACCTGAGGATATTTACAGCAAATGCTCGGCAAGGTTCTGAACATCCGAGGGGCCCTGACATTCTCCTATTTTTCTCAACAATCCACTCCTTCAAGGTCCCTCGTCATACAATCTACGCGTTCAGAATCTTCTGCAATGTTCCCTTAGCAAGGATAAGTGACCCTTACGTTCATACAACCTATCGTCTGTCCAATATGCCTTAAGGCTTGTGTTTAAGGTTTGTCCTATAGTTTTGTTCTTGCAATTATTAGCCACACATGTCCGGTTAGTAGTCATCATTGGTATGAAGTTCAGTGTATATTCAATAAGCCAACACATCGGTCACACGAATGTATGTCTGTATCCAGTTGACTCTGGTGCCCACAGCCAGAACACTATGGGCGAAAAGACAGAAGGGTTATTGGTACCAATAGGGGGAGTTCTTGCCCCTCTGGTAAGATACATGCTAGTTTGCCATCCTGAGAAAGGATGGCTGCAGGCTTAGGTAGCTTACCTGGCTTATGATACCATACGTTATCTGCTAGTACTGTTGGATCTGTAGGTTCTATATGTAACAGTATAGGGGAACTCATAATTGGCCATAATGGTAATACAAATGTGCCCTTTGGAATAGAGCGCTTATCTGTTCCAGGCCACGTTACCTTTACTCGAGGAGGCCAAGTACTTGTCACCCAAGGTGAAATTTGCAAGTCTTCTTCTAATCCTTTTCCCCAAGGCCCTGTTAGGCCTACCCAGCGTATATGGGGGGCTTCTATTTTCCAAGGCCATTCCCATTGTACTGTCTGTCCCTATGGTTGGGGCTGGTAAGAGAATATTTCCATTTTTGCCATATCCTGGCTTCAAAAGCTCGTCTCTAGTAGTGACTTGCAGTTGTATATGTGCTGCAGCCCTATGCAACAGAGCTTCCACTGGAGAGGGCCCGCCCTTGCGGGGTTTCTCATTTAGAATCCTGACAGTCGGCTATAACCACCGTGTCCACCCCTTCAGGGATGGGGGTTGGGCAGATAGCCTTAGCCCCTTTTTTAAAAGACCATTGTATCGCTCAATCATCCCTGCTGCCTGGGGATGATATGGCACGTGTAACTTCCACTGAATAGGCAACTGGGAAGCCCACTTCTGAACCCCATGTCCAGTAAAGTGGGTTCCATTGTCACTCCCTATGACTATAGGCTGGCCATACATGGCCGTAAGGCTTTTCAGTGACTTCACAGTGTTTACCTGGTCTGGGGCCTTACAAAGCTATGCAAACAGAAGACCAGTAGCTGTATCAACAGCAGTGAAGATGTATCTGAAATTCTCTGACCCTGGCAGTGGTCCAACAAAGTCCACTTGCCATCACTTGGGTGACAAGTACTTGGCCTCCTCAAGTAAAGGTAACATGGCCTGGAACAGATAAGCGCTCTATTCCAAAGGGTACATTTGTGTTAGCATTATGGCCAATTATGAGTTCCCCTATACTGTTACATATAGAACCTACAGATCCAACAGTACTAGCAGATAACGTATGGTATCATAAGCCAGGTAAGCTACCTATGCCTGCAGCCATCCTTTCTCAGGATGGCAAACTAGCATGTATCTTACCAGAGGGCCGAGAACTCCCCCTATTGGTACCAATAACCCTTCTGTCTTTTCGCCCATAGTGTTCTGGCTGTGGGCACCAGTCAACTAGATACAGACATACATTCGTGTGACCGATGTGTTGGCTTATTGAATATACACTGAACTTCGTACCAATGATGACTACTAACCGGACATGTGTGGCTAATAATTGAAAGAACAAAACTATAGGACAAACCTTAAGGACAAGCCTTAAGGCACACTGGATAGACGATAGGTTGTATCTAAGTGTCACTTATCCTTGCTAAGGGAACATCGTGGAAGATTCTGAACACGTAGATTATACGATGAGTGACCCTGAAGGGGTGGATTCTTGGGAAAAATAGGAGAATGTCAGGGCCCCTCGGATGTTCAGAACCTTGCCGAGCATTTGCTGTAAATATCCTCAGGTGTTCCTTGTTACTACTTACTGTAAGTTTTGTATGGGCACCCAGGTGTCCAGGGTTGTGGACTTAAGTATAAAAGACTAACAGCTCTGATCCACAGTGCTTCTCAGAACTGTCAGAGAAGCTCCTAGTATAGTTGTTCCTAAATCTGAATAAAACCCGTTCATTTTTCTATACCTGCGGCTCCCAGAGCCTTTTTTTTTTTTTTTTTTTTTTACCTAGCTCACAGACCTGTGCGTGGAGGGTTTGTAACCCAATCTGTGCAACAGATTTGAGGGGTCTGTAAGCCCTAGTTTTACACCAAGGACAGCCCTGGCTGCAAATAAGGTGCTATATGACGTGTGGCCCCAGATAGGAATCTGGAAGAGCAAAGGGCTCCTGTTGTGAAAGGGAATGTGTTAAGACCATGTGCACACACTCTAGTGACTCACACAGTTGAAAACCACATCCTTTGGGGCTGCACACCTTGGTCGCTCCCTCTCCTTTGAGTGGGGTTTTCGGCAGAGGAGAGACTCTTGGTTCTGGGTACACTTTGGGGTCCAGGCAGGCTACTGTTCATCTTAGGAGGCTCAAGCTGACACCATCCAGTGGCTGCTGGGAACACAGCAGAAAGCCACAGGCAGAGGAGCCGGACTGGAGTGCCAGGTCAGGGCTAGGTGTGGGCCTGGGCCTAGCCAGGCAGATTTCAAGGTCGAGGACCAGGTGATGGAGAGGGTATGGGGCAGGGCGGGGCAGGTGTCAAGAGACTGGGGGGTGGGGAAAGATGACAGTTATCCTGCAGGCGGGTGATGGGATTAAGTTCTGGGAGGCTGAAGCAGCTGCCCCTCCCAGTCTGTCTCTCAGCACAGTGTGCCGGAGCCACCCTGTTAGAACACAGGGCAGATTCGCCAAGGATTTCTATCAGTGGGGACAAGGTAAAAGAAGGAAAACCTCAGAAGTATGAAAAGGCTTATGGTTTAGGGGAGGGATTGGTAAATCTTTTTGTGTCATGGCAGATAGAAAATTTCTTAGGACTACACAGTCAGTTTCAACTACTCAAAGCTGCCATGGAGCAGAGGTAGCCACAGACCCTGCAGAGATGAGTAAGCATAGCTGTGTTCCAATAAAACTTTATGTACAAAAAGAGGCGGGGCCAGATCTGGCCCTCTGGGCTGGTCTGTCGGCCCCTGGTGTGGGAGGAGGAGTATAGACTGCCATAAGACCCCAAACTTAATCCCTCTTCTGCTGTGGCCAGATCTGTGGCCTGAGGCAAATTATTTCTCTCTGAGGCTGTGTCCTCGTTAGCACAAAAGGGTTGAAAACAGCAGCCTCTTAGAGATGTGACACTGTTCCTAGCACACTGCAGCGTGCACAGGGCTCTGCACTGGAACACCCATAGTGCTGGGGGTCCTAACACTCTGTCACCCTCGGCCTCTGATGTCCACCTTTGGCCTCAGTTGTTGGACTCAACCCAGAGTTAATGAAGTATCTTTCACTCATCACGTTATAGAAGTAGGTCTTTCCAACCTCACTGACATGTTATTTCAAACTGGAAGCATCCAGGGCTGTGTGGAATCCCCTGGCAATTTCACCATGCCAGAACATTCTAAAATTTTAAAGTTATAATGGGATCCAAAACAGATGTGCCAAATTTAGGGAGAGCCAAAGCATCATTAACTTGGTTCTTAGGAATGCCCATCATAAGCACGTTTTGGGGCTGACATCTGTGATAAAATCCAGGCAGTAAAATATCCCTGCATGTTCTAAACACTGTGATTTTGGCTGTCTGTGTCAAAGAAAATTTGGAAGGCATCAATAAGAGGAACAGAACTGATTAAATTTATGGTTCAACCTTCGCTACAATATCTATGCCTGGAAGAGGTCACAGATCAGAGAAACGAGAATTTGGATGGAAGAAATTAAGTAGTATTCACAAGGGTGGGGCTCTTAACTATGACGCTGATCAGTGCTTCGTTGTTTAGAATATAACTTGAGGCCAAAGTTGCATTTGTGTCTCTGTTGGGCAAGTCCTACCCCTGACAACAGGAGCCGTATGTGGTACGCTACCTTGAAGGCTGCGAGGCTCAGCGGGCAGAGCAGATGGGGCAATTATGAACATTGCAGCTACCGGTAAACTCAAATAAGAGGAAGACAATGCTCTTTGTATCCGGACATGTGTCCTCACTAAGTAAAAAGGCTGCTGCAAAGATGATGGTTGGAGTTGGATGGGACTGGGTATTCTTCAGCCTTAAAAAGGAATAAAATTCTCATCCCTGCTCCAACATGGAGGAATCTCAAGGACATTACACTGAGTGAAATAAGTCAGACACACAAAGACAAATCTGTGATTCAGCCTACCTGAGACACCTAGAGTCGTCCAAGCCACAGAGACAGAACGTGGAAAAAGAGTTGCCAGGGGCTGTGGGGAGGGGAGCATGGGGAGAGCTATTAAACAACAATTAAACTGTTAAACAGTAATGGGATAGAGTTTCAGTCTGGGAGATGTGCAAGTTCTGGAGACGGACGGTGGTGGTGGTCACACAGTATGTGACTTTAATGCCACAGAACTGTACACTTAAAATGGTAAACATGGTAAATGTTATGTATATTTTACCACAATAAAAAGAATTGCATATGCAAAAAAAGTTAACATAGAGTTATCAGATAACCCAGCAAGTCTACTTCCAGGTATATATCCAAAAGAATTGAAAACAGAAACTCAAACACTCATTCATGTACACACATGTTCATAGTGGCACTACGCACAATAGCCAAAGGTGGAAACAACCCAAATATCCATCAACTGATGACTGGATAAGCAAATTGTGTTATATCTATACAATAGAATAGTACTCAGCCAAAAAAGGAATAAAGTACTAATTCATGCTACAGCGTGGGTGAACCTTGAAAACATTATGTGAAGTGAAAGAAGCCAGACACAAAAGGTCACATATTGTGTGATTCCATTAACATGAAATACCTAAAACAGGTAAATCTGTAAAGACAGAAAGCAGATTCGTGGTTGCCAGGGGCTGGTGGGGAGAGTGGGATGAGGAGAAACTGCTTCATGGGCCCAGGGTTTTATTTTGAAGTGATGGAAACATTTTGGAACCAGACAGAGGAGGTGTTTGCACAACAGTGAGAATACACTAAATGCCAACAAACTGTTCACTTTAAAAGGGCTAATTTTATGGTATGCTTATTTCACTTTAATACATTTAAAAAAAAATTTACAGTAATAGCAATAATTACTTTTTAAAACGCTCTGCATTAGGCACTATGTTATGTGATTTACAAATACTATCCCGTTTAGTTATCAAGATAATCTTAGGAGATAATAGTGCTATAATCTCAATTTCTCCCCTGAGGAATCCGGGGAAGAGTGCTGGTAGCCCAGGTGAAGCAAGACAGGTACGTGACACCTTCTGTGAGAAAGCGAGCGAGCTCCGGGGCGAAGGGACTTTCTATTTGGTAGAATAACAATTGCTGCCGTTTGTGGAGCTCGTACCATAGACAAGTGCTTTCTTCACAAAAAAGCAAAAGTGGAATTCACCTCTCTCCCTCCCTCCCCACAAAGAGCAACTGGGCCCGAGGTCTTGGCTAAGAATCAGCGGAGTGTTCCCACGCATTGTTTCAAAGTCTTGGGTAACCAAAGGAAGAACACCCAGAGAAAGTGGCCAGGTGACACATGCCTCTTGGTCCTGCTGGGCTAAAAAAGGCACCTGATGCAGTTGGGAGCGGGAGACGGGGGGAGGGGATTGCTTAGGAAAGGAAACCATGTGGAACTTTATATTTTCAGTAGCATTCTTTATCTTCTAAACCTTGTCCTGGTTTTAGAGCTTCCAGAGAAAGATGCATACAAGAGAAAGATGCATACAAGAACCCCAGGGCACCGCTCAGTTTTGACGTCAATTCAGCCTTTCGTTTGACTCTGTAGCAATACGATGGGCTTGGAAGCCACGCTCTGTTAAGAGGGAGAGAGAAGGCAAGAAGGACAGTGCATGGCAAAGACAATTTCCTAAAATCCGTCAGTGCTGAGGAACCAAGCTTGGCGCGCTGGGATCGCGAGTCCTCCTGCAGAGCAGGGAGCTGCCCCCAGCCCCGGCTGCGCCCCCGCCGCGGACAGAACGAGGCCGGGGCGGACAGACGGACCCAGAGGCCGGGGCGGCAACCGCGTCCTGGTTTCTTCTCTCTCCTCAGCGCCTACGTCCTGACTGGGGGAAAGGGAGCTTTAGAAACAGCCCAGTAAGTAGGGGGAGTTCTAGAACTTCTCCAGGCCCGAGAGCCGCCCCTCGCCCCTCCCAGCTTTGGCTCAGCCACGTCCAGGCCCCCGGGGCCTCGAGTCAGGTCGGGGCTGGTGCAGGAGCGGGGCCTCGGTGGACCGGAGCGGCCCCCACCGCGGCTGGAGTCCAGACGTGAGTTTGGGAAAGGATCACTGCGG
Source organism: Cynocephalus volans (assembly GCF_027409185.1). Taxonomy (NCBI): domain Eukaryota; kingdom Metazoa; phylum Chordata; class Mammalia; order Dermoptera; family Cynocephalidae; genus Cynocephalus; species Cynocephalus volans. The sequence continues at coordinate 70,596,212 of NC_084472.1, forward strand.
GCCTGGAGGAGCCACTTTCAGAGACAGGAGCAAACCTGCCAACGGGGAGAAGGCAAGGCGGAGGGGGGGTAGAGTGTGCTGGACCCGTGGGAAGACTGAGCTTCTGCATTGCTCTCCTGGGACTACAAAGGCGATCTTTAATGTCACTGATTTGAGCTTTTCTCCTCCTTCTAATTTCCTTTAGTTTTCCCCAGTCCAGTAAAAGACATTGCATTATTATTAATTAATATCAATGTTACCATAAATTCGTAGTAAAAATAAAACTTGCCAAGTCCTTGCATACTAGACATTCTAAGCTCTTTACATGGACTATCCCATTGAAACCTCATAATCTCATGAGTTAGCTTTGTTTCTATTACCCCCCTTTTGCAGATGGAAAAACTGAGGCACAGAGAAGTTCCATGACCTGCCCAAGATCGCAGAGTGGCAGAACCCGGTCTTGGGCCCAGGTGGTTTGTCTGTAGAACACAACTCTCTAATCACCATGGTGGTCCTCCAGCTTGAGCGGGCATACAAATCCCTGCTGGGTGTGTTAAATCCTGGACCCTGGCCTGCAGGGACTCTGATTCAGTAGCTGTGGGGGTGGGACTTGAGAGTGGGGGGTTTTAACAAGTTCTCAGGTGCTGCTGCTGCTGGTCTGGCCCCAGGCTTGGAGAGCCACTTCTGCAAAGACCCTGTCCTGCTGCGTGGGGAGAGAGCCACAGCACAGCAGGGCTGCTGTGTCCCCGTCCCCGGGCCAGACCAGCAGCGAAGGTGGAACTGGGATGGCAGGAGAAGGACCCCCTTCACCCCCACCCGCTGAGAAGCAGCCTCCACATGCACCACTCAAGAGGGACTGGGGAGGGGTCTCTTCCACCAACATGTATTAGATGGAGGAAACCCGGACAGGGGCTGGGAAAGGGCTGACATCCAAGACACCATGATAACAGGTTATTACAAACAAATAAAAGGCTGACATTTATAAACAAACAAAACAACCAACACTCTGCAAAATGCTGTGACAGGCCACAGTGAAAATGTAAGACGTGCACCGTGCACAAATCCCACACGTTGGGATGGCTCATCTCACAAAGACAACGAGACAGAGACCACTGCAATCAAGCAAGAGGAGTTTATTCCAGCATGCTGGGGTCACTCAGTCTCCTGGACAGGAGCGACCCTGAGCTCTTAACACAAGCACTTTTTATACTGTTTTTTTAGACAGACTTTGGCAACAGGATGAGTTATATACTGCTTACAGGTTATCAGAGGTGACCTTTGGATTTATTGGTGGGCTTTAGCGGGCTGGCACACCGATAAGGAATAGTGTATTTCCCAATCGTTTATCTTCCTTGTGGCCAGGTGGCCTCTAGATAAGGAACTGTTCAGTTCCTGGAACTGGGTGGTGATTACTCCCTTCCTGGAATTTAGCGTGCCTGGGCCTGCCTTGACTTGCCTGGCCTCTGCATATCCCCTTAGAAGCTGCCTTACTTAAAATGGCGTTAGTTATGTTTTCTCATTTTTATTAGTACAGAAGCAAATTGCACATGTTAAAGTTATATTCTTCTTTATAATCCCCCCTTTTTCTTGTGCGTATTTCAATCATGAAATACTTGTCTCTTGTTGATTTAATGCTTGATATTGTTGTCTTAACATCATAATTTGAACAGTACTAACACGTTCTCTAACAAAAGCCAGCAGGAGCGGGTAGCATTGGTGTTGGTACTATTTAAGACCTTGAAGGCTTCAGAAATTAAGCGGAATAACCCAGGTTGTTTTTGAGGCTTAGGCTCAGGGGGCTGAGTTATTTCCTTTGGTGCTGCAGCCTCTGACCCTGCAGTGGGGACTGAGGGCTCTGGTTGGGTACCTGGGGGTGCTGGGGTAGTCTTTGGTTTTACCCCTGGAATTAGGTATTTATTTGGGCCTATGGCAGTATACTGGGTTTCTATTTTTAGCTTGATGGTAAACAACAGCCCATCATCATACCTCTCTTTAAAAAAACCTTAATCACCACATATATCCTTTGTCCCATCCACTAGCCTTTTTCCCTGCTTCTGTGAAAGACACTCTGAGGGGGTGGCACCACCCACTGCAGGTAGAGACCTGTGTCCACTTAGAGTTGCTGCTCCCTGATTGGCCTGCCCACCCTTCAGCAGGGGTGAGGGGTAGGTATAATTAGCAGTTACCTTTATATAGTCCCAGGAGGATGAGGGATGCCAATATGTGTCTCCCGTGGTCTCACAGCCCCAGTTCTTGCGGAAATAATCTGCTTTACTCCCACACCGATAGTTTAGTGCTCTGTCACGTTGGAACCCAGGGCACACATAGAAGGTGAGGGCACTCAGCATGCTCCTCCACTTTGCTGTAGAGCAAACCCCCCGATGGATTGAGCCCGTGGTGCTCCAATGGGGAGGGGACAGAAGGGGGCCTGTGAGTATCAAAGTATCCTTCTAAATCCCAGTTGCCTGGGGCTCCTAAAGCTAGTTTACACACATCTGGAAATAAGTCAGGCCACCACCCTCCTGTAGTCACCTTGGATTGACTCCAGATTGTATCTCCCACCCCATTTACAACATACCAAGTGAAATTTCTGGGGATATGTGGGCTGCTAGCTCTTGGGCCCTGGAAGAGAATTGTTAGGAATAAGAGGAGCCAAGAGAGTTTTCATCTTACAACATTTAGGGTGTCCGAACAATTTTCAGTCTTAAGGGGGGTGTTCCTTGGAACTCTGGACTCTCCAGGCAGTGTCTCCCAGTCCTTGGTCCTCTGGCAGCGCAGGTTTTACATGTGAGGCGTGGATCCAAGCAGAGATCCCGTCTACCTTTACAGCCGTTGGTGTCGTCAGGAGCACCAAGTAAGGTCCCTTCCAGCGGGGTTCCAGGGTCTGGGAGCGATGTTGTCTCACATAGACTGTGTCTCCAACCTGGAACTGGTGAGAAACTTCGGGTGTCCCAGGCTCATAGGCGGCCGCCAGCTGCATCCAGACTTCCTTCTGCACCGCTTGCAGTCCTTTTATCCTGGCATATAAGTCACTGTTACTGTGGCAAACGGGTTCAAAGACATCCCCCAGTAAAGTCAAGGGAGCAGGGGTACCATAGAGAATTTCAAAGGGAGTCAGGTTGAACTGGGAGGGGGTGTTCCTAGCTCTAAACAGGGCCAAGGGAAGGAGCACCACCCAGTCCACGCCAGTCTCCATGGTTAATTTAGTCAGGGTCTCTTTTAGAGTCCTGTTCATCCTTTCTACCTGTCCTGAACTCTGGGGTCTATAGGTACAATGTAATTTCCAATTGACCCCTAGGTGTTTGGCCACTCCCTGGCTTACCTTGGCAACGAAGGTGGGTCCATTGTCGGACCCGATTATCTTGGGTACCCCAAAGCGTGGGAAGATTTCTTCCAGGATTTTCTTGACCATGATGTTGGCAGTTTCCTGCTTTGTTGGGAATGCTTCTACCCATCCAGAGAATCTGTCTATAAAAACTAGGAGATACTTGTAACCATATCTGCCTGGCTTGATCTCTGTAAAATCTACTTCCCAATACATCCCTGGTCTGTCTCCCCTGAGTCTCTTGCCAGGTCCTGCTGTATTTTTGCAGACATTCACTTTTTGACAAGGTAAACAATTTTTAACTATCTGCTCTGCTAATTGTTTTAGCCCTATGATATGATATTTTGTTCTTAGGGCAGTCTGGACCAATTTGTTTACTCCCAGATGAGTCCATTGGTGCATTTGTTGGATCATGGTGCATGCTTGTTCTTGTGGCAAGATAGGCTTGCCTGACGCTGCATGCCAGCACCCTTTTTCCTGATCATAGTAGTTATTAGAGTCCCTTGAGATCACTGCTATGTCCTCAGCTGAGTATTTAAACTTGGGCTTTTCTAGCTCAGGGACGTTAACCAACAGAATAGACGAGGACCCATGGGCTGCTACTGTTGCTTCAGAATCAGCCAAGTTGTTTCCCCTAGCGATGGGGGAATCCCCTTTTTGGTGGCCCAGGCAGTGTATAATACTCACTTTTAGCGGTCAGTGAAGGGCCTCTAGCAGGGCTATGATCTCTGCCTTGTTTTTGATTTCTTTTCCTCCAGAGGTTAGTAGACCCCACTGTTGATAGATACCACCATGCACATGGGCAGTGGCAAAGGCATACCTGCTGTCCGTATAGATGTTGACTCTTTTGCCCTCTCCTAGTTCAAGGGCTTTCGTGAGGGTGATGAGTTCTGCCTTCTGGGTGGATGTTCCTGCAGGTAAGGCCTGTGCCCATATCAGGTTCTGGCCATCTACTATAGCGGCTCCTGCCTTTCCAACTCCTTCCTCCAGGAAACTGCTGCCATCAGTAAACCAGGTGTCTTTGGCGTCCTTCAGAGGCTGATCTGACAAGTCTTTCCCCCATCCATGTGCCTCTACAAGCACTTGCTGGCAGTCATGGATAGGAGGGTCAAGGTCAGGGTCTGGGAGCAACGTGGCTGGATTTAAGCTTGCTGGGGGAGCAAAAGTAACCCCGTCTGAATTCAGTAACAGAGTCTGATAGTGAGTCATGCGAGCATTTTGTGAGCCAGCAGTCGGGGGGCTGGTGGACAATACTCTCTAAGGCATGAGGTGCTGAGATTACTGAACTCCGTCCCATAGTCAACTTGTCAGCATCTTTTACCAGAACTGCGACTGCTGCTATGATTCTTAGACAAGCTGGCCACCCCGAGGCTACTGGGTCTAAATTTTTAGACAGATATGCTACAGGCCTTTTCCAGGGGCCTAGTTTTTGAGTTAGGACCCCTTTTACAACCCCCCTATTTTCTGCCACATCTAGGTGGAAGGGCTTAGTTACGTCGGGGAGCCCTAGGGCCGGTGTGGACATCAAGGCCGTCTTGATGTTGTTAAAAGCCTGCTGTTCCGCTTTTCCCCACTTGAAGGGCTGACTGTTTTTAGTGAGGGGATATAATGGGGCTGCCATCTCAGCAAAACCAGGTATCCATAGGTGGCAGAACCCAGCAGGAACTAAAAATTCCCTGATTTGTCTTGGATTAGCGGGTGGCAGAATGTGAAACACTGTCTCTTTTCTGGCCTCAGACAGCCATCTTTTCCCATCTTTAAGAAGGTACCCCAGGCAACTGACCTGTCGCTTGCAGATCTGAGCCTTTTTGGCAGAGACTCGATAGCCCAGTTCTCCCAACTCTGTGAGGAGATGCTTTGCCCCTTCCCGACACAGTTCCTCATTGGCCGCTGCCAGGAGGAGATCATCTACATACTGCAACAGAGTTACCTGGGGGCTAGAGGCCCGGAACATAGCCAAGTCTTGGTGGAGGGCCTTGTCGAATATGGTGGGCGAATTTTTGAACCCTTGAGGCAGGTGGGTCTATGTGAGTTGTCCTGCTAGGCCAGTCTCTGGATTTTCCACATGAAGGCAAAGTAATCTTGACTTTTTACAGCCAACGGTAAGCGGAAGAATGCATCTTTGAGGTCCAGTACTGAGTACCAGGTCCTGTCTGGAAGTAAAGAACTTAAAAGATTATAGGGATTAGGGATGGTGGTATGAAGGTCGGCCACCCACTTGTTTACCTCTCAGAGATCTTGGACCGGCCGGTAGTGATTAGTCCCAGGTTTTCGGACGGGCAGCAAGGGCGTGTTCCAGGCTGATTGGCATGTAGGATCCCCAGCTGGAGTAAACGGGCAATGTGGGGTCGGATGCCTTCGCGTGCTTCTCGGGACATTGGGTATTGTCGGACAGCTATAGGACTGGCCTGAGCCTTCAGCTCTATGTGGATGGGGGGCCGGTTTTTAGCCTTCCCTATCCCTGCAGTTTCTGCCCACGCCTGGGAGTAGTTTTCTAACCACCAGTCTATCTGCCCAGTCTCCCGCCCTTGTTTTTCAAACAATTGGTATTCATCTTCCAACCTGAGAGTTAGTACCTGGAGAGGCTTTCCTTGTTGATCTAACACCCGAGGTCCCTCGGGGTCAAAATGAATTTGAGCACCCATTTTGGTGAGGAGGTCTCTTCCCTGTAGTGGGTAGGGGCAGTCAGGAATGACAATGAATGAGTGGGATACCCGGCCCATGCCTAGGTCCACCGTTCTTCGGGTAGTCCATGAGTACTGTCTGTTCCCTGTAGCCCCTTGTACCCATGACTTCTTTTTGAGAAGGGGTCCATTTTCTTGTTGTAACACTGAGTTTTCGGCTCCAGTATCTACCACGAACCGAGTAGGCTTCCCCTCCACTTTTAGGGTTACCCTGGGTTCGGGGAGGGTATCCGAACCCCATCCCCTCTAATCACTGTCCTGCAGGGCCAGGACTTTGGGGGCCTGAGGCTTTTTCTTTTTCTTGGAGCATTCTCGAGCCCAATGTCCTTTTTCCTTGCAGTACACACATTGATCCTTTGCTAGGGGTCCCTTCTTGTTGCCCAGTACTGTCTTATTAGGTTCCCTAGTTTCCCTGACTACAGTGGCCAGAATTTTATGAAAATTTCTTTCTTGATGCTTTTCTCTCTTTATTTCTTTAACTTCCTGCTCTTTCTGCTTTCTTTCTTCTTTTTCCTATTCTGACTATTATGATAAACCTTTTCAGCCACCTGCACTAATTCCCTCAACGACTTATCTTGTAACCCTTCAAGCTTCTGCAGTTTCTTCCTGATGTCTCTGCTAGACTGGTCAATAAAAGCAACTGTCACTGTAGCCTTGTGCTCCTCACTACTAGGATCATACGGGGTAAACTGACGGAATGCCTCCATGAGTCTCTCCAAAAATGCTGACGGAGACTCATTGGGCCCCTGGATCACCTCTCTTACCTTAGTCAAATTGGTGGGGCGTTTTGCTGCCTCTCGGAGACCTGCAATCAGAGCCTGGCGATAGACCTTCAGGTGCTCCCTACTTTCTGCCGAGTTAAAATCCCAGTTAGGTCTGGTCAACGGGAACCCTGCATCTATGACATCAGGGAGGAGGGTAGGTCACCCATCGGCTCCTGGAACATTCTTTCAAGCCTCCAGGAGGATCCGTTGTTTCTCCTCGGTGGTGAACAGGACCTGGAGGAGCTAGCTGCTGGCAGTCATCCCAGGTGGACTGATGAGTAAAGAGAAGGGATTCTACAAAGTTAGTGAGACTCTGGGGGTTTTCAGAGAAAGGAGGGTTTTGAGATTTCCAGTTGTAAAGATCGGAAGAGGAGAAAGGCCAGTACTGTAAGGGCTGGTTGCCCTCTTCATCAGGAGGGCCATAAGCCCACGGGGGGAAGATAGGTATCGCCTCCGGAGAAGCTGCCCACCTACTGTGCGTCCCCTGCGCAGGACCTTCTTGTGCCCTTTGTGGATCCTCTGGCAGGGCTGAAGGCTCTGGTGGGGCTGAAGGACGGGCTGCCTGTAGGCGAAGGGAAGGAGGGTAGGGAGGAGGGGGATCAGAAAGAAGCCAGTCTGAGTCAGTGGATGGCAGGACCTCCGGTTTCTTTTCCATTTCTCGAAGGGCAAATACAGCCAACGGACCTGTTAGGGGAACAAAGGGATGGGCCCACGGAGGAGGATCCGTGACTAGATCGTCCCAGACAATGATATAAGGGATCTGGTCTGGGTGACTGTTTCTTTTTACCACCGTGATCAGTGGCAGAGAGAAGGAACCTTCAGCGGGCCACCCGAGTTGGAAAGTCGGCCACTCTGAGGAACAAAGTGCTGCCCTCTTATTCCTTCTAACCTGCACAGACAAATTATTAGCTCTATCCTTTATGTCAGTCCAGTATTTCAGAGTCAGACTTAAAGGTGTTGAGACAGTCTGCCCCATGTCGCCCCAGAAAATCATCAGTCCCCACACACACACACGCAACCAGACAAACAAAAACCAAAACACTAACGCGCTCCTGTCACGGGTGCCACAACCAGATTATCAGAGAACTCGGGAGGGGTCTCCTTTCTAGAGATCTCCTGTGGAGCTGAACTTGTTCGTCTCCCACAGAGCAATCTGGAGTGTCCTCCAGGATTCCTGTGGCTGTGACATGCCGGTACGTCTACCTGCTGCTATGAACACTACAGATCGATGGCTCCACCTTGGAGCCTCAGAAAATCCGAAACCAGATCGGTGTCTCCATCCCGGAGCCACTGAAAAACCTGAAACCAGATTACAGTAAACAACAAAGAAGACTCAAAGACAGACACAGCAGACAGACAGAGACAACCACGATACCTGCTCGAGCAATCCTCTGTTCTCTAGTCTCTGGTTCCAGAGAGAGAGAGCCGTTTCCTGGCCAATGCACCAAAAATGTAAGACTTGTGCACCATGCACAAATCCCACACATCGGGATGGCTCACCTCACAAAGACAATGAGACAGAGACCACTGCAATCAAGCAAGAGGAGTTTATTCCAGCATGCTGGGGTCACTCAGTCTCCTGGACAGGAGCGACCCCGAGCTCTTAACACAAGCACTTTTTATACTGTTTTTTTAGACAGACTTTGGCAACAGGATGAGTTGTATACTGCTTACAGGTTATCAGAGGTGACCTTTGGATTTATTGGTGGGCTTTAGCAGGCTGGCACACCGATAAGGAATAGTGTATTTCCCAATCATTTATCTTCCTTGTGGCCAGGTGGCCTCTAGATAAGGAACTGTTCAGTTCCTGGAACTGGGTGGTGATTACTCCCTTCCTGGAATTTAGCATGCCTGGGCCTGCCTTGACTTGTCTGGCCTCTGCATATTGCCTTAGAAGCTGCCTTACTTAAAATGGCATTAGTTATGTTTTCTCATTTTTATTAGTACAGAAGCAAATTGCACATGTTAAAGTTATATTCTTCTTTATAATACCAGACCCACCATCCTCAAAGCCTGTGACTTTCCTTGTTCCTGCCACTTCACTGCTAAGGCTGTGAGGGGCGAGGACAAAATGAAAAGCAGGCTTGACAAAGGAGAGTCACCAGGCTGTGTCCTGGACAGACTGACTTGGGGAAGAGTGGGCCACACACTGTAAGAACAGCAGGTGTCCGCTGCCACTTATTTAATACAGCACACAAAGAAACTGAGCCCTTTGTTGCAAAGAAGAGCCAATGTATTAGTCTGTTTCTGTTGCTTATAACAAAATACCTGAGACTAGGTGATTTATAAAGAAAACAAAATTTATTGCTTACAGTTTCTGAGGTTGGGAAGTCCAAAGTCCACCTGGTGGTGGTGACAGTGACTCAGGGGTCTCACATTGCAAGATGGTGGAAGCAGAGAAAGAGACAGACTCTCTCTCCTGTTAAAGCCCTCAGAACCATGCCCATGACCACCATTTTTAATCCATTCACTACTGCATGGTCCTCACAATCTAATTGCCTCTTCAAGGCCACAGCTTTCAATTACCATAATAGGATTTCCCACACTCTTAAGTCACAGTGGGAGTTAAGTTTCTATACATAAGACTTGGGGGACACAATTCAAGCTTCAGTGAGTTTTGGCAGAACATAATTCAATCCACTATAGTCAAGGAAAATGAAAATAGTGCTTGGTTCCTGTTCTTTCTATCTCCTAGCTGTTTCCAAAAGCCCTTCCATTTCTGCAGAGCGCAGGGAAAGGAAAGAGATGGGGATCTGCAATTCGATCAAACCAGTGGGGAGCAGGGTGGGTAAGGGGGAGGCCAGGGTGGGTGGCAGGAGGGTGCTGCTTGCCAATGCCTGGGCCTGCGAGAGGTACTAACCCACCCAAACTGGCCGGTTCTGTGGAAGCCGATCATCACTAGCAAGCCCAGCTGGATTCAAATCTTAGAGGATCAGATTGAAATCCACTCAAAAGCTGCATCCTTGGGGAAAATTTGGCCATTGTAAGCCTCACTTTCTTCATTAAATGGTGGTGGGTGGGAAGCATAGAACCAGTGCGCACCCCATAGAATTGTTTTGAGGATTACATAAGCACCTGCCACATGGAAAGTAACATTCTCTGTATAAATGTCAGTCGGTGATAATGAAGAACTCAGATTCCCTGTGTGGAGCTTCAGGTGAAAGCAACCTTCAGGTAGTAAAGGAGACAAGGCAGGACTGAGACAAACCCCCTAGGATCCAGAGCGGAACTTCATCATCACAAGTATGTCATTTAAAATAAATGGCTGGAACCTTCAGGAGGGTGCTCCCACAAGAAAGACTCCAGCATTACTGCAACTGTAAGTTACTTAAAATTTGAAAGGCAGCATTTCAGAGGCATATTTGCATAGCAGCATGCAGTCTGACATTTGGAGCTGTGTTGTAGCTTACACACCCACGGACCAAGCATCAGACGCATTGGAGCAGCTTTCTTAGAATAAACAGCTGTTGACTAAGGGTTAGGTACTCTGCATTGGGGGATTATTTGTAGGTAAAACAATGAAGTTGTTTGCTCATGCTGCTGACAATATGAAAAAACTGAAGTCAGAACCCCGTTCGAAACTGGAATAAAAAATTACAAACACCTTCACTAGCACAAAGGAGGGGTTGTCATGCAAATATTGGGTCATGAAACCTCTTGGCTTAGACCCATTGTCTGGGTGCTACTTATTCTACTCTCTTCTAAGGTACAGGGAGGTGGAAGTAAGTTAATGTAACAGTTCAGTGAATGTAGTCTCAAACTACATTTAAGCATAGTACAGATGCTCTGTTAAGAGAAGTATGTTATTTTATTTATTCTGAGTTTTCATAAAACTATTTAGAGAAATGGACAAGGAGCATTTGAACCAGCAGATAAACCTATAAGAATATAAAATGTACATATATGTGTGTGACTGTGTGTGTGTGTATTTAAAGAAATTGAGTGGGTAGAAAAGAAAGGGGTAACTGGTTTAATAAATCACATTTAAAGAGAGTTCTAAGTGCTGTCACACAATACTTCCTGCTGACCACTGGCTGTCACCTGGCCCTTCCTTGGACATGTCAAATGTGATGTCCATTCACTCATTTGATGCTGTGTGACTCCTTCATTTAGTGTTCCCTGCCCTTTATGGTCATGCCTCCTTGCCCATCATGTTCCAGTCTCACTGCATCCCTATGACAGCAAGCCTCTGGTGGTACCCTGGGAGAGGCACACCTCTTCATCTTCACTGCTCACTGCCTGGAAAGCCCGCTCCATTCTTCTGACTCACAACATGTACCACATGTTACCTATTTCTTCTTTACCTCTTATGTTAAATAGTAAGACTGTTGACAGCTAGGACAGTGTAATATTTATCGTTGGCCACTTGACACCTAGCCAATAAAGAAAACACACTAATTGCATATAGAACACGCAAGGTAGCAAGACCACTGGTGGGTCTCTCCTAGTCCCACGCATCTGTAATATTCACATCCCAGAGGCTCGCAGTTCACAGAAGAGCAAGATCTTACCTAGTTCATCTTTATAATTTTCTCAGCTTAGACAAAATAAGTTTTCAACTAATATTTCTCAATTTGAGTGAAATATTTCCAGAACGTAGGGTAGTGCCTGGAATAAAGTAAAGACTTGATAAATATCGAATAAATGAATGAATGAAAAAAAAAAAAAGCGAAGCAGCAATTTCAGAGTTTACCAAATGGAATGTTCCCTTTTTCTGTATAAAAGCAGCTCCCAAAGGTAGTGAGCAGAACCACAGCAGCCTCTCAGGTACTCTACAAGGTAGCTGATTTCACAGTGCATCACAAATCTCAATCCTGAAAATAAAGTGCTGAACTTCAAGGTAATGTTCTTAGAAAAGTTGACTTTTATATGCAGGGTTCTAAGTTTCAAATTAGAAAAAAAAATTTAGATATACAAATAGTGCATTTAGAGTAATTAATGGTGCAAATGCCATTAAAATGTTGGCCTAAGAATCAGTCTGAATCCATGTTATCAACTATAATTCACTACATCCTTGTTAATCATATGATCCAAAAAAACTGACACAAATAATAAAAAATTACTTCTCATGGAAAATCTGAAATTTCATCTCCCCCAAGACATACTTGTAATACTTTTCCTTGTAAGACACAAACCTGACTGAAATCTTTCTTGACCATGTGGAATTGTAACCTACTGTGTAACTTAGACCTACTTTTTATCTGATTCAGCACCACCACTTCTTTAGAAAATGATCTGCATCAGACAAGATAGGTATTTCTGTACTGGTCGAGCTGTGCTTTAAGACATAGTCTAAAATAAGGAAAAGTGTTTGGTTTACAAAGAGGAGACAAAATTTGTTCACCAAAATAGAATGCAAACATCTTCTGTAGCTTCCTTTTTTACTAATAACTCACATTTTCTTGCGAGGTTATAATCTTACAAACCAGAGAAAGAAACAGACTCCATTTATGCTTAATAATGATGCCATTGAAAGTTGTAATACCCTGATATTGACACCATGATGGAAGGCCATTAACTTTTCTTATAAAAAGAAAAAAAATAGCATGCAATTATTTCTTGCATTTTGTTCCATTCAAATATAATTGCGTGTATGGTTGAGCTCATACCATACACAAAATTCCATACTGTCTTTTAACTTTTATGTTGAAATAATCTTAGATTCATAGGAAGTTGTAAACATAGTATAGAGAGGTCCTTGTACCCTTCACCCAGTTTCCCCCAATGGTTACATTGTACGTAACCATTCTGCAGTATCAAAACCAGGAAATTTACATTGGTGCAATGTGTTATATTCTAATGTGTATTTTCATGTACTCACCACAACAATCAAGACACAGAACTGTTCCATCACCATAGAGATCTCTTGCTACCACATTAGAGTCACACCTGCCTCCCTGCCCCCACAATTCCTAACCCCTGGCAACCAATAATCTGTTTTCCTATACTTCTGCCATTTCAAGAAATGTTATGTAAATAAAATCATGTATTTATAAAATCATACATGTGAATTTTTAAGATTACTCTTTTTTACTCAGCACAATGCCTTTGCATACGTTTGGGTTATGCTTTTTTTTTTTTTTTTTTTAATCCACTGTGTCAATCCCTGTCTTTTAATTGATGTATTCAGATCATTTACATTTAATATAATTATAGATATGTTGGGGTTTGAGTCTGCCATTTTATCTTTTTGGTTTTTGTTTGTTCCCTCTATTTCTATTTTTTTCTCCTGTTTTGCTGAGGGTTACTTGAACTCATTTTAGAATCCATTTTCATTTATCTACAATGCTTTGGGTATATCCCGTGTATGGGTTTTTAAGGGGTTGCTACAGGTATTACATTATGTATGTGTAACTTACCACAGTATGTCAGTGTTGACATTTTACCAGCGAGAGATGAGCATAGAAATGTTAACTCCATTTAAGTCTCTTTGCCCTCCTTCTAAATAATTGTCTTAATATTTCCTCCACATATATTTAGAACCACATTGAAAGGTGTGATAATTTTTGCTTCATTTGTCAAGTATAATTTAGAAGATGCAGGAGGAAAAGAAAATCTATTGTATTTGCCCATATCTTTGCTCTTTCCGTTGTTCTTTCTTCCTTCCTGGTGTTCCAAGATTCCTTCTTTTACAATTTCCTTTTTGTTTCAAAAGCTTTTCAGCTAGTCTTTTAGGGCAGCTCCGCTGACAAAAAAATTTCCGTACTTTTACTTTATCTGACAATGTTTTGACTTTTCTTTCATTCCTCAAGGGTATTTTTGCAAAAATCCAGATTGACAGTTCTTTTCCACCCCCTGACACCCCCCCCCGACCCCCAGCTCTTAAAATGTGTCATCCCACTTCCTTCTGGCCCCCATGGTTTCTCATGAGAAATCCACTATTATTCAAATTGTTTCCTTGTAGGTAAGGTGTCATTTCTTTCTCACTGGTTTCAAGATTTTTCTTAGTTTTCGCTTTCAGGAGTTTGATTATGACATATCTTGGTGTGAAGTTTGGGGGTTTAATACTCTTTGGAGTTTTCTCAGCTTCTTGAATTTGTAGGTTTAGTTCTTTTGCTCAGCTTGGAAACTTTTCATCAATTATCTGTAAATACTTTTTTAGCCATACCCTCTTTATCTTCTCCTCTGAGACTCTGACACAAATGTTAGGACCCATATGTCCCTGAGGCTCTGTTTATTTTTTCTTCATTTTATTTGTCACTGCTATTCAGATAGGGTAATTTCTAATGTTTTCTTTTTAAGATCACTGGTTTCTTTCTCTGTCCTCTACATTTTGCTGTTGAGCCATTCCACTGAGAAAAATGGAATTGTTGTTATTTCCAGTTCTAAAATTTCCACACTTCTCTCTTAGATTTTCTTTTCTTTTTCTCTTTCTTTCCTATCTTTCTTTATTTTTTTTTTCTTTTGGCAAATCCTATTCATTTTTTCATTTGTTTCAAATGTGTTTACAATTGCTTTTTGAAGCATTTTTATAGTGTCTGCTTTATAATCCTTGTCAGATAATTCCAATATCTGTCATAATGCTGTTGGCATATGTTTATTTTCTTTAATCATTCAAGTTGAGATTTTCTTGGTTTCCACTAACACTTTAGAGGAGTCCTCATTTCTGCCAGGTGAGGATGAAAGTCCAGCTCCCCTCTCAGTCTTCTCTGACACTATCCCAGGGTTGGAGTGTTGGGGTGAGAGTCACATCATTACATCAGGGTAAAGGCAAAAGGGTAGGCTCCTTTGCCTACAGGCTTATGGGCTTTGCTAAGGTGAAAAAGGGTGGGATGGCAGCAGCTTTTTTCAAGGTGTTTGGATTGGGCAGGGTAGTATTCTGTCTTGCTAGGCTGCACCACTCCCGATTCTTCAGCTATTCCTGGGACTTGTTTTTTATGCCCTTTGGCATTTCTACATTATCAGCTTCTCCAGTATTTTGTCTGGGTTACGTGGGGGGAAAACCCAGGGAACTCGCCACAGTGTTGTTCCTCGGGTCCTAAGGTCCCTGGTTGTTCCGCCTTATTCTCTCCAATTTTTAGAATCTTTTTGTGCTTGTTTTATAAATAATGTTCAGGATTTTTAGCTGCACTTGGTGAGAAGTATAGGAAGAAGTGCATCTATTGCATCTTGGTCTGAAACCAGAAGTCCATTAAATTTTTTATGAAAATGTTTGGCCTCAGAATATTTGCCCACTTTTGAAATGAAAGAATTGGCTTTTTCATAAATTCTGCACTGCTGATAACAATTTACTGTTTTTCCATCACACACCAACAATCAGGTTAGAATAAAATCTAGTGTCTTGAAACGTAAATCATACAAACAAAAATTACTAATATCCCAGCTGAAGTGCAGTGCTGATTATCACATGAATGTCGTCTGTTGCTCAACAGTACTCTGGTGAATATGGACTTGGGGATTTGTCTCCATGCCACTTCCTGCCATTGCTTTTGTGCTTTCACTCCAGTGACAATGACTAAGAGCTGACTATATGCAGGTGCTGATGAAGTGGAGCTGAAAGGTGTCATCCTTCCAATGCTGCTGGTCATCTCCTCCTTTAGAGAGCCATTTCTGCAACCAGCAGGGAATACTGGATTGGGACACTCTGGGACCTTTCATGTCTAAGATCTAGGAATCCAAGATTCTGAGACTCTTCATTGCACCCAGTCCTTGTTCAGGACCAGCCCCTCTGACACCTTGACTTTAAATGTTGTTTGAAGGAGCCAACTGGGCTAGTCCAGTACATCACTGAGCTCAGAAAAAGGACACCCACATGTGTGCATGTGTGTCTGTGGTGCATGAATGTTAGTGTGTGTGTATCCATGCAAGCTCACACAGACTCATAATGTGGGGGTAGGTAAGAAAAAAGAGCGTGGGTCAAAATGATAGTTTGTGCTAGTGTGGAAGGAAAACTGATACCTTGCCCTTCTTCCACAAGGTGTCGGCAGACGTGTCACACCACAGCAAGAAGTTCTACACGCTGAGATACACAAGCAAACTGTGTCACCCTGTCTAACCCTCATCCCACTTAAAAGAAAACTTAAGCCACTTCCTGTTTGTTACTGACTCCCTAAAAAAAACCACTTTATTCCTGATATTTGCCGTGCTGACATGTGATAACCCCCTGTGTTGTCAGACCTAAAACTTCAAGTATTGCCTTGACTTGTTTGGCTGCGCAAGCCCTGAGACCACCCCTGATTTCGCCAGATATGCCCCTGCCCACAGTGGGAAAGGCTCCTCACCCGCCTGGTTCCCGTCAGCCAGAACAACCCTACCCCACCTGGCCTCATCCCAGTGGGCTTCTCTCCCTGCCAGCTTGCAGAATTATTCAAACAATCCACTCGCATCCTCTCACAGCAACCAGAGTCACCTCGCCCACTTGTTACCGCAAAGCCTGCCTCCCTCCCCCTGCTGGTTCACTCTACTCCTGCGTGCAGCCCCACACGGCCCTGAGTGTGCCGCGAGCTCCCACTCGGCTGTGAATACACTTCATGACTCGGCTTGCTCCTGTCTGTCCAGGGCTGGGTGTCATGTGTTTGGCTTTCTCCAGCGGAATCCCTCCTTCCCCCATGGAGTAAACAGGAGGTGACAAGAACACCCTCACAGCTACAATAATATATGCAATAATAATGAACAGACGAACTAGAACTTGGTAAACTTGGTAACCGTTCTGGGATTTTTTTGCCACGTTAAATACTTGCTGTGTTTTTAGTTGGTGAACCACATAGTCTAAAGCCTGGAATTCCTGGGATTCTTTAGTTTCTTCTATTTATTTTTTTCTTTTATTGTTTCATTTCGTATTTGTTTTATTTTTAATTGTCTTGTTTTTATTTGAGTTTTCTTTCTTTGTTGCTTTTAAATCTGAGTCTTTCTTTCACAATGTAAAAGATCTGTAAGAAGAAAACCAGAAAACTTTACCAAAAAAACACATACAAAAGCACTGGAATAAATGGATTGATACTCCATATTCCTTGACTTAAAGACCCAGTTATATAGATGTGCTAATTCTACCCAAATTAAACTATAAATTTAATAGAGGGTTTTTTTTAGAAATTTGACAAAATGGTCTAAAATATTATAGGAAAGAATAAATGTGAGAAAATAAGCAGGAAAAGTTCCAAAGTACTGTCAAGTGAAGAGGAAGAACTTGCAGATATCAAAATGTGTTGTACTACCATCATGGAAACAGTGTTGCTCAGGAATCAGAATGTACAGTTAAATAGAACAGAACATAAATTAAAGAGGGCACAAACCCAAGAATATATAATGAATTACTCTATATTGTGTGGCACTTTAAATACTTGACAAAAAGTGTAGATTGTCAATAAATAAAATATGCAATATATGTTGTTTTGAAAATTAAATTTAGATATATTCTTCTAATCTTACCAAAATAAATTTTAAGCAGATTAAAGGTTTAAATGAAAAAAAATGAAACCATCAAAATACAAGAAGGAAACTCAGGTGAATATTTTATTATCTTGAGTTAAGAAAGTCCTCTCTAAGTATGCCATTGAGACAGAAGCCACAAAAGAAAAGATCAATAGGTTGGCAATATTCAAATAAAAAGATTTTTCCATAGGAGAAACAAAACAAAAACCCAACCATTAGCCAAACAATAGAGGGATTAGAAGTAGATCAACAGAAATCCAACAGCCACAGTTTAATTCCCCAGCAAGCCTGTTTGTGTTTCCTGTTTTCATGCATACATGTATTCTGCAACCTGTGTGGTACATGTACAAGCAAAGCTCCATGATAAGATCAAACACAGGGCTCTCCCCAAAGTTGACATCATCTGCTCTAAAGATACGTCTGTCCCACATTCCTCCACTGTGCTTGTAAGGATATCATAATTTTTCAATGCTTCTACAAATAGCAGTATATAAGTTCACCAGCAAAATTTTCCCACAAAAAGGAAAATTAATTTTGCAAGTTGATTAATGAAATCGATTTGGTTCTTAGTTGTTTTCCTTATTTTCCAAATGCTCTCCAAATATCTATTAATAGGAGTATTCTGGAATTTTTGAATGATCAATAGCAAGCCCTGAAGGTACCCATAATTGCCTACACAACACCCACCTTTCTCCTGGGGGGCACAGAAGGACCTCATGTCCCCAACGCTGCTGATTACACTCAAGCACACACCTGAAAGAAGTACGGCTGATCATAGCTTTGCTGTGTGGTCTGGCTTGAAAGACAGGCTGAACCAGTCTCATCAAACATCTCCAGAGTTTAAAATAAAAGACAGACAGTGAAGTTGTGGTAGCTAGAAAGTCACAGGGAGCAGAATTTGAAACAGCCTTTAGAGGCTGGAGGGAGCCACAGAGGAATCCTGCAAAAGAAAGAGACTTCCTGACCGTGTCCCAGACTTGTTTTCCACAAGGCTCACCATGCAGTAGTTCAAGTCCTTGGGTCTCTGTCATGTCCCAGAGATTCCACAGGGTATCATTATAATAAACCCTTTTATTTGAACTAGGATGTGTACTTCAAACGAAAAAGTTCTGACTGCACCAGTGTGAGCATTTTGCTACCCACAGCAGCCTGGGCAGAGAAAGCACCATTTACAGTTACCAGATTTTAAAATAAAACTGAGTTATATGTAACAACATTTAAAATTAGTTTTTGCTAGGCTTTTAAATTCAATTTAAAAATTTCACTGTACATAAATTTAGAAAATTAAGAATAATTGACTTTCTGTGTACTCAAGTTGAACAGATTAAATTCTCTTCAATAATAATTACTGTTTACCGATTTAGTTATTTAAATTATAGAAAGCATTTTGAAGTACATTTACACATGTAATAAATTGTATTTTCTTTTTCAATGATTCAAATTCCTGACAGGGCAAATTTATAATATTAATCAGCAAAAACATACTAAGCACGTAGGAAATTATTATAAATATAATAAATTAAGCTTATAATATATCAAGGTGTTTAAACATTCTAATACTACCTGGAAGTGATAAACTTTTAAATGACAGTATGCTTAAAAGTCAAAAGAGTAGAATGTCATATTCCCTAAACACTTTGAATCGCATGTAGATTCATCTGAACTTATCACAGAAGTATTGATATTGGGGATCTGAATTACCTTAATAATCCAGGTGAAAGATAATGAGGACCGAATTAATGTTATTGACTTAGGGATATGCGGCTAGATGAAAGAGCTATTATGGAGAAAAAATTGCTGTGACTTGATTAATTGCAAGCAGAAGACTGAGAGAGGAGGGGTAGTGTATAGCTAAAATTAGGTTTGGTTTTATATTGGAGAAAAGCTAAATTAAGTTCCTTGAGAAGACAGAGCAGTGAATTTCCTCCTGGAGGATAAGTTGAGAAGCAGAAAACATGCAGTCGAGGCAGCACCCCCATTGTTACCACGCACCCTAGCTTTTTCCTTCTTGCAGGCCCACCAGCCTTAGCAATCGGCTTCCATTTTCAAGATCACTTTAGAGCCAATGATGGCCGCTGGAGCTCCAGTTAAAATCCAGCAACAAGGAAGAAGGACAGAAGGGAAGATTTTTTAAAAGGCTTTCTGGGAAGCCTGACCTAACAGCTTGCACTTACCTCTTGTTTGCTAGGAGTTAGTCACACAGCCACACCTAGCAGCTTGGGAGGCTGAAGACAGAGGGGGTTAGCTGGGCACTCTGCTGCACAAATAAGACCCCGGGTTCTGCTATTAAGAGGTGGGCGGAGTTAGTGTTGAAAAGGTAGCTGCCCAGCCCTGCATAAGTTACAGGAAAGGTTTCTGTGCTTCTGATTTCAGTAGTTGGCTAGACAGTGATGCCATTTACTCAGAAAACAGGCGGAAAGAAGCATGTGGGCTTCACGGTGAGTTTGGGACATGTGGAAATATGCCAAGGAGGCATATGGGTTTGTAGAGAGATCTGGGATGGAGATTTGGGGTCATCCTCACACAAAGAGTAACCGTAGCTGTAACAGTGAGAACACTGGGGCAGGAACAGTCAGGGAGGGGACATGTTGCTTTGCCTCCCACGGATTTGTCACCCCTTTTCCCCTGGGTTACAGAGCTGCCAAAGATTACTCAAAGCCCATCTCTTCTGAGTAGTGAGAAGCCCCGAAAAGAGAACCGGAACCCTCAAGAGAGAGGCATTCTTTCCATTTGGGAAATTAACCATGAATTGGGGTTTTCTTCCTGCATTTATTCTCCAGACCAGAAAGTTACAGGAAGAGAACATAGGTGGGGATTTGTTAAGTATAGTTTAACAAGTTTAACACTAGAAGCTGGTAACATTCAGTAAGACAAGCAAGGTGACCTTCCATAATGCAATTTTCAAGAAGTTAAGTCGATCCACCAACCAAAGCTTGATTTTAGCAAACATTCTCTTCTTATAGCAATATCCCAGTATCTTTACATATCAATCAGTAACCTGTCTGTCTTTGAGCCAGCAACCTTGCTGTGTTACAATTCTTTATCTTAAAACAGAGACTATAAACTGGGGGAAATTTCCTGTCCTTTGAAAGGTCAATATCTGAAACTACAAGGCTTTGGAAAACCAGGCCCTGTGAAGTACATTTGCTTTATGCATACTCCACAGGGACGCTGAGGAACACAGTGATGATGGGCACACAGCAGAGACCAGGAGCCCACAGACAAGAAAAAGAAACAGTGGAAAAGAAGGAAAGCAGGTGCTTGACAGCATAAAACAACACTATCAAACAAACCCAATAGATTCTCCCTCTCTCCATCCACCTTTCTCCCCTCCCTCAGTGGTGTCTGTGAAACACAGGAGTCGGTGGTCAACTGTAAGAGCTCCAGCTTAACCCAAGCCACAGAGAGGCCAGTGACAGGAGAAACCACCATGGCCCATCAGTAGGAAATAAATAAAGACGTGTAAGCTGTGGGTGAGCACAAGTGTGGTGTGGAGAGATGATACCCAGGCAGTTGGCATGGGGAAGAGCAGGCTACAGAGAAAGACTGAGCTGGGAGCTGAGCATGACTGAAAATCACCTACTTCTGCCGTGGTGCCTGGGGCTGCCTTGAATAATGTTTTTGCTGCAAATCAGGGTCTACTCTCTAAATTGTGATGGCCCTATACCAACAGTGAGAGGTCAATTCTGCTATCTGGTTCCCCTCCCAAAGTAAATTATGGAAATTCCTGCAAAATACTTCTCTGTCCACAAGACCATTGGATGGCCAGGCCGCCTCTCAGCTACTGGCATGCTGACAACTGCTGCAGCTCTGCAGGCACCTCCTCATTCACAGCTCCAGGCTGCTTTGCTCCCCATGTCACTGCTGCAAATGAGGATGCCATTGCCTGTCAACTCCAGCAGATACATTCATTCACACTGAAAGCAGTGGGATATGGGTGTGTCTGAGATTCACAACCCTACACGTCATGGAATATGCCTGGCTCCTGGCAGGCTCGTACGTTGTGAGAGGCTCGGTCACCTCTCAGTGAATCTCCCAGCATTTCCCCAACTCTGTGCTGTGTCCCCACAGCCACCCTGCCATCTTCCTGAGACAAAAGAAAACAAACCTTTGCTATGCTAATTGAGGCCCTGCTTGTTTGCCACACTGCAGTTATTAGCCATGTGTATTAGCCTGTTTCCGTTGCTTATAACAAAATACACAGAAATAGATGATTTATAAAGAAAATGAAATGTATTGCTTACAATTTCAGAGGCTAGGAAGTTCAAAGTCCAGGGAACACATCTGATGAAGGCTTTCTTTGGTGGTGACTTCAGTGATGGCAGGGTATCACATTGTAAAAATGGGCAGAGAACGGACAGACTCACCTCCTCATGTACTCTTTTCTAAAGCCCTCAGAAACACACCCATGACCACCATTATTAATCCATTCACTACTGCATGGTCCTGAAATCTAACCACCTCTTTAAGGCCCCACCTTTCACTTACCTTAATAGGATTTCTCACCCTCTTAATAGTCACAGTGGGGGCCAAGTTTCTAATACATAAAACTTGGGGGGCACAATTCAAGCTTCAGTGAGTGAGAGGGGGACATTCAATCCACTACACCATATGAGCATCTCCTTAGGGCAAACATTCCCCTGCCATGGTCAGCACATGTCACCTCCTTGTTCTGCACCAAAAGATTACAAGAGTCAATGGTAAGGTTAATTAGTCTTAAATGAAACCCATATTATTTAATAAGGTCTGTATTAGTTATCTATTGTAGCATAACAAATTATTCTGAAACTTAGTGGCATAAAACAACAAATATTTATCATCTCATGGTTTCTCTGAGTTGGGAATTCGAGTACAGTTTAGCTGGGCACCTCTGACTCAGGGCCTTTCATGACATTTTGGTCAATATATTGTCCCAAATGTGGTCTCATCTGAAGGCTCAAATGGGGGTGAATCCACCTCCAAGCTCACTCATTGGTTGTTGGCAGAATCTATGTATTGGTTAATTTTATGTGTCAACTTGACTGGACTAAGCAGTGCCCAGATATCTGGTAAAACATTATTTCTGGTGTTTCTGGAAGAGATTAGCATTTCAATCAGAGGACTGAGTAAAGAAGACCACCCTCACCAATGTAGGCAGGCATCACCCAATCCACTGAGGGCCCCAACTGAACAAAAAGATGAATGAAGGACAAATCTGCTCTCTCTGTTTGAGCTGGGACTTCCACCTTCTCCTGCCCTGGGACGTCATGCTCCTGGCTCACAGGCCTTTAGACTCACAGCATTGACAGCACCACCCCTGACCCCGTTCATGGTTCTCAGGCCTTCAGACTCAAACTGAATTACACCACCAGCTTTCCTCGTTCCCCACCTTGTAGATGACAGATTATGGGACTTCTTGGTCTCCATAATAAGATGAGCCAATTCCTATAACACACACTAGGGTACCCTAAAGATTTCATGGAAAGATTTGTATTATCTTTTAATTCTATTTTCCATGAACTTTTTGAAGTACTCTCGTGTGTGTGTGTTTGTGTGTGTGTATGGCACTGGTGGCTTTATAAGGAGAGCAAGTGAGCACATTAAAACATGCACTCTCCCCCCCACAACCATGGGATGCCCCGTGTCACCACAGGATCCTGCAGAGAGTCCCCATGAGGAAGAAGGCCCTCACTAGAGGTGCCCACTGGACCTGGACTTTCCAGCCTCCAAAACTGTCATAAATAAATGTTCTTTCTTTGTAAATTACCCACTTTCAGGTATTCTATTATAAGTGACAGAAAGTGAACTAATATATATCAGTAGAGCAAGGTTTTGGCTATAAATAATTGGAAAAATGAAGCAACAGTAAATTACAAACAGAGGCTTATTTTTCTTACAACACAGTAATTCCAGAGAGAGGCTGTTGCCAGGGAGGGCTCAGTGGCCTGGTGACATCTGCTCCAGCATCCCTGGGCTCTCGGGGTCTGTCCCGGTCTCTCCTGGGGCCTCCATCTGGGGCTTGGCAGAGCAATTTCATTCAAGGAGGGACAGGAAAGAGAGCAGTAGCTGTCCCCTCTGTCAGGAGGCAGAAGCAGCTCCCAGTAGACAGTCATTTACATGTCTCTGGCCAAACGCTCCTCCTTGCTCCAAGAGAGGCCTCAGCAAGAGCAAAGCAGGAAGCTTCGAGGTGGGCTAAAGAGGGCTCATGTGATGAAGCCCAAAAAGGGATTAGGGGTCACAGGTGAGGTCTAGTTACCAGGCATCCCTAGAAGGGGCTGCAGGAGAAGACCTCAGGCAGGGGTCACCAGGACAGAGTAAGTGAAGAGATGGTGCCATGAGGGAATGTGAGGGAGTCTAGCTGCCTTGGCAGGGAGGCCATGGAGGTCGAGAGGAGAGAGGAGTGGGTGGGTTGAGAGAGAAAAGAAAGCCATGAGAGGTGACCCCAGGTGCTTACTGTGGGCTATGGCCAGCCGGCGTGTGCTGTGCTGGTGTGTTCCAGGAGGAGGGATGAGCCTGTGAAGGTGACCCGCATTCCCAGACTTGCAGGCAATCTTCCATCATGCTGTACCGTAGCCCCATAAAAGTTATGTCCAGATTGTCCCCATCTACAGAAAAGGTCATGAAGACAGACGAGAAGGAAGTCCCTATTCTTGCTGGAAAGAGTAGAATCTGAGTGTCCCAGTGCAAGTTCCTCTGCTCATTTTTCTCAGGTTGGACACCCCCAAGTTCAAAGCTGAGGCTACCCCACTGCCCCAGCATGGATCCAAAGCTCATGGCATCTGGAATTTCTCACATTCTTCAGCAGTTTTCAGGTGGCCTAGGGAAGAAGTCTTCAGAACACCCTCACAAAAGAAAAAAAAAGGAGAGGTGCTGAAAATATGAGCCAAGCCATGGGGAGTATGGGAGAGCCAGAGTGGTTTCATTATTCTTCTAAAAGAAAGGAAAAGACAACCATGGTGATGATTGGAAAAGAAAGCCAAAGGAAGACATGAAAGAAGCAGGCACCAGAAATAGGAATGAGCCGGAGTGGCTTGAAAAGTGGCACCTTTAGAGCCACCTGTTTGGAGAAGAAGTGCTCACGCTGCACAGGGACCCCGTCTTGGCACAGCCTGGCCACAGGGGTGACTAGCCGCCCGGGTGCGCCATGCACCTGACAGCCACGGGTCTGCCACTCATTGGTTGGCTGTGCAGAACTGTCCCCGGGCAGCTGCGGGCACAGCAGAAGAGCCTTTATCCTCCTACATGGTGGAGAGCAGGTACCGCGGGCCGCCTCTGCACAAGGGGCAGCGGAGGAGGGCAGCAGGCTGTCCCCAGCTTGTGGAGCAGCCACCTTTGTGGGAAAGACAGGTAGGACTGAAAGGGCAGTTGAGTCTGGCATCACCTGGTCCTCTTGACTCAGTTTCCTCACTGTAGATGGGAGTGATGTGGCCTCTCGCGGGCTGTACACACTGTGCAGCTCGGATGTTCTTGAGCTGAAGCTGTGTCTGGTATTAGTTTACTTACCTAAACCCCAGGGCGTGTGAGATCAGGGTTTCGTTGAAATCTGCACTCCTCCCAGGAGATCTGGCCCCCATCCGGGAGGCAGACGCAGGTCTGGGGTCAGTTTGGGGGGGGGGGTGCTCTGAAACATGGTGCGTGTTTATACCTGGATTTGAAAACTGCCTTCGGGCAACCGCCCCGGCTGTCACGGCCTTTTCACTGAGGCCCCAAGAGTGTGATCAACCTTTTGGCTTTCTCATTCCATGGTGAATTTGCGAGTCATGCCACACAGACGTGAAAGGAAATGCTTCTAACATGTTAAAATACCGGCCGGATGAACTGATTGTCTCCCCCACCCTGGAGGTTTCATGACTTGAGAGTGAATCCTTCCGTTTCCACCAGGAATGAGCATTTCCTTCCCAAGGGCACTGGGCTGGCTGGTTTGGATTCTGTGTCTTGGATCCTGTGTCTTCCTCTACCTCCTGACCAACACATTTGCAGCTGTGCATACCTGGCCTCAGGTGGGATGGATGTTGGCACCTGGGACTTTAAAACTTTTTAATCTGCTAAATTCATTTACCCTGCAGCTGCCAAGAACATCTGACAAAGTCCATTTCCTCTCTCCCCTCCAAACCCTCAGGAAAAACAAAATGAAAGCAAACAGCCTTTCTGATATCCTTTGAACTCCTGCTGAACGAATGTCCCACTGGCCTGTTTTACCAATTTCTCCTGAGAGCATGAAGCCGTGTAGCCCCCCGCACGCAGGGAGGTGTCACCCGTGGCCAGGCCTGCAGTGGGTGCTCACTGCTGCCGAGGGGGCAGGGGCCAGGGACATGCCCTGCAAGCTGTTCAGATAAAGACCCAGCAGCCATAGGGATCCAGGACAAAGGTCACCATGATTCCTAGGGCTGCCAGACTAAAGTATACTAACTGGGTGGCCTAAAACAACAGAAATTTGTCCTCTCACAGTTCTGGAAACCAGAAGTCCAAAATCCAGGTGTAGCCAGGGCCATGCTCTGTGAAGAGTCTAGGAAGGGTCTTTCTTTTTCTTCCAGCCTCTGGGCTTGGAGCGGCATCTCTCCCACCTCTGCCTCCACCTGCACATGGTGTTTGTTCTTTCTGTGTCTGTGTCCAAATTTCCCTCATAGAGGGAAACCAGTCATTGGGTTTAGGTCCTAACCTAATCCACTATGACCTCACCTTGACTTGTTAATATGTATGAAGACCTTATTTCTAAATAAGGTGACATACAGTGATCCCAGGTGGGGTGAATTTTGGAGGACACTTTTCACTCTGGTGCAAAACACTAGCAAGGCAGGCAAGGGCCTGAGACTTCACGATGGTGCCTTGGCCAACACAACCCGCATGGTGGTGGAATCAAGCTCGGCCTTCCTACCTTTGGCCAAGGCACAGACAAATTTTGGTGCTAAATATCATGCAGATTCATTAAGTAAACATTCGGAGCTTACTGTGTGCCTTTCATCGGCTAGGCACTGTGGAGGGACAGCGATGCATGAAGTAGTCCTCGGCCACCATGGGTTTGCAAAGCTCCCCCTAGTAAACTGCGTCCTGTAGTGACACCAGAAACAGCCATGGAGAGAGAGAGACTCAGGGACTGACATTTGTTGTTTGGTCACATGTAGCCACAAAAAGATGCTCTACGTTCATAATTTTTTTAAAGAATCAATTTGTATCATTGAAAACATAAAATGTGTTCTTTGGAAATACTGCACCCATTGCAATAGCGGTCCTGAGGATGAGGGTCTGATGCAAAGTGAGTTTCTGATCGAAAATGTTTGGAGTGAGGGGATGGGAGAGCCAATATTTCTAAATACAATATGATTTTTTGAGATGGCATGCCCCTAGTTTTCATTCAAATTAGAAAGAAACATAATGTTACAAACCTGAAGTTATGTTAGGAAAAAAATAGGCTCTGAAAATAGCAATAAGGATCCCAGAGTAATGGCCCGCTGTTTTGACAATATCCCAAATTCTTGCAAAGAGACAGGAAGGAAAAAACACGTCAATAAAAACTCTTTCAGTCATGGAGCTTTTGGCTCCTTATTAGACTGAATCACCAGAAAACAAGCTAATGCTAAATGCACCTTTGGCTTAGACCCAGAGTCTTAAGCGGTGTTCACAGCCCTCGGATATTCAGAACCATCGTTACCTGTATCTTCCTTCTTCAGCTCTCTCTTGTTATCTCCCTTCCCATATCCTTCCTTCCTTCCTCTATTCCTTTTTCCTCCCTCCCTTCCTTCCTTCTTTCCCACAACCACACTCAAGCCCGCCCCAGCCCCTACAACCATTCACTCTTCCTAGTCCCATGGGCAACTCAAGGCTGGAGAGAGCGGTCTAGCCTAGTGCTGCTCGGACTTCACCAAGCTCCCAGACAGCCTGCAAGTCTTGTCTCAGCACATTGGGGGTGCACCTGAGAATCCGCATGTTAACAAGCCCCTGGTGTGTGGACCACACCTGCAGAACAAAGACAGACACTCCTTGGTGAGACCCCCAGCACCCCTGTGATGTCTGAGTCTTTTTCTTTTTCCTTCAGAATGGAGAAGGCACCAAAGAGGCAGGTGAAGGTGGTGTCCCGAAGTGGGGGAGGTGTAAGTGGTGAGAGGTGGCATTTGGAGGGTGGGGTTCCAACAGCAAAGTCCTGGACCAAGCGGAAGAGGGAGCGTGCCGGCTGCTTTGCTTCTCTCTGGGTTGAGAATCCAACAGAGACTGGCCTAGGGGAGCAACGGACAGCCATGAGGGGGGCCATCGGTGTTCTCTAGATGGGGGACCCCATGGTGATCCCTGGACACTCATGTATATGCCAGCAGTTGGTGGCCTCCACAGGTCACCTTCTGGCTTCTTTTTCCCTATGTTCCCTGATCCCTTCTGGGCTGTGAACAACTCTCAGAGCAGAGCAGCACGTTCACGGACCAATAAACATGCTGAGGAACCTCAAGCCAAAGGGTCTTTTGAGAAGTTAAAGAGACATTTTGTTCATTACGATCGAGACCTCCCACCACGACTCATGCTCTGGTCACTCAGAAAGTGAAAAGGCGTTGTGTGCAGCAGCCGCAGCGCTGACAACCGGCTCCCCGGGGTCACCGCCGACGCCCCAGCTTCCTTTCCTTCCCACTGCTTAAGTCATGTTCTCAGAGGCCGGCTCCTCACAGGCATGGGATCCACACTGCCAGCAGCATGTACAGCCTGCGACACTTTAAGTCGAAGTGATAGAGCAATGCTTCAACACTGGGAATTTAATATAGCCAGTTTGGATGGCAGATCCCTTTCCTTTCAATACAGTGTCTTTTATAGTTTTTTCATTCTGGAATTCTTTTTTAGTATTTATGACCAAGTGATTACACTATTATAGTTGATACAATTTGCAAATGGATATAAAATAAGTGCAAATAGTTATTATTATTATTGCCCTTCTTGTTACTAACCCGGTAGCAGTGATCTGGGCCATTCCTGGCTGCTGCAGAAGAAAAAGACAAGAAGAAGAAAGACATTGGCAAGTTGCTCCTTTTGGGCTGCTTAGGATGGGATGCTCACAAGGTCAAGATCCAGGCTGAAGTTCCTTTGCTTTTTAATTAATTTATTTTTTAATTGACACATAATAATTGTCATATGTATGGGGTATGGAGTAATATTTTGATACACACATACACTGTGTGATGACCAGATCAGGCTAATTGGCAAATCCATCACCACAAACATTTATCATTTCTTTGTGATGAGAACATTTGAGTTCCTTTCTTCTAGCCATTTGAAAATATACAATAAATTAGTGTTCATTACAGACACTGAGCACTGCTATCAAATACTAAAACTTATTCTTCCCATCTAGACGTAATTCTGTATCTGCTAACCAATCTCTCCCTATCCCTCAACCTCCCTACGCTTCCAGCCTCTAGTAACCACATCATTTTCTTATGGGCCCATTCTCTTATTGGCCCTGTGACCACATGTGCTATATTTTCTGATATTATAATTTCAAATATTCTGCTTTGTTATTTTTATGAGTATATTTAAGTTTATCAGGCTGTGAGGCTTCATTTTTCTTTGACCGTCTGACCTAAGGATGTATTCCCCCAGCAAAAAGGTGTGCCAAGTCTTCATCGGGATGCCTGGTCAGAGTGGGGACAGATCAAAGCAAGTCTGTCCTCACCAACTCCAGACACACCCCCAGTGGACTGTAGGACATCTGTGGTATCATCTTCCTGGGTAGGAGATAATGTTTGCAAAAATAAGTCTCGTGGATGGGATGTTACAATGGTGGAAAAGCAAACTTTAAAAAGATTGTTTTCACTGAGTTGGAGGCATTTGGTGTGGAAGGGGAAGCTGTCCTTTTGCAGCTGGTTGGTAGAGCCACTGATAGGAATAGCTGAGCCACCAGTGACAGACTCCAGGCTGCGTGAGGAATTCCTGTGAATAGGAAGAACTTTAAAGAAGGAAGTAAGTGTCACAAAAGCTGTATAGCGCTTGCAGATGTCATTGTATGGACATATTTGAAACATGTATCTCCATTGAAGAAACTTTCAAAATGGAAAGGACAGGTGATTTTGTACACACTATAGAAACTTTGCCTACCTCAGCTCCCATTCTTATTGGACACAATGTGCTATGTGTAACATTCAATTTGCAGATGGTCCACCAGCCACTGGAGTGCATTGACACAAGGAGAATCACCAGTGGAGACAAAAGAAAAGAAGAGGATGTATCTTTCCACTAAGCCCACTGCAGAGTGACAGAAGAAGCATCTACTCTACGATAGTAGTGGGGGACCTGAACACACCTCTCAGCATTGGACAGATCACCTAGGCAACAAATCAACAGAGTAACCATTACTCTTTCAGAGGGAGAGAAGAAATCTAGGGTTATCAGTGGTGGGAGGGGAGTGGGAGAGGGGGATGGGGAGAGACTGGACAAGGGGAATAAAGAATAGTACAATTTGTACTAATATATATATGAATAATATTGATTAGATCAACATACATCAACTTTGAACCCCCAAAATATGTATAATCAATTATGATTCAATAAAAAATAAATAAATAAAAATAAAACACGATCATACCAGAGCTAGGTGTCATACTCCTAGAGAAACAGGGGTAGTCGAAGAGTCCTGCTTGTCGGGGTGGCGGACATCACTGTGAGGCTGGGAAAGGGGAGGAAGGGCTGGCTTTGCCTCTGTTTCCCCACGAGCTCTCTGCACATCTGATAACCAGCCTCCACTGAGGCTGAGAGAAGGTACCATGTACCACTGAGACTGAGAAGGTGTCATTTCTATTGCCCTTCCAGACTGAGCTTTGTGTTAATTTTAACACGATTCTATGCACGGACTTATAACAATTATTGACATTTATAGTGCCTGTATACACAAAGATCATCTTTGTTGACTCTCACCATGATCGGTTGAAGCTTCTATTTTCTCCACTTTGCAGATGATGAAGCTAAAGTTTATGGCCTTTTCCGTGAAGTAGGAAAGAGACATGAATGGAACCCTTGGCCAGTTCTTCCGACTTTGTGCTTCTACCGTTATAACAGACAACTACTGGAGCATAGGTGGGTGGTGACTGAGGAAGGACAGACCCTTGGTCATCTTCGTATTTCCATGCAAGGCCTTCAAACAAGCAACAACCTACTTTGGAAGCTTCAAAATTAGTCATGACTCATGCTCAGATCCAGCCCCACCACAATTCTTTTAGGAATCAAATTCTCAAGCCGTTCTCCTTGTCAGTTTAAAGAAATTTTTAAAATAAGAAAAAGAAAGTCTTTTATATTTATCACACATTTACCATTTCCGGTGACCTTGGGGACCCATGGGCAGAGCTGAGGTTCGGATACAGGATGATGTGCATGTCACTCTCTTCCAGGACCACTCCATTGTGCTCCATGGCAAGTTCATTCACAACTTAGGGATTCACGCATGTTATTTCTTCTTCATTTGAAAATATTATAAGCAACACAAACACCAGAAATATTTGCTAACCTAGTTTGCTTCAAGATATCATGCATTTTGTCATAAATTTCAAAAATTCTTTAAACAGGCATCCATCTTTTGTATTTGGAAAAGGGTTTAATGTGAAATCTCATGCAAAAACTAATCCCTAAACAAATTAGAATACTGCATGCTAAAGCATACAGGTGAATTAGTCCAAGCCCAGTATGAGGAGATACCGGAGTATAACAAGCTCCACATGGCACCCACCAACCTGCCTGGAACTTCCTCTGCAGTCAGTCACAACAGGCTTCAGAAATCAGATCTGCTCTCTTCAGTGTAGATCTGCATGGCTTGCTTCAAGTCCTGTCTAATTGTCTAGTTCCAGTCCTGCCCATTTATAGGCAAATCGATTGTCCCTTCATCTTGATGGATGATATTACTAATGCT
This sequence comes from Cynocephalus volans, assembly GCF_027409185.1. Lineage (NCBI taxonomy): Eukaryota > Metazoa > Chordata > Mammalia > Dermoptera > Cynocephalidae > Cynocephalus > Cynocephalus volans. The sequence goes on from NC_084472.1 coordinate 70,627,184, forward strand.
GCAATATCAAGGACTGTGTTAAATTAAATAGCTTAACTTAATGTACAGACTTTTCATGATAAGCCCAAGATGTTAACAGATATGAGGGGTTGGGCCAAAATTAATTAAGAGAGGAGAGAAGATTCCAATATCGTAAGTGATTATATTATGTTGAATAAATTAGGTCTTTTTCTCCAGGTTGGTTGTTATATGAACATAAAATAACAACATAAAAAGCAATAAAATAATTTTATTTCCATTTTCTAATTTAAAATTAGGATGGAAAATATTTTCAGAACGTAAGATTTGCTTAGTGAGAGATCTGTAAGCAGCTACTTCTACCTCCAAGTGACTGCGTGTGTGGTGATGTTTCAGCGACCCAGGAACAGCCAATCCACATGGACTGGAAGCATCTCATGAGGCACAGATTCCAAATGTGGCTCTTTCTTTTGGGCATGTCCCCAGATGTCACTTTAAAATGCAATTGTCTTCAGAATGGCAGATTACAACATCACCATCAACATGATTGATACCATGGTGCGACTTGGTTAACAAACAGCTTTCCAATCTGTTCTCTGGGAACGGGGGGGGGGGGGGGTGGAACTCCTCAGTTTGTTGGGTGTAAAACATCAGGGATCGGCACTGTCAAGAAATTAGCTGTCAAGCCATGAAAAGACTTGCGGGAGGCTTAAACACATATTCCTAAGTGAAAGAAGCCAATCTGAAAAGTCTGCATAACGTGCAATTCCAACTACATGACATTCTGGAAAAGACAAAACATGGAGACAGTAAAAAGACCAGTAGTTGTCAGGGGTTGGAGGGAGGGAGTGGTGAGTAGGAAGAGCACAGAAGATTCTCAGAGCAGTGAAAATACTCTGTATGATTCTATAGTGGCAGATACATTTTAATCATAAATTTGTTCAAATTTATAGACCGCACAACACCATGCGTGGGTCCTAATGTAAACCATGGACTCTGGGTGATGATGTGTCAGTGCAGGTTCATTCATTGTAATAAGTGCATTATTCTGGTGCTAGATGTTGATAGTGGGGGAGACCATGCAAGTGTGGGGACATGCTATATATGGGAACTCTCTAAACTCTCTGCTCAATTTTGCTGTGAATCTAAATCTGCTCTAAAAAAAATAGTCTATTTAAAAGTTTCAATATGTGATAGCAATTTATATGATGGAATTAAAACATTTCATAATACTCTCTGTGACTTTTTGTGGGGGGCCAGCTATAGTAAGGTAATCTGAATCCTTGACCTTGGTGTCATAACACTGAGCTCTAACCAACTGAGCTAACCCACCAGCCCTGCCTTCTGCAACAATGGTAATTTATTGTATGCAATTCCAATACAATGCTTGTAATAAGCATTGAACATATGTTAAATTTGTGGTTCATTTCTGAATCTAAGAAATTTATCGACAAATCCAGTTGCTACTGCCTCAGCAAAATGAAATATCTCAAAATAGAAATTAATTTTGTAAAAAGCCATCAAAGGACTGTAATGACCCAAAACAGATGATCTACTTTGGCATTTCTGACAATAGAGAACAAATCATGCTGTTATAATCCAAATAGTGTACTTAGCAATTTTGCTGAAATGAAGACAAGAAAAAATAAATCTATAATAACTTATGAATTAAAAAAAGAATTAAAAAAATTTTTAAAAGCACCAGGAATCCCAGATCCAAGGGAATGGGAGATGGGGCTACAGCCTTCCGGGAGCCAGGAAGGACGCTTCAGGGGACCTGCATGAAGAGCACCTGTGCTCCTGCAGCACAGCTAGGCAGCACCTGCGATCTCAGAAGGCCAAGACCAAGGGACCCAGTGATCACACAGTGCCTCCTCATTACTTTGAAGGCAAGAAGAGGGGTGCCTGAGAAAGGAGGATGGCAGCACAAGCTGGTGACGTGTCTCAGTAACTGCTTCTGTGTGGCCTTCTTGGCTTGCTTGTTTTACTGTTTTTGCTTCTGATTAAAATTGGATGCTTCTCACTTCAGAACATTTAGGAAATATAGGGAAGCCTAAAGAGTAAAATAAAAACCACATTAAAAATGGTTGAGGAACAGAGGTGAGCCATAAAGAAGTAAAATTTTCAGAGCTGCACAATGGGGGTGGGGGCCTGGCTCCTGCTCCAGATGACCCCAGTGTCCCAGAGACCCCCGGCTGACCTTGCCCTCTGACCTCTGTCTCCTCCCACTCCGTGGCTGGCTGTGCCAGCATCTCCTCCTGTTGTTTGCACGTGTTTATGGACAGAAAAGATACAAGGTTTTGCCCTCTCCTCCACCCTGTAAAGGCTGTGTCCCTTCTCTCTGCTTCTCCAGCAGGGTAATCCTGCTGACCGATTTACAGACTCCCCTTGGAGTGCCACTGACTTGTGTTTACCATTCCTATGATCATTTTAAAATACTGACAAAATCTTCCTGGATTTCAAAAAACAAGACAGAACAAAAAATAATAAAATTATTCTAATTTTATTTTTAAAAGATGTGTAAACAAAATGACTTTATGTTCTGGGTAGCTCTTTAAGTCCTATAGGATAACCTATGCCAAATGTTCATAAGTGTTCCATTTTAACAGTGGACTGGTCAAGATTTTTTAAAAAGTTTATCTAGAAAATGCCAAGGCAGCTGATAAATATGTTTTCCAGAGAAACTTTCCGGCCACACTGCTGTCAAAATTACTATTTATTATTGTAACTATTGTGCGCTGTGCAAAATAGAACATTTCCTGTGGTGAATGAAGGTGAATTAGGTCTCTTACTTTATTTTCTAGTCTGTTTTCTTGCTGCATGTTTCTCAAAATGAAGCTCTCCATCTCGATACAACACAAATTCTACCTGAACTCTAAAAAGCGATGCTGTAGATACTTCTGAATTGCTGAATGGGTTTCCTTTCTTTCTTTTCTCTTTCTCTTTCTTTCTTTCTTTCTTTCTTTCTTTCTTTCTTTCTTTCTTTCTTTCTTTCTTTCTTTTTCTTTTTCTTTACTTTTATTTTTTTCTTTTCACACTTGAAATAGCTTTTAGGCGTTCCCATGAAAAGAAACGCTTCTAATCCTCACGCATCCCATTTAGCAGTAATTGCTGCATGTGCTTTGGAGTGCCTCGCTGTCAGAGACACGCATCTACTTTGCTGAGGGACATGTAGGACACACCAACCAGCATCCACTTGGGGTACCTTCTGTGGCTGCAGAGGGGCACAAACATCCCTCCTTTCACTCTCACAGTGGTGAAACAGGCTGGACGTGTTTAGCCCAGGGCTGCTCCACTCACCTGCCGCTTCAAGTCTCCCAGGGTGCTGTCTATGTCACCCACGTGAGTGAGGACCAGGGTGGGACTTGGTTTGTGGGGGACTTGGAGCAGCGGCCAGTGGCCAGCATCTGGACAGGCTCAGAGAGACCTGTAGCTTGGGCCCTCCAGAAGCCACTCAGAAGCCACCTGCCGAGAGGGCAGGTGCTCCCGGGGCCTCTGCTTGCCCTGGCCAGGGCCTGAGCTGGCCCGCTGGTGCATCAGCTGGGATCGAACTGCTGGTCCCCGGGAGGAGCGCACATGTCTGTAGCCACTTGCAGGTTCTGGTGGCCACAGCGTGGGCTTACACAATGACAGTGCTCTTTTAACATGTGACTTTCCATGTCTCGAGAAGCCCAGCCAAGTCCTCGTGCTCAACCTGGTCATGGAGCAAGACTCCTGCCAAGCCCAGCCCTGTCGCTGTGACCTCTGAATGCAGGAGTCCTGAGGCTGCAGCACTTACACCGTCAGAGCTGCCTTGTTTGGTAAGATACACACACACAAAACTTATCATCTTAACCACGTGTGCGCACGTAGTTCTGTGGAGTTAAGTACATTCACGCTGTTGTGCAGCCACCGTCCCCATCTCCAGAACTTTCTTGTCCCGAATGAAACTCTGGGCTCCCTTGTGCTATGAATTCCCTCTTTCATTCCACTTCCTCTGCCTTACGGACTGTAAATCTCTTGGGAATGGAACTGTTTACAGATCCTAACTAAGGAGCTGAGTAAATACTTGATGCCCTGGTGTGCATACTCTGGGAGTCTGCCTCGCCGTCAGCCCTCTCCTCTTCAGCGAACTGCCCTGCATTCCTGAGTCCCCCTTTATAAAATAACCACTATCACAGTCTGGAGTTGACTGGAGCAGGGCTGGGTCCCTAACCCAAGGGGGGCAATTAAGTCACTCTTCAAGGCTGGTGGTTTGGGAGAAAAAGAGTCAGATCAGTTCCAGTGCGTGACTGGAAAACTAACCTTTGAACTGAGAAGCTATGGAGTTCCTGAAAAGGAAAATGTATTCATCCATTTCTGTTGCTTATAACAAAATACCTGGAACTGGGTAATTTGTAAGAAAACGAAATTTACAGCTTATGGTTTCAGAGGCTGGGGAGTCCAAAGTCCAGGGAACACATCAGGGGAAAGCTTTCTTTGGTGGTGGCTTTACAGCAATGCAGGGTGTCACATGGCAGAATGGCAGAGCAGAGAGAGTGCCAACTCCTAACTCCTTTTAAAGCTCATGGAACCATGCCCACCACCACCATTAAATCATCAACTGATTGATCCATTCACTAGGCACTATCCTCACAATCTAATCACCTCCTCAAGGCCCCACCTTTCAGTTACCATAATGGGACTTCCTACCCTTGACAGTTACAGTGGGGATTTGTCTTCTAATACATGGATTCTGGTGGACACAAGTCAATCCATCCGCAGCAGGAGACAGATGAGAGTAGAGATGAGGGAGAAGAAAGAATGGCCTTGCAGCTTCTGTTTTTCTTCCTTTTCTAAGGCCTGACTCAGGTTTCCTGGGATCCCTGGATCACACATACTCATATTGAACTCCCCTTTTCATTAAGGCACATTTTTATTAATGCAGTTTTATTAATAATGACCTGTGGGTTATGGACCTTTCCTGCTGTGTGGTGCCGGTGACAGAAGTGATAGCTTGAGTTTCCAAGGCACAAGGTACATGCAAGAAACGGGGCCACCATCTGGGAGCTTCCGACGGCTGTACCTACTGTGCCTACTGTGGCAGATGCCAGCTACCATGCTCTGGCCCCACATCACCTGCACACGCCTCCCTGACCACTCTCCTCTCTCTAGCGGGCGTGATGGACAGGCTGCAGCAACGCGTGGTCAGCGCAAAGCCTGATGTGCACTGCAAGGGCACACACAGATAGAGACGATGCTCCATGTAGAGAAGACCTCCAGCCACACTGTCGATGGGCTGAGCCATGGACTCTCTGCCTCACCTTTTCCATTTGTAAGAGACATCTCCAAATCTGATGGATTCAGGCAATAAAGTTTGTTTCTCATGCACATCGTCATCTGATGCAAGCCATCGCCTAGATAGTGACTCAGGGACCCAGGCTCTGTGGCACTACCATTCTCAACATGTGGGGAGAGAAGGGCTGTTTCCCTCACATGCTCATGGCCCCAACCCAGCTATAGGGTGGCCGGCTTAGCTACTGACCCAGGAGGAAAATTTAAAAAGTTTGGCGCACACATAGCGCTGTCTAACACACAAGCCAGGAAGGCTCTTTTTAGCATTTTTTCTGTAGAAGTAATACATAGACATATTTTAAAATTCACTTTCTATGTTAGCATTAGATTGAAAAACAGCCATCTCCATCTCTAAGTCCTACTTTCCAGGGGCAGTTAACCATTTCTTCTGCATTTTTCCTCCTATTTCTAAATAGGAGATAAAGCTTTCTTAACACCATCCCTTTTCGCACCCATTTGTCTCCTTTCCCCACAATTTTGATTGTCTATTCTTGTACCTTGCCAGAGGAGACTCACAGACTCCAGGAGGTTGGCGCATTTGAGGAGGTCTTTTATCCACTCTCAGGTTGATCAACAGTTCACCGGGGAACGAAGTTCTAGGTGGAAATCATTTCTCTTCAGAATTTTGAAGGCATTGGTCCATCATCCTCTAGCATCTAATTTGTTTTTGAAAGAGCTAATGTCATTCTGATTTCTAAACTTTTTAAGGTAAGCTGTGTTTTTCCTCTTTCTCTCTCTTAACAGGAAATCCAGGGACCCTGCCTCTGTCATCACTGTTGCCAAATGACACAGTGATGTACCTCGATGTACATCCATTCATTGGGTAGATACCTAGAGGGCCTTTTCAATATGGAACTTTATGTCCTTCAGTTTGAGGAACTTTTCTAGTATTTCTTTGATGATTTCCTCCTCTGTGTTTTTTTCTTTCTGGAACTTTTATTTATCAGCAGTTGGGCATTCTGAATTGATCATCTAATTTTGTCTTCCATTTTTATGTCTGTTGTCTTGTTCTGCTTTCTGAGAGATTTCTTCAACCATATCTTTCAATATTTCGATTGAATTATTTTGTTTCTACTTTTATATTTTAATTCCCAAGGGCTCTTTTGTTATTCATCAGTGTTTCTTTTATAGAGCATCTTGTTTGTGTTTCACAGATAAAATATACTCTCCCACCTCTGCAAGGACATTAATTATAGAACAATTTTTCGAGGTGTTCTTCTTCTGCTCCCTGAACTTTTTTCTTCAGGATTCCTTGCCTCTGTTGGTTTTGTCTGTCTCCTGTGCTGAAGCATTTCCTCAAATATCTGATAATCCTTAGTGGTCTGTGTTTAATGAGAGTAAGTCATAGCTGGAAGAGTGGGCGGTAAAGCTGATTGGCAGCTCATTGGTTAGCTAGTGGTTGTCACTGCAGGGTAGGAGCCAGCAAACTTCTTCTGTGCAGAGCCAGTTGTGAATATCACGAGCCTCCCGGGCCATGTGGTCTCTGTGGCAGCTACTCCACCTCCACCACACTGCTGTAGCACTTCTAATGTGAAAGAAGTCATAGACAATACAGAAATGAATGGGCATAGCTGTGTTGCAACAGAACTTTATTTACAAAAACAGGCAGTGGGTCTGATTTGGCTAGATTTGCTGACTCCTGGCTCAGTGCCCGCCCACACCCTCAGCTCTCCTGGGATCCTGGAGACCAGAGCTCCCCAGGCAGCATCTCCAGGGAAGACCTCTTCGGTCTGCTGTGTGGGCGGAGTTGCTGGCAGTGCACACACACTGAGGGACAGCACCTGGGAGTTTTTCTAAAGACCAATCCTGTTTTCAGGCTTATCTCCTAACCTACCTTCAGAGGTGGATTAAGGTCCTGGTGCTTAGGACTTCACACGTCAGCTGGCTTCTTATTGAGTTCCCATTAGGCAAACTCAGCTCAAGCTTTCTCCAATTACAAGGTCAAGTACTACACATCCTTCTACCGTTCATCTCCCAAAACCGTACTGGCATTTTATCATTTCTCATTTTCTTTGTTCTTATGGGTTTATGACATTGTTTTCTCTTTCTGGTCACTTTGGTAGGATTTCAGGAGGATATTGAAGTAGCATGTGTTCAATCTACCATGTTTGCCAAAATCCTCCTATGACAACTTAATATATTGATCAAGGTCATGAGGAGAATAAAATGAGGAGAAGGAAAGATTTTTAAAAGAAAAGAAAATGGGAAAGGAAGAGAGCATGGAGGGCAAGAAGTAAAACACATTTAAGTGTTGGGATTTTTTTCTCCCTAAACACAGAGCAATAAAATGTTAAAACCTCTTTCATGTTAGCCTTCATTCTCTCAACATAAAAACCCAGTAAGAAATAAAAGAATAAATAGTATTGAGAGGCACATTTTGCCTTAGAGACTGGAGCTGAAATATAGAGAGGCTTTTCTAATTCACTCTCTCCACGTTTGCACTCAGAGAAAGCCAAAAAAAAAAATGTGCTAAATATGAAATATGACTTCCAGAGACCACTATTTCTAACAATAGTATTATTTCTGATAATATTGCAGTCTTTTTTTCTTTCCTTCCCTGGGAAACGTTAAGGCGAGAATCATACTGAGATCAGATGTAAAGTAACCATTGCTTTGGGATGACGTAAGTGTTAATCACTGCAGAATTGTCTGCCAAGGTAGTGTCATTGTCCTAGCCGTTTAGAAGGCACACAATGGTTTCATCTGAAAGACTCCCAAATTGGGGTTTAATGTCATCATGACTAATTTTATACAGTTAAAATGCCATAGGGCTCTTTCAGAATTAAATAATTGATTTTTAAAGTGCTGCTCTTTAAGGAAAAAAGAGAAAATAATAATGTTCCAAAAACAAAAGCATGGTGTCAGGCCAGCCCATCTTGTCCCCTCATCTCTCACACACACATGCACACCCCCAAACTTGCGTTTTCTCTTGTACAAAGCTCTATTACTTGATCTATAGTTGAGCTAACTTCAAATTTATTGTATTTGAACACTGACTATAGGAGTATGAGAGCTAGATGCTCAGTGGCCATTGTGACTTGTGTGATACTAGAAATACAACCTCACAACGGGAGTGATGAAGGTGAGGAAGGACAGCTGGGTGGAGCTGGAAAGGTCTACCACTGTGTTTTCACTCCTGTGGTCTTAGGTGAAGGACTTTGGCTCGTCCTCAGGGGCTGCTGGCTGCTGTCGGAAAGGACACAGTGAAGCAGGAATGACCTTATTCAACCCTCCAGCCCACTTCATGAGACAGGCAATATTCCAATCCCTGCTTATTAGGTGAGATCACTAAGAAACAAACAAACAAAAAAAGTCAAGCAACTTGCTCGGGGTCACCCTAGAAAGTGGCAGAGCCAGAATTTGAGCCCAAGGAGTGTGACTCTGGAGTCCAAAGTCATCTCACATGGGATTACAGTCACAGGCTCCATGCAGTTAGAGGCAGTTTAACCAAAAAGGCTGAGTTTCCTCTAAAGCTGAAAATGCAGGTGACAGGAAATGGTGTAGAGCTGACGCCTCCTCAGACTTAAAGACCTGAGTAGAATTCAGCCTCGTCTCTGGTTCTAGACCTCAGCAGGTGGACAGCAGCGAGTCTTCGGGAAGATCTGAGGCTTCATCTGCAGTGTCAGGATGTGGAACCAGACCCCGTCCAAGATCTCTTCCGCTCTAAGATTCTGTAATTCTAACATCTTACACCCATCATCTGTGGACTTTGTTGTGGTCTGTTATTCTTTCAAAATTATTTCAAACGTTTTTGAGAATGGAAGCACCGTCAGAGGCCAGGTAATGTAAGTTACAGGGATATTCCCACCCTGGTTTCATCAATATGTTTAATATTAAGTACAAATTTTAAACTGTCCTTCAAACTGTTCTTCTTTCTCCCACGTATTCAATCCATCACCAAGTCCTGTAAACTCTACTGCACTCCCCCCCCCATATCCAAATCTGCCCGTGTCCACCCATTCTCCCCCCCCCCCCCACGCTTGTCCCCACCACCTGCAGGCTCGGACGCAGGCTCGGGCGCTGCCTCGGCCAGCACTGGTCTCCACATGCCACACCTCCTCCCTCCAGCACAGGCCGGGACAGCCAGAGTGAGGCAGACACACAACTGCTGCTGCTTCCTCACTCGGTGACTTCACAACACACTGACTTAACGCCTGTCCCTTGCTCTGAAGTCTGTATGTGATATGGTCCCGCCTTTCCTTGTCTTGTGCAATGTACTCCAGTCCCATGAGTATTTCTGATTCTCAAACAGTCCATTTTTTCCTACCTTTTGCGAATCCCCCTGATTTTGTTTTTGTGGAAATAAAATTCACCTAATACAAAATTAACCATCTTAAATGTACAATTCAGTGGCATTACGTAGATTCACAATGTTGTACAACCATCAGCACTATCTAGTTCTGGAACCTTTTCATCACTCAAACAGAAACCCCTTACTCATTAAGCAGTTACTCCTCATTCGATCCTCTGCCAACTCCCAGCAGCTATTAATCTGCTTTCTGTCTCTGTCAATGTACCTATTCTGGACATTTCATGTAAATAAATCATGCAATGTGTGACCTTTTGTGTCTGGCTTCTTTAAGTCAGCATAACATTTTCAAGGTTCATTCACATAGTACCATGTAAAAGAACTTCATTTTTATTATATGGCTGAATAATATTCTGTTGTATGTGTATACCCTTTTTTAGAATTCATTCATCAGTTGATGGATATTTGGACTGTTATCACCTTTCAGCTACTGTGAATAGTGCTGCTAAGAAGATTTGCATACAAGTTTTTGTTTGAGTACCCATTTTCAGTTCTTCGGGCTACGTAGCTAGGAGTAGAATTGCTGGGCCATATGGTAATTCTATGATTAACTTTTTGAGGATCCACCAAACTATTTCCAACTGTCACTCCAACATTTTATTTCTCCACCAGAAGTATAGTAGGTTGACAATTTCTCCACATCCTTGCCAGCAATCCTTGTTATTTTTCTTTTCTCTTTTTTCTTTCATTTTTTGGTATAGCCATCTGAGTGAGTACAAAGTGGTATTTCATCATAGTTTCAATTTACATTTCCTTAGTGACTAGAGATGTTGAGCACTTTCATGTGCTTATTGTCCACTCGTGTATCTTCTTCAGAGAAATGTCTACTCAAACCCTTTACCCATTTTTTAGTTGGGTTGTTTGTCTTTCTGTTGTTGAGTTGTAAATGTTCTTTATATATTCTAGATACTAGATTCTTATCTGATATATGATTTGCAAGTATTTTCTCCCATTTCTGTTTGTTTTCTTTCCATATTCTTGATAATGTCCTGTGATGCACAAAGTTTTTACTTTTTTTGTCAAGTCTAATTTATCTATTTTTTCTTTTGTTGCTCATGCTCTTGTTGTCAAATCTAAGAATGCATTGCCAAATCCAAGATCATGATTTACACTTGTGTTTTCATCTAAGAGTTTTATAGATCCTTATAGTTAAGCTGCTGATCCATTTTGAGTTAATTCTTCTATATAGTATAAGATAGGGGTCTAAGTTCATTCTTCTGCATGTGGATATTCAATTATCCCAACACCATTTGTTAAAGAGACTATTCTTTGTCCATTGAATGGTCTTGGCATTTGTTGAAAATCAATTGACTATAGATGTATAGGTTTGTTTCTAGATTCTCAGTTCTACTGCATTAATCTATATGTCTGTTCTTAGCCAGTATCAGACTGTTCATTACTTTCATTTGAAATCAGGAAGTGTGAATCCTCCAACTTTGTTTTTCTTTTCAAGGTTGTTTTGGCTCATTGGGGTATTTTACAATTCCATATGAATTTTAGAATGAGCTTTTCCATTTCTGCAGAAAAGATCATTGGGACTTGGATAGAAATTTCATTGAATCTACATATTGCTCTGGAGATCTTAACATCTTAGCAATATCTTACCAAAATTAAGTCTTCCAGTTCCCCCTGATTTTCACAATGGCTGTCTCCTTTTCACTCAGATCTCAGCTTTGTTGTCTCCTACTCAGAGAGATCTTCCTTGAACAATTGCCTGCCATAACAATCTTGTTTTAATTCTTTGCATAGTACTTACCAGTATACAGTACTTTTCTTATTCAGGTTGGGTGCTCCTGCTCTGTCCCCCTCCACTAAAATGTAAGCTCCTTGATAGCAGGGCCATGCCTGCTTGTTCGTGACTTCACTCCCAGCATCTGAAATCGTGCTGGAGCCTCATAGATACCTAGTAACTATTTGTAATGATGAACAAATGAGCAAATGAAAACTAGCTCAGGGAACTGAGCAAGTGTGCCAAGGAGCAGCACTGGGGTGTTTCTCTCTTTGACCAGGAAATGACGATCGTGGGATTTCATGCTCCTGACACACAGCCTCTCTGCTGATGAGAATTTTTCTCTCTTCCAGCTCTGATAACACCTTCAAGCATGAGTTATAAGAAAGGTAGGTGGAACTGATATTCATGATTGTTAAGAATTCACATGTGGTACCAAATTGTTATTACATATTTGCATTTCTTTCCATTTTTTTCTAAATTGTGTATTATCCATCTGCCTAGTGATGCTGCTAAAAGCCAAATAAAATGAGATGCATGTTTTTCTCCTTAATTTTTCTATTATCCTTATGGTAAGATGAACTATTCAAATCAAGAGGCTAAAACCAAAGCATCTCTGTCCTCCAAGTGATGATGTGGGCACCTCAGGCTCCCTGGGACAGTGGTTCCCACCCTGTTCTCCCCCCTCCTGTTGTTCCCTGTCAAACACCCACTCACCAGTAGCTTTCCTCATTCCACTCAGTTGCTCTTAACCAGCGTAGGAACACAGCAGTCCAGACTTGGCACCTAGTTAAGTCAGAGGCATGTCCTATAGGATGTGGGCAAAAATAAAACAAGCCACCAAAGGCGTTGGCAACCTAAGCCTGAGTGTGCACAATGTGGCAAGACTGACGCCTTAGGTGGGGATGAGCCCACAGCAGAGGCCAGATGCTGGAGACTCACAAAAGTCAAAGATGCAGGTGTTTATTCTGAACCCCACAGAAGCTGCATCCAAGACCAGGGATTTTACAAGAGGAGGAAGAAAGAGGCAAGTACCCCAGACCCATCTAGGAACGATGAAGCCAATCAGTAAGAGTGAGCAGGTGGTTCTGATGCTCTCTGCCTTTATTTAATCCTGCTTAGAAGATAAGATTAAAATATACACATACATGTGGAGCCAAGAAGATGCTGAACTACATGGCTGCAGCCAGCAGACAGCCAAATATTCCTAGAGATGTTTTGCTGCACCTGAATGGTCAGCCCGGCACAGCACGCCCTCCTGTGGTCCCCCATCGTCTCCTTCAGCTCCTTACCAGTCTACCAACTCCTCCAGTGTCTTCCCCAGAGAAACTGTTTTCTCAGGGCAGGATTAGCATGATTGGAGAAAACCACTTTCCTTACTCTTTTGCTCAGTGAATTGGCCCATACAAGAAAAAAGAGTAAAGCAGGGAGTGTGGTTTGAATAGTTTGAATAGTTGAAGCAGGAAAAGTGGCAGGTCCCGGTGGATGCTGCGTCAGCTCCAGGCCGTGCACAGGTCCCGACACAGAAAGCTGTAAGAAGGAGATTCATCTCTCCATTGTATCAGCTGTTGGAATTTCTTCCCTGTTAATAAACATACCTGGGTTTTACCTGACAAATAAACGTTTTAATTAAATATCTTTTTAAAAAAGTAATTTAATTTCCCAAATATCTTTTTTAACAGGATGTTTTAAAATGATTTGGACAGAAATGAAAATGTATGATTTTCTCTCTTAAAAGGAATCATGCTGTTGACCTCCAAGGAGGGGAGGATATTTTCACTTATCTTGTAAACTTTCCTTTCTTTCCTGCTCTCTACTGTGTGCGTCCACTGCTTATCCATTCTCTCTGCATTCAGCTTCCTTTTGATTACTAACAAATGGAGACTCTAGTTAAGGAACGTGTGGGAAAAGAAACCTTTGAAGACTCTTTGTATAGGCACTAAGTACAATTTAAGGAGGATTAATGACTCATTGATTTGATTACCACATACAAATTGTTCTTCTCTGGACGTATAACTGAAACGTTGTCTTCAAACTCCAAGAGGAAATTGCTTGGGATGTATAGATAATATGAAAAACAGGCTTCTCACCAGGACGTTATGAGAGCTCATGATGAATGTGAATCTGTACACAATAGAACCCTTTCACACTGCAGGGAAGTAGAAATGTCAAATAACTCTTCAAGTGTAATGTGTGACTTGTTAATCCCTGCAAAAGTCTTAATGCTCTTTGTGCGATGGGGATGGTAGGACTGGACCGATAGTGAGAAGGGAGTACGTGTCGTCCCTCCCCCACCCCGTTTCTGCCCTGTGGCACCAGTAGCGTTCTGGGGAACACACAGCATCCCCCAAGTATGTTTCCAGAGCAACAGGGAACAAAGGAGGAAGGGGTCCGGGGTCTTCGAAGAGTTGAAAATGTTCAACCAAATTTATAATCAGAGGAGATAAAGCTTAAGGTTTAAATGAGTTACTAACTAATCATGTCAGCAATGTTCCTAGTGATTAATACGAAAAATGTTCTCACAAATGAACACGAAAAAGGCAACCCCATCTCTCCTCACCAATAGGAAGATGGTTAAGGACCCGAACAAGTATTCACCAAAGCAAAAGCTTAAAAGGCCAGTGACCTAATGGAAAATGTCCAACCTCACATGTTGCTAAAGAAATGCAAAATTTAAATGTGGTAAAATATACCTTTCTTGGTTGTAGACGATGGCAAAGATTTTTTCACCCAAATGATGATGGTTAGTGTTAGCAAGGGTTTGGGAAATGTGCGCACTCACGTGCTAATGTGGGAATATAAGTGGTACCGCTTCCTGGAGTGTGGTTCTCCCTCGTCCATGCAGACAAAGGCTTCGACTGAACAATGTCATGTCTATGTGTTTACTATCCACCCTTAGGAAAAATTGCAGACCTGTGTAAATATGTGGGTATTACTTCATCACCATGTTTTGCACAAGGTAAAAGCTAGAAATAATGAAACGTTGGAGGAAGGAGACATGGCAGAAACAGCGAGTCGTCCTCCACTTCCACTCACCCTTCCCCCATGGCAGTAGAGCCAGGTTATGTTCCTTTCCACTTTTTTTTGTTTTAACTGGATTCATGTGCACCAACTTCAGTTAATCATTATTCTTGCTTCACGAAAACTGATCATGGCTAGCCCATGCATGGCCCTTCTTAAAAAGGTGTTACTTGTAAACGATATAATATGTAAAACTGTAAAAAGCAACTATGAATCCACCATCCTGCATGACAGCTGGGACCCTGACAATAACCTCCTCCCCCTGAGTGTCTTCCCCACTGTCTGCTGCCTCCCTCCCGCCTGCCTCCCAGCTGGTCCAGACACAGGCTCGTCTTTCCCTCCTGTTCCCTTTCACAGTCTAGTGTATAGTATCGCACAATACAGTACTGTATAGGTGTATATGTGCATGTGTATATATATATTCCAGAAAGTAGATTTCTAATTGATTATTTTTACCTTTACCACGCTATATGTCACCTTGGAAACATATTTTACTTACTGAATATTTATTGCTTAAATTTATCCATATTGTTGCCTGTTGCTCTGATTTCTTCATTTGAACTGCTTCTGTTTTCTGATTAGGTTATGATTTATTAATCCACTTTCCTATTGATGGGCATTTGAAATATTTCCAGGTTTTTGCTCCAGAGAACAGAGCTGCTGTTTGAGAATGCATACAATGTTCTTGTATACATCTACTGGTGGCTATTGGAAAGTTTTTCTCTTGAGTGTGGTATTTGTTTCCTGGGGTTGACCTAACAAACTGGGTGCCATAAAATGACAAAAATGTACCCCCTCAATCTAGAGGCAAGAAGTCTGAAATCAAGGTGTCCTCAGGGCCACGCTCCCTCTGAAGGCTCAAGGGAGGATCCTTGCTGCTCTTCCAGCTTCAGGTGGTTCTGGGCGAGCCTGGTGTTCCTGGCCTGCAGCTACACAGTCCAGTTTCTCCTGTGTCTCTCTTATAGGGATCCCCCTCTTCTTACAAGAGCTCCAGTCCTTGGATCCAGGGCCCACCTTAGTACAGTCTGGCCTCAGCTTAACGTGGCTACATCTACAAAGACTGTTTCCAAATAAGGTCACATTTTGAGACACTGGGAGTTAGGACTTTAATATATCTTTTATTAGGGAGTGGAAGGACAATTTAACCCATAACAGGTACACACCTAGGAGTGGAATTGCTAAGTTATAAGATTTGTGAATGTTTTACTTCAATGCTAAATTATTGTCCGATGTAGTGGCACCAATTTATGCCCCAACTAGGTTACATTTAAAAACCATTTTTAAGGGCTAGCCCCGTGGCTCACTCGGGAGAGTGCGGCGCTGAGCGCCGAGGCCACAGTTTCGGATCCTACATAGGGATGGCCAGTGTACTCACTGGCTGAGTGTGGTGCTGACCACACCGTGCCAAGGGTTGCGATCCCCTTATTGGTGAAAAAAAAAAAACATTTTTAAAACAAAGTATTTTGAAATAAGTTTATTCTTTACAAATGCCAGAAATAAAATTTAATGATTTATTTGGATTTTACATTTATTTGAAAATACCTTTCCATTTTTAAATTGTTGTACTTAAAATAGGGTTGCCAGAATCAGCTCAGATGTGTCTCAACAGATGATGTGATGTGCTTCAACAGGTTACACAGCTGTGGTACCTCCATACCGTGGAACACTACTCAGCAATAAAAGGGAACAACTACGCAGCGTTTTGGATAAGTCTCCAGGGAATTACACTAAATGAAAGAAGCCAGTACCAAAGGTTACACACCATATAACCCCATTTACAGAACACTTTTGAAATGACAGAATTTTAGAAATGGAAGAAGGTTCATGGTTGCCAGGGGTTAGAAATGCTGGTGGAGATGATGGGTGTGCTTATAAGAGGGCACCACAAGGGATCCCTGTGGTACTGGAACTGTTCGGTGTCTTGCCTGTGGTTGGTGGATATAATACTATACAGGTGATAAAATTGTATAGAACTTAATACTCACATGTGCACAAAATATTGTAAGTAAAATTGGGAAATCTGAACAAGATTAGTGTCTTTTGTTAACATCAATGTCCTGGTTGTGACTATAGTGCTATAGTTTTTCAAAATGTGACCGTTGGGTGAAACTGGGCAAAATGTGCATGGATCTCTCTGTATTGTTCTTACAAATACATGCGAATCTTCAATTATCTCCATAATTTTTTAATTAAAAAAGTAGGGTTACCAGATTTAGCAAATAAAAATATAGATGGATAGTTAAATTTGAATGTCACCTAACACTTTTACTAGCATAAGTGTGTTCCAAATATTGCATGGGGCATACTTATCTTAGGGGTTATTGTTGTTTCTCTGACATTTGAATTTAACTAGGCATCCTGTATTTTAACTGGCAACCTTAACTTAAAAGGACAGATGGCACTGATGCCTGAGAGGGTGCCTGGTGACATCTCTTGTGGACCTTGATATAAACAGCTCAGAGTGATCCAAGTCTCACAATTTAGAATTTGTAACAAGAAACAAGACTTCCAAGCAAATGAGAAAATTGTATTGGGCATGCTGCCCATTCTGTTTTACACTGGAAGCTTATCAGTGTAACCACAGGGTTTCTTGGTGATTCAATTGTTCACTTACTCCAGAAACGTTATTGCTGGTCAGCTCTGTGAGTCTCTGTCCTAAATGCTGAGAATACATGGGATGGGGAAATTGATGGGATCCTTGGTCCCCATGGAGTTTGTGGTCTAGTGAGCTGCTAGGACCACAAAATAGAGGAAGCTCGTGAGGGAACCCTGGGCATTATTACCCTAAAGCACCCGGCGGGCCATAGTCTTCTGGGTTTTTTTGTTTTGTTTTGTTTTTTGTCGTTTGTTTTTCGTGACCGGCACTCAGCCAGTGAGTGCACTGGTCATTCTTACATAGGATCCGAACCCGCGGCGGCAGCGTCGCCCCGCTCCCAGCGCAGCACTCTACCGAGTGCGCCACGGGCTCGGCCCTACGTCTTCTGTTTTTGTTAGCTGTCTGCTTCCCCTTCTAGAACACAGCCATATGAGAGCAGAGACGTGTGTCTGCTTCATCTACTGTTATTGCCTAGAACAGTGTCCAGCATCTAATAGACACCCAATGAATACCTGGATTCGTTTCATTGTTACCAACACTAATACTGAACAGTAACTTAAACATGCGTAAAATGTAACTCAGAAAGACCTTGTTTTATCAGAGGATGGGGAATTGGGGCGGGGGGGGGGTCCTGAATGACTCCCCGTACTGGACGAGGCAGCCGAGTGAGCCAAGTTTCCATCTACCAGAGGATGTGCTCCTGAGTCTCCAGTCTTCTCGATGCGTGCTCTGCCTTTCTGCTCTGCTCTGCGCGCGGCGGGCTGAGCCCTAAAACCTCCTCAGGAGCCCGTTCCCCTCGACTCCCTTTGGGCTCCATCACCAGTGGACCTTGGCAGGAGATCGGAGGGCAGAACAGAGAGGTCGGGTCTTCATTCTCCCGCGCCCTCCCTGGCCGGCTGCATCTGAGTCTCCCAGCCCAGCGCAGGGGTCCACGCGGGCTGTCCCCCCAGGGCGGTGCCAGCGCCTCACCACTCACCACCCAGTGCCAGCCCTGAGTTCGCCTCTCTGAAAGTCTCCAAAGCGCCCCTGAGCAAGCCGTATCTTCCCCGAGAGGACCCAGTTTGAGACGGATGGAATTAGAGGCGCCCCTGAGGAGCCCAAGTGGACACGTTAAAAGGGCAGGTGGATTTATAAGCATGGCACTCGGGACAGACACAAAGGTGGGAGTTGTGGGCGTGGGATGGGGATTAGTGCCCAGGTGATGGCCACGAAGGCCGTGGAGATGCAGAGGGACAGGAGGGACGTGGTGACGAGCTCCCTGACCTGCGGCCGTGGGTGAGGAAACCCAGCACGTGCCGGGGCAGCGCGAGGTCCGGGCACAGGTGGGGCGGGTGGTTTCTGCTCCCGAGAGACCCCGTGGTCCGGAGCAGGAGCGTGTGCGTGGGTGGCCCCGCGGGAGCGCGCCGGTGGCCGCGTAGCTGTGCTGTGCTGTGGGAGGCAGAGTGTGCACGGATGGGAAGCGGGGGAAAGCCGCGCTCACACGACTGTCCCCAGGAACCCGGCTGCGGGCGGATTGGAAATACAGGGGGAGGTGGGATCAGGGCGTTTGGAGATGAGAGCGACCGGGCCACCTACAGAGGAGGAACCCAGCGAGGAGAAGGTTGGCACCGGCAGAGCCGGAGGAGCTGCCAAGAGGCGGGGACCGACCTACACGGGAGTGGGGACAGGAGGAGGACGCTTCCTGCCCCAGGTCCCGCTAGTGTGTGGGCGAAGATGGGAGCAGGAGCTAGAGGCCTTCTCCAGCCGGCCTGGACAGTCCATCTCTTTCTGCTTTGTTAGTCACAGTCGAGCTCCAGAGCTGCCTCCCAGAGACATCCCGGGTCTCCTGTGTGGACCTGGGGCTTGCGAACCTCCTCCCCCACTCAGAGGTCACCTGTACGTCCTCTTCTGCCGTCGCTGACGTCCTTGGTTATGTGCTCGTGGTATTCACCTGGTCTCCAGAGGGGAACCTGACTTCCAAGGTGTAGGGTGACGTTATTTGGAGGTAGAGCCCCCGTTCCTCAGCAGGACAAGAAGCTCTGAAGCCCGGATATCGCAGAGCTCCCGTCCTCTTCTCCAAGGGCTCTGCTCCTGTGTCCCAGTGTCTGAGGGGCATCCCTGGTGACTCTAGATGCTGAGGGCTTGGGGGTCACTAAATAACACCCCTTTCTTTCCCATAAAATCTAGAGCCCGTTGAGACATCAGAACATGGATCAAACCTATGAAGGTCATTTTGGCAGTTTTATTATAAAAAATAAAAGATTATTGGAGGATGTGGTATTAGGTCTTTAGCCAGATGGTTCTGATAACAATTCTGTCCTGACTTCCTGCCCCACCCCACCCCTGTGCAGGTATGGGCCTGGGAGAAGCCACCGGAAGGGACAGGTGGGTTTGCTGAAGAGACCACAGGCACCCAGCGGGGCAGCCCCACACGGCTCACGGAGAAGAGGAGAAAGAACAGATTCCTTTTCATCAATCAGCCTCACCTACTCCAGAAACATGGCATGGTGGACTCAGACACATGTCACTGCCCAAGAGCTCGTCCTCCCTTCTCCCAAGGGAGCCTCAGTGAGGAGCAGGAGAGACACGGGGGACTCCTCCCCACAGGAGCAGGAGCTGGGGGAAGAGTCTCCCTCCCTAGGCTCGCGGCCCCCTGCACCCCTGACCTGGCCCACCGTGGTGTTCTTCATAGCTCACGCCACTGACAGGACAGGGCACGCGCCCTCGACTGCTGTGTCCTCTCACCAGGGGACGCTCCCTAACCCAGATGCTTGGTCTGGTCTCTTCCTTTTGACTCCCCAGGCTCTGGAACAGGGTGTGGCGGGCCATAGGTGACTGATTCAGTCTGGTCCAGCTACTGTAACAGAACACTGCAGTCTCACAGGTTAGCTCAGTTGGTTAGAGCACAGCCTTACAACCCCAAGGTCGCAGGTTCCGATCCCTGTACCAGCCAGCCACCAAAAAGAAAAGAAAAAGAAATAAAAAATCACAAAAGAACAACACAGACTGGGAGGCTTATCAAAAACAGACATTTATTTCTCACAGCTGGCAGCTGGAAGTCCGAGACCAGGGTGCCCACCTGGTCGGGCTCTGGTGAGAGCCCTCTTCTGTGGTGCCCACAGCCACCGTCCTGCTGTGTCCTTACATGGCAGAGGGTGAGAGAGCCCTCCAGGCCCCTTTTATAAGGGTGCTAATACTACTCATAATCCCACCCTCATGACCTACCTGCCTCCCAAAGGCATCACCTCCTAATACTATCACATCAGGGACTGGATTTCAATTTATGAATTTGGTGGGGACACAAACATACAGTCCATAACAGTGACAATAATACTAGCTAAATAAGAATTGGATGAATGTCTCCTGCCCCCTCCCTTTAGACACCCCCCACTATTTCACGGGGTGTGTCTTAATCACCCAGCACTGCTGGCTGTTCACACCTGCTAGGTGCCTCGATACCCCTGGCCCTACCATGGCTTTTGCTGGCCTGGGTGTCCTTCACCCCAGAGGGGCCTCACTTAGCTTATAGGCCCCTCCTCCAGGAGCCCTGCTGCCACTTTTCTGGCTGGGGTAAGCAGTCCTAGACAGCGAAAATCACCCCATTATGATATTCACCACATGCCATTGAAATGCTGCTTGCCCGTCCATGGCCAGCACTGGGTGTGCTGGGTCCCGGGCACAGGGCAGGCACTCAGCTGACACACAGACTGCAGCAGTGCTGGATGGCGTTCACTTAGCACCTGGGTGAGTGATACTGCCCAAGTAGCTATGAGCTTTTACATGAGCCTCATCAACATGGCTTTTCAAGTTTTGTGTTTTTTTATTGTTGTTATTGAAATCACAAGCCATAAGGATGTGTAAAAATCACAAGAATGTAGAGAATTTAAGAAAAAATAAAAAGGGACATGTAGTGGTGTCAGAACAAGAGGTCTTGCAGCCTGCTTTTATCAGCATATGTGGTAGTCAGAACAATAACTCCTAAAGATGTCCACACCCAGTCCCCAGAACCTGTAACTATGTTAACTTACATGGCAGAAGGGGCTCTGCAGACGTGGTGACATGAAGGTCTGTGAGATGGGGGAGCATGTACTGGATTTTCGAAGTGGGTGCAGTCGAATCACTTGACTCCTTAGAAGTGGAGAATCAGCTTCCTCTCACCACATGATCTGCTGCATCAGCTACCTGCCACTTTCTGCTATGAGTAGAAGCAGCTTGAGGTCCACACCAGATGCAGCTGTCCCAGAATCATATTTTTGGTGACAATTCATTTAAGATAGAAGACTTCTGGTCAAGATGGCAGAATAGGCTATCCCCAGCGTCACTCTCTCCTACAAATCAACTAATTTACAACTATTAAAAAGCAACAACAGCCAATCTGGGGCCACTAGAGCTCTGGGGAAGAGGAGGAGAGACCTACAGACTGCATGAAGGCAGGAGAAGCCACAATGAGAGAAAAGAAAAACCTCTCTGACCATTTCAAGCCCTGACTGCTTCCAGGCTGGAGCTGCTGAGTGCACAGAGTAGGAGCAGCAAAAGCCATGGCTGTGCACTCCAGATGAACTTGCATGGATGAGGCAGGGCGGAAGAGGGCCTTGGTGGCCCCAAGGCCAACAAGACCATTAATAGGGTTCCAATGGACCCACATAGGAGTAAGGAGCCACAACAACTGAAAAAAGGAGCCACTCCGAGGCTGGTGAGTGGGCCCATCCCATTGGAAGTGTTTGCAGCATGGGCAGTGGGGGAGATGGGCCCACTGGGGGAACACTGGGACACAGCAAGGACAGCTGATCTGCCCCCAATCAGCATAGGACCACTCAGAGGAGACTGGTCAGAAATACAGAACTGCATGGGATGCAGTTTGATGAAAAGACTCAGGCCCAGACCAGAGTTTCTACACAACCCAGATGCATTGGATTTCACTAAACCCAGAAGTCCTATAAAGTCAATCATTAAAACTTAAGCTGCACAAAAAACCTTCCCCAGGGAATCAACAGCAAAGCAGCAATTTAGCTCAACCACAGAGCTCAAGTGCTGGTCCCCACAGGAAGTTCCCCCACTTTAGAAGTAAGTAAAGGACAACAAATTAGCTCCAGCACAGAGTTTAAGTGGTGGGAACAGCAAATAATCCAACACAGAACTGAAAGGAAAAACAAAGTACCCACAACCAGAGACAGAGTTTGATATTAATTAGTAAAGGTCTTATTTCACCAAAGAACACCTATAACACATAGAAGAACCAGAAGTCCCCTGGGCTACCAAGTCAGAAAGGGGGAACAACCAGGCATACCGCCAGTGCCATGGGGCCCACCCAGGGTGCTGAGGTATGGAGTCAAGGACCAGACCCCCCTGCTACAACCAGGCACACAGCCAGCACCACAGGGCCTGCCTGGGGTCCTGAGGCTTGGGGCTGGAGAACGGATCACCTGTCCACAGCCAGGCACACTGCCATCACCACCACTAACTAGGGTAAGGAGAATGCCCAAAACATCACCTCCATGTTGGTGGCCCACCACAGCCACCACAATAACCACTGCTGCTGTGAAAGCAGCTAGACACCACCAACACCACGCAGATGGTCCACCAGCCACTGGAGTGCATTGACACAAGGAGAGTCACCAGCAGAGACCAAAGAAAAGAAGAGGATGTCTCTCTCCACAAAGCCCATCCCAGAGTGACAGAAGAAGCATCTGCTCTGTGATAATATTGGGGGACCTGAACACACCTCTCAGCATTGGACAGATCATCTAGGCAACAAATCAATAGAGTAACCATTACTCTTTCAGAAGGAGAGAAGAAATCTAGGGTCATTAAAGGTGGGAGGGAGGAGGGAGAGGGGGATGGGGAGAGACTGGACAAGGGGCATAAAGAATAATTACAATTTGTAACAATATATATGCTAGTAATATTAATTTGATCAACATATGTCAACACTGAGCCCCAAAATTATGTTCAGTCAATTATGATTCAATAAATTTTTTTTTAAAAAGGAATTAAAAAAATAAAAAGTAAAAGAAGTGGAGAATCTTTCTCAGCTGTGGTTAGAGGGAGACATGATCACAGAAGAATGGCAGGAGAAACACAACATTGTTGGCTTTGAAGATGGAGAAAGGGACCAGCAGCCAAAGGACACAGTGGCCTCTAGAAGCTGGAAAAAGCAAAGAACACATTATCCCCTAGAGGTTCCATAAAGAAATGCCACCCAGCCAACACCTTGATTTTAATCCAGTGAAACTCAGTTCAGACTTCTGACCACCAGGCTCTGAGAGAATAAATTTGTGCTGTTTTAAGCCACTAAGTTTGTGGTAATTTGTTACTGCAGTGATGGAAAACTAATAAAGCAAGCGTCTGATTGATATAAAGGGGATGTTTGCTTTGCTTCAGAAAAATCTACCTGATATGGACTAAGTTGGTCAAACTGCAATCATTTATCTAAAATATAACCCCTCCTCAAATGACTTAAGCAAAGTTACATTCTTATGATAAAATCTAAGTATAATTATCTCTAAAGTTTCCTCCAACAGTTTGCCCTTAGCAAACATTTTTTCACATCTTTCCCTTCAGCAATTCTTAAAATCTCTTAACAGGACTGGTATGACAACCACCTGTTAGCTTTAAAATCATTAAAGTATACGGTCCCATACCAGAACAGTGATTAGAGTTGATTTGATGGGCTATTGCCCACTGGCTGTGGACTGTTGTCTCTTAACCAAGGACTGTTGCCCCATACATGCATTTACCTAAAAACTCTATTCTAAAAATCAAATGAGAATCAAGATTTCTAACCCTCTATAATGTTACCCATCTCCCTTCATCACCGAATATCCTGTGTCTAGTGTTTCTCACACAGAGTATTTCAAAATTATAAGATGTGAAAATCGAACAACATGACCTTGGAGACAGAAATCTCAAAAGCATCTTAAGACTTTAATTTCTGCAATCAAGTAACAGACACCACCTCCTGGCAGGTTGCTGTTCTCCATGCCACAAAGGACAGTCGCCATGACCAGAAGAGCTCAAACTCCTCTGCAGTGTAGAGAACTGCCACTCTAATGTCACCTGTCAGTCCTACTCACTACAGAATTAGTGTGCTGGGGGAAGGAACATGGAAGTAAAGTTTTATGTATTGTGATTTTTTGATTATAAAAATAGGATATTATCACTGTATTTGGAAATTGGGAAAATACCAAGAAGTATGAGGATGTAAATTTAAAAACACCCATAATCCATTCCTTACCTCTTAGTATTTATTTCCTCCCAGCCTTTCTGTGTGTCCATGTGCATCACAGTGTAAGGAAATGGAAAACTGTTACTTTGCTTGGCACATAAGATTAAAAAGCTGATTTATTTACCTGCATGTTTGTTTATGTCTTTTTGTAAAAATTGTTTGCCATTAATACCAGGTTAGCAAATAAATAAATATATAAGCAAATCTTGTTGCCCTCCCAGCTGGGAACGTTGAACAAACTTGCTCAGTGACAAGCAGCTGGAATAAAAAATCAATACTTGGAATGTGGAGTGCCAGCTCTCACGACTTTTAGTCAGGGCCTTATATTCAGCACTGCTGCTGTGTTTCTCTGTCCACGGTCTTTGCAGCATTTCCATCTGTATTGATCATGACGTGGTCTCGCACCATCCCTCAGGGTTGGCTGCTCAGAAGGACAGCAGCCCATTGAGATGAGGACGCCCTGGGCTCCCCAAAGTTCAATTAGATTCCTCAGGGCCATACAGACCCACCAAGTTTGGGGACAAACCAATCGACTGTTTTTTTTCCAAAGCGGTAAAAAACAGATATAAACTTCATTTTATTCATAAAAATATTCCCTTCTGGTGCATGGAAGCGATTGTGACTTCATTCCTTTTGTCTGCTTTCCACATGTCACACCAGCTAATGTTAGCTGTCGATGCAGGTAGAAACGGACTCTGGGTACACGTTAGGCCACAGGTCTGCATTGGCATGAGTAGTTCAGTTCAGATTCTCCTGCGGTGTTTTACCTGCTTGACCGGCCCCCAGAATCCACTCTAAATCATCCTTGTGTTTGTAGAGATGCAATTTAGAAATTTGCAGTCCCTCTCAGGGTCCAGGAGCCCTTAAGTACCAAGCCTGGAGGTAGCCTAGGCTTAGCCCGGGTCCCTGGAGTGCAAAGGTTCTTCAGGCTTACCTGATCCCAAACCAGTGATGACTTAAAGACAGGCCTCCAGGATGGCCCAGGGACCAGGAGGTGTGCCTGGAAGGCTGGTGGCTTTGGCAGAAAGAGTATGGAAGCATTTATAGCTTGCCTTCTGTGTTCTAGTTGTTTCCCACATATCAGCACCTGATCTCGATTCTCACAAGCCTAGACAATACACTTCAATTTCACAGCTGAAGAAATAAAGTCGCAGAGTGGCCGTCCAACTTGCCCAAGATCACGCAGAGCTTTAAGCGGCGGAGTCCTGCACAAATAATGAATTAGTCTTGTCATGAGAGTTGGATGGCTGTGGGCAATCCTCCATCTCTAGCAGCATCTTGAAGCACAGCACTGCCCCCTGGTGGCTGAGTCACTGAGCTCCTCTGCCTTTGCATTGGCCCTTGTGGGTCGACCCCGTCCTCTGTCTGCAGGAATGCGGCTGGCTATCCATCTGTCTGCCCTGTTATTCCCGTCTTCTGCATGATCGCTGGGTGGCAGTTCTGGGGAAGTTATGTGCCTCGTGAAGAGTAAAATGCCTGAAATTCAGGGAAATGGCTGCTAGATTCTCAGTGGCCCCTCTGTTGTTGCTATTGGCTTTTTTATTTTTTATTTCCAGGTTTGAGGTCCTATTTCAGATGAATATGGTCAACAGAAATAGTCACACTATACGTACGCCAAAGCATGGTCTATGCCAAGCTTCACTGGATTCAAGTAAAATACCAACAATCGACACCCTCACACACTCACAGCCCAGCAACAGGGGCTTAGACGACAGACAATGCTTACTCCTCTAGTTCTCGGCGATGTGATCAATGTACACACACTAAGTGACATGTGCACAAACCCTCATACTGATCCCATCCCAAGGAGTAAGAGCTATGTATGGCAGGAAGGGCCAAGTGGTTCCTGAAACTGACCCCTTCCCTTTTAGCCCCCAATCAAGTGCATCGGAAGCAATGCCACCTTCCTGGAAGCTGCACAAGATCCGTGCCGATGTCAAAGACAGGATGCAGGCCTGGGGTCCTCATCACATCCCCGCTCAAAGCACTGTCAGGCCCCTGCAGGAGACAGATGTATGCTGGTGAATGATGGTGGACGATCATGAACTTCACAGAGTGGACATGGCAATCATCCTGTGAACTGGCCTCTCCTCTCAGCCACCCCACACTTGCATAATGGGCTGTGAACAGAGCAGCAATGGTGGCAGGGAAGCAGGCTGTGCAAGGGCCCAGTAGCAGGACTCCCTCTCACCCAGGATGAGCTAGCTCCTTCCATTGCCAAACACCCAACCAGCAACAAGAAACACGCTGACCCTCAATAAGCAACCATTCCTCCAGGGTTCAGATGGCCACTTGGTGGCAGCTCGGGTATACCAGATGCCTTCTTACCCTGGTGTGGGCAGCAATTCCTCCTTACTGGAGTGGACTGTTATTCCAGATACTGGTTTGCCTTCTGTGCTTCAGAGGCTCTGCCCATAGCACCAACTCAGGGCCTACAGAGGCCTGAGGAGCTGACACGGCATCTCACCCATCACCTCAGATCCAGGGACCCATTATATGGCACATGCATTGTGAGAATGGGCTCATGACATGGTAACTTTCATCATCCAGAAACAGCCAGCTCCACAGGAGGGAGACAGCGGAGGGCAACACCCAGGGGGTCTGAGTGCCGTCTTCCAGGACAAGCCATGCATGCCACACAAGGGCTTGTCTAGGCTGCTGTGACCCTGGAGCTGCAGCATTCAGGCTGGGAACCAAGCCGGAAAATGGGACTGTCTTTGCATCCCCATGCCCAGGAGCCACTTGCAGAAATCGTGCTCCGCATTGCAACCTTAGACTCTGCGGGTCAAAGGGCCAGTTTCCCAGGGGAATTGCTTCTACCAGGAGATGAAAAAAATTCCACCGAACTTGAAGCTGCAGCTGCCACCTGTCCCCTTTGGAAGCCTCGTGACAATGGACCAGCAGGCAAAGAAAGGAGCTAATAGACCAGCAGGAAAATTGGTCCTGATTACCATTTAGGACCTAACACTGATGCAACACAGTGAAGACAAGAAAAGGCGTGTCTGGAGCCCAGGGTATTCATGGAGCATCTCTGGGAGCCTCCATACCTGACGATGGTGATGTTCACAGGGAACTGTGGCAGCCACGCCTGACACAGGCAAGGTCATTACGGACACCAGTCTCCTGGGGATGAAGGTCTGGGTCTTCCCCGGCAAGCAGCTGTGCCAGCAGAAAAACTAGCTGAGGGTGAGGGAAAGCTATGCAGATGGCAGAGTGGGGAGAGATGACCATTAGGTGAGGCCCTGGGACCAGCTGCAGCAGAGGGACACTGGTTTGTGCCCCAAACCTGTTGAGTTGAGTCCTTGCCAAGAGCACAGCTGCCATCCCCTTGAAGAAGCCCTGTAGAGGATAAGGCTACAGAGGGCCCTGCCCGGGGCTGAGCGATGTGGGGTTTGCATGGCTCTGACATGCCTCGTACACACAGTTAAACATCCATTTATCTCCGTCTCCACAGGGGCAGCCAGAGAGAGCCTCTGCCGGGCCAGGGTGCATATCCACCTCTCAGCCTGACCTTGAGCCCCTGAGGAGCCCCCTCTGTTCTTAGGCACATGCCACCGGAAGTGCAGGGTGGTAATACCGCATGAGCTCCCCTTCATCACCAGGCAGACAGCTCTGGGATGCATTTAATGATGCTCCTCAGAAGGTCCCTACAGGGCCCGTGGTGACCCTGACTGGAGGATGCATCCTTGCATTGGCTTTCCTGCCCCGTTTCTGCACTCCTGCCCCCTGCGATCAAGTT
Organism: Cynocephalus volans; assembly: GCF_027409185.1. Classification (NCBI taxonomy): domain Eukaryota; kingdom Metazoa; phylum Chordata; class Mammalia; order Dermoptera; family Cynocephalidae; genus Cynocephalus; species Cynocephalus volans. Next base: position 70,655,053 of record NC_084472.1, read on the forward strand.
CCCACGTGCAGGTCTGCACGCAAGCCTGTCTCAGGCTCTGTTCTTGGTGGAGCCAGGCTAGGACACCTTTACTCCCAAATGTTCATTACATAGAAAACAAGGGAGTGAGAGAAAGAATTCTCTCATGCTGCATTAATTGAGGAAAACAAATTCTCTCATTATCCTTTCCAGGTTTGGTTTGACATTTTAAAGGCTATAAAATATTGTGTGTCTCATTTAATTTTTTGACATTCTCTGTTTGCCTCTAGAGAAGCTTGTCAGTCACTGAGCGGATGACGTCTTCTCAGGAGAAGAAGAGCAAACACCTCTGGAGAAGGGACAAAGATGAGAAGGAAAGAAGCTTGAGGGCAGAGCAGAGAGGTGTTCGGAAAGTGGGAGGAGCAGGCCAGGTCTGTGGAGCTCTGCAAAGCTGCCAGCAGGGCTCCGTGGGACTCCAAGGCTCAGAAAGTGTGCCCATTGGGCCCGACAGCAGCTGACTTTCACTGAAGGCTATCTGTGTGCTCAGTGCTCTTGTAAGTATTTTACTGACACCACTTACAACTCATAATAACCTTCTGAGGGAGGTTTAGGAGCCCCCTTGTCGCAGAGGCAGGAAACAAGGCAAGGAGGATCCCTCAGCCATTAGTGTTCCCAGCTCTCAGAGCTGGCAGATGCAGCTCTCAGGACTGGGAGCCTCTTGGCCCAGGCTCTCAGGCAAACCTTGGACTGTTGACGTTAATTGTCCTAAAATGATGGCAATTGTCTCATTTTAGACTCAGAAGTTTTCATTAGAGATGTTTCATTTTGCTTTATTTGGACTTGTTTCCGTTGCTAAATGTGTTTAACCCAACCTGTCAACGCATAGCATGTCCGTCGCACCAGTTGTCACGGTAATCTGAAATGGGCTTCTGACTTTCTACCTGCAACTTGATTGTTTATTTCAGATCTCAGCTGGAATAAAGTGAAGCTTTAATTTCCTTCCTCTTGTGTCTAAATGCCAGACATACCTTGCAACTTTTGCAGAGTGTTCTATGTAGCAATTTCTTGTGTCTCGAAGGTAAGCCTCAAAAATCATAGAATCATAAAAGTGTCAGAACTAGAAAGAACGTTAGCAATCACTTATTCTAAATAGATTAATAAACTGGGCTTTGAGAAAGTTATGTGACTTAGCACATAACCAGTAAGTAACAGGTCTCCCTCCGTAAGAGCACGGTGCCTGACTCTTCACCGTTCTCCTTCTGTGGTGTCACTCTACAGCTCCTGGGAAGAGCTGCTGTGCACTGGAAAGGTATATGGCCTTTGCTGTGCAACATTTGAAATTAAAACTCACCTTTGGGATAGGCAACATGTCTAAAACTACGCTGTTACCAACTCCTACCTCTGGGAGCAGTAATTATATTAAGGTGTCAAGAAAATTATAAAATAATTCAAATCTGTATTTAAATGGGATCCCAAAAGTAAACAGTGTGGAATAAACATTGGTATGTGTGAAGCCTCCTGCACCACAGGCCATAATCATCCGGTTTTGAAACAGAGATGTCAAGTTAAGGCTGCAGCCCATGAGAAGTGAGTTTCCGTGGATGGTATTATGGGTTGTTCTGCTTTAATTACACATCTACAGAAATGAAGCTGTGTTGTTGCTGCTATTTCACATTAAATGGCAGTATTAAATAATGCTTCCCAAAGTGTCGTATGCATACCACAGATGGCAGAGTAAATCATTGTAGGCAACGCCCCAACAAATATGTTTTATTTACATATCTATTTATTTAACACATACTAAAAATGTATTACAAAATACATGTCTAATAAAGGACTGATACCCAAAATATACAAAGAAGTCCTAAAATTCAACAGTAAGAAAATAAACAACCCAATTTAAAAATGGGCAAAGATCTGAACAGACACCTCACCAAAGAAGATATACAGATGTCAAATAAACATATAAAAAGATCATATGTCATAAGGGAATTTCAAATCAAAGCAACAGTGAGATGCCACGACACACCTATCAAAATGGCTAAAACCCAGAGCACTGACAACACTAAATGCTGGCAAGGATGTGGGGCAGCAGGAACCCTTGTGCATGGCTGGTGGGAATGCAAAATGGTACAGCCACTTTGGAAGACAGTTTGGCAGTTTATTACAAAGCTAAGCAGTCTCACCAAATGACCCAACAACTGTGCACCTGGGTATTTACCCGACTGAGCTGAACACAAAAACCTGGACACAAATATTTACAACAGCTTTATTCATAATCCCCCAAACTGGAAACAACCAAGATGCACTTCAGAAGATGAGTGGGTAAACATACTGTGGTAGATCCGTACAATGGAATATTATTCAGCACTAAAAAGAAATGAACTATTAAGCCACAAAAAGACATAGAGGAAACTTCAATGCACACTGCTATGTGAGAGAAGCCAATTTGAAAAGGCTACATACCATATGATTCCACCTATATGACATTCTGGAAAAGGCAAAACTATGGCAACAGTAAGAACATTAGTGGTCATCAGGGGCTTGGGGGTGGAGGGGCAGAGGGAAGATGAATAGGTGAAGGATGGAGAAACCTGAGAGCAGTGAAACTGAGCTCTGTGATACATTAATAGAGGACAAATGATATGCATTCACCAAAACCAGAGAGGCAGGCAACACAACGAGTGAACCTTAAAGTATGGAATTTAAAATAATAATGTATCAACATGGATTCATTAACTGTAACAAATGTACTACACTAATTCAAGATTATATTAATAGGGCAAACTTTGTGTATGGGGGTGGGATACAGAAACTCTGTACTAGCTGCGCAATTTTTCTGTAAATCTAAAACTGTAAAAAAAAAAAAAAAAAGTGTATCAATTTAAAAAATCCTCAATCAGTGCTCCGTAAATTGACATTACCTATTGTTATGACAAGCCTATAGCACATGCCAACAACCCTCCACTGGGGGTCAGGCCTGCATAATACACGGCCCTGTCTGTGCGGCTCCCTGAGAATGGGAAACGGCCGGTGACGCTGACGGACCGCCAGGTGGCTTCCGGGTTCTCCGTCTCTCTCTGGACTCGGAGATGGGCGTGGTCCCGGCCTGGCGACCTCACCTGCCGCGCTCAGGTGCACGGCAGGGCCAGCGCGGCTGCGGTTGGGAGGGACCCCGGGCTGAAGGGGGCCGCGGCCACACCTGTGAGCGCTGCAGCCTGGTCCCTGTCCCTGCGGCTCTGCTTCTCAGCTGGCAGCAACCCCCTCAGCGTCCCCACCCGCCGCCCCGTGTCCGATGGATCGTTTAAAACGCGCTTTTCGGACTCCCAGTCTCAGAGGTGCAGGCACGGTTTTGCCCTTGGCTCTCCCTCCCTGGACCGAGGAGTATTGACACCCGTGCCGCTTCCCACGGCCTCGACATCTCCTACAAATCTCCCCAAAATCTAGTGGGGAAAGCAGACACTCAGATACCACGCAGACAAGAATTCCAATTTAGAGACATGGAAGTGATTGACATGAGACCTTTGAGGAGCGGGGGACTGCGCCACGGGGCGCGGAGGCCCCCTGTATCTGGCGGTGTCGGGCGGGGTTGCAAGCAGAGGGAAGGCGGACAAGGCCTGGAGGCTCGGAGGTGCGCACCGCGGCCCAGCCCCGGGCAGCGGGACACAGCGGGAAGCCGGGAGGACATCCCGAGGTGCACTAGACAGGATCGTGACTCGCAGGGCGAGAAACTTGAAATCTGCTTTGCACAGGGAAAAAGGCCGATACATAAAATTACATTAAAGCTAAAACTTGCGTGTATCAAATGACAACACAGAGTGGAGAAGGTATTTATAGCACATTTGTCTGATAAAATTTTAGTATCTAGAACACATAAAGAATTACAAGGGTGGGCTGGCCGGTTAGCTCAGTTGGTTAGAGTGTGGTGCTGATAACACCAAGGTCCAGAGTTTAATCCCTGTACCGGCCAACCCCCCCCCCCCCCCCCCAGAAAAATAAAGAATTACAAAAGGTCAATAAAAGCATACAGGAACCTAATTTTTAAGATAGGCAAAAATAAAAATAGGCAAATCAGTGAGGAAAGACAAACAAAGTTCAACTTTACTAGAAATTAGGAAAACTCAAATAAAACCCCACAGGTTAGCAAAAATTAAGATGTCTGGTAGTACTAAACGGTATAAGGATGTAGAGCCCCTGGAATTTTCAGACACTGCTGGTGAGAAGGTAAGTTTTCTCAATTATGTTGGAAAATTAATAAAAACCCCAGTAACTCCACTCTTACAACCCAGCATATTTATATATACACAAGGAGATATGCACAAGAATGTTTAAAAAGATATTACTTGTAACAACAAAAGAATTAGAAATAGCCTAAATTTCATCAACAGGAGCATGGATAAGAAAATTATAACAATGGAACTCTACATAGCAGCAAAAATGAACAAAATACCTATATCATCACAATAGTGAAAGAGAAAAAAGATGCATAAAACATATACGGCATGACACCACTTATATAAAGGAGGCCGAACAGTGCTGCATATAGCTCAGACATACAGAGGTAGCATAAGGATAACGAAATGATATCTGGTGATGATAAACTCCAAGCTCTGTCTCTGTGGGTTACTTCTTAGAGGGAGAGAGAAGACGGGAGAGGCATACATGCTGCTTTTCACAGAGGCGGGGACCAACCGCAGAGGTCCTGGGCACAGCCACTGGAACTGGGCAGCGCTCCTCGGAGGGTATAGGCCCCACTGTAATGTCACAGAAGTTGGGTGATGCATATGCAGGTGTTAGTAGCATTATTTACCATTTTGTACATTCTAAACATTACATGATATATTTTTAAATCCATTGCGTAGGAATTGGCAAAACATCCAGATATTTTAGCTTAGGAGGGAAAAGATCAGGCGTACATTTGGGAAACAGCTCTCAGAGCAGGACAGAAGATGGAACAGTGAGAGGAGAGGCAGAAAACAGATGGTAGCAAGAGGACGAAAGCTGTGAGTCAAGAGAATGTGGGTCTGGGATCAGAGAGGAAGAGGTGGAGGTGAAGTGAGCTGCATCTGGGGACCAGATGCAAGGGAAGCCGAAGAGGTCATTGTCAGCGAAAGCAAGCACATGGAGACCTTGTGAACCAAGCTGGTTAGCAGAGGAGAGGCAAGTTGGGTGGGGAGGAAGGTAGGTCCAGGTGTGGATGGGACGATTGTGATGTGAGGCAGGACATGGCCAAGGAAAGACCCGACAGATGTTGAGAAACATAGGTCTGGAGCCCACACGAGGGCTCAGGACTAGGGGTGCACCGGGGAGCCATCCACACAGTCCCCGAAGCCGTGGGGTCGCTTTGCTTCCCTGGGGAGGTGGAACCTGTGCAGACGGAAGGCTCCAGGAGCGTCACTGCCAGGCAAGGGGGAGGCGCAGCGGGGGACCTAGAGGAAAGGAGGGGACAGCATGGGGGTCTCATAGGGTTGCTAGCTGAGCAGTGGGGGATTTGAGGGCCCTAATCAAGGTCTGGCGCAGCTACTGGTCATCGGGGAGTCAACCGGGAGTGAGAAGCAACTGCTGAGAGGGGCGTGAGCCTGTGATGGGGCCTGTGGAGATGTCTGTCCACACCACCCGCTTCGACGAGGCCAGCAGGTGGAGTGAGGTGTGTGTGGGGACGGTACCTGGGTTTTCTCAGGAGAACTGAAGACATCCCGAGGAGGTTTTGAGCTGAAGATACTTTGTAAATCTGGATGGTGGAGCGAGAAGTAACCAGAGAGCAACACTCTGAACACGTGCGTGCAAGGGAAGGGGACTGAGGTCACAGGGAGACCAGCAGAAGGACCCAGAGAAGGTCAAGGATGGTGGGGGGGATCTCCTCCTTTCCTGTTTACCACTTGGCTCCAGGTTAACATTCATAGCACTGGGCCAACTCGTTCAGGATTAAAGAGGAATGGGGTCAAGTACTGTCCTCTCTCTTGATCGGCTGCCCTCTTGGGTACCCCACCTCCCCAGAGAGGGTCAGCTCAGTGGCTGCCGTCTGAGTTTACTCATGAATCATTAGCACATTTTAATCTTTAATATAGGCAAGTGTAACTCTCACGTCTGTGATCAAACGGCAACTAGGAACTCCCTGAACCCTGGAAGTGTACCTGCTCAAGGGCCATTGGCTTTTAACCATCACCCAACAGACTTCATGTGAAAAAAAAGTGCTTGGTGTTTTATGGTTGAATCACAGAGCAGTCACAGAATATTAAAGTGCAGGACCTCAAAGAGCAACTAATTCAATGTTCTCATTTTATGGTTTGAGACTACAAAAGTAACGTGATTTTTCCTGGGGTCACACTGCTTGGCAACTGTATTTTCCTGTGAAGTGAAAAGCTTATTGTCAGCACCCATCAAGAATCCATGGGAGAAAATGTTAGAGTTTTAAGCTTCACAGAGCAATTGTCACCCCCCAAATAGTTGACTGTAGAATGTTCTTGTTTCCTGCAATTTAGTGTAAGCACAGGTGAGTGGGTGTGTAGGAGGGGAGTCGTTTATAGTAGTCGGCTCCATTCCACCCAGGCAGGTGAGGCTAATTGGCTGGCAGAGTGGCTCAGTTTACATTAAACTTCTCGTTTTCAGGGAAGAATTGAACAGATGAGGGTTTCCTGTGTTCAAATACAAGACCATGTCTTTGTTTTATCTATTCAAGGGAAAAGTTATCAGACTTTTGTACCCACCACAGAGACTTACAGAAACTGAACTGAAGCTATTAACCAAGACTAAAGGTTAGTGGGCCTGGAAAATTGCTACAGGGTAACATTCCCAATGGAATGCTAGAGCACATGATGTGTTCTTATTTATTTAAGTGGAAATACACACATAGATCATACTTCCAAAGTGATAGTTTATGTGACTGAAGTTTATATGACACACTGTTCCAGAATGTTTCATAGAAACAGAAACTCAAAAGATATGTTGAATGTAATTAAACAGCATAAATCTACATTTTATTACATTAAATGGGGAAGACGGCTGCAGAGATTGAACAAGAGTCTATGTTGCGTCAGAAGGGACATACTTAATTGTCCCTTCCAAAGGTTTATCGCCTTTTTCCGGGAACCGGCTGTTGATGAATCTGCAGGGTCGAAGGATGCACAGGCCCAGCAGCGCTTTTTATGACCTAACACAGCCTCCCACCAATGTGAAGCCCTAAGCAATAAAATGAAAAGAGAACATGGCCGAGTTGCTGATCCATGACGAATGTGCCTTAGGTGAAGATTAAGCACACTATATCCTCTACTACATTCTAAGTGTACTTGTAGTTGAAATAGATTGTTACTTCTGTCTCAGTCCTTGGAACAGGTGAATAGAGAAAAAGTATAGTCATGAACTGCAGAGGACTCACGGCGGCTGGTGTGGGATCCAGGTATAAACATGGAAAACAAAGGTGGCACTGGTGTGGGTAAAGGTCATGTGGAGAAAGCACTGGGCTGCAGATCTGATCTCAGCAGCACAGCTCTGCTCCTTATCTTCCGTGAACGTGAGCAAGTTTGTTACTTAACCTTTTTGGATCTTGGTGTCCTCATGTATAAAACTGGACTAACACCCTTTGTCTACCTCCAATGGTGTTGGAAGAATCAAATGGTAAGACGATGAAACATTTTACTAAAAAAGGAATAGGTATTATTTGCAGGATACCCCAAAATTGAATTTAAATTTGTCATTGTTGTCCCTTTCATGTTATTAAGATAGTATGAAAATTTTATTCAGAATTTTGATGTTTTGCCCATTCCTTATTTAACATTTTTTCAGGGGTGAATCTGTTATTTTACATAGTTTTAAGTAAGTTGCCACTGTATTTCTGCAAATTAATAAGTAGTCTTTGGCATAAATAGGCTAAAATCTGCATTCTGTTCTTAACACTATTTTAACTTTCTGGTCAATGTCAGCTTCACATTCCTCAGTTTCTCTACTTATCACATTAGTAGTTACAGGAGAGGAAGATATTGCCTTTAAAGTGCTCAGCACAGTGCCTGATGCATAGTAAGTACTTGATGAATCTTAAGAAAATCAATTAGTCAGTCAGTCAATCAAGGCAGTCCCTTACATGATCGCACACAATTGATCTTTCCTCCAGTGTTGGACTCCCTTCACTGATACCAAACCTTTTTTCCCCACCTCTTCCACTCCACTACTACTGAACGTGCCCTACGTCCTCATTAAGTCTCTTTCCTTATTATTCAAGACATTATACCCTTCAAACATCATTTGTTTCCTTATTTGAATGCTGTTTGAATAACATCGTTCCTTATTTCAAATAAGCTGACTGTGCTTTTTGAAATCACGCTTTGTTAGCATCCTAGATTCCCCTCCCAATTCCTTCCCTTGTGCCCCATCCCTTCATTTCCTTGCTAATCCTGCCACCTTTCCTTTCATGTGGGACCATGCCCATTTTCTTGGGCTGCTGAGTGCTTTTTGAGAAAGTCATGAGATGAGGCTGATTGATATTGCTACAAATTCTAGCTTGGACTTAGCAACAATTTTATTTATCTACTTATTAGAGATTGTTATTATTATTTCTACAATCTTATTATTTCCATTTTCTTAGGTGCCAAACTAAGTCAGTTTATCTCTGGAACTACACCAGTTTCAACTTCAGGCAGAAGTAAGGGTCTAGTTCAATTTAGATCTGTGAAATTCAATAACTCTGGAATGAATTCAAATTCAAATTCCCAAACTGTAGTTTCTTGAAATACTAGGTATATACTTTGATTTGCTCATCTGGTATAGAAAAGAGTGTAAGGCCTCTGGAGACCTAGAGACCTGCTTTCCAATCTGAACTCCAGGACTTACTAACTGTTATCTTAGGCAAGTTATTTAACCTCTTTTCACAAACTTTTGTACAATGAGAGTTATAATACACTCTTCTAATTCCTGAGACAATTAAAAAAAGATTAAACATGTAAATGTGTCTGGTAGCAAATGACTAATGCCAAATATTTTTGTTTCCTTCTTCATTACCCATAATGGTAATGAAGAAGGTATTTAATCCTTGGCACCTAGAACAAAAAACAACAAAAAATCCAAAAACCCAAACATTATTTCTATGACTTGAAAAGTGTGCTAATACTACACTCTTTCATAAGATTCGAGAGAAAGGAATACTTCCCAACTCATTCTATGAGACTAGTGTTACCTTGATGCTAAGATCCAAAAAAACACATTACAAGAAAAAGATGACAACAGCAACAAAAGACAGACTGATATTCCTAATGAACACAGATGTAAAATTTCTCAAGAAAATTTTAGCAAATCCAACATTCATTAATGATAGAAACTCTCACAAACCAGTAAAAAGAAAAGAATGTCTCCCTTTTCTTCTAACATCAGGAAAACAAAACAAAGATATTTTCTGTTACCACTTCTATCCATCATTATATTATTATATTAGAGGTTAGCCAGTGCAATAAAGCAAAATAAATAAATAAATAGATAGATAAATAAATAAATAAATAAATAAATAAATAAATAAATAAATAAATAAATAAATAAATAAAATAATAAAAAATAAAATAAAATAAAATAAAAAGGTCTCCAGGTTAGAAAAGGAGTAAAACTTTTTACTCACCAAAAATATAATCATTTCTTTAAAAACTCTTTTTAGAATCAGCAGAAAAGCTACCATAACTTATAAATGAGCTTAACAAGGTTGCAGGATACACTGCCAATATTAAAAAATCAATTGAACAATCAATTTGAAACTAGATAAACAATGTATTTACATAACATAAAAAATACAAATTATTTAGGAGATATATTTGACAAAAGATTGTCAAGACCTGAACACTGAAAACTGCAAAATACAGCTGAGAGAAATTAAAGGAGATTTGAAAAATGAAGAGATATACTGTGTTCAGAGATTGGACAAGTCCATATTGTTAAGGTGTAAATTTCCCCCAAATAAATCTATGGATTCAAAGAAATTCTACTCAAAATTAAAGGTTTATTTTGTAGAAATTGGCAAGCTAATTTTAAAATTCAGATAATGTCAAAAGTGTGCACGTGCACACACACACAAAAACACTTAAAAACAATTTTGAAAAAGAACGAAGTTGGAGAATTTGATATTTGATTTCAAAACTCATTATAAAGCTATAGTCATAAAAAGTGTGGTATTGGTGAAAATATAAACAAATAAATTAATAGAAAAGAATAGAGTCCAGTAATAGACCTATACATATATGGTCAATTAATTTTAAACAATATTGACAAGGCATTTCAATGAGGGAATGATAACATTTTTTAAAAACGGTGCTAGAAAAATTGGATATTTATATATTTTTAAAATGAACCTTGACTGACTCTTATTTTGTACCTTATACAAAAATTAACTCAAAATGGATAAAGACCTAAATATAATTGCTAAAACTATAAAACTTCCAAAATAAAACAGAAAATCTTAGTGATCTCGGGTTTGGCAAAGATTTCTTACATATGACACAAGAAACATGAAACAGTTGATAATTTGGACTTCAAAAAAAAAAAAAATTGCATGCCACTCAAAAGACCGTGTAATAGAAATGAATAGGCTAGACACACATAGGAGAAAACATTGCAAAACATGTATCTACTGGATATTAATACCTTATCATACATGGGACTTGCGAATATTTTCCCCCATTCTATGGGCTGCGTTTTCACTCTGTTGATAGCCCTTTCTCTGATGCACAGAAGTTTTAAATTTTAAGTCCAATTTATCTGTTTCATCTTTCATTGCCTGTGCTTTTATTGTCATATCTAAGAAATCATTGCCAAAGCTAATGTCATGAAGCTTTTCTTCTGTGTTTTCTTATAAGAATCTTATAGCTTTAGCTCTTATGTTTAGGTCTTTGATCTATTTTTAATTAATTTTTGTTAATGGTGAAAGGTAAGGGTTCAACCTCATTTTTTTTTTTTTTTTTTTTTTTTGCATGTCAATATCTAGTTTCCCCAACACCATTTGTTGAAAAGACTGTCCTTTCGCACAGGATGGTTTTGGCACTGTTGTTGAAAATCATTTGGCCATAAATGTGAGAGTCCATTTTTGGGCTGACCATTCCATTCCATTGGTCTGTATGTCTGTTTTTATGTCAGTACCACAATATTTTGATTACTTTAGTAGTAAGTTTTGAAATCAAGAAGTGTGAAGCTTCCAACTATGTTCTTTTTCAGTATTGTTTCTGCTATTTGGGGTCCAATGTACTTAACTCTTGGAGGCCTCAGAAAGTGGCAGAACTGAGACATTTTTTCCAACACTCAAACTGATCCTCTTTAATTGTCAAATTTCCTTTGCTTTTAATGCTTTTAGTGAGTGTGATGGATAATTTTATATGTCAACTTGACTGGGCTACAGTGTGCCCAGATAGCTGTAAAACATTATTTCCGGGTGTGTCTGTGAGGGTGTTTCTGGAAGAGATTAGAATTTGAATCAGTGGACTGATTACAGAAGATCACCCTCACTGATGTGAGTGGGCATCATCCAATCTGTTGAGAGCCCAAATAGACAAAAGTGTTGAGGAAGGGCAAATTTGCCCTCTCTTCTTGAGCTGCAGCTTCTATCTTCTCCCCCTGGCTATTGGAGCTCCTGGCTCTTAGGTCTTTGGCCTCAGGCTGAATTATTCCACCTTGCAGATGGCAGATGGTGGGTCCTCCCAGCCTCCTTAATTGTCTGAACTAATTTTTATAATAAATCTCTTATATATCTTCATGTATCATATTGGTTCTGTTTCTCTGGAGAACCCTGACTAATATAAATAATGTCATTCATTAATTCACTTAAAAATAAGTCAGGAGCCGAAGAGTTGGCTCAGTGGGTTAGAGTGCAGTGTTATAACACCAAGGTCAAGGGTTTGGATCCCCATACCAGCCAGCCACAAAAAGAAAAATTCAGGTCTTCTACCACCACTCAAGACGGAATAAAAGGGACTGGATTTAACCAGTTTTTTAAAAATCTGGACATAATATATGAAACAATAGCTCTCAAGACTTTAGACATCAGACAACAAATGACATTGATCTCAAAGAGACAGTAAACAAATGAAATCTTTGGGAGTGATGCATATCTTCATTATATTGATTGGAATGATGGTTTCATGGACATATACATATGTTAAAATGTATCAAACCATGTGTTTTAAATATGTGTGGATTGTTGTATGTTATTTATATTTTAGTAAAGCTGTTAAAAAATTAGAAATAGGCTAAATGTCATAAAGAAAGAGATAAGAAGCCTGGAACACCTAAAGGCAGGAACTATACCCACAAGTGGTCCTAACTGGGCAGGAGGAAAAGGTTACCTTTGACTAACAACTGAAGAGTCCATTAATGCAGTGGACTGAATCAAGACTTCATTTTGCAACTTAAAGTGACTTCAGGACATTCTATTATCTGAGTGATCAGAAAAATAAGGAGATTTTTGTGAGTTTTCATTCTGGAAAGGAAGGACTTAATCCACTGAACAGTTAGAGAGGGATATGGAAGTTGCTTTATAATTACATTATTATATAACTATTATAAGCAACATTCATGAAGGCATAATCAATTATCAATGTATTTGCTATTTGCCAAGCACTCAGTACGTGCTTTACGTATATTACCTCATAAAATATTCACAAAACCCTGAGAGATATATCCCATTTTATTGGTGAAAATGTCACAGGGGAAGAAACAGGGAGACTGATCAGAAGGCCAATGGAGGGGTTTAGGATATGGCACCCCAAAATGGGCCACTTCAAAATACAAATTATTTTGAACTGAAGGTGCTTGAGTTTCTGAAATATCTTATCTGCTAAAAACAGAGCCTCCCAAAGGAACTCAGTTGTCATACCTCTCCTCTTCAGGAGCAACTCTAATCTTCTCAGAGATGAAGACTTGGCACCACACACAGAGGTTGTCACAAGACTATCCTATCTCCCGTCTGTTCTCCTAAGGACCCATTTATCTTTCCATAAAGTCATTTTCTTTTCTATAATTGCCCTTCCCCATTTCTTTTCCCCGTTAAGACAGGCATATAGACCCCAAATTCTAACCACCCCTTTGAATTACTTATCACTGAGTACTTCCATGTGTATGCATGATACAACTCCTGTTAATAAACTTCTGTTTTTCTCTTGTTAATCTGTCTTTTGTCAATTTAATTTGCAGGGCCCCAGAATGGACCTAAGATGGGTAGAGGAAAGAAGAATTATTTTTTCCTCCCCTATACTAGCAAAATATTCCAGGAAGAGGTGACAGTGACTGGGCCCAGAGTGGTACTTAATGAGAAATGCTCAGATGTTGGAAATATTTTGAAGACATAGCCTATAAAATTTGCTGACTGATAGGGGTGGGCTATTAGAGAAAGAAATGACTCATAGAGAATTTGAAAGTTTTTAGCCTGAAAACTGAAAAGATGTAGTTGCTTTTTCCCTAGATGAGTTACACTATTTTCCTCATTTTTATTTTATTTTATTTTATTTTGTATTTATTTTTATTTTTTTATGAAGGGAGATCAAAAGTCTATATTTTGGACATGCCAAGAGTAAGAAGTCTCTTAGAAACCCAAGGGAAGGTGTTCACTGGGCTGTTGCATATCTGGGCTGGAGCCTGGGGTTCAGCTAGACAGAGATACAGGTCAAGGGCCATCAACAAGGCCGTGTGCGAAGTCGTGTAATTGTGGAGCGAGATTGTGGAGGTGTGAGTACAGCAGAAGATGCCCAAGGATAATCCCTGCAGTGTTGAGGGGCTGGTGGGAGGGGGAGGCCAGCCAAGGAGGCTGAGAAGGATGCTATGATGTCAGAGCAGAACGTAGTTAACTGTCAGATGCATCTGAGAGGTCAAGTGAAGGAGGGCTGAGATTGGACCACTGAGATTGGACCACACGGAGATCGACTTTGAAGTCACATTTGTGGACCTGTGAGGTGGAGGAGGAAGTGAGCCCGACTGAAGTAGGTTAGAGAGAATGGAAATGAGGACATTTCTCTTCTGGTAATGGTAGACTGGGTGGATCAGACCAACCCTCCCACTGAGCACAACAAAGTGCTAACACGCTAGTGAACAATTGTCAGGCCAGAATATCAGAAGACACAGGTAAGTCAGCATTTGTGTCATTATTGCACAGGTGGTATACTGGATTGAATTATGTTCCCCCAAAACTCACTGAAGCTTGAATGTATCCCTCAAATTTTATGTATTAGAAACTTAGCCCCCATTGTGACTGTTAAGAGGGTGGGAATCGTATTATAGTAATTAAAGGTAGAGCCTTGAACAGGGGATTGGGTTGTAGGATGTGCAGTAGTGAATGGATTAAAAATGGTGGGCAGGGGCATGGTTCTGAGGGCTTTAAAAAGAAGAGAAGAGTCTTGTCTTTCTCTCTCTGCTCTCTCTGCTTCCATCATCTTGCAATGTGAGACCCCTGGGTCACTGTTGCCACCACCAGATGGACTTTGGACTTCCCAGCCTCAAAAACTGTAAGCAATAAATTTCATTTTTCTTTATAAATCACCCAGTCTCAGGTATTTTGTTATAAGCAACAAAAACGGACTAATACAGGTGGCATTTTTTTGATGCAGAGAAGTTATAGTTTTGGTAGACTCCCAGGCCTCAGAGGACAGAATCGGATCAGATTCTACAAAGGATGGGAGTGGTATAAAACTGCTATACGCATAGAGCAGACAACCTGGTGGGCTCTGCTTTGGAGTAGGAAAAACTGGAAGTAAATCTGCTACTGCACTGAGCTACAGCCATCCTTGAATCATCTGGGTGGTTCAGGCTATCCAATCTGAAACAAAACAAACATGGTCACAGAATGCTAGCATCTCCAAGCAGCTGGCAGAAGCAGATGAAAATCTCTTCTGGAAAATGATAATATCAACCTATACCTTAAATTATTTTCTGTGAATAATTTTCCAAATAATTTCTCATATATTTCTTGTATATATCTAGACAAACAAGGAAACAGGGCAATGTGAAAAGAATCAGCACAAATCAGAGACTTAAAAAAAAAAAGACCCACAGGTACTCCATATAGCATATAGTAGAATTATTAGACATATACTTCACTCAGTTATGCTCAGAGCACTACAATGTACTAAAATGTATACTTCAAAATGTTCAGTAAAGAAATGGAACATACTTTTAAAGTTATTTTGTTGACTTGATAAAGAACCAACTAAAAATTCAAGAACTGAAAAATACAAAACCAAAATTAAAAACTCAATGGGTATGTTAAACAACAGTTTCTACATAGCCTAAAAACAACTTAATAAACTGGAGGATAGATTAGAATAACCCAGAATCAATCATGAAGGAACAAAAGTATAAAAAATATAGAACAGATTTAAAAAATAGATACATAATATATTTGTCTGTTTCTGTTGCTTATAACAAAATACTTGGAACTGGGTAATTTTTAAGAAAATGAAATTTATTGCTTACAGTTTTGGAGGCTGAAAAGTCCAAAGTCCAGGAAGCACACTTGGTGAAGACCTCGGTTGTGGTGACAGTGGCAGCAGGGTATCATATTGTAAAATGGCAGAGCAGAAAGAGCAGGAGACCAACCTCCTCAGTCACTCTCCTTTTAAAGTCCTGAGAACCACGCCCCTGACCACCATTATTAATCCATTTCCTACTGCACAGTCCTACAATCTAATCACCTCTCCAAAGACCCCACCTTTCAATTATCATAATAGGATTTCCCACATTCAACAGTTACAGTGGGAATTAAGCTTCCAATACATGAACCACAGGGGACATAATTCAATCAATCCACAGCACATAACAAGATGATCTAACAGACATTTAATTAGAGCTCTAGTAGGAGAGAAGAGAGAGAATTGAGCAGAAGCAGTATTTGAAAATATACCAAAGAATTTTCCAAAATTGATGACATTCACCAACCTAGAGATCCAATAAGGCCAATGAATCCCAAACAAGTTAAATAAAAAGAAATATACATCCAAACAAACTATAGTAAAACTGCAGAAAATTAAATACAAAGAGAAAATCTTAAAAGCAGACAGAGGAAAATAAAGATTGACTTCAAAAAAAGCCATAAACAGACAACTGACTTCCTAACAGCAAATATGCACACATGACAGTGGAATAGCATCACTGACATGCTGAAAGAAACTAGCTGCCAACCTATAATTTTATATTCAGAAAAAACTATCTTTTAATAATAAAAGTTAAATGAAAACATTTTCAGCCAAACAAAACTGAGATAATTTATTACCAGAAGACCTCCTCTAAGGGTAATATTAGAGGGAGTACTTCAGGTAGAAGGGAAGCAATTCCAGGAGGAAGGTAGAGAAGGATAAGAGAAGTAACAGTGGTGCATACATAGGCACTTAGATGAACATCAACCTTATTAAGCAGCAATAATGTGCCTTTCGGGGTTTTAAATATACAGATAATTAAAATATCCAATAAAGCATTTTGGCATTGTCTGGGTAGAGGAGGAAAGTTCTAATTTATATGAGACAACCATAAGTCAAGAATGAATGTTGTAATCTGAATGGTATCACTAAAAGCCAAAAAAAAAAAAGATATATGCATACCAACTAATTTTTAATAATCACTATCCAAAGGAAGAAAGAAAAGTGTGTAACAAGAGCATAAAACATGAGACAAATGCAAAACAAATCATAAAAAGATATCTTTAAATGGAAAAATATCAGTAATCACTTCGTGTAAATGCACTAAATGATCTAGTTCCCAAATTTTGCTATACATTGAAAATTATCTGGGACTCTTCAAAACAACAACAACAATAAAAAAAACCCCAAAAAACCAAACCAATGCATGTTTCCCATTCCCTGATGATCTGATTTTATTAGTATGAGGTATGAACAGGTGCTATGGTTTGAGTGTTCCCTTCAAAATTCATGTTGAAATTTACTTGTCATTGTGATGATATTAAGAGGTGGGGCTTTAAGAGGAGACTAAGCCATGAAGGGTCAATGCTTTTGTCATAGTAGTGGGTTCGTTATTGGGGGTGGGTGGGTTCCTGATAAGAAGGGTGAGTTTGGCCCAATGTCCCTCTTTGTCTTGTTGGCTCACTTCCACCTTCCAGTGTGGGACGACCCTCGCCAGACACCAGGGCCATGCTCTTGGATTTTCCAGCCTCCAGAACCAGGAGCCAAATAAACTTCTGTTCTTTGTAAATTACCCAGGCTGTGGTATTCTGTGAGAGCAGCAGAAAATGGACTAAGCCACCAGAGCACTGGGATTTTTAAAAGTTCCCCACATTATTCTAATGTGCAGCAAAGTTTGGGATCTTCTGTTCTCACTCAAGATAAAGATAATCAAACTTGATTTAAAAAACATTCTATGCTTCTTAAAATAAACTCATCTTAAACCAAAAGAAAGCTGACGTTGTTATGTAAATATAAGGTGAATTTGACATCAAGGTGACAAGCATTACTAGAAATAAGGAAGGACATTTTATGATTAGAAATATTCAAAAGACCAGGACAAAATAGTAATTTTAATGTGTAGTCACTAAATAACAAGTTCCCTAAATATATGAAGTGAAAAGTGACAGAACACAGTAGAAACAGACAAGTCTACAGAAGTGAAAACACTTCTCTGATAACAGACAAGTAGATAAAAATATCAGCAATAACATACAATATTTTTATAGTATGATGAACAAACTGGACCTAAATGGCACGTATAGAACCCTGCACCCAACACTGAAGAATGCATATTCTTTTCAAGTACATATGCCAGGTCATAAAGCAGTGCTTAATAAATTTCAGAGTTAAATGACATCCAACATGTTCTCTGACCACATTGTAATTCAGCTAGAAATCAATATCAAAATAATAATTACAAAGTGCCCATGTGTTTGGAAGTTGAGAAATATACTTCTAAAGAACCCATGGATCAGAAAAGAAAGAAATTAGTTTTTTATATTGATGATAATAAAAAGACTGCATAAAAATACTGTAGATAAAACTTTGCTTGAAAATTACAGCCTTAAATTTATAATTCAGAATAGAAGAAAGGCCAAAAAATTAAAGTAAGTATCCATCTCAGGTGATTAGAAAAAGAACAGTGCATTAAATCTAAACAAAGTAGATAGGAAGGAAGAAAGTGATGGAAGAAAGGAAGTTAGTTAAATTTAAAGAAATGGACAATATAAATTGCCAACAAAGATGAAAATGGACTATTTAGAAAAGTGTAATAAAACTGATAGTCCCCAATAAATATTAAGAAAAAAAAGACAAGGAGGCACAAATGATCAATATCAGAAATGGAAAAGGGATATTTGAACAGATTCTAAAGATATTAAACAGGTCATGAAAAGAAATGATTTAAAAGTCCATCTCAATATATTTGAACATTTAGGTGAAATGAATAAATTCCAAGAAAATACTAACAGACATAAGAAGATATTTTTAAATACCTGAATAGTCAGATAACTATTTTGAAATTGAATCTGCAATTAAAATGTTTTCCTAAAAAACTTCTATCTCAAATAGCTTCAGAAATGAATTTTACCACATATTTAAAGAAGATATACCTCCAATCTTTGACAAACTCTTCCAGAGAATAAAAAATAAGGGAATATTTCTCATTCGTTTTATGATGCCAACATGATCAAAATTAACAAAGATATTATAAAAAAAGAAAATGAAAAGCCAGTTTCATTCATGAACAGACATAAAAATCTGAAACAAAATACAAGAATACTATCTTATGAGTAAGTTGGCTTTACTCCATGAGTACAAGGTTTGATAATTAATTCACTATATTAACAGAATAAAGTAGAAAAATTACTATTTGATGCAGAAAAAGCATTTGATAAAATTCAATATCTATTATGTGTTTAAAAAACTCAGTAAAGCAGAAAACAAAATGAATATCCTTTTACTTCATGAAGGGTATTTACAAAAAGACACTTATCAAACACTCTTGTGAAATGTTGAAAACTTGCACGTTGAGTTTAGAAACAGAACAAGGATACGTGATATCAATTTTTCTATTTGGTATACTGAAGTTTCTCAGTTTAAAATAAGGCAAGATGAAGTAACAAAATGTGCAAAGATTAGAAAGAAATACAGCTCTGTTAATGCAGTTGTGTATCTTGTATGTAGTAAATTCAAAAGATTTTAGAGGTTAAGTATTCAAGGGTACAAAAGAAATTTCTGGTAATGGTTATTCCCCCAATATGAATCTGGCCCCCACATCATGGGCAGGAGGGGGGACAATCAGCTTTGTATTTCATGAATATTCGAAATAAATAAATGTATTTTTTTAAAGTATTAGATTAAATAAAGTAGTTTAGTAAGATTGATAGATGTAAGGTTTATTAGTTTCTTGTTGTTGCTGCAATAAATTGCTGCACTTAGTGGCTTAAAAATGACACAAATTAGGGCTGCTTGGTTAGCTCAATGGGTTAGAGTGCAGCCTTATAGCACCAAAGTCATGGGCTTGGAACCCCATAGAGGCCAGCCACCCCTTGGCAACCCCTCAAAATGACACAAATTTATTATCTTGCAGCTCTACAATCAAGGTGTTAACAAGATGTTCCTTTCTGGAGGCTCTAAGGAAGAACTGGTTTCCTGCTCACTTGGAGTGTTGGCTGTATTAGCCTTTTTCTTTTGTTTATAACAGAAACACCAGAAACTGGGTGATTTATAAAGAAACAGTATTTATTGCTTACAATTTCAGAGACTGGGAAGTCCAATGTTCAGGGAACACATCTGGTGAGAACCTTTTTGTGGGTAGTGACTTTTCACAGAAAGCAGGGTGTCACATGGCAAAATGGCAGAAGGGGAGAGAGAGAGAGAGAGAGAGAGAGAGAGAGAGAGAGAGAGAGAGCTTTTCACGTGCTGTCCTCTTAAAGCCCTCAGAACATGCCCATGACCACCATTACAACATCAACTTATTTATCCATTTTGTAGGGCATAGTCCTCACAATCTAATCACGTCTTCAAGGTCCCACCTTTCAACTACCACAATAGGATTTCCCACCCTCTTAACACTGTCACATGGAAACGAAGCCTCGATAAGTTTAGGGGGACAGCCAATCCACAGCGTTGGCAGAATTCAGTTTCCTGCAGTGTAGGAACAAGGTTCTTGTCTTCCCGCTAGCTGTCAGCTGAGGGTCATTCCCAGCTTCTGTACAAAAGTAGAAACCATGAAGAAAAAGACTAATGTATTAGAGTACATTAAAATTAAGAACTGCTCATCAAAAGGCATCATTTAACACAGTCAAAAGGCAAGCCACAGAATGGAAGAAGATATTTGCAATACATATAACTGACGAAGGGCTCATTCCTAGATGATATGAAATATTCTCACAAATCAATAAGAGGAGAAATAATCCAGCAGAAAAAGGAATGAGACTCAAGCAAGAACACCATTAAAAAAGACTCCAAAATAGTCAGCCAATAAACATGTGCTCAATGGCATTAGTCATCTGAGAAATGCAAATTAAAGCCAAAATGAGAAATCACTACACATTTGCCAGAAAAGCTAAACTTTAAAAGAGTAACATAAAGTGTTAGGATGTGAAGCAAGGGGTACCAATTTATTCTCCCACCAGCAACGTGTGAGAATTCTCCTTGCTATGGAAATTGTCTCAATTTTGACATTATTAACTAAAGATGAGTGCATAGAAACACTATGATCCAGCATTTTTATGCTTAAGTATATATGTAATAGAAATGCATATATATCAAGAAAAATGTGCAAAATTGTTTATGAAAGCATTGCTCATAGAATAGACCCAAACCGAAACAACCTAAATGCCCATTGACAGCAGCCTGTGTTAACACTGGGGTGTGTTCATACAATGATATACTAAAAAACAACAAAAATAAAAGAATGTAGCTGAACAAAACAATCTGCCTGATTCTTATAAACATAAATATGAAAGTATCCAGAATATGTACTGTACTGTTTCATTTTTATGAAATTTAAATACAGGCAAAACTAAACTCTAGTGTTTAGTAGTTCATGCTTAGATGATAAAACTTTTGAATACCACGAAAGTCAGGATATTATTACCTTCAATGGGAAAGGAGAGGATTTTGATTGGGAAGGGGCAGGACATATAGAGGGTTTCTGGAAGGCTGGTAATATTCTATTTCCTAACATGAGTGATGGATACGTTTATGTTTTATCTTTTTCTGTGTTTATCTTTTTCTGTGTCTCTTATTTCTTATTTTAAAAACAATATATATTTTAGAAATTTTAAAGAAAAGTAATCAAAGTAGACTACTCTGTCCGACCTTTCCAGCTTTACATATTGTGATTCTCCAGTTCTGCTACAATTTGGCAGCCCACTGTATTTTCCCCTTTTCCAGGAGGCTCAATTTTCTACCTTAACTTTAGTTTATAAATCTTCTTTCTTTCCCTATATCAAAACATTGAATCAAAGATCAGGTTTCAAGTTCCAGATCTGCTATTCATAGCTTTGTAATGTTTATTTTATCTTAATATTGTTATAGGAACCTTAAGTTAGTTTCCAATAAACCACTTTTACAATCATTATATTTAAAATTTATTCCTAAGTATTTTATGTTTTCAAGCTACTGTAAATGAAATTGCCTTTTAAATTAATTTTAATTTCATTTTCCAATTATTTGTTGAGTATATGAAAAGACAACTAATTTTGTACATTAACCTTGTATCCTGTGACACTGCTAAATTCACTTAGTTCTAATAGTTTTGTAGATTCTTTAGGATCTTCTACATTAACAGTCATGTCATCTGCAAAAAAGGAAGAGTTTCAGTTCTTTCTTCGTGATCTTTATTTCTTTCTATTTTCTTTCTTTCCTGCCTTGCTGCAATGGCTAATACCTTTAGTACAATGTTGAATAGAAGTGTTTAAGAGTGGGAATGCCTCACTTGTTTTTTGTCTTAAGGCTAGACATTCAATAGTTCACCATTAAGTAAAATGTTAGCAGTAGGTTTTTCAAAGATGTCCTTTATCAGATTGAGAAGTTCTCTATCATTCTATTTTAAAACTTGATGTATCTGAGGGGTAAAATAAATGAGGTCTGGTAGTTCTCATATCGATTCCATCGAAAGAATTGCTAGGTAACAATACAAACTTATAATTAAATTTATTTATGTATATGTATGTGTGCATATACACACACTAACATGCACAGACGGGATACTTCAAAAAGTTCGTGGAAAAACTGAATTAAAAGATAAGAGTAGTCCTTCCACGAACTTTTTGAAGACCCCTCATATGATCACAGTGTGAGAATTCAGCTATTACTATAAATCCTATAAAGGAAATTATGAATGCTAGCACAAATGCATGAAATCTTCCATATATTATTTATTTCTGTGGTGTAACTACTCAATTTGGAAAGGAATGATCTTTTTAATAAACTAAGCAGAGTTGAACAGTATTATTCTGAACTGAATGCAAGTCACAGAGTGACAATTTAGGAAGCATATTTGTTATATTAATATTGGCCTAACAAAAAACCGAAAGTGTTTAGAATTCTTTTTCTGTGAATTGTTGGTCTTTTGTTGATATACTTGGCTTTATTTATTCTAATTAAATTTATCAACGTGAATAGACCTGATACATTCTAAGAGCCTTCACATCATTTTCTTGTGCACTAAACCTTTCCTGTACTTTTCAGTTCTCCTTGTTGCTGCTATCCTGTCCTCACTTCCTTTGTGAACAGATGATCTCTTCTATTTTATGGAGAAAATCAGGGCAGTCCTGTGAAGTCCCTCAGCTTTTTCTTTTTGTACCTCAATTTCTCAATAGCTGCAAACTTCCTTCCTTTGGTTCTGTTCCAAAACCAGAGTTCCAACTGCTCTCTCGGGACCAGCTGTGCAATGGTGCTTGCGGGTCCCACAGCTCCTCCCTCCCCCACCACACATCCCTTTAGGAAATGTGCTCCATCAACTGCGTAGATGGTGGTTTTGTGGGGCTTGAAGCTTACATGATACTCTCAGAAAAAGAGTAAAAAATTATATTCAGGGCCTTGAAAAGTACTTGTGCAAGGGAAGGACTCTGGAACAAAAGGCTCATTAGCCTCTCAGGACATCTGCCTTTGGTGAAGAAATATTTACTGAGTGTCTGTTATGTCCCAAGCACTCACTCAATGAGGGGAAGACAACAGTCAACAAGACAGGCAAAATGTTCCCTCCGAGAGCTTCTAGTGGCAGGGTGCAGGGGGGACAGGGAGACCAACTGCTATGGGTCAAATGTGTTCCCCAAAAGTTCATGTATCGGAAACTTGATCTCCACTTTAACAGTGTTAAGAGGGTGGGGTATTCTATTATGGTATTTGAAAGATGGGGCCTTTAAGAGGTGAGTAGACTGTGAAGACTGTGCCCTTGTGAATGGATTGATCCATTCACGGAGTAATGGGCATGGTTCTGATGGTTTTAAAAGAAGAGCAAGTGAGAAGGTTACTCGCTCTTGCTCTTGCTGTTCTCACCATGTGACATGGCGTTGCTGTAGAAGGCCTTCACCAGATATATTCCTTGGATTTGTACTTTGTTCTTCCCAGCCTCCAAACTGTAAGAAATAAATTGTTTCTTATAAATTACCCAGTTGTAGGTATTCTGTTATAAGCAACAGAAACGGACTAATGTGCCAACCAACAAG
This sequence comes from Cynocephalus volans, assembly GCF_027409185.1. NCBI lineage: Eukaryota > Metazoa > Chordata > Mammalia > Dermoptera > Cynocephalidae > Cynocephalus > Cynocephalus volans. Next base: position 70,678,595 of record NC_084472.1, read on the forward strand.
TAAAAAAATAAAGACTTCCAAATACTGGTAAGTGCCGTGAAGACAATGGAGTAAAGGAGCGAGGGTTTTCAGTGTGGCTGTTCGTTTCAAGAAGTGACATTTGAAGAGCCTAGGGAGATGGAGGGAGCCATGTGAGTAGCCACTGCAGGAATGGTCTGAGCAGCAGGAAGAGTGTGTGCATGAGCCTAAGGCGGGAATACATTTGGCCTATTCACGGTATAGAAAGAAGTGTGGCATGGCTAGAGGTGAGACTGGTGGGGGCATGGCCAGGTACTGGTCCATGGCTGTGATCCAGGTGAGGGGGTGTGCTTCAGGGGGAAGGCATGTGGAAACTGATTGGATTTGGCTCATGTAGTGGAGATAGACAGAAACTCTGGGGGCACTGAGTGAGGGTTGTGGTGCAAAAGGTAAGGAAGAATGACTCCCAGACACTATTCAGCAACAAAAAAGGACTATTTATCAGTACATGCATAAATTTCAAAATAATTATGCTCAATGAAAGGGGCCAGACCACTCCCCCCACCACCAGAGTATGTGCTAGATGACTCCATTTATATAAAACTCTTAAGAAACTCAAACTAATCTATAGTGAAAGAAAGCAGGTAAGTGGTTGTTTACCTGGAGATGGGGAGGGAAGGAGGAAGGGGTTATAAGGCGGTGGGAGGAAGCTCGTCTGGGTGGGGAATATACTCACTGTCTCGATGGTGGTGATGGCTCCATGGTTACATGTCAAGACTTACCGAATTACACAGCTTATTACATGTCAATTATAGCCGAGTAAAGTTGTTGAACAAAGGCTTTCTCCTAGGTTTGGGGGAGTGGTGGGGTGGCAGTGACCAGTGATGAAGTTGGTGTTAGCATCTACATCCCTTTTCATGTGAGGATTTGCTGGAGGGCCAGTATGGCAGTGGGGGTAAATACACCAGTTTTAGTCTGCGTAAGTCTGAGATAACTATAAGATAACACAATCAGGAACATCAAGGATGCAGTTAGGAAAATGTCTGAAACTAGAAAAGTCTTCCACTAGCAACAGAGAGAAACCCCCCTCTTTTAATTTTTTGTATCCATTAAGACTAGGTGCTAAAGATAGGGTCCCTAATTTAAATTAGATTTTAAAGATGTTCTTACTGGCTCACATAATTGAAAAGGACACAAATAGAATTGGGCTCCACTTGACTTGTGGCCCATATCTGAGCTCTCTTTTTTCTGGTTGACTCAATTCTCAGACTGTTAATGGCTCCAGAATCATGTCCTCACACTGCCAAATCCTGTGGAACAAATGAAAAGTTCTTTTGACCAAAGGCCCCACCCATATCTTCTTTCTCTTTGGTTCTCAACTGATAATCACTAGCCATGGGAGACGATACGGCAGCCTGGGACCATGCAGGGCCTTAGAGTGGAGGATGGGAAATACCCAAAAGAAAACCCAAGCACTGCTGGCAGAGGACTGTAGGTGCAAAACGGATGATGAGAGGTGACTCACATGTCAATTTTTTTTTTTTTTACTCCTGTCCAGCCAAATAAAGTATCTCTAAGGTTTTTGCAACACCTGCTTTAGATGAGATTGCATCTGTGTTTCAAGCCTAAGAAAACTGCCTACTTTGTTTGCATTGTTTTGGCCCTTGCTTTTACCTAATTTTGCTTTGGCATTAGACATTTATCTTCCATTAAGGGATGTTATTAAGAAACAATCGGATAAAAAACTGTGGCAGGCCTACAGCTGAAGATCATGCTTACAGTATTACAGTAACTTCACTGTAGTAACTTTACTAACTATATAAAATAGTAACTTTATACAAACTTTGAAAGACATGTCTCTCAGCAGTCAGGAAGAATATGCATTATCCAAGCCTCAGATTTTTCTGATTTGATGGATAAATGTGAATCTTATAACTAACTGTGTCTTCCTCTCTTCTTGGGCCAAGAATCCTGGAGTCCATTTCTTTTTTCTTTTTTTTTTTTTTTTTTTTTTGAGTCCAATTTTAATTCACCTTTTATAACCACACAGGACTTTTTTAGTTTAGGTACTTACTCCCTGTTTTTGATATTTTCACTTTTTTTCCTTCATCCTGATTTCCTCATCTATTAATTTTACCATGATATATATATGTGTATGTATACATATGCGTATATACAAATGTATATATATACACACTTTTGTAAATTGCTTTAAGTCCTTTTCAGAACAAAATAAAATATAAATTCATACACATATGATACAAATTGATCTATACATCCAAAAATTTCTATGGTTTGTCTCCAATCTATTTTCTCAGCCATACATCCTACTTCAGTCTTAATATGCACAGGGAAATACAGATTGTCTAAGTTTATTGCATAGATTCCTGCTTTGATGCAACTAGAAGTAGCATAAGATTAAGAGGTAAGCAGATTTGGTTTTGAATCTTGGACCTGTCTACAAGCCACGCAGCCTTCTGCAAATTACTTAATCCTGTCTAAACCTCAGTATTTTCATCTGTAAAATGGTACCTCACGGAATTGCTGTAGGATTAGACGCGTTTTATGCAAAGCACTAAAACCTTAAGAATCATTCAAAACAGATGTTAATAATAACTATTAAGTCCCATTTGCCATTCCCTGGTGACTGATCTTTGAAATTAAATAACCTCTCGGTTCTTTTTAAATATGAACTTTTTCTTTTTAATTGAGCTTATCGGCCTGAGTTTTTTCAGGAATTGGATGAATACATGTAAATATAACGTGAACATATATTAAGCACGACACATAAAAGACCCTTAGTTAACTTCAGTTTTCCCTTTTTCACCTGTCGCCTCCTCGTGAAAAGCCCTTTCTTAACCATCTCTGCTATTAAAATGCAACCCTTTTCTAAGATTAAGAGCATTTTTCCTATTTATTTTTCTAACTGTAATTAACCTGGCCCTTCTCAAAGTTCTCCGTGGATTTGTAAGCCTCTGTTACGACATTTTGACTACTTTTTCGCCCCACCAGGTCCCCAGTTTTGGCGGGTAGATCGTTCTGCTTGCTTTCTCATTCTCTCGCCGCACTGCGCACGTACTCGGTAATCACATCCTACTGAGAACACAGGCTCCGGCTGGACTACTTCGGCTTCCCTGGGCAGCCTCTGACCCACGCTTTGCAGCTGGCTGGCTGCGGGGTTGCCATCTCCAGGCAGTTGGTGCGGGCGACGAACAGGCCGACCGCAAGCGCGGGAGGGCGCCTTTCGGGCCACGACGTCGCGGAGGAGGCTGCGGCCGCCAGCGGGTTCCGGGCCCTCCCGGGTCGCCGGGGCCGACAAGCTCCCCGGAGCGAGGCGGACCCGCGCCGCTCCCGCGCCCGCAGACGCCGCGCATGCGCCCCGCTTCCCCCACGCCCCCGCCGCGGCCCGCGGGCCATGGAACCCGACGCGGCCCGCACGCTTCGAGAGCCCCGCTCCGCGCGATCCGGCGCTTTCCCTACGTGAGCGCGGCGGGCGCTCGGACCGGGCCGCCCCGCCCGCCCCCGCCGCCTGTCCGCGCGCGCCCCCGCCCGGTGCCGCGCGTGCGCGCCCCCGCCGCCCGTGTGTATGTGTGTGAGTGTGTATGCGAGCGAGGGGTGCGCCGCCGCCGCCGCCGACGATGCCGCGGGGCCGCCCCCCGAAGCCCAAGGACAGCACGGCGCGCGGCGACTCCGGTAAGGCCCGCGGCCGCCCCGCTACCGCTGCCGGGAGCGCGGGCCTCAGTCCCCGGATGCGGCGCGGGGGGCGCCGGGAGCGGCGGGGCGGGGGCGGGGGCCGCGCAGACCCGGGCCGCCGCCGCCCGGCCGGGCCGCAGCGCGGGCGGAATGATACGGGCGAGTCGCCGCCCGGCGCCTCCGCGCGCTGGGCCTACTTTCCTGGGCCGGGCGGCGGCGGAGGCGGGCGACGCGGCAGGGCGGCCGCCTCTTTTCCTCCTCCGCTTGCCCGCCCTCAGCCCCTGCCGCGGCCGCGGTGCGAGATGGGGCGGTGGCCGTCCTCGCCCTTCGCCCCTCGCCCTCAGGCCGCACCGGGGGGTCGCTGGAGGCGGCCTGGCTCCAGCCGGGGCCTGCGGGGTGCGGACGCCGCCGGCCTCTCCGCCTCTGACCCTCAGTTCCCGGCGGCCGCCGCCGCGTTCGGCCTTGGGAGCGGCCGGGCGGGGACCGCGGGGGGCGCCGGGGCCTGCACACAGTAGGCGCCGGCCTTGCCCGAGGGGGCTCCGGGGGGGGGCCCTGGGGCCTGCACGCAGTAGGTGTCAGGAAGCGTCTTCCTCAGTAATTTTCTCCCGGTGCCACTTCCCTCAGTCTGTAGGAACTCGGCGTTTGTCGCAGAAGGAAGTGGCCGGGGAGAGCAACGCGCACAGTTTTGAGGCAGGCACTTGATGGAAGCCGCCTCCCGCACCTCGCGTCCCCGCTCACCCTCCGCACCGGCACGGCGCCGCTTCTGCGCGGGACGCGGGCTCCGCTGGCCGCCTCCGGCTCGGGAGACGCGGAGCTTTGCGTGTTTCTTGCTTTTAGGATACTTTGCCGGACCTAGTCCCAACTGAAGGTTCTCGCTCAAATGCCACCTGAGGGTTTGTGCAGTGAAGTGGCAAGTGGTTCTTGGCGTTGGGGAAGATTTTGAGTGGGTGCTCCGAGGCAGATACCTGCTGGGAGTCTATGGGAATCGTGGGGCGTGCCCCAACTTCCGTTTAGCTTTAGTTTTATTGAACCGGTGGCTTAGGCTAGTGACTCAGAGTTATCTTTTTCTTGGGATGAGTAAACTGAGGCTCGTTAAAGAGCTTGAGGGAAGAACAGAAATGCAGACTGGCAGTGGGCAGATGCACCAGGATGAAGTCAGGTCTGGGAACTGCAAAGGAACACGTTAATTTTGTCCTCTAAAGCAATTAGGAAGAAAGAGGCAATGAGTAGAAATCAACATAAACTTACAAGACATACCAGACTAGAAATTATTATTGTTATATTGTTCTTGATAAATAAAGTCCGCAAACGTGTAAATTAGGGAAATGTTATGGATATAGCATATAGGAGTTACAGCAAGAGTTTACACATTTCTTATTACCTTTATGGACTTTGAAGAAATGTTGGCTGGGCAATAATACAGGTACGCAGATTTGTAGTTGGATAATGGTGGCTCAATTTGATTGATGGCTGATGCTGTCTGGAAAGAAGTCTTTACTGCCTCTTCTCAATGCTTTGGCCTTGGCCTTATTTTGTTCAGTGTTTAATTCTTTTTTTTTTTTTTTTTTTTTGTTAATATGCCTTCTGCCAAAAATAACATAAGGTGCAGTGTCTTTCAGTTACTTGGAAAGAAGGCTTAGTATAAAGAATGTAAAATTTTCATTGGCACAAGGCTGGGAACCTGTCCCTTCTCTAATAGTCCCCTCTTATCACATTGCATCACTGACCACCTGGTTCTTCCAAGTCCCAAACCTAAGAATAACTCTATTTCTCTTATTCCACAAGACATGTCATAATTAAGTCCTGTGGCTTCTGCCTCAGAAATGTATTTCCAGTCTGCCCTACTCCTATCTCCAGTCATCACCTGGTGCAGCGGCCACCTCTCAGGTGGACTGCTTGCTGCAGGGGCCTTGTAACTGCTCTCTGCTGGTCTTGTCTTGTAAATCCATCACTTGTCAGGCTGAATGATCTTTTTAAATGTAAATCAGATGGCCACACCCTGATTAAAACCCTTCAGTGGATTCCTCATCCTTTTAACCTAAAATCCACACTCCTGCGGGACCCTAATCCATCTGGCCTTCATCTGGCTCTTATTTCCTTGCTCTGGTATTCACTTTTCTATTCCTTGATGATGCCACATTTGTTTTTGTATCAGGGTCTTTGCTGTTCTCTAGTCTGAGAAATCCGGTACTTTTACTTTGTAGATGTAGATGCTTCAGGTTCTTCAGGGAGGTCTTCCTCAGCCTAACTTTTCCCTACTTTCTATCATTCTCTGCCACAGTGGTTCTCAAAGTGTGGCTTGTGGACACCTGGGGGTTCCCTGAAGCACTTTCAGGAGTCTTAAAGGTAAATACTTTCATAGTGACACTAAGACTATTTGGGTTTTTCACTTGGTTAGCAGCACTAATCATACAGAAGCAATTGTGGGTACAACTGTGGACACCTTAGCATGAACCAGGGTGGCATTGGCACCAAACTGGGAGGCTACATTATCTCCAGTCAAAAACAGTGTATGGCAGCAGAGAGAATGCAGAAGCAGATATGAGGATCCAATGGTCTTCTGTTAAACCAGACATTTAAAAGAATTGTAAAAATGAAAACTCTCGTTACTATTTCTTTGGAAGATAGGTATTTTTTATAAAAATGTCTTTATGTTAACGTTTAGTAGACATTTTTAAATGAATAAATATTTTAAAAATTGCTCAGTTTTCATTTCTAGAAGGGCAAATATCAATAGATGTAATCTATATAAGCTAAAGATCTTTGAGGGCCTCAATAATATTTAAGAATGTAAAGGGGACCTGGGGCCAAAATGTTTGAGGAACATTGCTCTATCAGTTATTCTGTTATTAATGTTCCTCATAATCTGAAATTATTTTGTCTATTTTCTGTGTCACCCCATTATCTTAATTTTATTCGTAAGAAAACCCTACAGGGTATGTGGGGATTTTTACAGATAGGAGAAATGAAGCTCAGAGAGGTTAAGTGATTTGGAAGGTCCACCCAACTAGGAAGTGGCAGAGTTGGGATTTGGATCTATATCTGAATCCAAAATATGCATTTTATTGTTCTGCCATGCTAAATATAAATCCTTTTATGTGGATTAATTAATATAGGCAACAACCATTTTTAAAGCACTTACTGTGCTAGGAGCTGGGGTTACAGAGTTGAATAAGGGGTGATCTCTGTGTATCCTGTGACAGAAGAAACACTTTCATGGCAACAGATAACAGGAACTTGAAGTCTTGGCCTCCTAGAGAAGATGATGTCAACCTTGAAACCTAAAGAAATTAATAGCAATAGGCCTACTATAAAACATTTCTCGGGCCCGGCCTGTGGCTCACTCGGTAGAGTGCGGTGCTGATAACACCAAGGCCCCGGGTTCGGATCCCTTATACGGATGGCCGGTTCGCTCACTGGCTGAGCGTGGTGCTGACAACACCAAGTCAAGGGTTAAGATCCCCTTACCGGTCATCTAAAAAAAAAAACAAAAACCATTTCTCGAAGTGATAGCCTAGGATATAAAGAATGAAGCCTCCTCTGTACATTGATGTCGGTGGCATTTATTGAGCCCTTGCTATGTGTCCGGCACTGTTCTGGGGATGTAAAGATGAGCGAGATAGGCTTTTTTTCTATATAATAATTATTTTAGTTTGCTCTTAATAAGCAATAATGTGACATTGATGGAAACCACATTTTGGAATCTTGTATGACTTCCGTCTGGTTTTGGTGCAAACTTTTTCTTCTTAGATTGCACCTTTAGTTGGCCTCTTTCTTTTTTCTTTTCGAAGGATCTTTGTAATACTTAGTTCATTCCCAGAGAGCTGAGACAGGCAGAGCTTGAGCCAAACATGAACAAATCCTTTTTTGCTCAGATTACCTGTTCAGGCCATTTTAGATTTTCTTGGGTGATTTCAGGAACCCAAGGGGAGGGGACTGCTAGGATAAGGTAGGGTTAGTAGAACTTTTACCTTCTCACAAGGCTGCAGGAGCTATAGTGCCCTCTGGCTTTAAGGTGGCTATGGAGTACTCACTTGCTTAGGTACTATTGGTGGGCAGAAATTCAGGGGAGACAGCTTCTGCTTAAGATAATAACTTTCTAACAATATCAGATATCTATCCAAGGATGAAAAGATTTCTTCTTAAAAGAACACCATCTAGTCTCCATAATTAAACTTTTCAGGTAGGCAGAAACTTGAAGTATTTAGCATTTAGAGAAGTGTGACGACATAACCTCTCAAGATTTTATGATACTGGAATCAAATACAGACTTAACATGGGTTCAAAATCTTGATCTTTCACATAAAACTTGCTTGGCAAAACCCAGAGTAAACCGTAATCCTTTATTAGATAAAGTCATTTCAGCAATTTTTTTGAGTGCTTATTATATGTCTTTACATTGTCTCTGTTTACAAAGATAGTGTTTCCACTCTCAAGGAATAGGCAGTGTTTTTCAAATTATTTTTCAGTCATAGAACCCCTTTTCTTCATGTGAAGTATTATGGCGAGGCTCGAAGTGTGCTGGTGTTCACCTTTGACAGCATACACATTATGGAATCACTGGGGAGCTTTTAAAGATTCTAATGACCAGGCCTTACCTGAGTCCAATCACATCAGCTCCCCAGGTAAATCCACTGTGTCCTGGCTGCAGCAGAGCTGTTCTGGTGGAAGAGAGAGGAGGAGAGATTTAGAGACAGTCAACATGTCTGAGGTGCCTTCTCCTAAAATTTCTCTCAGCATTGTTGAAAACCATTGCTTTAGTGGATTAAAATTAAAGATGTATGTTTTGATAAACGGCCGTGAACAGGGACTGTGTGCTTTTCATGCAGAAGTCAGAAATTCCATAGTGTATGGGTCAGACGGGCAAACTAGTGAAGCAGTTAGTGGTAAAAGGGAATAGGAGTTAGTAGCAGGCTCTCGGCGTTGAAAGCATTGCAGAGCCCTTATTTTGACCAAAGACGTGGGCTCCTACTCTGCTCTATTTAATTATTGCCATAGCTTACTGTTTCCAAGAGAGGCCAGAAAAGTATGTTTATTTATTTAATTTTTTAAAAAGATGACCAGTAAGGGGATTTTAACCCTTGAGTTGGTGTTGTCAGCACCACGCTCTCCCAAGTGAGCCAACCGGCCATCCCCATATAGGGTTCCGAACCCGTGGCCTTGGTGTTATCAACACCACACTCTCCCAAGTAAGCCATGGGCCGGCCCTAGTATGTTTATTTGAAAACTTTATTATTTAAATAATTATTTTAGATGAATAAAATATCTATATAGGAAAGTATACAAATATTAAGTGAAGAGCTTCATGAATTTCCTTATGTAACCAGCACCCGAATCATGTCAGTACACCAAAAGCTCCTGTTGCTCCTCCCAGTCTCTACTGCCCCTCCTCCCCATCATCCTGACTTCTGATAACACAGGTTAGTTTGGCCTGTTTTTGAACTAAATTGAATTTATAGCATGTACCCTTTTGTTTCTTGCTTTATTCATTCAATATTTATTTTTATGAGATTGTTCCTGTTATGTAGCAGAAATGTGCTTATTTTCATAGTTGTATAGTATTCTATTATATGAACACACAATCAATTAATTTATTCCTTCCGCTGTTAATAGTTGGGTTGTTTCCAGCTTTTGGCTATTTTGAGTAACTACTGCTACTAACTTTTATGCATTTCTGGGTCATAGTGGATACTGCCAAACAGTTTTCCAGAGTGATTGTAGCAGTCTACTCTTCTACCAGCTGTGTGTGAGAGTTGCATTTGCTCTGTGGATTCAACACCATAAAAGCACTTAGTATTGTCTACCCTTTTATATTTTGGCTATTCTGGTATGTGTATTTTTTTTTTAATACTTTCTTTTTTAAAGCAATTTCAGGCTTACGCAAAATTAAGCAGATAGTATGGACTTCCTGTACACCTTCTATTTCTCCCCTCACAGTTTCCCTTATTATTAACATCAAGTATTAGTGTGGTACATTTATTATAATTAATGAACCAATATCGATATTTTAGCTGAAGCCCATGTTTATATTAGGATTCATTCTCTGAGTTGTGCATTCTGTGGGTTTGGACAGCACATAATGTCATGTATCTTCCATGAAGTGTCATACAGAATAGATTCACTGCCCTAAAAATGCCCTGTACTCCATTATTCATCCCATCCTCCCCTGACCCCTGGCAACCACTAATCTTTTTATTGTCTGTATAGTTTTGACTGCCCGATGATGTCACATAATTGTAATCATACTGTATGTCTTTTCAGACTGGCTTCTTTTACTAAGTAATGTGTGTTTGCATTCCTCCATGTCTTATCATGGCTTGATAGCTCATTTCTTTTTATTGCTGGATAGTTTTTCATTGTATGGATATACCACAGTTCGTTAATCCATTTACATTTGGAAGGACATCTTTGTTATCTGGGTAAATACCGAGGAGTGATTACTGAATTGTGTGGTACGACCATGTTTAGTTTTGTAAAAACTGCCGAACTGTCTTCCAAAGTGGCTATATTGTTTTGTGTTCTCACCAGCAACGAATGAAAGAAAGTTCCTGTTGCTCCGCATCCTTGTCAGCATTTGGCATTAACCAGTTTTTTCTGGGTTTTAGCCATTCTGTTAGGTGTGAGGTAGGTATTTCTTTGTTTTAATTTGCAGTTCTCTTTGACATGTGATGTTGAGCATCTTTCATATGCTTATTTGCCATCTGTGTAGCTTCTTTGGTGAAGAGTTGTGTGCCTTTTTATTACTGATTTATATGAGTTCTTTGTGCTTGCCTATTCACTCTTGTAAAGACATCAGAAGAAAGAGTTTCTAAACTTAATGTCCAATTTGCCAGTCCTTTCCTTTATATTTAGTACCTTTGGGACCTATTTAAAGAATTGACAACTAGGGCCGAGCCTGTGGCGCACTCGGGAGGGTGCAGCGCTGCGCGGTGACGCTCCCAGCGGCCGCGGGTTCGGATCCTATATAGGACTGGCTGGTGCACTCACTGGCTGAGTGCCGGTCACGAAAAAGAAAAAAAAAATAAAATAAAGTAAAAAATAAAGAATTGACAACTGTAAGGTCATGAAGACATTTTCCTATGTTTTCATCTAGAAGCTTTATTGTTTTATCTTTAGATGGACACTTCTCCTGAAATTGACTTGAAGAGGGAAATGTCAAGATTTTATTTCACATGAAGATACCCAGTTAACCAGCACTATTCTTTGAAAAGGTCATCCTTTCTTTGTTGCACTTTGTTGTAAATCAGATAAAGAATTTTTCTGTACTTGATTCTTCTATATTGGCTTTTTGTTCCTGCCCTTCTCAATTTCACACTGTCTTAATTACGTTTATGCTAAGTTTTGGTATCTGGTAGGGCAAGTGTTAAGTTCTCTACTTTGTTTTTCATTTTCATGATCATGTTGATAATTGTTGATAAGTTTTCAATTTCATGTAGGTTTTAGAATCAACTTGTCAGTTTTCATCAAAAAACTTGCTGGGGGCTGGCCAGTTAGGTCAGTTGGTCAGTGTGGTGTTAGAACACTAAGGTCAAGGGTTGGATCCCCTATCTGGCCAGCTGACAAAACAACACACCCACCCACCCACACACCCACACCCACACACACACCCACACACCCACACACCCACACCCACACCCACCCACACACACACACACACACACACCCACACACCCACACACCCACACACCTTGCTGGTATCTTGATTGAATTACATTGAATCTATAGATCAATTTGGGTAGAACCAACATCTTTACACTCTTGAGTCTTGGAATCTGTAAACATGATTTATCCTGTTGTTTATTTTGTTCCTCTTTATTTTCTCTCAGTAATGTTTTGGGCTTTCAAGGTAGAGGACTTACACAGTTGTTAGATTTAGTCCTAGGTGTTTGATTTTTTTTGTTTCTATTGTTGATGGTATTTAACAAATTTCATTTTCTGTTGTTAATTTGTAGAAATATGGTTGACTTTTAAAAATTGATATTGTATTCAATCTTTTATGTATTCATTTATTATTCCTAATAGTTTACCCGTAAATTCTTTTGGAGTTTTCTAAATGATCATACTTGCTAATATAACAGGTTTATTTCTTTATTTCTGATCTTTATCACTTTTGTTACACTTTTTTCTTGCTCATTGTACTGGCTAGGACCTCCACTATAAGGGTGAGTACATTGTGGTGGATAACAGACATCTTTGATTTGTTCCTGTTTTGCTGAGCATTTTTATCATGAATGAGTGTTGAGTTTTATCATGTTTATTTTGTATTTGTTATGGTGATCTTGTGATTTTTCTTTTATATTCTGTGAATGGAGTGAATTACATTGATTTTTCTAATGGTCAGCCATCATTGCATCCTTGGAATAAAGCAAACCTGTTGTGATGTCATCCTTTTTATATATATCTGGATTTGATTTGCAGACACTTTATGGTTTCTGCATCTATGTTCATGAGCCACATTGGCCTATAATTTTATTTCTTGTATTGCCCTTCTCAAGTTTTGATATCTATGTTTTGCTGGTCACATAAAATAGGTTGGGAAGTCATCCTTCTTTTTTGTCTGGGAGGGTTTATATAAGGTTGGCATTATATTGTTTTTAAATCTTTGGTAGAATTCCCTGTTGAAATTATCAGGGCTTTGAGATTTCTTTGGGGAAAATTTTAAATTGCAGGTTCACTTGCAATTGAACCCCAAGGTGCAGGATTCGATCCTTGTACCAGCCAGCCGCAAAAAAAGAAAAAAATTAACAGAACATTATTCTTAATAACTGTTCCTTAGGCCCTTCTCTTTTCCCTGATATTGGAAATTGTGCTTTTTCTTTTGGTTTCTTAGTCTTGCCAGGATTTATAAATTTTACCAGGCTTTTCAAAGAACCAAACTTTGGCTTTCAATTCAATTTATAGTTGTTTTGTATTTCATTAATTTCTTCTCTTTATCACTTCCCTCCTACTTTCTTTAGGTTTTAGTTCCTGGGTTTTTTTGTTTTTTTTTTTTTTCTAACTTCTTGATATGATGTTTAATTCTAAGCTTCTCTAATTTTCAAATATATACATTTAAGCCTACATGTGTCAAGGCTGTTGGCATTTCTATGGTTTAACTGCATACCGAAAGTTTTGGTTTGGTTTGTTGTTGTCTTCATTAAATTCAAGTTATTTTCTAGTTTTCACTGTGATTTCTCATATGTTACTCAAAATGGTGTGGCTTAATTGCCAAACATTTGGGGCTTTTAAAATGACCTTTTTTGTTATTGATTTCTAGTTTACTTGCATTGTTGTCAGAGAACATACCTTGAATTATTTCAGTTATTTGAAATTTGCTTAGGCCTGTTTCATGTTCTGTGGTCATAGTTGGCAAATGTTCCATGTGCACTTGAAATGAACATGTATCATATTTCTTTTTTTCTGGCAATGACTCAGGAAAGCGTATTAAATATTAAAGTCCCCCACTGCGATTGTGAGTTCGTCCATTTCTCCTTGTATCTTTCAATCTTTACATTTTGAAGCTAGGTTTTTAACCATACACATTTGAAGCTTTATATCTTGCAGGCGTACTAACCCTTTTATCATGATGAAGTATCTCTAGTAATGGTTTTGCCTTAAAGTTTCCTTTGATGTTGGTACAGCTGCACCGCCAACACTTTGATAGGTGCTGGAGTGTTGTTTCTTTTTCAGTCCTTTTGCTTTGTCTTTCTGCCCTTGTATGTAAGTTGTGTCTCTTGTAAGCAGCGTATAGTTGACCTTTCGTTTCTTTTTCTCTCTTTGAAGTATGGCCTGATAATCTTTGTCTTTTAATTGACTTATTGTCTAATTGCATTTCAGACAGTTTTTCATATATTGGGGTTTATAACTAACATCTTACTATTAGTTTTCTTCTGGATTTACCGTTTTATATTCCCTTTTTTTTAAGTAACAATTTTCTACTTTAATTGAGTACAATTTTCAACATATGGTCTACTATTTTCAAGATATTTGAAGACATAAAACAAAATTTCTATAGATTGCTTGCAAACAATAAAGTTTAAGTAAAATGCTGACATTCTTTTTTCTTCTGGGGGAGCGGCTGGGTAGTATAGGGATCAAACCCTAAACCTTGGTGGTGTTAGCACTATGCTCTAATCCAATGAGCTAACTGACCAGCCTGACGTTATTATTTGAAAACAAAAATCAGGTAAAAAAAAAAAAAAATGGTTGGTGCAAGTTCTGCTCTCTGTTGCAATCTTTCTTCACATTCACTATGTCTATCCTTATAGCAGTACCACACTGTTTTGATGTGTCAATTATACTTTATACTGAGATGCAGTAAAATAAATACATAGCCATTAGAATTGGAAATTATTTATTTTTGTACCACCTAAAATTACTTCACAAATTGCTGGTGGTACACGTCATACATACAAATACTATCTCTCTATATTTTTAGGAAATATGTAATTGTGCTCATTTAGCACATTTAGCAGATGGGTTAAAAAGATTGGAGTGAAGTACATAAGTTTTAAGCAGAGTAGTGAAAAATACAACTGCCTTTATTGTATTAATTTTCTGAGAGTTATTATTTAGGAGATCATTCAATTTTTCTATCTCATGACTAAGACAAAAGCTTTAAGGAGAATATATTTAAATAAATATTTAGGCTGTTTACTGTAGAAATAATGCATGGTATATGTAAACCCTTAATGCCTTAATCACTCTGAGACTTCACTGTGGTGGGGGTTGGGTCGTGCCCTGGGGTTTGGAAGGTAATGGGAATTCCCGGGATTGCAGTAGTGACAGCTAGTTGACATGGAATCGTAGTTTATTATCTAGGGCAGGAATTGGCAAATGTTATTTCTGTGAAGGGCGAGATGGTAAATGTTTTAGGCTTTGTGGGTTGTACGATCTCTGTTGTAACTACTCAAACCTGCTGTTGTAGTCCAAAAGCTGCCATAAGTAATATGTAAACCACTGGGTGTGGCTGTTTCAGGGAAACTTTGTTTAGCAAAATGGCTAGGCCCTAGTTGACCCCCAAAGGCAAAGTCAGGAATAGAAAAGAAAGTTGCACATTATAGCACTTTACTTTTAGGTAAACTATATTGATCTATAACATACAGAAAAGAGCAAAAATTGTGGTCAGCTCAATGGATTTTCACAAAGAGATCTAACTCACATATGTAATCAGCACCCAGATTGAGCAGGACACTAACAGCATGCGAAGGCACCATCACGCTCCATCCGTCACTACCCTTGTAAGACTAGCCCCTGTCCTGATTTCTAGCAACATAGATTACTTTTGATTGTTTGTTTTCTCAACATTTGATAGTATTCCCTTAAGCGAACTGCTTGGGTGTATTTATCTCATTCTGCTGTTGGAAGGCATTTGTGTTGTTTTTAGTTGCTGTCTTTTATAAACAGTGCTGCTATGAATATTTTAAATGTGTCTTTTTGGTGCATATACCTACACATTTCTGGTGGGCATATACCTAGGAGTGGAATTGCTGGGTTATAAAGTATTCAGCTTTGGTTGATGCTGCCAAATAGTTTTCCAGAGTCATAGCAATTTTCACTCTCTAGCAGTATGTCAGGTTTCCAGTTGCTCTATATCCTCATCAGTACTTGGTATTATCGTTTTTATTTTAGCCACTCTTGACTTTATTTTTTTTAAAAAGTATTTAAAAAAATTATTTCAGATTTTTTGTATGACTTGTATCTTCACAATAACCTTGTGAGCAGGTAGGACAGAAATTATTTTCCTCATTTATGGGTGAAGAATCAGGCTGAGAGAGAGGTTGTTTGGTTTGTCAGAGACCCACAGCTAATAACTTGGCAGGACTGACACTTGTCCTCAAGTCTTCTGACTCCAAGTCTTGTATTGTCACTGTATTCCTAGTCCGTGTCACATATCCAGATTTTAGTCTATAGGTATCCATTTTTCAGGATACATGCATGTATTATGTCATCAGAGTGTGCTATCCACAATTCTCTATGGCGCTCTTTAGCTGTACTTGATCTGGAGGTAAATATGCTTGTTGTTTCAGAGCTAACGTAAGTTATATCTTTGTAGAGGTGAAAATTAGAATAATGGCAGCAAGTAGAACAAGAAGTTATTCTGCATATAGAAAATTAGTATTTACATCGTCAAAGGGAGCACTATCCTTAACAGTACACTGCTGGGTAATTCCCAGAAAGACCCTGTGACTTTCAGATCTTGGGCCTGACTTTCAGTGTTTTAGCTAGGAGGTGAGGCTATGGACCCTTGAGGTTTTATTTTGATATAATTTAACATACTGTAATTTTGTTGAATTTGGGTAATGTGTGTATAGTAACTGAATATATATCTACCGGAGTTTAAAGTCTTTCTTTAGAAATGGAAGTTTCCAGGTGGTGAAGCAAATATTTCACAGGGGTTGATGTTCCTTTTAAAAATAATAAGAGAGAACACAGCAATACAAAGCATGAAAAGCAAGACTTTGCACAAATGCAAATCGTGACAGAGTGGGGTTGAAAGTGTGCCTGGGCGGGGGGAGCCTGTTCCTGGGGAACAGTTTGCTCTAAGAACAGTGAGTGAGCTGACCCTATTAGAGACTGCTTAATGGGCTTAATGGGACTGCTTAATGAATTTCTGAGCAGGTTTTCATCCTTAACTCTAATATCACTGATATATTTTATATAATTTATCACGATGAATACCAACGTTTTGGAATATAATTGTTTCATAGAAGCTTCTTGTGCCTTTGACAGCTAGAGTACTTTGGCTTGACTCTCAGTCAAATGTAGTTTATGCAGAAAGAACATAAACAGTCTCTGGCTTACAAAGTGATATACATGTTGTTGCTGTTTTTACACTAGGCACAAAGTAGAAACTGGGGTCTCATCTCAGTAACTGTTGTCTTAACAGTAACTGTTGTCTTAAGGGGATGGAAGCATAATTAATTAGGGGAGAGCTTTGGATTATTAATTGAGAATTGGTTCTAGTTCTCCCACTGGTTAATTATATGATTTTGACTAAGTGGCTTAATTTTTCTGGGGTCGTAGTTAGCTGTACAAAAAGGACATGACTATATGAGGCACGTTTTCCCCCCTAAATAAATTTTCTCACTTTATACTTTCATTGTTTTTGAATAGGTATTACATTAGCATGGTTCAGAATTCAGCCATGATAATTATGTAAGTCTCCCTTCCCCACCCCCATTCTCTAGTCAGATAATTACCTTTTAAACATGCAACCAATGCTATTATTTTTTTCTGTAGTTTTTCAAGGATATTTTATGCATACTGAAGCCATTCGTGATATATTTCTGCCCACTCCAGCTTTTTTTTTTTTTTTAAGAAATGATAATATCCAGAACATACTACTTTTTCCATTGAATATATTTTGGGGATTATTTTTCCAGATGTGTTACATTTCATTTCCAGATGCGTACCTACTTATTTGAATAGGTAGTTGGTAAAATTAAAAGAGTCTCCTCTGGTTCTTTCCACCTCCCTGGGTACAGGTGCTTTTGGGTTGAAAAATGGGTGTTCCTTCCTAGAGGAAAGCAAGTGCTTATGGCCAATGCTGTTAACCTAGTCAGAGTATTTGGTTTTCTGAGAGAGATTCTACAAAAAGGTAATGTAGACACATTTCAGCAAGCTCCGGGGAACAACCAAATGGCTAAGGTGTATGCACATACCCCACAACTTACCATGGGGCGATGTCCCAATAAACCCATTGTAAGTAGAAAATACCATTAGTCATACCATCATAAGTTGGGGACTGTCTCTGTGTACAAAATAAGAATGGTTATCAGATACATGATAAGCTGGAAAAATATTAAATCTAACCTAGGACATTTTGAAGAGGAGTGCACCAGACAGTGAGTCAAAGGAAGGAATTAGATCTGTTGGTTTTTGGGAGCTTCCGACAACTGGGGAGAGGCTAAAGAAAATCATTAGCATTTGTCTATCTTCAAAGACTTAGCAAATATTTGTTAGGTGCACATTCTGTGCAAGTGCTTGTGAAGACTTTGGAGGTATGGTGATGAAGCAGAATGGGTTCATGGGCCCAAGTGCTTTAGTGGTCTTACCTGACAAAGTCCAGCTGTGTTAAAACCCGTCGCTGACAAATGAGGGGAGAGCAGCAGAACACAGGGAAGAAAATGGAGTAGAAAGGAGTTTTAAAAGAGGAGAAAGAGTGGTGAAGATTACCCAGAGTGTAGGCAATGACTTAGACATCCCAGACTAAGTGGTGACGGAACATTGTGGCGTCAGGATGGAAGTGTGGAGAAATGTAGGGACAATGAAAAAGGGAAGGAGGGCAGCAGATTTGAGAGTGGACAGCGGAAGCTCAGCCATGTTCTAGAAAGATTTTTATTCAAAACATAAAAATAAAATCAGATGGTGGTTAGTTCAATTTTAGAAATGGAAACTGATAAATTTCATTTTTGTATTAAAAATACTTCAGAATATATGAATAACTGAGATCTTAAATGCACAGTGCTTAAGAGTTCGTTATGAGATGCAGTTTTGAGTTGAGTCTATGGAGTGCTATAAATGCAGTGGGTTTTGTTGGAACTTGGCATCATATAGAAAGGCATTTTGTGTGAGATCATCATAGGGTCTTTAGATTGGAGATAAAAGACAGGCTTTTGTCATTAAGATTTGCTAGGCCTGTTCTGGGCCACGCTCTAACCAATTGAGCTAAAAGACCAACCTTTTCTTTTTCTTTTTCTTTTTTTTTTTTTGGCATCTGGCTGGTCAGGGGATCCAAACTCCTAATCTTGGTGTTATAACACTATATTCTGACCAATTGAACTAACTGGCCAGCAAGAAGAGCAACTTTTAAGATAGTTTATCTTGTCTCAAGTCATTACAAACCATGTCTGAGCATAGTTGTGGAATAGTGTGGTTATGGAGCGGTGAGCAGGGCATTGTAGAGCAAGGGCGAGTGCTGAAGAGATGGCCGTGTTCCTAAGTGACATGCAGGCTGTTGTCCCTGTAGTATCAGGAAGCATTGTCTTACTTATTCTTCACAATTCTGAGATGGGCTTTAGTATTTTTGAGGTGGTAGAGAGACAGCTATTATTTTATACTATTTAGAATTTTTATTTATGTAAAGAGTTAAATGGATTTTAAAACTAGTCTCTCAGTTACTTTTTCTCAAGGCAAAGTTGCTCAAACATTTTCTGATCACCGTACAATGAGTTTTTGTTTAATTTTGATAGTGAATTTAGAGTTCTCGGTAGCAGAAAAGGTGAATAAAGTGAATGTTGGTCAAATTTTTGTGTATAAGGTGACTGTGTGGGTAAACTGCCTGGGAGTCCACGTGTGAGTCCACCTTAACACCAGTGAGATCTTGCAGTGATCCACCCCTTGTCTTCTCCTGGGGGGCAGAAACACTAGCTGAAAAATACTGTTCTGGATGAGCTCTTAGATTTGATAATGGCTGAATGCAGGTAGCTTTGTGCTTATTTTGGTGAGGGGCGGGGTGCGGGGTGGTAAGTAATTCCTATTCTGAGTTGAGAAACATTAGGAATGTCTGCTGCCAGTAATCTCATGTGACCTTCTTTTTTAAGGTACCTTTTACACACGCAGCTATCCTCAGGAGGGCTGACCCATCAAGAGGCCTCCATTCATTTGACCGTACATTTCTTAGATCACTATGCCTTCAAGCATCTGATGGCATCTGTAGCCACAGAGACCTCCCCAGAACAAGGGACGTGTGCACAGACATAGAGCATGTGCCTGCAGTTCTAGTAGGGTTCATGGGGCTCCTGCAGTCCACCTGTGGCCTCCTCTAGGTTAAGAGCTCTCATCTAAGGATATGTTGATTGAATAGACCTCCTTCTGAACAACAGGTACACTGGGGACCAGAAATGTTAATGAACTTGAAGACACAATGGACGAAAGGGGTTATTTTGAGGCCCAGGACACTGCCCAGCTAGGGCTTGCTCTGAGCAGGAGGAAAGCAAAAGAAAATGTAGGTCAGAGGCCACCTAGTTCTAGAAGGAAGGACTCAGGGTGGAAAGGTGCTTCCTCAGTGCAAATAGAAAGAGCCACATTTACAGAGCTGTGTTCCCTGGGCAGAGTGAAAGTCTGAGGATGCTTTGGATTTTGAGGTTATGCTCAACGTGGAAAGTACAACATGTTTCTTATTCTTCTCCAGTTGTGATTTAAATTTTTTTAAGTTTGTCTTTGAACCAAATGAATACAGTCATGTGCTTCATAATGACGTTTCGGTAAATGACTGACCGCATACAGGAATGGTTCCATAAGATTATAATACTGTATTTTTACTGTACCTTTTCTATGTTTAGGTACACAGATATTTACCATTGCGTTACAGTTACCTAGAGTGTTCAGGATAGTAATATGCTGCGCAGGTTTGCAGCCTAGGAGCCATAGGCTGTGCCATATAGGCTAGGTGTGCAGTAGGCTGTGCGTTCTAGGTGTGTGAAAGTGTGCTCTATGATTGCACAGCCACAAAATCACCTAATGACACATTTCTTAGAGTGTATCCCCGGTATAAAGCCAGCCATGGCTGTACTGTATTATCACTGTTTAGAAGAAGAGACTTACTGAAAAAGTAATTTATTATGTTTTGAGCTTTGTTAATGAAGAAAGTTTTGCTTCTTACGATAAAAAGCTTTTCTCTGGAGAAGTCTTAATTCATAAATAAACCAATGTCATTTTTCAGTTTTAAATGTATAGTTCATGTCCTTTAGGGTTTTACCTGTCGGTTGCAGTTAATTAAATACCTTCTCGTTTTTGGGTAACATCTTAAGTAGTTTTAACACAGAAGCTGTGAAAATTGTTTTATTCTATATCCTGAAATAGATTTTCAGTTTTGCATTTTAGAAGTTAAGTCAAGGAGCTTTTTCATTACTGTGTT
The DNA here is from genome assembly GCF_027409185.1 of Cynocephalus volans. Classification (NCBI taxonomy): domain Eukaryota; kingdom Metazoa; phylum Chordata; class Mammalia; order Dermoptera; family Cynocephalidae; genus Cynocephalus; species Cynocephalus volans. The sequence goes on from NC_084472.1 coordinate 70,699,086, forward strand.
CAGTCTTTAGGTTAAAACTCTTGCTTCTGAATTCTTAAAACACAATCTTCAACAGTTGTCTTTTTTAAAAAAAATTTTTAGATTTTAATTTATCAATATACAATATAGTTGATTTTCGTGTCCCTTCATCAATTCCTCCTTTTCCTCCCTCCCTCTCTCCCCTCCCCCATCAACATCATATCTTTCAACAGGTATTTTACTTGTACCTTCCTGATGCCAAACTGTTTCTTATCATACTGCAATTTTCCTGAGGGAACAGTATATCAATTGATATGGTCCCAACAATTATTTTGTTTAGGCCTGTGGAGTCATAAAGCGCTTTGGCTACTAGTTTAGTGCAGAAAATTAGAAAGTATGGTCTTTGAACAGAATGTGGATATAGTTAATAATAAATAGAATAAAAATTGTCTATAGTTTTCCTTTAGTAGACCCATGTTTTTTATGTATAAAGTTGCAATCTTTTGAATTACATTAGTGTTTCTTGAAACTGGAATTTGCCTTTTCTCAAGGATCTGCTAGAAAAATGTTTAAAGCTGCTGCCAACTTTCTCCACCCAGTCTCTGCTCCACCTCCTGCTGCTTCCAACCCCCCTCCTGTCCGGGGGAATTTCACAGTCCTTGTCACAAGGCAGATTCTGCCCTTGGCAAGGAGAATCTTGTCAAAAATTAGAACTGCAGGCTGTCTTCTCAAGACAGGGATTTAAAGGTCTATAGCACATTTTGAATTCCTGGGTTTAGCACATGGAATTTTGAGAGCTGCTAGAGTCTTTAGCTTAACCCAGATTTCTGAAGTCTAATATTTTTGGATCAAATTTGTTACAAAGACTTGTATGTGACATATTTCTAGTCCTTATATAGTTAAGGTGTATTATATATTTATGCCCAAGTTATAAGACTTGGAGTATATTTACTTATTTTAAAAAATTGTAGAGATTTAGGACATCTTTATTTTATGACATTCTTGACAAATTTTGTGATTATTCTGTGATATGTTATTTGTCATATTCATTCTTACTTGAAAATACTGTTAAGCAATAGCAGTTTGCCTGGATGGGTTTATAGAAACCCTGTGTGAAAACTAAGGCTTGTGGTCTAGGGCCTTGTGATTCCTTATCTTCCTACACCGTGACTGTATGAGAACAAAAATGTTTTTATTTATTTATTTTTTTTTTACTTAGTCTTGCTTTACAGCAATTTTCAGAGATAGATTTAGTGAATTAGAATTTAAAGGTTTTCCTATTTCTACTAGAGTTCTGTTTACTGCATGACTTAAGAAACAGTTTGGATTTTTGATGTGTTCTCAGAGTGACTCAGTGGTGAAATGTCTCCATGATTTGCAGTGACTTTGCAACAATGTGAAGTAGGTCAGCAAGGTGTGCAGAAGCATCCTTAAAGTTTTTGCCTGTGTTTCTGTGTGTGGCTGTCAAGTCTCAGGAATTTAGTTTCAGGTTTCTAAAAATCCTACCAACAGGTGTTTAGGATTCTGTTTTCTGATCTCAGCCATCTCAGCATTTCTCATTTCTAACTTTAAAACATGTCCATTTTTAAAATTCAGGATATCATTAGTTTCATCTAAAATATCTGGTATTATTTGGTTTTTAAAATAATAACAAAATAATTTAGTTTTATTTATGTGATGAGAATAACAACTGGTATTTATTGTCTATACTTATGTAATTTTATAGATGGAGTTTTAACATTGAATGCGGAGAACACTAATTATGCCTATCAAGTTCCAAACTTCCATAAATGTGAAATCTGTCTGCTATCTTTTCCAAAAGAGTCCCAGTTTCAACGCCACATGAGGGATCACGAGCGAAATGACAAGGTATGTATTTTCAAAAAGGACATCAGGAATGTGAGCGTTGAAACTGGAGGTATTGTAAAAATCAACATGTAAAATCAGAATTTTTCTTATAATTTAGGTTCTAAATTGTAGAATATTTTATATTTTATAAATAAATATTTTGACATTTTTTAAAGTTGTGTTTGTATTCCTAGCTGTCATTAGCTCATGAGAGAAGGTGAGAGCTTGTCCTAGTGAATCAGTGTTTGAAGTTATTTATGAGTGGACAATTAAATATTTTTAAAATATGATTTTTTTCAGTAGTCTCAATTTCTTACATGACTGAACACGGATTGGTGTATTTTGAAGTATTTTTTTCCAGCAGGGAATTTTACCCTTAAGTGGTCTTGCATTTTACAGTGGTATTGTAGATGTTTTAGATCATGTTTGACCACGGAGCAAATACTGTACTATCTCATGGGATATTTCAATAACTTTAGTGCCTTAATGGAATGATCTGCCTGATAGATGGGAAGTGGCAATTAAAACTACCATTAAAAAAGTAATTGCTGGCTTTTCTCTAGGTAGGAGAATGTTAGCTAGTGAGCACGTGAAACCAGAAAATACCAGGGTCTGCTCTCTAGAGAGCAGGATGTGACCATTGCAGGCTTTACTGTCAGCATGGGTGAGATGCTATGACACTGCTAATATGATACCAGCACCAGGATGCACTGGTGTTGCTTTCTTAAGATAACAATCTGAAAATACGGACTTACTCCTCACTAGGGTCTTGATACTTCAGACAGAAATGCCAGTGGTGACTTTATCTTTCTACAAGTAAGTGGCAGAATACCTTCCATTTTGGGAATATTTTAGACTGAGATAAGCAATCTGTGAAAATCTAGTAAAAATTTGTATGGTTACTTATTTTACTAGAAGTAATTTTGTTTACAACAGGGGAGTTGGTCAGAAACAGAAGTCAAAAATCCAACTTGAGTTAAAGTTTCTCAAATACATTTTCATAGAGACTACAACCTGATAAATTTATATGTAACATCTTTTCCTTTTTTTTTTTTTTTTTTTTGGCAGCTGGCCAGTACAGGGATTGAGCCCTGGACTTTGGTGTTATCAGCATCTCACTCTAACCACCTGATCTAACTGGCCAGCCTCTTATGCAGTATTTATTAGAAATATTTTCTACATGTATGTGTTGTCGTCCTTACAGTCCTTTAAGAAATTATGTCAGGAGCTTCACTGTGCCCATTTTGGATTTATTGACTTCAGGTCCAGAAAAGACTTCAGAAATGCTTTAGTAGGAAAGACTGTAGATTATGGTACTTGTTAACATTTTAATAACATTTATTGAGCAAGCATCTGTGGAAGGATTGTATTTCAGTGGCTTCTTTACTTTTCTCTCCAATTAGCCACATCGATGTGACCAGTGCCCCCAAACATTTAATGTTGAATTCAACCTGACACTTCATAAATGTACCCACAACGGGGAAGATCCTACCTGCCCTGTGTGTCACAAGAAATTCTCCAGAGTGGCTAGTCTCAAAGCGCATATTATGCTACATGAAAAGGAAGAGGTAATCATCATCATTTTGCATGTACTTTGTCAACTGGTTGTTAAAAGCGTCTAATCATTAGTCAGAAGGGTTTTAGGTGTAAAGTAGTTTTAAAAGCTTTTCATATAGATTTTAAGAAGCTAATTATTATTACATTGCCTTGACTAATCTCCAGTTCAGTGATAAAATGTCCTATTTTCTGGCTGTGTCAATACCTTGGGGTAGAGACATTTTGATGTGTACTATATTTGGAGGATCAAAATATGTCCACATTGGATGGCAGAGGTTCCCCTTGCCCCTCTCTCCCACTTCTTAAAACAGAAATTACCTTTCACAGGATTCTGTAGTTTCCAAAATAAATTTTTCTGTCTCTGAAGGTGGTAGAATTTCTTTACTTAACTACTGGATCCCCTGATCTGTGATGGCCCAAAACAGTTTATACACCAAAGTGTGAATGATCCTGAAAGCTCCACAGGCACGAGTCTTGGCACAGCTCTGAGGATGCCACAACTGTGCTGCTGGGGTGGGTGGGCCTAATTAAGTGTCAGTGGCTGTTGCTTTAAAAATGTCCTCCTCCTACTTTCCACCCCTCTCCTCTCCCCTGATTAGTATTGTAGAAAATTAGGAAAATACAAAAAGTAAAAAGGAGAAAATAAAAGTCACCTCTAATTCTGAAATAATTACTGATGACTACTTGTTATATTTTCTTCCTAAGACAGAAAAACAAATACAATATTTAAATTGCATATATAAAATTTACATCCTAAAAATTGAGTTTATACTTTCTATATAGGTTTGTTTTTTTTATAAGTGCTTTTAATTTTTAAATTAATTAATTTTTATCTTTTAAAATCTTATCATATAGTAATGCATGTTTATTTTGGAAAGAATTAGAAACAAAAGTAACATTAAAAAACACCCATAGTGGAGTGTAAAAAAATGAGACTCATAGAATCAGAGTAAAATGGTGGTTAACAGAGGTTGTGGGGTGGGGTATTGGGGAGATGCTGGTTTAAGGCTACAGAATGTCAGGTGGGAGCAGTAAGTTCAAGAGATCTGTGTATACCACCATGGAGACCATAGTGTGTAACAAAGTATTGTAGGAGGCATCTTCACAAAGTTCATAGAAAGATTCATTTTATCTCGTTTTTTTAAATGTAATGCTCTCTGGCTTTTTATTTATTTTTTATTTTATTATTTTATTATTACACAACATAAATATTTTTGTGGGCCTTCACCAATTTCTCCCTAACCCCCCACCCCCTCCCACTTTCCCACCTCTGGTGGCCTCAGTTCCTTTCTCTCCTTTTGAAAGTTCAAGGAATTATTGTGATTGTTGTATATTTTTTTGTTTGTTTGTTTATTATTTTTTTCAGCTCCCACTTATGACTGAGGACATGTGGTATTTCTATTTCTGTACCTGGCTTATTTCACTTAACATAATTTTCTCTAAGTTCATCCATGTTTCTGCGAATGGCAGAATTTCATTCCTTTTTATGCAGAGCAGTATTCCATTTTCCCTCTTTACTCATTTGTTGATGGACATTTAGGTTGGTTCAAACTCTTAGTTTATTATAAATAAAGCTGTGATAAACATGGGAGTGCAGGTATCCCTTCGACATGATGATTTCCGTTCCTTTGGGTATACACACAACAGTGGAATTTCTGGATTGTATGGCAGTTCTATCTGTAATTGTTTTAGGAATCTCCAAACTGTTTTCCGTAATAGCTACACTAATTTACAGTCTCACCAACAGTGTAGAAGGGTTCCCTTTTCTCTGCATCCTCATCAGCATTTATTATTCTCTGTCTTTTTGGTAATGGCCAGTCTAACTGGAATGAGATGGTATCTCTGTGGTTTTCATTTGCATTTCCCTGTGGCTTAGTGATGTTGAGCATTTTTTCATGTATCTGTTGGCCATTTATATATCTTCCTTTGAGAAATGCCTATTCAGCTCCTTTGCCCATTTTTTAATCTGGTTACTTGTTTTCATTCTGTTAAGTTGTCTGGGTTCCTTGTATATTCTGGATATTTATCCCTCATCAGTTGCATAGTTTGCAAATATTCTCTCCTGTTCTGTAGATTGTCTTTTTGCTCTGTTAACTATTTCTTTTGCTGTGCAGAAGCTTTTTAGTTTGATATAATTCCATTTGTTTATGTTTTCTTTTGTGGTCTGTGCTTTTGGGGTCTTATTCATAAAGTCTTTGCCCAGTCCTATTTCCTGAAGTGTTTCCCCCTATGTTTTCTTTTAGGAGTTTTACAGTTTCAGATTTTATATAAGTCTTTAATCCATTTTGAGTTGATTTTGCTATATGGCAAGAGGTGCAGGTTTAGTTTAATTCTTCTACATATGGATGTCTGGCTTTCCCAGCACCACTTATTGAAGAAGCAGTTTTTTTCCCCAGTGTATGTTCTTGTTGCCTTTGTCAAGTATCAGCTGGCTGTAAGTATGTGGGTAGATTTCTGGAATCTATTCTGTTCTATTGGTCCAAGTGTCTGTTTTTATGCCAGTACCATGTTGTTTTGGTTACTATAGATTTGTAGTACACTTTGAAGTTAGGTAGTGTTATGCCTCTGGCTTTTTTTTTTTTTTGCTTAGGATTGCTTTGGCTATTTGGGGTGTTTGTTGTTCCATATGAATGTTAGGATTGTTTTTCCTATTTCTGTGAAGAATGTCATTGGTATTTTGATGAGGATTGCATTGACTCTTTAGATCTCTTTGGGTAGTTTGGACATCTTCACAATGTTAATCCTTCCAATCCAAGAGCATGGAATGTCTTTCCATCTTTTTGTATCCCGTTTAATTTCTTTCAGCAGTGATTTGTAGTTCTCATTGTAGAGATCTTTTACCTCCTTGGTTAAATTGATTCTTAGGTATTTTATTTTTTTTCATGACTATTGTAAATGGGTTTGCTTTCTTAATTTCTTTTTCTAATAGTTACTGGAGTATAAAAAACACTACTGATCTTTATGTGTTGATTTTGTATCCTGCAGCTTTACTGCTGAAGTTGTTTATCAGCTCTATGAGTTTTTTTGTAGAATTTTTAGGTTTTTCTATACGTAGGATCTTGTCATCTGCAAACAGGGACAGTTTGATTTCATCTTTTCCAACCTAGATGCTCTTCATTTCTTTCTCTTGCTTGATTTCTCTGGCTAGTACTTTTACTATGTTAATTAGGAGTGCTGAGAGTGGGTATCCTTGTTTTTCCTGTTCTTAAGGGAAAAGCTTTTTGCTTTTCCTCATTCAGGATGATACTGGCAGTGAGTTTGTTGTAAATGGCTTTTATTGTGTTGAGATACTTTCCTTCTATACCTAATTTGCTGAGGATCTTTATCATGAAGCTATGTTGAATATTGTCAGATGTTTTTTCTGTGTCTATTGAGATAATCACATGGTTTTTGTTCTTGCTTTTGTCGATGTGGTATATCACATTTATTGACTTGCATATGTTGAACCATCCTTACATCCCTGGGATGAATCCCACTTGATCATTGTGTATATTTTTTTTGATGTGTTGCTGTGTTCTGATTGCTAATATTTTGTTGAGAATATTTGCGTCTATGTTTCTCAGAGACATGTTGTGTAGTTTTCTTTTTTTTGTTGTATCATTATCTGGTGTTTGTATCAGGGTGATGCTGGCCCATAGAATAAGTTTGGGAGATAATAAGTATGGCCTCTGTTTCAATTTTTTGTAATAGTTTGAGGAGAATTGGTATTAATTCCTCTCTAAGGGTTTGGTAGAATTCAGTAGTAAAGCCATCCAGTCCTGGGCTTTTCTTTGTTGGGAGACTGCTGATTACTGCTTCAGTCTCATTGCTTGTTATTGTTCTGTTCAGGTTTCCTCTTTCTTCTTGGTTCAGTTTTGGTAGTTTGTATGTGTCCAGAAGTTTATCCATTTCCTCTAGGTTTTCAAATTTGTTGATGTATAGTTATTATGATAGTCTCTAATAATTTTTTGTATTTTTGTGGTATTGGTTTTAACATCTCCTTTTTCATTTCTGATTTTTGTTATTTGGGTCTTCTCCTTTTTTCAGTCAGCCTAGCTAATGGCTTGTCTATTTTGTCTTCTCAAAAAACTAATTTTGTTTCATTGATCTTTTTTTTCTTTTTTTATTATTTTTTATTTAATAATATAGAAATGTATTATAAAGAACTCTTGAAAACAATGTTCTTAACTCTCTGATTTAGAAAATTCAAAACTGTCATAAGAGAAGAGATGCAGAAAAGAAATAAACTAAGGAAAAAAACTTCGATCATAATGAGAAATCAGTTTCGAGCTTGATTTCAGTCTCATAACAAAGTCTGTCAAAGAAAATGAGTGATGGTTACATATTTAACAATTTACACAATATATATAAAGATTATTGTACCCTAAAAGAATTATATAAAGTTAATATTTGATTAAAACATTTATATCAGTGGTGCTTTGTACACTGCTTAATAGTCTTTTTTTTTTTTAATTTTTAAAAAAAATGACCAAAATTTGGAAACTTTTATCTTTTTATCTAGACTGACCAAGAAAAAAAGAGAGAAGACAGAAATTTCTAAAATCAGAAATACTGCAGGGGCATGGTAGAGCAGTTGCTTCTTCTATTACACTGGAATGGGCTTTGGTGAGAGATACATCCTCTTCTTTTACCAGTCTCTGCTGGTGACTTTCCTTTTATCATTGCAGTTGGTGTCTCTCGGTCTGCCTGCACAGTAGCTGTTGCTACTGCTGTGGCATCAAGCTGTTTTTGCAGCACCTGTGGCTGTGGTGGGCCAATCAGAAGGCAGTGATGTTTTCAGTGTGCTCCTCCTGCTCAGGACCCCTGGTGTGTTTTGTTTCTTGCCTGCATTGTCTGTGTGGAGGGGGCTGGCCCTTGGCTCCTGCCTTAGGGCCCCAGGCGTGCTCTGTTTCTTACCTACATCATCTGGGCAGTGGGGGCTTGTTCATTCATATTTTGTATCGCTTTTTGGGTGTCTATTTTATTTAGTTCTACTCTAATCTTCATCAAGTTTTACTTGATCTTTCTGTCTACTAATTTTGGGATTGGATTGTTCTTGTTTTTCTAGTTCTTTGAGGTATAGTATTAGGTGGTTTATTCGAAATCTTTCTATTGTTTTGATGTAAGCATTTATTGCAATAAACTTCCTTTTTAGAACTGCTTTTGCAGTATGCCAGAGATTTTGGTATGATGTGTCTTTATTTTTGCTAGTGTCAAGACATTTTTTGATTTCCTGTTTAATTTCTTCTTGGACCTATAGATCATTCAGGAGCATGTTGTTTAATTTCCATGTAGTTGTATAGTTTCCAGAGTTTCGCTTGTTATTGATTTCTAGTTTTAATCTGTTGTGGTCTGAAAAGATACTTAAATGATTTCAATTTTTAAAAATTTGTTAAGACTTGATTTGTGACCTTATGTGGTCAATCCTGCAGAATGTTCCATGTGCTGATGAGAAGAATGTATATTAGAGAGGAGTGTTCAAGACCCCTACAATTATTGTATTGTGGTCTTTCTCTTTCTTTAGGCATAATAGTATTTGGTTTATATATCTGGGTGCTCCAGTGTTGGGTGCATGTATTTTTATGATTGTTATGTTTTCTTGCTGGATAGATCCCTTTATCATGATATAGTGACCTTCCTTGTTTCTTTTTATGGTTTTTGGTTTAAAGTCTATTTTATCTCATGTAAGAATAGCTTCTCCTGCTTGTTTTTGGTTTTCATTTGTGTGGTATATGTTTTTCCATCCCTTCACTATTAGTCTGTGTGTGTCTGCAGGTGAGGTGAGTCTCTTGAAGACAGCATACAGTTGGTTATGTCTTTTTAATCCACTTAGTCTGTGTCTTTTGAGTGGGGAGTTTAATCCATTTTCATTTAGGGTTATTATTGAAAGGTATTGTTTTACTCCCGGCATTTTATCAATTTTCATTTGGATGTTTTAAATATCTTTTGTTCCTTTCTTCCCCAAAGATGTTCTGATGTTCGTTGGTTTTTTGAGTTGGTAAGATTTAATTTCTTTCTCTGTCTCACTTGCATTTTACTTCTAACAGTGGGTTTTGTTCTTTCTTGTGTATTTGTGGTAGTGATTATTGTTTTTCATATTCCAGATGCAGGACTCCCTTGAGAATTTCTTGCAGGGCTGGTCATTTGGTGGTGAACTCCCGCAGTATTTGTTTGTGTGGAAAATATACTATTTCTCCCTCATTTCTGAAGCATAGCCTTGCTGGGTATAGTGTTCTTGGCTGGCAGGTTTTTTTCTTTTTGACTATATCATCCCATTTTCTCTTTGCCTGTAGAGTTTTTGTTGAGAAGACTGCTGTTTGTCTAACAAGAGCTCCCTTACAGACTTGATGCTTTTCTGTGGCTTCTTTTAGGATTCTTTCTCTGTCTTTTAGCTTTGGGAGTTTGACTATAAGGTGTCTTGGAGAGGTTCTTTTTGGATTGAATCTGTTTGGGGATCTTTGAGCCTGTTAGACATGAAGGTCTGTGTCTCTCACTATACTTGGAATGTTTTCTGTTGTTTATTTTGTTGAATAGGTTTTCAGTGCCTTTTCCTTTCTCCTCCTTTTTGGAACACCCATGATTCAAATGTTTGTGTGTGTAAGGTTGTCCGCTAGCTCTCTTAGATTTTCTTCAGTTTTTAAAATTCGTTTTTCTTTTCTATTTGTCTGCCTGGGTTATTTCTAAAAGATTATCTTTGAGATCAGAAATTCTTTTTCTGCTTGCTGTATCCTGCTGCTTAAGCTCTTCATTGTGTTTTTTATTTCATTGAATGAATCCTTCAGTTCTATGAGTTCTGCTACATTCTTTTTTAAGGTATTAATCTTTTTGAATATTTCCTCCTTCATATCCTGGATATTTTTTTTCATTTCATTCTGTTGTCTAACTAAGTCTTCTCATATCTCATTGAGTTTCCTTAATATTGTTACTTAGAATTCCTGTTCAGTCATTTAAAGGGTTTCCTGCTCTATAGGGTCTGGTACTGGAGAGTTATTCCTTTAGTGGTGTCGTGTTTTCCTGGTTTTTTGTATTTCTAGCATCTCTACATTGATGTTTGGTTATCTAGTAGAGCAGTTGCTTCTTTTACTCTGGAGTGGGCATTGAGGAAAGAGTCTTCTTTTTCTGCTGTCTGTTGGTGACTGTCCTTGTGTCAGTGCAGTCAAGTGGGTGACTGTCTGCTTACATGGTGGCTGTGGCTGCTACTGTGACAGTGAGCTGCCCTTGCAGTAACAGTGGCTGTGGCAGTGGCTGTTGTGGACCACCCATGCACAAGTGGTATTTTCAGTGTGCTGCTGCCTTCTGCTGGGCAATGAGGGTTGCCAATGACTCCAGCCTGGGACTCCGGGTGTGCTGCAGCCTTCTGCAGTGGTAGCTGTCCATGACTCCTGCCTGGGATCCCCGGGGTGCTTCTACCTTCTTATGGGCAGTGGGGGCTGCCCACGACTCTTTCCTATGACCCTGGGCCTCATATTATCTTTTAATGCATTTTTCCATGAGCCTTTTGAAGTACCCTCCATGTTTGAAAATTGTCAAGAGAGTAAGATTTTAAGTGTTCTGACCTCAAAAAAAAAAGATAATGCATATGTTAAATAGCTTGATTTGCCATTCCACAATGTATACATATATCTAAATATCATGTTGTATAACATAAATACATACAATTTTTACCTGCTAATTAAAAAACAAATAAATTAATTAGAAGTTTTACAAAGCACCCATAATCACATCATTTGGAGAGAATGCATGTGTAGTCTTTCAGACTTTTTTTCCTATACATGCTTTTCATAATAGTTTCTGTGTTTAAAAATAGTTGTTTTAAATACAAAAATAGAATTATGTTTCTGTACAGACTATTTTGTAACCTACCTTTTTCTCATATTATATTGTAAATATATCCTGCCTCTTTTCACTTATTATATCATGAGTGTTTTCCTATATCAATATTTTAAGTTACTTTAAAACATCTTTGGCATCTGGACTTAACATAATATTTAATCATTTTCTGTGTTGCTTAAGATTTAAGTTGCTTCCTTTTTTTGATATCATAAATAATACATTATTGTATACAAATCTTTTTATGCATCTTTAATTCTTTTCTTAGGATAGATTCCTACAGTTGGATCTACTGAATTAACAAATATGCCTTTTTTAAAGTTCTTTATAGAATGCCATATTACATTCTAGAAAGTGCATGCTGATTTTTACCTTCTTTTGCAGAGTATAGGAATGCCTTTCTTACTCAACCGTAGCACTATTCAGAAATGACCATAGTTTTAATTTAAAAAGCAGAAAATGTATTAAATAATGGTGTGTAAATGTATTAGAATAGGTACTATGTGTGCATAGTAAGAAATCAAATTGTAGAGAAAAGACCCCCTCTGATCCCTGGCTTACAGTTCCCCTGCCCAGAAGCAGCTTCTATTAGTAGTTTCTTTTGTATCCTTCCAGGCATGTTCTGTGTCTATACAAATCTCCTTTGCACTCGTCCCTTTTTTCTTCGGTTAACCATGTGTCTTAGGTGTGATTCCACATCTGTTCATCATAGAGCTATCTCGTTCTTTTTAGCAGATGCATGTATTATACTGTGCACACGTATCATAATCATCAGATCACTATTGTTAGACTTATAGGATGTTTCCAGCCTTTGTGTATGTAGGTGAAGCTATGAAGAGCAATCATTTTTGTATGTATTTGGGTTCTCAAGGTGGGCAGTTTTGTATCCCAGGGGACATTCTGGCTTTCACTACTGCAGGGCTGGGATGCTACTGTTATCTGGTGAGTAGAGGTTAGGGGTGCTGTTGAATACCTCACAATGCACAGGATAGCCCCTGCCACGAAGAATACTCTGGCACAGGATGTCATTGCATAGTGGGAAGTTGAGAGAACCCTAGACTAACATAAATGTCAGACAAATTCCTAGAAATGGACCTGTTAGGTCACAGGTTATGTGAATTTAAAATTCTAGTATTGTCAGATTGTTTTACACAGAGGTGTAAATAAATACTCCAGCCAATAAATAGTGTATGAAAATGCCCATTTCTTCCTACCATTTTCAATACTTTATGTTGTAAAACTTGTCTTTTTCAGTCTGGAATTTTTTGGTATGTTTCTGTTGTTTTAACTTACATTTCTTTAATTATGAGTGAAGTTTGGCATCTTACCTTGTTTATTGACCATGAGTATACTTTCTGTCTTTTAATTTACTTTATTTTTTGGGAGGGTGGGTGGGTGAGAAGTTAGTTCATTCTGCCCTGTGTGACAGAATTCTTTCTTGGTTTCTGGTTTTCTTTTTCTTCTTCTTATTTTTACTGGTAGAGATTTTAAATTGTCCTGTACACACATTTTCAGTGTATTCATTTGTTACTTGATTGGAAATGCTTCTCAATTCTAAAATCATTTTTAAAAAAATCCCACCACATCTTTTAGTGCAGATCCACATACACACAGTGTAGCGCGCCCACATAGTTTAGAAATTGTGGTTCACCCCTGTGCCTCCAATTTCCGTCCCTGATCCCAGGGTTCCTCCTTGCCTCCCCTGGTTTGTACCTCCGTGCCCCTTCTGCCACCATGGGGACCTGGCTCCCTGCAGCACCCAGCCCTCATGCATCTGTTCTACCGCATACTGTACCCAAAGTCGCTTCCCACTGGCTCAGCCAACCACTGTGGTTGTCTCACCGAGGTGCACTCAGAGTTTCTCTGCACTTCTCATTCGGCTCTCCATCTTTCCAGAATGGAGGGCAGACAATTAGATGTGGTGTTCATGCTTTACTTGGGTGCCTTTTTCCCTGTGTTTTGGCAGGAATCCCTTTGCAGCAAGCTCAGGGTCCCTTGTCCCAGCTGCCTCCACATCAAGCCCTACCGCCCCTTCCCATTCTCGTGAAGCCCTCAGTTACCAGCCCTCCACCAGAATTAGGTCAGTGTGACCACAAAGACAGGCCAGCACAGAGGGTGGATTGAGGGCTGGGCATCTAGTCTTTCAGTGTTTGGATATTAACTTACTAATGAAAGTTAAAATGATCCACAAAGGTGTGCTCAGAGAAGACTCACGCCCTCTAGTACCCCAGCACCCCATTCCTCTTAGCCTTTCCCTGGGGCTACCTTCTTGTTTTTATGGTTTATCTTTGCCGTGTCTCTTTGAAACGATAAACAAATGTTTTTATGTTCTTGTTTTACTCTTCTGGCTTATTTTTACATGTGAACTTTAGAATTTTATGTAGTTAGAAATAGGCTGCTATTTTTATTTTGATCACATTAAATTTTTAGATTGTTTCAGGGGAGAATTGAGCATGTTTACATGTTTGTGATCTTTAGGAGAATATGGAAAGTCAAAACATCACCCGGTAATGTTTTGTCCATATGGATTCAGTATGCTATTTAATTTTATTCTTAAGATTTTTAATTATATCATGTAGGGGGTCTTTCATTTTTATATTGTTTATTATTTGCATATAGGAAAGCAATGCATTTTTGTGCAAGAGTACTTCAAAAAGTTCATGGAAAAATAGAATTAAAAGATAATATGAATCTTTCCACTAACTTTTTAAGGAAACCTCATATATTAATTTTGTAGTCTGTCATCTTACCAGATTCTCTTGAGTTTTTTAGAAATACAACCTCATCCACAAATAATAATTGGGTAGTAAGTTTTGTTTTGTTTTTAATGAGCATAAGAGCAGGTTTTTTTAAAGTCACCTTTAGATCATTGTTTGTCACACATATGCAATGATGGCATATCCCTTTAAATTTTTATTTTGAAAAATTTTAAACCTAAAATTAAAAAACATTTAAACCTAAAATTAAAATATTTTTAAAATTTTTTAAAAGAAAAGTTGAAAGAATTGGTACAATGAATATTTGTAAAACCTTTTCTGGACTCACCAATTGTTAAAATTTGCCAGATCTCACCCCCCTTTCTCTTTTTGGGAACAATTTTAAAGTAAGCTGCAGCATATGTTATTTCTCCACTGAATACGTCAGGATATATTTCCAAAAAGCAAACACACTTTTCCTCATTATCACAAAACAATGATCAAACTCAAGAATTTAACATTGATATAATAATCCATCTTCAGAGGTCCCCATCTGGAGGGAAAAGGAGTGACTTATTACAAGAGTGTGATGGAGAAGTTAGTTTCGAACAGAAGAGATACCTCTCATATGCCCATAGAAGAAGGTATGAGAGCCTCAGGTGAAGGTGGGTGCAGGTGTCAGAGGAAGGGGAGGGCTCAGGTGGAGGTGGGTGCAGGGGTGGAGGTGGAAATGGAGCAGTCTGCTGTAATCCAGCAGATGTTCCTAGCCTTTCACAGTCACACTTCTGTCAGTGTTTTAATAAGTTTGTCAAGGTCCTTGAGGCAAAACCTAAAAGGTCTGTTCATTATCTAACTGCAGCCAAAGGATGTAGTGAATATTTATGTGTTAATAACTTAGTTGTTTGAAAAATGAACACACCTACACTGAGTGCTGCCCAGCTGTTTAAACCCTGGGATTTCGTATTACACATTGATTTTCACATTGATCTTGGTATTTCCTGTTTCACATGATTTTCTCTCAGTGTTTCCTTTTCAACCACAGCAATTGTGTAAACTAGGCTTCACAAAGATACGATATGATCCAGTAGTTTTTGTATATATTGGACAGATTTTGAGTACTGCCATATACTTAGAAAACGTAAACTGTCCCTTGGCTCCCTTATGAATTTGTCGTTGTCACTAGGGTGCCTCTGTTCACAGGTTGGGACCGCGGCCTTAGGGCCTCATTTGTTTTCTGTGAAATGGAAACATTGCTCTGTCTTTGCAGAAAAAATGAGGAAAGTGGAGGTAGGTATTGGAAACCTATTTTGGGAAATGGGAGCGGAGTGTGAGTGGGACCAAATACAGTGGACTCTTGAACAACACGGGTTGGAACTGCGTGGGTCGACTTCTATGTGAGTTAATTTTAATAAATATATTGGAAAATTTTGTTTAGATATTTCATGAATGCAGGCATCCCTAACCAAACAGTTAAGTAGCCTGCCTAAAGGCAGGCTATTAGTAGGTTGTTACTAGTTAAGTAGTAAGTTTGTGGGGAGTCAAAAGTTACATGCCGATTTTTGACTGGGGGCGGGGTCCACCCCTAAACCCCACGTTGTTCGGTGGCCAGCTGTGGGTGAACTATCCAGCAGAGCTGAGCGTTGGCTGGGGCTGGAGTCTGGGTGGGCTGGGAATTTGTGGTTTCCCTTCCTCTAACCATCAGCCTGTGGGGAGCGGAGAGGGTCGTCTGTATCGATGCTGGGGTTTGTGAAGCAAGCGTTCTGGAATAACAAGGGAGTCAGGACAGTGGGAGCGCTGGTGAGAGGGCTGAAATACAAGCCACGTGCAGGCAGGGACGTGCAAGTTCGGGTTGTGGGCACGTGGGCTAGTCCCCTGCTTGGATGAGCTGGACGATGGGGGTGGAGAAGTTCTGCCGGCAGTGCGCATCCCGCGTGGCCCACCCCATGGGGACGGTAAGGGGTGGAGCAGCTCTGCCCGAGCTGCGCATGCTGCGTGGCCTACCCCAGGGGGATGGTGGGGGTGGAGCAGCCCTGCTGGAGCTGTGCGTGCTGCGTGGCCCACCCCAGGGGGATGGTGGGGGTGGAGCAGCTCTGCCGGCATCGTGTGTGCTGCGTGGCCCACCCCATGAGAACGGTAAGGAGTGGAGAAGCTCTGCTGGCGGTGCGTATGCTGCGTGGCTCACCCCAGGGGACGGTAAAGGCTGAGGCTGCCCCTGCGCCTAGGCTGGCACACCCCCTAACCCCAAGCCCATCTACACGGGTCACCAGAACATGAGTTTTGAGTGTTTTCTGTTCTAATGTCTGTTCAGATGCTCCTTTTAAAAATTCACTCTGATGTCCTTCATCACTGGGAAGAGAAATAACAGTTATTTATCATTTCCAGCAGTTCTTAGGTTTTTATATAGTATTTTCAGCATTTTCCCTTCGTTGTATTTTGTCTTCAGACTTAGTCCAGATTCTTTCCAGAGTGGGGCTCACAGTCCTTCCCCGCATGCTTCGTGAGCTCAGGCCCCTGGTTTAGTTGCCGTTCTGCGGTGGCCTGAGGTGGGAGCCCGTTATGCTGTGGGCGCTGAGGTTGGGGTTTGTGCTGCCTGAGCCCATTCGAACCCTTTGTTATGTTGTGAAACGCCAGCTGTTTGTCTGTCACCACTGTGGTTGTAAGAACTCTAACATTCCATAGTTTCTGCCTCCTTTAAAATTTATTCCATAAGGTCTTGGAGAAATGTATATTTCTTCACATTTCTGTGCTGCTGACCACCCTCTGCTGGTTTCCTCTCTTCAGCACACAGCCGCTCTCTCTGCCCAGTAGGTGACGATGGGAGGAGAGAGGGTGGCAGAGTCAGAGAAGAGGCTTTTGCCTCACTATTGATCTTGCCCTTGTATTATGGTTTGTGCCACTGGAAGAAGGACTCTGGAAGTTGGGCTGTGATATTCAGTCACCTGACCTTGGTAATCCCACGCTGAGCAGGCGTTTAGAGCTAAAGATTTCACATAAGCTTATTCCAGAGCCACATGTGAAAAGTGTGTTGGCAACATGTAAAAAATAGGGTAGGTTTTTTTGTTTTAATGGTTGTGTTAATATGTAAATTCAGAATTCATTCCTCTTCTCACACCCAAGGGTCTGGCGTTGTGCATCTCAGACTGGGCAGGCAGACCTGGCCCCCAGGGTTGTCCGGGGCCCTCCTCTGTTCACTGCACTGCTTCTCTTGAAAGGCCTGATCCAGAAGATTAATATCAGTCACCACACCAGGTGATCCAGTGTTTAGGAATTTTGGGAAACAGAGGTTTTAGTTAGCCATATGCTCTGCTGAGAAATCTGTTATTGTGTAAAAAGGAAAAATACTCATAAATATTGGAACACAATTGTGAGCCTTTTCCCCATGTTAAAATAATACATTTTTGGCTGTGTTTGTCTATTTTGTATGTTTTTGTTTCTCAGTTAATTGATTTGAATATAGAATATTAGTAATAACTACAGGAATAATTCCTGACCTCTAGTTGTATTTAAAAATAACTTACAAGGTTCTAGCTAAGATGGAGTAACCTCATTCTCCCAGACTCTCCCCTCCCATAACTAAAAATACCTGGAGGTAATGCAGCCAGCAGTTGTGGAAAGACTGACAGGTAGACAGAAGGGGGCAGACAGTGGAGGAGCTGAGGACTTGAGAACCAATGGGGCAGGGAGTTCCCTCGGTTTATTTTTTCCTCTCATACACCTGGATGGGGTGCTGGAGAGGTGTGTGGCATAGTGCCAGCCAGCAGGGACGGACCCCAAGAAAAGCCCGTTCTCCTTACCCAGAACTGGAGAAAGGTTGTTCTAACAGAACAGAAAATCTCACGATATTCTGCCTTTTCCAGCTGAATGCCAACTGAGAAACGGCTCAGTGGGGCCGAGTGGAGAGTTGAACCTCCACCCCGTTCTGCCCCTGTCCTTTGGGAGCAGGTGACACTTTGGTCTCCAACAGGCTTGAGACCTTGTGGGGAGCTAATCCTGCACCCCCCTCCTGGCAGAAAGAGGCAGCACCCAGAATCCCCCTCCTGAATATGTTGGCAGAGCCTAGCTGGAAGCCCACCTTCCACCCTCCGCCAGAAGCAGTGAGTGTTCTGATTCCCCTGCCAGAGCAGTGTCATGGGATCCAGTGGGGAGCTGAGCCTCCATACCTCCCCCACACCCCCACCCCCTGCCAGCAACGAGATTTAACCAGTGATAAGAGATGGACCAGTGTGCACTGCGCTTTCTACCCCAGATCAGCAGGGCCCTGCAAGGTGAGCCTCTGCCCCAGCTGGTCTTCACACTATATCTGAACAGGGTGACTGCCTGCCCAAAGAGAAGGCAAGATCCAGAGTCTCACAGCATAACACTCTGAATGTCTGGGATGCAGACAAGAACGAGGACATCATCAGACGCAGAACCAGCATAGTCCCACTGGAACCAGATGCTGGCATTGTCTGACAAGGATTTTAAAGTAGCCATCGTAAAAATGCTTTATGAATTGTCCTGAAACAAATGGAAAAAGTAGAAAAAACAGAAGATAGAAAGAACCAAAGGGAAATTATAGAGCTGGAGACTCCAGTGATTGGCATGAAGAACTCAGTGGAAGGGCTCAGCAGTGGAATGGAAAGGACTGAGGAGAACTGTGAGCTGGAAGGCAGAGCCTTGGGGAAGCTTTGGGACAGTAACAAAAGATCCAACGTGCAGTCATGGCAGAAGGATGAGAAGAGTGTGGGGCCAAAAACATATTCAAAAAGAAATAATGGTTGGAAATTACCCAGATTTGATAAAAGTCATAACTTACAGATTTAAGAAGATGATTGAATCCCAAACAGGATAAACCCAAAGAAAGCCACAGCAAGAGACATCATAATCAAACATTTGAAAACCACATGCAAGAAAAAGTCTTAAAAGAGACTAGACAGAGAAATGATCCATTCCCTGTAGGGGAACACCATTGTGAATGACAGTGAATTTCTCATGTGAATCCATGGTGGCTAGAAGAAAATAACATGTTTCAGTTCCTCAAAGACAAGAACTGTCGATTGCAAATTCTATGTGTGGTGAAAATATCCTTCAGGAATGAAGAAGAAATAAAGAAAGCCTGAGATGAAGGAAAACTATCAGAGTTTATTACTAGCAGACCTACTCTAAAAAATCACTAAAAGTAGTTCTCGAAACAGAGAGGAAATGATAACAGAAGGGGGCTAGGAACTTCAGAAGGGAAGAGAAGGACAATGTGCTGGTTTATTTTAAGCGAAACTTGGACAGTGTTTTGGATGAGATTAATGTTTAAATCACTGAATTTTGAGTAAGCAGATTGCCCTTCAAAATTGGAGTGGGCCTCACTTAGTCAGTAGAAGGCCTGAATGAACAAAAAGACTGGCCTTCCTGAGCAAGAGGGAATTCTCCAGCAGGCCTGCAGACTCCATCCGTACCGTCTGCTCTCCTGGGTCTCTACCTGCTGGCCACAGTGCAGATCTGGGACTTGTCAGCCTCCATAATCCTGTCATACAATTCCTTATAATAATCACACACAAACCTTGTTTGTTCTGTTTCTGTGGAGAACCCTGACTAATACAAACAGAGTGAGTGGAAATGAAAAATTTGGGTGAACATAATACACTATTCTTCTCCTTGTGAATTCTTAAATCATACTTGATGGTTGAAGCAGAAATTATCATCCGGTGTGCTCAGTGTACATAGAGAAAGTACTTAGGACAATTATATTTTAAAAGGGGGAGGGTAAAGAGACTTGAATGCCAATAAGTTTTCTATATTTCTTTCATGGTAAAATATGAGTGCTTGTAGATTGTGATAAGTTACAAGTGTGTAGTAATACCTAGAGTAGTCTCCAAGAAAACCATACAAAATGATGTACTTAAAAATACTACATATAAATAAAAATTCTAAAAAATTCAAAAAATAATCCAGGAAAGCAAGAAAAGAGAAGCAGAAGAATAAGATGAACAGTGATATGGACCAGGTGTTGTAAGTGCTGAGAGAAGAGCAACATTTTTGGGTGGGCTTTAGGTTTATCTTGTGTGCTGAGCACCATTTGAGGTTGACAGAGGCAAACTGCTTTAGGAAAGAGAGAATGGCTCCGGAGAAAGCCTGGGACAGGAGGTGTAGTGCTGGAGCATGAGAGGGCCACTGAGAGAAGGGAAGGTTCCAAATGGCCTAACTGGCGGCAGTCTTGGTACTAGTGTGCCTGTCACACCAGTGGCCCTGGGCTGGAGATGGAAAGGGAGAGAGGTGGAGGGAGAGCAGCCTCAAGGCCATTAGCATTCATCACATTGCACACTCTTTTTCGCTTTTTAGAGATTATCGTATCATCAGCAAGATGGGGATTGATTAAAATGCTGTGCATTTCCCTACTTAGCATCATCGGAATTATCCCCGGACAGTCTCTCTTTCTAGGAGAGACACTTGATACTGACTCTGAACACAGAGAATGCAGTAATGTGGGAGGTCTCTTGTCCAGTGGCCTGTAACTCTGCACGAGGTGCTGCCCTCCTTGCCAGGACTTCCTCAAGTGTTGCCAGAATGTGTGTGTGGCGGGGAGGGGAGGGGGCAGGGGGACTGTGATGTGGTTTTTGTGATGTAGCAGGTCTTGGCTGGGGCCCAGGGTTGTGCTTGTTCTTGCTCTCACCATCCTAGCAAATTGTGCATAAACCTGTGTTTTCACTCAGACAGTTCCAACAAATATCTGAGTAATGTCCCAGTAGATATCCCCTGAAATACATTAGTCTGATCATTTCATAAAAATAAGGGAAAAGAAGATGGATGTGAGCCAGAGCAATAAAAGAATGGGCATAGGAAACAGGGATGTGAGAGTCAAATTTTACTTTGTAATTTTAAGACAGGACATGTGGTGGGATCATTGTTGATGAAAGGTACTTTCTTTTGCCATAAACATTCAGGAGGCAGAGGTCATATTTTTTTTAAAAGAGATGCAGCAAATTATGATAAGTACTTTTTTCCTTTTGGCAGTTTCCTAGAATGAATTTTCTTTACTATTAGCATGTTACTAAAAATTTAGTAGTTCATTATTTCCTTAAATTATTATTATACAATCATGCATTGCATAGCTACATTCTGATCAACAACGGACCACATATATGACAGTGGTCCCATAAGGTTATAATGGAACTGAAAAATTCTTGTCTCCTAGTGTTGTAACTGTCCTAACATTGGAGCGCAATGCACTCCTCACGTGTTCGTGGTGATGCTGGTGTAAACAGACCCACTGCAAAGTGTGTTGAGCAGGAGTGCCTAGCTTACCCACGATGACCCTCCCAAAGGCCACTCAGACCTTTAAGATAAAAAGTCAGGCTTTTGACACATTAGGTCTGACCCCAAGTGGAAGGCTTGTTGTCTGTTTCAGAATTCTTGCATTTTAAATGACTCCCACCCATCCCTGTGCCAAAATAATAGTAAAGCTAGCTAATACTCGCCTAGTGTTTGCTGGGTGCTAGACACATTTCTAGCCATAAGTTAATTTTCATGACTGTGGGGGTGTTATTATTCTAATTTCCATATAGCAGGTGAGGAAAGTGAGCACAGAGCGACCACATTCATGCACCTAGTGGCCAGTGTAGATAACAGGAAAATTCACTGTTTCCGTTCATAATACACCTTTGCACAATGACAAAATCATCTAATGACACATTTCTCAGAACATATCCCACTAGTTAAGTGATGCATGACTGTACAGTAATACTAATGAAAAGTTATTTAAGTTGAAATCATTATTGGATTGCTAAAAATATTCCATTCTTTTTTGCATTGTAGCCGTAGGTAGTATCTGTTCACAAACTTATTTTAATGAAGTTTACAAGACTGATATGTACAGTAATTAGAAGAAAGTCTGATAGAAATAGTAATATATTTTATTTCAAGTAACAGTCATGCTCATTGATAGATTGTTTTCACATTTTTTCATGCTTGGATAGTTAATTTTGAAGATCATTTGAGTAAGTAATTGTATTATGGAACTCCAGATGAGTGACCTCGTTGAAATTTGTACTGAGTCAACAATCGCTACTGATTGAGGTCACTATTGAGTTCTCACCTTGCGCCATCCACTATAAGCAGCTCATATGGATTGTTTTATTTAACTTTATAACAACCCTGTTGGAGTAGGTGTTATTATTATCCCTATTTTATAGGCATACAGTGGGTGAAGCTCCCAAGTTCATGTAGCTGGTAATTGGCAGCTTGAAGATGAGTCTAGACCCCACTCCAGAACATGTAGACCAACATTGTCAAGGGAAATGTAATATGAGTAATTTAGATGTTCTAGTAGCCACATTAAAAACATTTTTTAAAAGTGAGATAAATTTTATTAATATATTTAATTTATTAAAATATATCCAAAATATTATCCATTCAGATAATAAACATTAATGAGCTATTTCACATTCTTTTTTTTTTTTTTTGCACCGAGTTTTTGAATTCCTGTGTGTATTTTACACACATTCCACCCCTCAGTTCAGACTATTCCTGTTTCATGTGCTTAGTAAGGTACATTTGGGCCGAGTCTGTAATCTTCTCTGCCTAAAAGCCAAATTCGAAGAACAATGAGGTATATCCATTTAAAAACTTACGAGCTGTCATTGTCTTAAGGTGGTCTATTAAGCCATAATCTCAGTTTGAATTCTTTCTGCCCTTTTCTGGTGTTGAACTCATTCTGCTTCTTTAAAGTTTTCACAGAACAGACAGATCACGGGCCAGATACCCAACAGCCGATTTGAAACAGAAGTCACTTTGCTCAAAAATTGTATTGTTCTCTCAACCTTTTTCCAGCATTTCCATCTTTTTCTTCTCATAAAGAAACAACTTTTATATATCAAGATTTGGATATAATGATACATTTTTTGAGAAGCGAAAATCATGCTTGTTTCAGAGGAGAGAATAGTTTGTAGATTGATCGTTTACGATACTAGTTCTAGAAGTCATGGTTTTGAAATATGTTCTCTGCTCATCAATGGCGTTCTCTTTTCCAGAACCTCATCTGTTCCGAGTGTGGGGACGAGTTTACTCTGCAGAGCCAGTTGGCCATACACATGGAGGAGCACCGTCAGGAGCTGGCTGGAACCCGCGTTCATACGTGTAAGGCCTGCAAGAAGGAGTTTGAAACCTCATCAGAGCTGAAGGAACACATGAAGACTCATTATAAAATTAGGTAAGACTCACTAGTTGAGCTTGATTAAAAAATCTATATAGTATGTCTAAAGTTGGCATAGTTTGCTACAATCAATTAAAAATATTTGCTGCTTTAGAATAAGAACACAGCAAAGTGGAACCACACAGCTAATTTGGTATGGTGTCAGACTGTCTTTTATAACACGTATAGTTCATGTCTGTAGTAGGGAAGACAAGTGTGAAAATTAATAGGTGTCAAGCTGTATGGGTAGAAATGTTTAGCTAGTATTATAGTATTAAAAGCTTTAGAACATAGTACCGGCAATACGTTTTTTATGGGGAGGCAACAAAGTATGTAAAGTAGATTTATAAAAGCCTAATTAGCACCCTTTTTAATGAATTAGTTTATTTATAGCACCTAACTGCTGAGAATTCATCTATGCCTGACACTGTTCTTAGTATGTATAGAAATATGTATATTAATATATAAAATATTTATATATTTATATATAAATATAAAAACATAAATGAATAAATATATTAATGACCTCATTTAATCATTACAAACAACCCTATCAAGCCAGGGTATTTTTATATACCCATTTTGCAGATGAGAAAACCTAGATTAGGGAGATCAAGTAACTTTCATGAGGTTTTTACAGCCTGTAAGTCAAGATTTAGAGATTTAAATCCTAATTGTCTGCTTTTAGAGCTCATGATCTTAACAACCATGCCTATGTTTGAATGCATATATGATTTAATCCTAGTCAAATTTAACATGTTTTTCAAAATTTCATATCTCACGCATTCCTAATTATGTGTTTTTACTGATATTCCCATTTCTTAATAAAATGAAATAAGGAGTTCTTCCTGGCCCTGGTGCTCAGGTAAGTCGATGGTGACGATGAATTGTCACACTCATTTAGCTAATTTCCCCAATAACTCAAAGGCAGTATCAATTATTATTTTAACTATTATCAGCTTAGCTTGCTACCCTTCCAAGCCCAAATGGGTAGGAAATATCTGTACTTTTTAACAGTAACAGGAAGTCCCACCCCAGTTAATTAAAGTTTATAAAATGCCTGAAGACTCTGTAGTATTTATCCCTTTGCTTTTGTGTTTTAGAAATGTGGATGAGCATGTTCATAGGATCAACTGTCTCATCTTTCTTTTTTATTTGATCTATTCTTGACTAATGTGGTATCCATCTAATACTTCATTTTTTCAGTGATTTTTAAACCCCCCAAATATAATTCATGTTCTCTGTACACACTAGATTTTATTTTGAGGAAGTTTTAATGAAGACATTTTTGATGTTTCTTCTAAGGTTTTAGAGAGATGATTGTAGATGTTTAGGGGGTCGTTAGGCTCATAGACAGCCCTGGCTTCTCTCTTGGTCTTCCCCAGTTTGAGACAGACCAGACGATGAGGCCCCATCCTCACGAAGCTATTATTTAGTAGGGAAGATCAACAATGACCTTGTGAGTGGGTTAGTCAGTTCAGCAGCTTCATATATATAGTGTTGAGAAGGAAAGAAAACCAGGTTGATCTGGAGTGGTGGTCGGGGGAGGTGGCTGTTTTGCACAGACCTTTCTGAGGAGGGCATTAGAAAGGAGACTTGGAGGAGGAGAAGGAGCCCTGTAGGTCCAGAAGGGCATTCCAGGCTGAGCAGAGAGCAGTTGGCAGAATCTCAGGAGCAGCTGACTGTGTGTTTGAGAAACAGGAGGTGCGGTTGAGAGCCTTTTGCAGAGGGGAGAGAGTGCAGGCCGGGGCTGAAGGCTTCCTGGGAGCACGGTGTCTCGTTTGTATGTGGACAGCTGGCCGTGGGAGGGTTTTACGGGGAAGCTTGGCCCGACCAGACTGAAGGATATCACTGTGGCTGCTGTAGGGGCGAGAGTTGAGGCAGGGAGACCCTTTAGGAGGCCATCGAAGCAGAAGGCTGGAAAGACGCTGCTGTTCCAGGTTCTCGACAGGCACGGGGTGTGAGTGATGGTAGCACATGGGAGTGAGTTTCAGTCAAATGAGCAGCGTTTCCAGATGGACGTGATGATGCTAGTGTGACTCCTGAGGTTTAAACATGCACAACAGGCAGTTTCCCTTTCCTGACATGCAGAGGAGCAGGTGGGATCAAATGAAGAGCTGTCTTCTGCATGTGTTAGGTTTAGGCTGCTGGTGAGCTCCCCCGGCGGGGTGGTGCAGGGTGGTACAGGCCGAGAGCACTGTAGGGCTCAGGTTTGGAGCAGGTGTCAGAGTGGCTGGAAGTAGGAGTTTAGAAGTCAGCCCCTTCTATAAGGTATTGAAAGCAAGGAGACTGGGGAGATAGCGCAGACTTAGTGCTGACACAGAAATTATACCTGACGTGTCTTTATGTGTGACCATCAGGGGTACAGCTTTGTCTAGAAGAGACATTTTGCTCTTCCCCCCACCCCACTCCAACTGCAGTTTTTTGACTTGAAAAAACCAAGTTTCTCTTTTCATCAGAAATAGAAAAAATGAATTTTATGATATTGAATACAGAAGTCTCATACATGTATATGTGTATATGTCACATGTTTGTATATATATATGATTGGCTTATCATTAAAACATGTTCTGATGACCAGCCAGCTAAACTTTCCAGTAGGATTTCATTTTGAAATTGTAATGTAAGAGAGGTGACTGAATATGTATTCTCCCCTGTGTTGTACTAGGGTATCAGGTACAAGGTCTTATAATCGGAACATTGACAGAAGTGGATTCACATATTCATGTCCACACTGTGGAAAGACATTTCAAAAGCCAAGTCAGTTAACTCGACATATTAGGATACACACAGGTATGAAAAACCTTTACTTTTGGATGATTTATTATGGTTTATTATGTGCTTTAGTACTAGCTTGACCTGGAATCTAATCCTGGCTTTCCCATAGTTTGCTGTGTAATCTTGGTGAAATTAATCTTTCTGTGGTTTCATTTCTTCACTTGAAAGATGTGAATATTCTGTCATATGATTGTCCTACGTTGTAAATGGAAAAATATATGTAGTGCTCATAGCAAAGTGCTTGATATATGGTAAGCTGTCAATAATTGGGAGTTGATATTATTATTATTAAGGTATTTATTCACTCATTTAATTCATGAATATTTGAGTGTTACAATGTGTCAAGATGTTGCACTAGGCTAATTAGATCTAAATTAATGAAGAAAGCACTAGGTCTTCATGTTCTGTAATTTCACCTCACTAACTAGGTTGCAAAACATTAAAATAATGAAAACTTGGTTTCTCCCTACCTTACCTTGTTCATTTGTTAGTTTTGCTGGGATGTTTGAAAGTGAGCCCGGCATTCATGGCTGAATACTCTTTGCCATCTTGTAAAAAACAATCAGTTTATGATATTGCATTAGTAACACATGATCTTTCCTAGGGAAGGACAGAGGAAAACCGGGCGAGTAGTGACAGTATTTGGAATGAAAGTGATCCTTGCTTTGTCGTTTTGTTTCCTTCCATACTTGTGATTTGGTTTCCCTTTACAGTGACAGAGTAAGGAAGCTCACAGCTAGTTGGCTGGTTGCTTGTCAACCAGTTCTCATTATGCTACATTGTTTTGTTTTTTTTTTTCTTTTCAGTGTTTTCAGTGAAATATCTCTATGTAGAGAGTATTGTAGAGTCATTTAGACAATTTCAGAGTTGTGTATATTTCTGTATAAAGTTGATAGTTTCAGAGTACCAGCTTATGTTTATTTTTTGGAGCAAGGGAAAAAGAAAATAACATCTTTAGAAATGTGATAATACATTTTATTTGTAGAGTATTAGGCTCTAGTTTATCTTCTTTGAAGTTTCATTTTAAAAAATAGTTTAAAAAAATGTTATATACTTTATTCAAAGTAGAGACATACAAAGTAAAAAGTAAAGAGAATTCTTCTCAGGCCTGCTTCTCAGATGTGATCTACCTTTAATAGTTTGGTATCTACCCCTTTTAGATTTTTTCTCTGCGTATGTAGATCCACACACATCTTAAGTATACTGTCACTCGCAGAGATATGCATACATGTAATCTCACATTACTGTATATGATTTTGGGATTCTATACGTACTCTTCCTGGCACTGAACTTTAAAAACACACATGATTGTTGTTTGGATTGGCCTGTGAGCTGCCCAGTGTACTGGGAAAGTAGGTTATCCAGACCCTAATGGGCTATTGCAGGCCAGTTCATGTAAACAGCAGGCAGTCTGGGCCTGCGAGGGGTGGCAGCGGCCACCTGCACATGCCCAACACCCCCCATTCCCGTGTGCTCCTGGTCTTGGCATGGCTGTGCCCCATGCTGCCTGTGATGATGTGATGGGAGCGACCCCCCTGGGGCCCCGTCCAAGAAGGGTTGAATGAGTGCGCCTCAGGCATTGCCATCCAGAGCAGGAAGTAGGTCTCTACACAGCAGTCCTGTGACGAGGACCCCGGCTTGTACCTTGCTTCCAAATTGCCGGCCCCTCCTCTCCTGCAGCCCTGCTCCCCCGACTGAAAGCAAGGCCGCTTCCTATCAGCATACCTTCTCCAGGGCTGTCACAACTCACTCATTCATTTAACCCTAAGACTGTCCAAGAAGCAGGGATCTGATGTTATTTTATATTTCTTAGGGAGTGAAAATTTTGTGAAACCAGAAATTAAACTGGCCTTGCAATTCGCTCCTACCTTAATTTTCTCTTTTCACTCGTTCTTTCATCCAGTGATACTTATTGAAAGCTAGTATGTGTGAAACACTGTTGTTGGTACTGAAGCTATAGTAGTGCACAAAACAGACCAAAACCTTGCCATTTGAGAGGATATTTTCTGAGGGAAGATGGATAATAAGTAAAATGTAAAAAGTCAAATGATAATAAGCAGTGTGGAGAGAAATAAAGCAGAGGAGGAGATTAGGGATTCCCAGGATGGATGTGGAAGTTTTAATGTTAAATAGAATGCACTGGAAAGTCATTACTGAGCAGGTGATTTACAGCAAAGACCTGAAGAATATGAAGGATCAGGCCTTGTGGATGCTGGGAAGAACAGTCCAGGCAGAGAGCATTCAGGGACCCAGAGATGGAAGTCTGCCTGATGTGTTTGGGAGCAGCAGAAGGTTGGGGGAGGGAGCGAGGATGGTGGGAGGTGAGCTGAGACTCTGGGAACCACAGCACGGGGCTCTGACTCTGGCTGCATGGGGTAGTCATCAGAAGGTTTTGGGCAGACCAGGTGACTTGCTCTGAGTTAGATTTTGAAAAGGGTCTTTCTGTCTGCTGTTTTGAGAACAGCCTGTAAGGAGCCAGGGTGGAAGCAAGGAGTCCAGTTAGGAGGCAGTTTCTGGAGCTCAGTGATGGTATGGTGCCTTAGATCAGCATGGTGGCTGTGGATGTGGAGCAGTGCTGCTCTGGAGATAGTTGGCAGGTGGAACCAGCAGGATTTGCTGATATATCAGCAAATGATATATTTGTGGGCACAAAAGAGAGGAAGAAAAGGTAAGGATGTCTCTCAAGTTTTTGGCCTGAACTCCTAAAAGGATGGCATTGACCGGGGAAGGCTGCAGTGGAGCATGTTTGGGAGGTGGTCAGGAGTTAGTTTTGGACATGTTAATTTTGAGATTTTGAGAAGACAGCTGTAAATATGAGTCTAATACTCAAGGGGGATGTTTTGGCTGGAAGGATATATATGGGGTCTTAAGTTTGGGTAACTTGAATATATCTCTTTTTAATCCTGAAGATGCTCACACAATATGGAATTATATTTTGATCATTTTTCTCCCTTTCTAGGTGAAAGGCCATTTAAATGTAGTGAATGTGGAAAAGCTTTTAACCAGAAGGGGGCACTGCAAACCCACATGATTAAGCACACAGGTGAAAAACCCCACGCCTGTGCCTTTTGTCCTGCCGCCTTTTCTCAAAAAGGGAATCTTCAGTCACATGTACAGAGAGTTCACTCAGAGGTAAACACAGCGTTGGGGGTGTACGCAGTAATCTCTTGAGTTAATGAGCAAACCTGAGACGTTCTCTTCCATTTTAAAAAAATGCAGATTGAGTTTGTGCTGATCAGACCCTGTCTTGGAAAACATACTTATAGGATATATATTATAAAAATATATTTATAGGAAGCTTTTTGGTTTATTACATATGGAAGAAATATAAAATACTATCTTTTTGTCTTCTTGCTGACGATATTAAAGGTTCGATGGATAAATGTTTGAAAATACTCATGATAACTTTGTTAGTTAACAATTTATCAGTCTGAATAATTTATCTCATCCCTTCAGCAGACTTGAAATGCAGATGCTATCAAGTGTAAGAATTTGAAAGACAAGAAATAAAATTGAGAAAAAAAGTATTTTTCTATTGCTAATATTGCTAAACTTAGGTTTGGCCCCATGTGGCACTTTTGTGTCTCCTTTGGACAGAGCCCTGGCTTACTTACTACTGTACTTCACGTTAACTATTTCAGCTAAATGATGTTCACAGTTTTCTGTTGTAATTTTCTGTGGTCTGCAGATCACACTGATTTGTAGATTCTCTGATAGTGTTTCTGTTAAGGAGATTAACTTTTGCTCTTACTAATTATCATGATTTGGTGTCTTATGTATGGTTGAATTGTAGAATACAAAGAAATATTTAAGCAACACAAATACTTTTATCATGGATCAATTTATTCTATGGGCTGGCTGGTTAGCTCAGCTGGTTAGAGCACATCCTTATAACACCAAGGTCAAGGGTTCATGTCCCCAGACCAGCCAAAAAGAAAAAATTTATTCTATGAAACTATTTCATGTAATGAAAACTATTATATTCTTAAAAGCAAATATGTGTCTTTTTATTTTGTTCCTTGGAGTAATACCTTAAGTAACACTTAAGTGAACTAGGAGTTAATAGTACACTTGGACCCAAACTTAATAAAACGAGAAGTAGAAGTTGTCTTAGATCTTAGATAAGCAAAATAAAATCTAAAATGAAAAAAATCTGCACACTTCACATAGATTTATAAACAGATTCAGAATTCCATACACACTGAGTTACTTTAAAAAGTCTTTCTATTATCTAAGACACAGAGACATTGGGAAGGGCATATATATATTAGTGAGGTACTGGTAATGTGAAGCGGGGTTACCTTTAGATCTCAGGAGAGCACATGTGGGTTGTATGTGTCATTCTTGTGGTGTTGCCTCTGAGTAGAGATGATTGCTTAGGAATGATTGTATCTGCGTACAGCCACAGAGATAGCACATGGAGCCTGAGCACAGCTCTGTGGGATGCTCGGCTGTACTCCCAAGTTTAGAAAACTCCTTCAGGGGCCGGGACACTGGGGCTGTACTGTGATGGATTGTTCCAGAAAGGGCCTCTGGAGATTGGTTTGTAAATATTATCCAATCTTGTGAGGAATCTAATTCTTAAATCTGGTCCTTCATGAGGTGCTGAAAATAGAATGGAGTCTTGTTTAAGTTTAGAGAGGCCAGTGGGTTTTCGGGTCATCCTTCATAATTGTAACTAATGCTGGGCTTGAGTAAAAGCAGAAGAATATTTTAGATGGTTTCTTTGTTCACAGATGTTCTGCTTCTGGCTTTTTCATAGCTTTTAAAATTAGTTGTTGGAATGGAATATCAAAATGGGTGACGAAAAACTTATACACTGTGTGACAATCCTTTCTAACATGTATGTTTTGGTCCCTGGAAAGCTTACTCAGAGTAATATTTATATCTAATTGTCTAGCCTTTGTTACTGAGCATTGTATTTAACCATTTAAGAAATTGAGAACATCATATGTCAAATATTTTTTTTTTTTTAGATTACAAAACTGAAAAATGTTTTTTCACTCCTGAATCATTTCTAATTTACAGAAAAGACTGAAATTTCAATTAATCTCTTACTAGAATATATTTTAAGGAGTTGGACTATTGAATCTACAGCTATCTTATTTAAATGAAAAAAGAAATGTTGAAAAATGTAGATTATTTCTATCATTTTGAATGGAATGGTAAATTATGATTTGCTATAACTTAAATGTTTATCTAATAATTAATTATAAAAAAAATATCACTTTTCTTTTTTATTCCTTAAGGTCAAGAATGGACCTACCTATAATTGTACAGAATGTAGTTGTGTATTTAAAAGTTTAGGTAGCTTAAACACTCATATCAGCAAGATGCATATGGGTGGGCCACAAAATTCAACAAGTTCTACAGAAACTGCTCATGTCTTAACGGTAAGTTTAGAAATTTGGTTTATAGAAGAATTTTTAAACTAAAATTTGTTATTTTAAATATGACCTTCAGAAATAAATATTTAGTACCAAAAGGGTGCTAAGAAAGTTGCCTATATGGTGATAAGTTGCTACTTTTTTTTTTACATTTGTGAAAAAAGTCATCTTTTTACATTTTAGAAGAGTATGATTTGAACTTGTAAAAAATAAGGCAAGATGTAATTATTAATTTATGAAATTATGATTCCTATAGTGTTATTGATGATTATTGAATACTCTATATTTACATTATTTTATTAATAATTTAAGAATTTATATCCTTTGTGGGTAAGAATTATTTGTTCTTTTTTAATGTGAAAGTAATAATTTTCCCAAGTCTTTGGGCTTTTGGGAAGCTAAATTGTATTTTCCAGTACACGTATTTAAAAATTGTATGTTTCTCAACACATACACGCACACTCAGGGACACATCACACGTAGACACATGGGGACACATAGACGCACAGACACACATGTACACACTTTTGCTCTTTTTTTGTGGGATTCTATAGGTCAGCCTCTACCAATTGCTTCTTCTACACTAACTTCTCAATTGATCATAAAAGGCAAATCTAAGCAAAGAGTGTGGTATATTAGAAGTAGCAGACGTTAAATACCAAAGTCCCAGAAGTTTTAATGTGTGCTCACAGACGCAGCCAGCTGGCAGCTGGTGTTGTCAACATCTGTGTTCCTACCAGTGTGGAAAATAAGCCTAGTTGGCATTCGGTTTCTAAACATCAGGTTCACTTTGCTGTTTGTTCTTGCATCTTTGGACAATTTCTGTTTATTCTTGATCAAAAATAATGTTGTAAAAAAAGTTATAAAACTATAGACTAATTGAAGAGTCTAATAATTAAGTCTTGAAAATTCTATTTTGGACTTTTTTTTTTTTAAATAAAATTTTCAATGTGTAAGTCAACCAAATATTAGAGTTTTCACCGTTTCCTTTGGCAATATGCAAATCAAAATGTAGATGTAGTGAATAACCTGGAATGAATGATAATCCAGATCACTTCAAAAATTTATATTCTCAATAACGAACAGAAAATGTAGTATAAGGGTTTAGAAACCGGGAATCTACCCTACTTTGTACCCTAATTTGGGTATGAGAAAGCGTTATAAGTTAAGTTGTATACATTCTTTTTCAGGACTGTCTAGGAATCAACATTCAGCCTCCTGAGTTGATTTTACATGTTTCTTATTTTGCCTTTCACATTTTCTAGCTCTTGGCTTTTTTACTCTACTTTTGAGACGGTTCTTCAGTTTTATCTTATGACCCTTTTTTTTTTTTTTTTTTTTTTTTGGTGAGATTTTTAATTCTGAGAGCTGTCCTGTGTGAGCTGATTGTTTCTTTTTTCAGGACTTTTTTTATGATTCGATGCACCTCCTCTGAAATCTAAACATTTTCTTTTTAAAAGTTTCCTTCTGCTCATTGAGTTATCTGCCTTGAGTCAACATCCTCTCTGCCCCTGCCCTGTCTCACGCATTTAGAATCTTTGGTTGCCTGTCTTTATTTCAGAGCAAGGTAACAGTAAGCCTGTGGGTGTGCACGTTTTATGCGTGGACAGTGCTTGTGGGTCATCAGGAGTCATTTGCAGTGTGAATGCCAAGGCATGAGCTCTTTAACTTGGGGGACCGTGGTGGCAGGACACAAAGGACTGTGTATTTAGTCTAGAGAACTAAATGCCATAAATGGTGCCCTTTTTGTTTTTTTTTTTTAGAGGCAATCCCTTGTCTTTTTGCCTAAAGGCACTTGTTCTATGGACAAAGACAAAGGGGTTCATTTTCAGCCCTACGTATTTTTTCCCACTGTCTTTTTTAAAAAAAATTAATAGACTTTATTTTTAGAGCAGTTTCAGGTTTACAGAAAATTTGAGCAGAAAATACAGAGAACTCCCATGTACTCTCCCCCCCCTGCCCCCTTAATTTCCCCTCTTATAACATTGCAGTGGTGTGGTACATTTGTTACAACTAGTGAATAATCGTTGATATATTAACTAAAGTCTGTAGTTTACAGGAGGGTTCCCTCTTGGTGTTGTGTATTCTGTGGGTTTTGACAGATGTATAGTGTCTTGTGTTTACCATTACACTATCATATAGAATAGTTTCACTTCCCTCCACAGTATTTTGGATATGGCATTTCAGATTCCTGAGCTTCTTCGGGAACCAAACTGGATCCCTCTTTCACATAGCCCCTTCCTTAGATTTTCTTGGCTGTCTCATTATAGAGCATTTGTTCCTCCAATCTCCCTGTTTTTCAGAAAGTTGTTTAATTTTTTGGACCACAGTGGTTTTTTTGTTTTGTTTTGGAACTTTATACTTGCTTCATTCTTTCACCTCATTTAATACATTAGCCGGAAGATGAGGGTTTGTGAGCTCAGTCTGCCAACATGAATTGGTAGTCTCTACTGCTCACTTAAAAAATGTTTAAAAGAATTGTAGTACAGCAGTTCATTGAGTATGTTCATTTAAGAGCCAGTCTTGTGCCTAACACAAAAATCAGTGAGGCACTGTGTTTAAATTTTATGTCTAGGATACTGTTAGAGCTTAATGCTTTTAAGGAGGGTATTTACTATTTCTTTTTCTTTTTCCGGTAAAAGAGCAAAATTGTGTTTTTAGTGAAAATGTTGCTGTGTTTTAGGCCACACTGTTTCAGACGTTACCTCTTCAGCAGACGGAAGCCCAAGTTACGTCAGCCTCAAGTCAGCAGAATTCTCAGGCAGTAACCGATGTCATCCAGCAACTTCTGGAACTCTCAGAGCCGGGGCCTGTGGAGTCACACCAGTCCCCTCAGCCCGGGCAGCAACTAAGTATTACAGTGGGCATCAGCCAGGACATCCTCCAGGTGAAGCACCTCTATCTGCTGGCGCGAGGCTTCTGCACTTGCGCTCTGTCAGAAACCAGGGACTGTTACTGAAAAATAAATATGCAGGACTTGTCCGAGTAAAGGTGTCCTGATTAAAAATGTGTCTGAGGGCCGGGCCCGTGGCGCACTCGGGAGAGTGCGGCACTGGGAGCGCGGCAACACTCCCGCCGCCGTGGGTTCGGATCCTATATAGGAATGGCCGGTGCACTCACTGGCTGAGTGCCGGCCACGAAAAAGACAAAAAAAAAAAAAAAAATGTGTCTGAGTCAAAAAAAATTACAGTGGAACAAAATTGCTTATCTAATTGCTTATGGACAGTGCAGGATTCTAAATGATTTGTTAATGTATAAATTTTTAAAAGTTGAAAAAACTAACCATTTCTCCGTAAGTGAAATTACCTGAAAACAGTGGGCTTTTCAGAACTTGTCTTTTATGTATCCTGTTGACAGAGGCGAAGGAAATATTTTATTTTTTCTTAAGTTTCTGGTGCACTATTTTGAGATAGTCAGAGGTGTTTATAATTCTGAGTTTTAACAATGGCTTTCTCTTAGTGGTGTGTGAACAGTCTGTGCACCTGTGGGAGAGGAGGAAGAAAAGGGAGCACACAGCTCTTTTCCGATTGCTGTACCCCCAGTCCAGCATTACATCACAAAATTTCTCCATCTCCAAACAGCGGTGGCCTTCTTCTTCCCTTCCCTCTCTCTATTATTTGTTTAAACTAAACTTGGTCCTATACCTTCATGGTAAAAAATTCACCAGGGATATAAGGAATCTCAGATGTCAGGCCACAGTCAGTATCTTAGGGGTAAACCCAGTGTAAGTTATGCCCTAAAATAGGGATTCGCAAATATGTTTAGACAACCGGAGTTGTTTGAGGTAAGATTTCTAAAAGTCAAATTAATTAATTTCCTTTAATTTAGAAATGTAAATGTGGTTATCACATATTTTGGATGGGGGTGAGATGTTAGTTATTAGGAATGTTACAGCTTCAAAGAGTTGGAAGCCTCGGTTGTAAATGATTACTTGGAATTATAGGTTTTTATTTCTTGAAGTGGAATTAGAATTCTATAGGTAAAGCTTTATGACATCTTTGTGATTGATATTGGTAGGCAGATTTGGGCCACTTTATCTTCTAACCTTTTAGTTTTGTTCTGTCTTAGCAAGCCTTAGAAAACAGTGGGCTGTCTTCAATTCCAGTTGCAGCACCTCCTAATGACTCCAGCCATGCCAGGACTAATGCCACGCCGATTCAGAATCCAGATATTGCCAATGTTTCCAATGAACAAACTGACCCTACAGATGCAGAGCAAGCAAAAGAACAGGAAAGCCCAGAGAAGTTGGATAAAAAAGAAAAAAAGATTATAAAGAAGAAATCACCATTTCTACCTGGTAATTTTAATATGCTTTAATACTTTGACATTTCAGATAGCATGTTGCTTGTTTATAAAAAACATGCCCATATTTGTTGAATGTTTTGAATCTAACTGTAGTTGATTAGTATTTAAAATTAAAAAGGATGACAAGTCATAAATTTTAAACTTATCTCTTTTCTGTAAGTTGTCTTCTTTCCTGTAGTTTCTCCTCACTGGTCAACAGGACTTACAGTCTGACTGTTCTCCTTCTGCTGTGTTCAGGCCTCTGTTAGGCTTTGGCTCTGTTAGTTTCTCTTAGTTTGTCTTGCCCAGGTGCTTATCTTGGCGCCATTGTCCCAGAAGCCTCCTGGCCATTCTCTCCCTCTTCATCCCACCCGAATATTCCATTGGATGAGCCCACAGCACAGCTACCTCTTGAACTCCTCAGTCCCTTTGCATCGCACACCTAGCTCCTGGCACAACCTGCATCCCAGTCTTCCCTCCCACCACTCTGCTGAGTACAAACTTACAGGCATCCCTTGTTTTATTGCTCTTAGCTTTGTTGCATTTTGCAAATACTGTGTCTTTGTACAAATTGAAGGTTTCTGGCAACCCTGTTTCTAGCAAGTCTACTGGAACCACTTTCCAAAAGCTTGTGCCCACTTCATGTCTCTTTGTCACAGTTTGGTAATTCTTGCAATATTCCAAACTTTTTCATCATTAATACATTTGTTATGGTGATCTGTGATCTTTGATGTCACTGTTGTAATTGTTTTGGGGTGCCAGGAACTGTGCCTATGTAAGATAGCAAACTTAATCGATAAATGCTGCATGTGTTCTGACTGCTCCACTGACCAGCTATTTCCCATCTCTCTCCCTCTCTCCAGGCCTCCCTATTCCCTGAAACACAGCAGTGTTGAAACTAGGTCAGTTAATAACCCTGCAAGGGCTTCTAAGTGTTCAAATGAAAGGAAGAACTGCTATTTCTGACGTTAAATCAAAAGCTAGAAATGGTTTCATTTTCTATGCAAACCACTAGAACTTTCTGCATATCAGCAATAAGGCTGTTCTGCTTTCTTGTCATTTGTGTATGCACTGGAGTAGCACTGTTAATTTCCTTCAAGAACTTTTCCTTTACATCCACAACTTGGCTACTTTTTGGTGCCAGAGGCCTAGCTTTTGGCCTGTCCCTGGCCTCCTACATGCCTTCCTCACTAAGATTAGTCTCTGAACACCCCACCATGCTCAATATGGCTCTTTGCAGAGGAGAAGGCACTTACTAAATCTTTCATGAATAAGATAGACTTACTTCTTTTGGGCAAAACTGTTACTGTAAATATCTCTTCCGGGAGTCTTGGGGAACAAGTGGTTTATTGCTGCAAAGCATGGAATGACTTTGTCATCTGTGTTAACACTTCTTTCCCAGAACGTATTTTCTCATTTATGAAGTGTGACTGTGACGTCCTTGTTTCTCAGTCCACACAGCACTGTAGTCCTCCTCTCCTTTCTCCTTGATCTGGCCCTATCCTCCTCACTTGAAAAATAGGGTGCTAGAATCTAAGCAGTTTATCCTCCGGGTTTTCTGTATCCATCCAGACAAGAGAGGCAAAAAAAGGAGCCATTTCCATATATTTGAATAGCTGTAAGGTAGCCCTACAGGTTACAGTGTTTTGTGTGTTCCTCATAAACTGATGCACGTCCACAGCCTGTCTGAAACCTCTCATGAGTTACTGTTGGCTGTTGTCTTCAGTTATCATGCTCAATTAAAGATATTCTCATATGGATGTAGCCACTGAGTGAGGAGCAGTGAACGGCCCTCCAAGCAGAGAAGGTGAGCTTCACACCTGTGACGCCCCCCAGACCCTCAGGTGCTGGGAACAGTGCTCTCTTCTGCACAGAGTGCTAGGTAGGGAACTTAGAACGGAGCATTATTGTATGGAGCATGTGCTTACAGAGTTTGTAAAGATTGTGTAAACTAATTTATGGAGTACTTGAATAAATTAAAAGCTTATATAGAGTACTGAGCAAGTGTATGCCAATCTAGTTTTAGATTAAAGGTGATCCTTAGTACAAATTGGAGCCAACTCTTTTGTTGTTGTTTTTTGAGTGTCTTTCTGATACCGTGATGAGAAAATTATTGGGGACATATTTCTGTACAAAGATAATTTTCTGATTAAAACTTTCCAGTGACCAGGACACTTTTAACATAGTTATTGTTTCAGAAAATACCTCTCGAGGGACAGAATACTATTTGATATCCTAGGAAGACTGTGAACCAAACTATTCTTGTCCCGGCAGAAATAACGTTTTCTTAATTATATACACAAGGTGATGCACTCTGCTGTGTGAAGTTATTGCTATTTGATTTACTCAGTTTTGTAAGAGTGAATGTTTTTGGTAGAATTTGCTTTCTTATTTTAGGAGGTTTGTATATTTAAAAATTTAACAAATGCTTTTGTATTTATCAATAACTCGTGATAGATAAATCATTGTGAGTTTTTAGTAAAGTTTGAAATTTCTTATGGTGAAATCTGGGCTGTCTGGAAATCATGGTGAAAGGTGTTTTGGAAAGCTGATGATTTATTCCTTTCCATATGAAATGGTGTATTGCAACTGTTTTGTGTGGAAACCTTTCTAAAAGCTGTTGCACACTCTACCTTCTTAGACCAGAATGTGATCTTGTTAACCATTTCTTGGCAACTTAGGATTCTTGCTGCGAACTTCAGTTACTGTCCTGATCTATCACAGGCTGGCATCCTGTTGACCTGTTGCAGCACATGGGCTCCAGGCTGCTGAGCTTCTCAGGTTCACCTGCTTTCTAAAAATATGTTTGTTATCCCTTGTGTGTTGTTTTCAATTCCAGCTAACAACCCTTCCCCCACGTTCTTATTTTGCTGCTTGTACTCTGCCAAGTGCTTATAGCTCTGATAAATTTTATTTTTATAATTGCATAAAAACTAAGTATATATTTATTCTTGGTGAGTACCTTTGCAACCTTTGCAGATTTTCTAAAACTAAAGTGTGTGAACATGTTTGGATTTTTACATATACTTTGAATAATTCAAGAGGCCTTTTTTTTTTATTCCTGCTTTTCTTTCTCTTTTAGGGGGTCCTATATAGTAGAAATAAAGATTTCTTTATTCATGGTTCATATAAGTTACTTGTTATTCTATATCATTTCACACTTTTTATTTGAATGCACTTTAGAGAAACTTAAAGAAATTCTTATTCATTTGAATGAAGTTGGATTTCATTTAAAAATTACATGATTTATCTGATTTGTGTAGAATTCCTTGATAGTAAGATATTCAGAGTTTATTAGATTTTCTTTAGGTTCTATTTTGAATGATATAATTTATAATTAAATATAAATATCTTAAGACCTTTAATTTTTTCAGTGATAATCTGGTTTTGAGCTAGACACCAATTATGTACTAAATATAACATAACGCACTGTAATATACAAGTATTAAAAAGACAGCTACCTAGGAGACGTTCGTTACGTAAAGAGTCAGAGCACAGGCAATGCGTGCCAACATAGAACAGTTTGTAGACTACAGAGGCAGACTGTCAGATGATCGCTCAGTTAAAGGAGTGCTCTAAGTAGAGATAAGAGTTATCACTGGGCTGTAGTGAGAAAGCGAAAGCTTTTACTGAGTGTGAAGGAGGAGAACCAAGTATTAATAGAAATTGGGTGAAGCAAATGGAGTGTTAAGTTAGATTCAGATGAGGTAGGAGAACATTCTGCTCTAAGGATCATTTTAACAATTCCATTTCAACTGTTTTTCCATATTGCACAGATCCCCCAAACTTTGTAGTATTAAATTTTGTTAATATATTACTAATACTTTCTGCAAATCAAACACTTAGAGGTGGGTGATTTTGGTTGTAGTCACACAAACATACACACGCACACAGATTCATAAATTGCTGCACTGGTCGAAAGAATGAAATTTTAACCATCATCTGTTACCCAGGTTTAAATTTTAGAAGGGACTTGAAAAGCCATTTGCTATCTTTTCATATAGATCCCTGTTTCTTTTTTCTGTTGGATGTTTGTCTTTTTCTTATTGATTTGTTTTTTTGTTGTTTATTGTTGTTGTTTATATGTGTTTCAAATATCTTCTCTAGTTGAGCTTTTCTTTTTACTCTCTTTAAGGTGGATTTTGATGAAAAGATGAGTAGAGATGCTTACTTCTAATTAAGTTGAATTGATCAGTCTTTTTATTTATAGTTCATACGTTTTGTGTTTTATGAAATCTCTCCCTACCCATGTTGGATTTTCCCACATGTTCTTCCAAAAGTATTAAAAATTTGCCTTTCACATTTAATTCATTAGTTCACCTGGACTTTATTTTTGTGTATGATAAGAGGTAGAATTGAAATCTTATTTTTTCTGTATGGTAAATAGTTGTCTAGCACCATTTATTGAAAAATCTATCTTTTCTCCTCTGATATGTAATGCCAATTTTGGTATAGGTCTGGTTTTCATCTGTGTGTGTGAATAACTCTGGGCTCTCAGTTCTGTTCTACTTATCTGTTCATCTATGTTAATTTCAATACCATGCTATCTCCACTACTTTATAATAATACTTGTAACACATACAAGTAGATTTTATCTTCCTTTCTCTCCAGGTCTGCCTTGGTTTTTAGGTAAGAAAATTGGTGTCTGTGAAATACAGTGTCTTTTATATCCATGGGGTGTTTCTCCTCCTGTTGATGTCCTTTGGTACATAAAGTTCTTGCACATCTTCTGTTAGACTCATTTTTTTTTTTTTTTTTTTGTCCTTTTCGTGACCGGCACTCGGCCAGTCCTATATAGGATCCGAACCCGCGGCGGGAGCGTCGCAGCACTCCCAGCGCCGCACTCTACCAAGTGCGCCACGGGCTCGGCCCTATTTTTTAACTCTTAGTTTTGTGTTGCTCTAATTTATCTTTAAGTCATATTTCCTGATTGTTATTAGTTTATAGAAAGGTAATTGACTTTTTTTATATTGACTGTGAATCCAGTAACCTCTAATTGTAGCAAGTTGTCTGTACATTATTTTGGGTTTTCAACATAGACAATCATATTGTGTATGAACTGTGACAGTTTTCTATTCCTATTATATTGGCTTGGACTCTGATATGATGTTGTGTGGAAGTGTTGATAGTGGTCTGCTTCCTTCTTACTTTTTAAAGAAGATGATTTTAATGTTTAATAATTGAGTTTGGCTTTTTACTATAGGTCTTTCATAGATATCTTTTAGGTTTAGGAGGTTCTTTTACATTGCTAATTTGCTAAGAGGGTTTTTTCCTTTTATTTTGAGTGTTATCAAATGCCTTTTTTCATAATTTTTAATTTATAATATGGCAAATTAATAATTGATTTATTAATGCAAAACAAACCACACATTTCATCTCAGCTATGATCTTTATTTATTTTTTTTTAACTTCCTTTGTATTTTCTTTGTAACGTATTGCTGGATTTGCTCAAATAGGTTTTTTTTTTTTTTTAGATTTACTATGTAAAATATATATACTTTTGGTAAATATTATATAACATCAGTGCCTACTTTTAAATCAATAAATTTATTAAACCATTCTCTGTTGCAGAATACACATTGGCATTGAAACAGTTTAGAGAAATGTGATTGCTATTTTCAGAAAATTAGTTTTGATCGTTGTATTCCACCAATACTTGTGTCTGCATGCATAAAAGAAACTTTTCAAATGTTTTATATTTAGCATTTTTAAAAAGTATGGTTTTTCACTGCTATGGTCTTTATAAAGGACTTGACTTAAAGTTCCAAACAAAACAGTCAAGGAACTAGGATAGCTGCTGTATTTTTTAACAGCTTTTTTATATAGAACAATTTGAGTTAGCATGCAAACAACTTCTTATTGTCACATATCTATATTTAGGGAAAATTACAGCCATTTAACAGAAAATTCCCACTAAATATACTTTAATAAGCCCAAAGCAGCATTAGAAATACAGTGTGATTGGCACACAAAACTTGCTTATAAATTATTACCTGGAATTCCTGATCATGAAGGGAAATCCAGTCCTTAGTGCTCTGTTCCCTAGAAGAACACCTTTAAGTTATGTTTTAAAACTTTAGCATCAGGTTGCTGAAGTGCTTGACAGAAGTCCTGTATTATTTCTGGAGCAGCTTGCAAGGAGGGCAGGTATCCTGTTGAAGGTGCCGAATGCTTTCTGGCTGTGGTAGAGGTGAATTGATTTCAGTGCCACTGCATGCCCGGATAAGCCAGTACCATTTGTGCATCTGCCAGGCCCAGGGATGTGTTAAAGGGGCAGGATCCACGTGGGGGCAATGTGCTTGTAAACATCAACATGTCTCCCTGGTCCGGCGGTACCTCCCAGAGCTCTACCAACTCTGAGGGGCTAAGACGTGTTTCTGTGTATCCAACTGCTCTTTGGATGGGAGTAGCCAGCACTTATTCTACATTCTCTGCGCCTTGATTTACTGTAACTTTGCTCATTCCACTGCCCGTGACTGTTTGAAGGAAAGTGAAGTAACTCCTTGGCAATTTCTGCTCTCTAAAGTGGCAGCCTGGCTTTTTCTTCTGTTGGTGAGAGCAGCCCTTCAGTAGCTGCATGAAGCAGAGGCATGAGCGCCTTCTGTAGAAGGGGACCCCTGTGTCTTAAATTTGGCTGTAATCTAGTTGATAATAGGAATGAGCTCCTGGGGGTCTCTTAACTCACAGTCTGAGCATGTGTCTAAGCAGATGGGAGGAATGGAAGGACTTCTTCCTTTAGCCAAATACTCATGCGATGAAGGAGTGTGTGAACCCTACTTCTAAGAACACCCTTTCGTAAGGCACAGCTGAGTGCTGGCAAGAACGTCTGGAAGCAGTCCAGTAAACTTTGGGATGGCCACTCTGTTGCACAGTTGGCTTAGTGGTTGCTGAGAGCTTCACTGGTTTGTCTGGCAAGTCCAATAGTATGGTTGGGACAGTCTGCTAAAGATGCCTGCCTTTCTTCATCTTGTGCCAGCATTAATTTTTCCAACAGAATTCTAAACTTCTCCATTAGTGGATTCAACAGATTCTTCATTAATGCTTACTTCCTTTCTGATGGGTATTTGCTATCTATAATCAGTATTTAAGCTGTCTCATAAATAAATAGATGATTATCACTGTTCTAAAAGCACTGATACCCATTCTCAGGTGAAGAAAGCTCTAAGAAGTCTTATATTCTATTCAGAATAAACTCAGTGAAAGGGTTTTTTTGTTTGTTTGTTTTTGTTTTTAAATTGAGAAATCTGACAAATCTAGAAAACAGGGCGAACGGTTCTGCTGTGTACTTTTGCACTAGGCTGTTGCAGACCCTGTGATCTGAGAAAACGATTTGTACCTGTGCAGTGTGTTCAGCTGTGGTAACGTTTCTGTCTAGCAGTGATTCTGAAGAACTCCATTGTCATAGATACATGCTGAGAGGTGCTGACTCCTGATGTTACCAGAGTCTGAATTATACCCTGTGAAGTTCTAGCTATTGAGCCATCACCCGAGAAGTGACCACCATGAGATAGGGGAAGAGCTTTTGCCAAC
Source organism: Cynocephalus volans (assembly GCF_027409185.1). Lineage (NCBI taxonomy): Eukaryota > Metazoa > Chordata > Mammalia > Dermoptera > Cynocephalidae > Cynocephalus > Cynocephalus volans. The sequence goes on from NC_084472.1 coordinate 70,742,093, forward strand.
ATATTCAGCAGTCTTATTGCTGCTCCATTTTCCATAAACCATGCAGTCTGCCAGTGCTGCAGTGGACTAAAGACTGTGACAGAAGCCAGCTGTAGCTGGTGAAACTTGAGCAAGCCTGTCCAGCAGTAACTCTAGTTGTTCTGCCCTCTGTGAATTCAACTGCCTGTTCACCCTCATTTTCAAAGATGCATTCTTCATCATAAGTCAGTTTTCTCATATCAGCCAACTTGATTGCCTCTGTAAAAGCTTTTTTGCTGTTCCAAAAACATTGTAAGCTGTTTGAATATATGAAGATGATCATAGCAATACCCAGTAATGTTAGAGATGTCATTGTCCTGAATTAGTCACTGTGACATTAGTACCAGTTTTGTTTCAGTAGTGCATAGTGCCTCTTAAGCATTCTTGATATCCACATTCTTAATTAATTTAGTCCAGCTAATTACCACTGACTCTCTCCCTTTCCACTTACCAGCCTAGAAAATCTGGCCAGGAAGTCAACATCAGTTTCTTGGTCAGTACTGAAAAACCCAGCAGATTGTAGTACTGATACAGAGGTTCTGCTAGTTTCATTTTATCAACAGGGCCATTCTTTTGTTCACAATTTAAGATAACCAGTCTCATGCCTCTTCCCATAGAACTTCTATTGACATATGACTTAGGAGCATATTTATAAACCTATCATTGGCTTTAAGGGATAAGTCTGTCTAAGAGGCATAAGCCCCAACAACTTCACAGTACTGGCATGGCACTTCTGAATTAGCACACTGATCATTTTGTGGGATTCTGTGCCATGATTCCACCAGGTTTGAAACACACTGTCCCTCAAGGTATCTTGAATTAAAGCTTCCTGTGAGCCACCTCTCAAGTGTGTGTGGCATCACGGTCCACCAGCTCTGAATCACTGGCCACGAGGAAGTGCACATCTGCCCCCTTGGATTTAGGTCCACTACTGAGAGAACATAAAAAAAACCCACACAAAACAACAAAAACTTGGGCCAAATATTTCATGAGACAGTCTAACAAAAAGCAAGCAGCAGCTTGGGCTGCTTTATTTCCTATGAAGGTCTCTGTGTTTGGAGGGTCAGCACCTGAGCCTGCAGCAAGGACATAGCAGCTCCCTAACAGGTGGTGGTTGAAGAGTAGTCAGTTGTGAATGTTTGTATTTAGCCAGATGTTCTAGTATTTGAGAGCAGAAAATGTTTATGTGATCATTACCATGTGTCTTCTGGGCTAGAACGTCTGCATACACCTGCTAGGCATTTGGAGGAATCTTCCGATGCTCCACGTAGGCCAGGGTCCTTTGTCTGAACCACATTTGGATTCTGCCCAAAAAGAGGCTGCCTGTCCATTCCAGCTGCTTTACTTGGAGGTTTCTGATTACAATAGGTGCATTCCCTCTGATCTCACAGAAGAATCCACAGACAACTTCTCTGTGCCTCCGTCCCACTTCCCTGCCTGCTCTGCTGAGGGTTGGCCAGCAGAAAGCAGCCCATGTCCTTGTCATTCTCATCTTCACCAGGGTGCAGCCAGTGCTGGGGATGGAGCTGGCTGGGCTGTGGCCCCAAGTGCCTTCTTTCACGTGGGAGCTGGTTAAAGGGCGAAGGGAATGCATCTAGCCTTTGTTCTCTCTTGCCAACAGCCTTTCTGCAGCACGTACGGCTTCCAATAGCCTAGCCCTGGCTGCACCTCAAGCTCTGGCTCTTGTGATTCCCACTAGACATCCCTATCCCAGTCGTATTGAACATTAAGTTTCTGGAGCTAACCTTCCTACCTGGCTTTTGCATTGTGTTTTGTCTAGTTAATGTGCCTCAGAACAGGTCCTTGGCAATCAAATACCTGCCTTCAAAGCTCAGCTAGAGGCCCACCTTATTTATGCAGAAGTTTTTGATCCTTTTCCTCCCATGGAATTAGTCAGCGTTTTCTTTGCACACCTGGTATGCATTAATGCAAGCACCTGTCTCAGCACCTTAAATACTCTACCATGTATGCTTGGCTGTAGTGCTGTTCCTGCTCCTCCTCTGCTGGCTTCAAGGGCAGGGGGATGATACGTTTGATACCCTTTGCCACCTGGCAGGGTGCTTGGCATGTTGTTTGCTCTTGTTGAAGTAAAGCTGGGAGGACAGACCCATTTGAGAAAACTGCACTCAAACTCCAGGATGGACCTTGGTACAAACCTGGGCTTTCACTGGCCATCTGATCCTGGGCAAGTTGGTTAACCTTTATGATGTCAGCTTTCTCATCTGTGGAATGGGGCTAAGAGAACAGATGGAAGAGAACTGGATAAGAAATCCATGTAAAGTGTGCAGTGTAGTGCCTGACACTTAATAAGTGCTTACTGAATACATTAGTTTTTACATTGTTTTTTAAATAGGTGAAACTTGCTCATGCTGCACTATTCAAAAGATGCAAATGGTATACTTGTATCTGAAAAGGTCCTTGTTCATTCTTGTCCTCCATCACCCCTCCCCAGGGCAGCCGCATCATTAATGTCCCTCTGTGTGTTTTAAACAAGCATAATAGACATCTATATTATCATTCTTTCAGCAGGATGGGTGGCATCCTGCTAAAAATATAATATGATGTGTATATTATTTTTCAGGTTACTTTTTTCTACCTGGTATCTTTTTTTTCAAAATTCCCAAATAGTGTTTTATTTTGTGGATGCATCATAATTTATTTAACCAGTCTGCTACAGGTTGAGTATCCCTTATTTGAAATGCTTGTGACCAGATTCAGATTTTGGATTTGTTTGGATTCTGAAGTATTTGCATGTATGTAATGAGATATCTTGGGGATAGGACCCAAATCTAAACACAAATTCATTTATGTTTCTTGTACACCTTATACACATAGCCTGAAGGTAATTTTATACAGTATTTTTAATTTGTGTCACTGAACCATCAGAAAGCAAAGGTGTCAGCATCACAGCCACCTATGTGGACCATCTGTGGTTATTTGGCATCAACATCATTCTTGACTCTGAATTTATTATTACTTTTTAATGGTGTTGGAGGAGGAAGAGCTCAGGGAAGAGCTCTCCCATAGTAGGTAGGAGGACCAACCCTTCAGAAGGTTCTTTTATTAAAACTGGGTGACATCAATAAGGGGACAGTACAAAAAATTTTTTTGTCCATGAAAAACCGTAATAATTCAGTTATCAGAAAGTTATCTTCAACAGGGACACTGTAGGAGTGCTGAGCTTCCTTCTCATGGTTCCAGCCAGGAGCTGGGCCAGAGCTCAGCTGCCCCAGGTTGTCCAGTGTCACTGTGGGGAGATCCTTTCAAGGAGGGATAATGGCAAGAAGGGGAAGATGGAGGGAAAATTCTGCTGCCCCCAGTGTAGAACAGGCAGGTGTCATCTTCATGTCACTATTACCGTGATCACCTTGATTCAGAAGCATTTTGGCACTTTCACTATCAGTCCATGAATGTGTTAAGAACTTTGTGATCAGCAGATGCTTCTTCACTGCAAATTTTAAAAAATGTAATGCCGTGTCTTATCTTAAATTTTTGTAACAAGCCTGTTGAATATCCACAGTTCCCTTCAGTTTTTAGTTCAGTGTGATAGATCTTTGCTATTTCATGGTCAGCCTGTCACCTAGTGCACGTGTTTACTGCTGTGCTGACAGATCCTCCCTTTCAGTACAACATGGAGATCTTTATCTCTTGTGTTATATAGTGTTTTCTGTTTTTCATTAACTTCTGCTCATCATTTTCAACGTAGAACTGAACAGCTCATCCCTTTGTTTCTTCAGGTCATATGCGGTGGCCATCCCCTTCTCTGTATGACATCCCACACTCATATTGCTGTCCAGGCTCTCCAACAGCTTGACTTTCTGCATCATAGACAGACATAAATGCTTCCTTGTTTCCTTATCACTGTTACCCACAGGCGTATCTGCAGGCTTTTTTGACATTTTTGGCAATGTCTTTATACCACAGAGCATAGAATAAGCAAAAAACACGCAGTGGGTAATGCACGTAGGTCTTGGCCCCAGGTGGAGCATCATGAGGAGCCTGCTGTTGGCATGTCCAGCCTGCACGCCTGCCTTCTTAGTGCCCTTTGTTTGCATGCTTGTGTAGGGGAATCTAAAGATGTATTACAGCTTTTCCCATGGAAACGTTTGCGTTTTGACTGCAGCCTGTCAGAGGAGATCGGGTGTGGAATTTTCCACTTGGGGCATCATGTCTGTGCTCAAAAAGTTTCAGATTTTGGAGTATTTAGGGTTTCAGATTTTCAGATGAGAGTGCTCAACCTGTGTTGATTAAATAAATGGACACTTAGGTCATTTGCAATCATTTGTAACATAAACAGCGCTGCAGTGGATATGCTTTTAGCTGTGTCATTTCACACATGTAAATTTATCTGTAGGGTACATACAAAGGTTTCAAAGGGTAAATTCTATAAAGATTTCATTTTAAGCTTTTAATTTTAAAATAATTTTAATCTTAACAGAAATGTTTCAAAAATAATACGAGCAGTTCTCACATATCTTTCATCCAGATTCCTCCAAATGTTAACATTTTACTGCACTTGTTTTCTCTATTTACCTATTTTTTCCTGAATTTTCCGAGTGACTTACAGATATTATACCCCTTTAACCCTAAATTCTTTAGCATATATTTCCTAAAACCAAGGATAGTATAATTGCTAACATCAAGAAATCAAACTTGTCCCAGTGCTATTGTCCAATCTATAGACCTTATTAAGATTTCAGTATTTGTGTCAGCAATGTGCTTGATAATAAAAGAAAAAAGTTGTACATACTTAAATTTTGATAAATATTTATGATATCCTTTCACTGAGTTTTGTGGATTTACACTCCCACCTACAGTGTATTGGATCACTGTTTCCTCACAACCTTTTCAAGAGATAATTACCAAAATTTGGGGAAGTTTTACTCATCTCGTAAGTTAAAAATGGTATCTTATTGTAGTTTCTATTTCTATTTCTCTTAGAAGGAGTAATGTTGAAAGCTTTTCATGTTAAAAGAGCACCTATATTTTTCTTAGACTAATTCTTGATTTTTATTGGCTATGATATATGAAAGATAGTTTTATGAAGTATATTTGTGGGATACATTTTATTCCTAATTTGTTCGCTTTTTTGAATTAAAAAACCTTTTTTAACTGGGGAGAAATGTTTTGTTTTTATATAGCTATATTTGTCAATGTTTTGTGACTTTGCGCTTGTGTGATATTTAGACATCAGCACTGACATTATGGAAACACAGGCTCTTCTTTTACCTAGGACTTTTATACTTACATGTTCTAAAATAAATCTTTGTTGTTTTTTTTTTTCTTTCTTAATTTTATTTTGTCGATATACAATGTGGTTGATTATTGTGGCCCATTACCGAAACCCCCCTCCCTCCTCCTTCTCCCCCCTCCCACCCAATAATGTCCTTTCTGTTTGCTTGTCGTATCAACTTCAAGGAATTGTAGTTGTTATGTCTTCTCCCCCCCACCCCCCGGGTTTTTTTTGTGTGTGTGTGTGTGTGAATTTATTTATTTATTTTTAGCTCCCACCAATAAGTGAGAACATGTGGTATTTCTCTTTCTGTTCCTGACTTGTTTCACTTAATATAATTCTCTCAAGGTCCATCCATGTTGTTGCAAATGGCAGTGTTTCATTCGTTTTTATAGCTGAGTAGTATTCCATTGTGTAAATATACCACAATTTCGGTATCCACTCATCCGATGATGGACATTTGGGCTGGTTCCAACTCTTGGCTATTGTAAAGAGTGCTGCGATGAACATTGGGGAACAGGTATACCTTCGACTTGATGATTTCCATTCCTCTGGGTATATTCCCAGGAGTGGGATAGCTGGGTCATATGGCAGATCTATCTGCAGTTGTTTGAGGAACCTCCATACCATTTTCCGTAGAGGCTGCACCATTTTGCAGTCCCACCAACAATGTATGAGAGTTCCTTTTTCTCTGCAACCTCGCCAGCATTTATTGTTCAGAGTCTTTTGGATTTTAGCCATCCTAACTGGGGTTAGATGGTATCTCAGTGTAGTTTTGATTTGCATTTCCCTGATGCTGAGTGATGTTGAGCATTTTTTCATATGTCTGTTGGCCATTTGTATATCTTCCTTAGAGAAATGCCTACTTAGCTCTTTTGCCCATTTTTTAATTGGGTTGCTTGTTTTTTTCTTGTAAAGTTGTTTGAGTTCCTTGTATATACTGGATATTAATCCTTTGTCAGATGTATATTTTGCAAATATTTTCTCCCACTCTGTTGGTTGTCTTTTAACTCTGTTAATTGTTACTTTTGCTGTGCAGAAGCTCTTTAGTTTGATATAATCCCATTTGTTTATTTTTCCTTTGGTTGCCCGTGCTTTTGGGGTCGTATTCATGAAGTCTGTGTCCAGTCCTATTTCCTGAAGTGTCTCTCCTATGTTTTCTTTAAGAAGCTTTATTGTTTCCAGGTGTATATTTAATTCTTTAATCCATTTTGAGTTGACTTTAGTGTATGGTGAAAGGTATGGGTCTAGTTTCATTCTCCTGCATATTGATATCCAGTTCTCCCAGCACCATTTGCTAAAGAGGCATTCTCTTCCCCAGTGTATAGGCTTGGTGCCTTTGTCAAAGATCAGATGGCTGTAGGTGTGTGAGTTGATTTCTGGATTCTCTTTTCCATTGATCAGTGTGTCTGTTTTTATGCCAGTACCATACTGTTTTGGTTATTATAGCTTTGTAGTATAGCTTAAAGTCAGGTAGTGTTTTGCCTCCAGCTTTATTTTTTTTGCTCAGCATTGCGTTGGCTATGCGTGGTCTTTTGTTATTCCATATAAATGTCTGGATAGTTCTTTCCATTTCTGAGAAAAATGTCATTGGAATTTTGATGGGGATTGCATTGTATTTGTATATCACTTTGGGTAGTATGGACATTTTCACTATGTTGATTCTTCCAATCCAAGAGCATGGGATATCTTTCCATCTTCTTTTATCCTCTCTAATTTCTCTCAGGAGTGGTTTGTAGTTCTCATTATAGAGATTTTTCACATCCTTGGTTAACTCAATTCCTAAGTATTTTATTTTTTTGGTGGCTATTGTAAATGGGCAGGCTTTCTTGATTTCTCTTTCTGCATGTTCACTATTGGAGAATAGAAATGCTACTGATTTTTGTGTGTTGATTTTGTATCCTGCTACTGTGCTGAAATCATTTATCATCTCCAAGAGTTTTTTTGTAGAGCCTTTAGGCTGTTCGATATATAGGATCCTGTCATCTGCAAACAGGGACAGCTTGACTTCTTTTTTTCCAATCTGGATGCCCTTTATTTCCTTCTCTTCTCTGATTGCTCTGGCTGGTACTTTGATGCACATTTATTTTTATTCAGGTGTCCAAATACTATTTGTTAAAGTAAGTGATATTTTTTTCCACTGAAATGCACTTCTACCTTTATCATACATCACACTCCCAAATCTAGTTGGGTCTTTTCTGGACTCTATTCTCTGATCCACTAATCTGTCTTTTTATTCATGAGTTCTGGTACTGAATGATTTTAGCTTTATAGAGTACTCTGATACCTTTGTAGTGTACTTTATTTACTACTAGGAAGCCTAGCCCTCTGTTAATACTCTTTTTTAAAAGTGTATTCTTGACTATTTTCACATATTTATTTTTTTCAGATGAACTTTAAAATCTTGTGCTAAAGTTCCAAACACTTTAAGTTCCAAGAGAAGTCTGTATGTAAGTGATAAATTAAACCAAGGAGAATTGATGTCTTTATAACTTTTAGCCTTTGTACCAAAGAACAGTGTTTCCATTTATTCATCTTTTTCCCTTTTTTTTTTTCATATTTCAGTAGTAGTTAAAAATTTTCTTCTGGATGTTTGTAGATAGAAAGTGTATTGATTTTCATGTGTTAAAACTTGGGCATATTTCTGAGTTCTAGGTTTTTAAAATTATACAATTGTATTATAGGTAAATAACGATTTTTACATTTTCATTTCTAGTTTACACAGTGTATTTCTTTACCTTGTCTAATTTCTTTGAACAGCATCTCTAGAACAGTATAAATTAATGGTAGTCATAGTGGACTTTTCCCCCTGATTTTAATATGATTACTTTTAGAATTTTCCTATTAAGTTGAATGTTGTATTGATACATTTTATTCATCTCTTCCTGTTTTGGGGCATTTTGTTTTTAAAGTTAAGACTAGATGTTGAGTTTTAGCAAATGCTATATGCATCTTGAAGATGATAATATGTGTTTTCTCTTTCTAAATTTATTAATATGTTTGAAGAGAAAGCTATCGGCCAGCTATAGGGAAGCTTGCCATATGGGAATGCATATCTGGTTTTCCAGATCTTTCCATTTGTCAGAGGCGGAAATCTGGATGCAGTTTTCTCTTTTAACACTTTGTGGGCTAAGCAAAACATATGCAGGCCAGATGTGGAGATGACTGCAGAGCTGCCAGTTTGTAGTCTCTGTTCCAGTCTATTCCCCGAAATCATTAGAGCCTGGTGACAGTTTCATATTATGTCATCCTACATAAATTAAAGATATATATCTGTTTTTGTTTTGGAAAGTATTCTGATTTCTGGGAATAAATTTCTGATTTTAGCTAATAGATATTATAGTTCTCTCATACCTTTTTATACCTTGCTTTTTTGATTTGTCATAGTAAGACTTTTAGGTAAATATGTACATTTCTGAATTAATTTTAAACTATTAATTTTAAGCAGTCTTATTTAGAATTCTTTAAAATAAACAATATCACCATAAAATAAATGTCTTTCTCTCACTTTAAAAATCATTTCCCTTGTTTTCTACTTTTTTTTTTTTTTTTTTTTTTTACCCCCGTGGATTGTGGCTTTTTCTTTCTTTGTCCTTATTTCCATTCTGTCAGTTTTTAAAAAAATCTTAACGTTTCTTTTCCTTTTTTTTTTTTTTTTTTTTTTTTTTTTTTTTACCTAACTCTCTTTCCTATGTAATTAGTCTTGCAAAGAACATTCCATTAGGGAAAATACATTTTCTCCTTTAAGAGATTCACTTGCATGTATGGAAAATTCCTTGTATTTACTGAAAACAGAAGGAAACAAGAGATTTTCTATTTCTGTAACAAAACTGTACAGACAGTTTATGTGTCTTTAATTTAAGTGAATAAATCTAATCAAAAATCTTAAAACTGAAAAGTGATTCTGCTGAATTTCTTTTATTTAAAATTTTTTATATTTTAGAAAACATTTTACTGATTATACTTCCAGAAGTTTTATTTGTGATTTTTTTTCTTCTGTTAGGACTACTTTTAAAATTTCATTCAAAGTTAAATAATATTGAGTACAAAAGAATCTTTTATATTTGATCATGAACTCGGTGGTATCATGTATACTATTTTTTTGTATTAACTATTTACAAATTCCCTTTTAAGAACTTACCATTTCCTAGTTCTTTGCACTTGCATGATTTTTTATTTGTGATGTCAGATAGGCTTAATAGCTAGTTGTTCAGACTTTGTCCTTCCCTCACGTCCTCTGAGTTAGTCCTGCAGGTTTCTGACCCCGTGTGCTTTTCTTCTTGAGTGAGCAGATATCCCCGGGTCACTCTTGGTTTGCACCTGTCACTTGCCCGGTAGTTCTCTCGCCTTTCTGGGGCTGCTAGGCTTCTCCGCAAGGTGAAGCCACAGTCCTAGGTGCTTTTGGCGACTGGCGGGTGTGTGCTGCTGCTGCGGCAGGAGGAAACAGCCCCCGCCCTGGGTCTCGGTGAGGAACCCCGGGCGGCGCTGTACCTGCCCTCTCCTGTCCCGCAGGCTCGGTGCGTGAGGAGAATGGCGTGCGCTGGCACGTGTGCCCCTACTGCACCAAGGAGTTCCGCAAGCCCAGCGACCTGGTGCGCCATATCCGCATCCACACGCACGAGAAGCCCTTCAAGTGTGCGCAGTGCTTCCGCGCCTTCGCTGTCAAGAGCACGCTGACGGCGCACATCAAGACGCACAGCGGCATCAAGGCCTTCAAGTGCCAGTACTGCCTCAAGAGCTTCTCCACGTCGGGCAGCCTCAAGGTGCACATCCGCCTGCACACAGGTATGCAGCCCTGGCGCGGCAGGTGCAGGGAGGGCGGGGGTTGTGGGGCGGCGGTTGGAGGACTGCGGTTTCTCTCTCCATGAGCATCTACAGACTACTGTCGGTAGGCTAGCCAGGAGGTATATACTGGTAAAGGAAAACACGCAGCCTCGATTCCATGGAGCTGATGATGAAATGGGGGATGCTTTCGGCAAGGACCGTTTGTAAGCAAATGTGTAATTGCCGACGGTAAAGGGAGACTTAACTGGGTGAGCTTTTCTAAGGCAGAAACACGTCATCTGCAATCTGGGAAGGCCTGTGCAGATTTTAGCTGGGGCAGGGGGAGGGTGTGGCGCCCTGCGGACCAGGACTGCATTTTTACTGAGGCCTTTAACAGGAAGGAAGGCTGCTCTGATAGTTTTCTTGCTTTTGTTTTTTTTTGGGGGGGGGGCTAGGGGGTCGTCTGGCCCGTACAGGGATCCAAACCCTTGACCTTGCTGTTACAACACCACACTCTAACCAACTGAGCTAAACGGCCAACCGAGATACTTGATCAGTATTAAGGCATGAAGGCTTTAATATTTGGGCTCCATTTTAAAAATAGCAACCTTATTGAGATATAATTCGCATATCATAAAATTCATCCTTTTAAACTGTACAATTTAGAATTGTGCAACCCTCACCACTATCTACTTTTAGAACATTTTTATCACCCCCACCCCCAAAGAAACCCAGTACTCATTATCAGTATCCCCATACTCCCCTCTCCCCCCCATCCCGGGTTGGGCTGACCACATGGATGGTATCTGAAAAAGCTGAAGTTAGTCAATTTTGTTCCATGTCTGTCAGTTTGTTACATGTCTATTTGTTATCTGCAGTATTTATCAATAAAATTGTAAAAGAAGGCAATTTCCTTCCGAAAAGGGACTCAATAGAACAAGATCATTAAAAACATATTATTACTATTATCACTATTATTTACAGTCAGTAACCACTACCATTTACCACTTGTTCACAAAGTGCGAGGCACTGCTAAGTGCTGTTTAAACACGGCTGTACAGTACAGTCCCAGCAACAGCTCTGGAGGCGCGTGTCGTCACTCCAGACTGCAGATAAGGACTTGAGGGAGAGCAGTCTTACCCACTTCAGAATTCTTAAGAACTGCTGGGTATTTGAATATCCGTACTTACAATTTAAGGGTTTGTCCTGAAAATAGTTATTGTTCTTCTTTACTAAAATGCTCTTATAACATGCCTTAACATCTATAATACGCACTGTACAAACAAGAGAAAATAGCTGTAATTTAAAATGCTCATGAAATTATAAGCATAGAATAACAAACTGAATGTTGAAGTCAATATTGGAAATACTGACATTTTATGTTGGTATTTGTTGTTGAGATGTAACTCCTTGTAATAATTTCAAAATGTGCTCTTATTTTTGTTAGGAGTTAGACCTTTTGCTTGTCCTCACTGTGACAAGAAATTTCGAACCTCAGGCCATAGGAAGACTCACATTGCTTCCCACTTCAAGCATGCAGGAACGAGGAAGGTGAGGCACCAGCGGAAACCCACAAAGGTTCGTGTGGGCAAGACCAATGTTCCAGTCGCCGATATTCCTCTGCAAGAACCGATTCTCATAACCGACCTAGGTAAGATGGATTGTCTGTACAATTTATCAAGTACTCTTTCCTTTGGTACCCTTAGAAGGATATATACATGTTATGTCTATGCAATTAAATAGTTTTAGGCATGGTATTAATGAACTCTTTGTTAAGCAGTGTTTTGCTTTATGGGCTGGTATGTTCCACTATCAAGATTAAAATCCTACTTGTATCAAAATTACTGCTCAAATTATGTTCTTGGTTCAGAGAGATATAATGTGTAAGTGACAGTATGTAAGTCCTTCTTGGAGAAGCATTTCTGCTTCAGTGGAACCATCAGAGGTGACCAGGGGTTTTATGTGAAACACACATTGCACTTCATTTTTTTCATCTTGAAATTCCCATGGAGTGTATGACATTATTATTTGGGCTGCTTTAATCTTTAGATTAAAAAGAAAAACCTGCCTGCTTTTAAGTTTTTTAGGCTCAGTGTTATAATCAAGCCAAACTATGATTCTGTTATCTAACTAGAAAGAAAACACTGCTTACTAGAATCATTAGAAAAATGATTTTTATAAGTACTACAACAAAATTTAAGAAACCTCACTGCCATAGTTATTTTGGGCTGCTGTAACAAAAATACCATAAGCTGGGTAGTTTATAAATAATAGAAATTTATTTTTCATAGTTCTGGAAGCTGGAAAGTCCAAGATCAAGGTGCTGGCAGATTCAGTGTCTGCTGAGGCTCTTGTCTTCATTGATGGAGGCTGGCTGTGACCTCATGTGGTGGGAGGAAGGGCCAGGCACAATCTGGGGCTATTTTATAAGGGCACTAATCCCATGACCTAATCACCTCCAAAGGCCCCACCTCTTATTACTGTCACATTGGGGGTAAGGTTTCAATGTAAGAATTTTGGGGGGACCCAAACATTCAAACTATAGTACTCATTAAATTCTATATATGAATTTGCATTTTATGCAGTTTCTGTATTTCATCATTTTCCTAGGCAAGATAATCTAGTTTATAAGAAAAATTAATATCAGACAAAATATAATTCAGTATAAATAAAGGTTAGATGGTATACAGAAAGATATTTTAGATTGATATAAATTATAGGCTACCAATAACATGATCAACAGTTATGAACTTTTATGTATCTAAGGGCATAACATCAAAATATGTAAACCAAAAACAATTAGAAGAAAGGAATAATGTTCAAATTCTCAAGTATAGTGAGAGATCCTCAATTAGATCATTTTAAATAAATACAGTGAAATTGAAGATTTGAGCACACATTTAAAAAGGGTAATTTTAATAGCTTTGTATAATCTTTTACCCTAAAATACACACTCATTCAAATATGCAGGAAAAGAAGTCCATCATATTCTCAAAAGTTGATATTGTACAGGTTATTATCTTTGATTACAGTTCATTGAAAATATAAATTAATAAAAAATAGCTGTTCAAAATTATATAGAAAAGAAAGATTTAAAACTGAAATTTTATGTTACAAATGAGAGCATTATATAAACAAGTTGGATGGACCAAAGCACCATTATTTTTTATTAAAAAATAAGAAAGAATGCAAATAAGTAAAATATTTAACCCTTAAAGCTAGAAAAATGAAAAGAAAGTAGCAGAAAGGAATTAATATGTATAAAACAATTTAAGATAGACAAAATCCTAGTAAACTTGAAAAGTAATTTTATAAAATCTTTTTTTAAATGAACAGTAAAATAGATGATTTATCACTAATAAACTAAAGAGAAAATGAGAATATCTAATATTAGAAATGAGAAAGAAGCATAAGCACAGATGCAAATGAGGTAAAATTGTTTGCAAATATTCTAAGTTTTTGCTTGATACATTCAAATATTTAGATGAAATGGATCTTTTAACATGCAACAAATAGATAAGATAATAAAAGATCATCTTTCTCAGAATACCAGTTTCTGATGACTATGTATGAGTTCTAAGCTTCCTAGGAACTGTAATTATTATGATATTTAATTGTTTTAGAGCATAGAAAATGATCAGAACTCCCACAGTGGGTTAGAATACTTTGATAGCTTTGTCCAGTTTTGGTAGCTGACACGACCAGGCAATAGACCAGTCTCTTTTTTCAGGTTGACATAAGTCAGGTAAACACCTATGGGTTTCTTGACTTCAAGTTTACAAATCTTTAGTTGTGTTAGAGTCTTGATTCTGCAGAATTTTTCCAGGGTTAAAATGGGATACAGTTCGTTCCTCAGCTTCACAGGTGCCTGAATCTTAGACCAGATTATTGTAAGCTGAGTTCTCCTGTGGTCTAGGCTGAGTGAGACACACGAGGGAAATGATTCCTAGAGGTAGCTTCACATGTAAAATGTAAAATATTTTAGCTATTTCTTATGATGCGCAATCGTTATTTATGTTTGTGTCTGTCTCTTCTCTCAGACTCTGAGCTGCTTGGGGGCTGTAGAAAAGACTTGGCTGTAATAACCTTTGAGGATAGATACTGATAAAAACTCAATAGAGAGGTTTTTAGCATAGAAACAGTTATTTGATTTAATTGGGAGATGGGATATTCCAGTTCAGTCTAGTTACTTAAAGCACATACATGTTTTGGCCTATGACTATCATTTTAAAGAGTTAGAATATATTAAAAGTAGTATAGCAAGTAATTTAATCTCTGATTACTAAAGAAGAACTGTTGGATGGCATAGTACCATATAGTAATATGCTTTTTAAAACTTTTAGAGCTGCATGGGAATGTGAAAGTAGTCTTTCTAAGACTTCTTTACATTCCCTATCCTCGTTTGTAGTTTTATGTAAAAACCGAGATCTAGGGAGAGTTGACAGCTTTTCCTTTGAGTCAGAGGGTGGCTTGTGCTCATGGTGGGCCTAGAACCTGGTCTTCTCCTAGACCAGGGTTGTGGTTCATTAATGTTCACTTCCTCTCCTCATCCACTGTCACATACTACTGGTGCAAACACATGGAAGAGCACATCCTGAGTTGCAAACAGTTATTTCTTGGTGTAAAGTATTGTTAGTCTACACTCAACTTGAATGTTATGTATTTTATGCCATTGAAGAGGATCGTATTCTATTAAGTAGTCTCTCTCTTGTATTCTAAATGTTTTTTTCTTCAAATTCAGGAACTAAATTTTAAATAAAATGTGCAGACTGAGCAAGTATTGGAGTTAGGGTGATATGATCTGTAGCTGCTTCTGGATTTTCAGATTGTATGTGATATATCCATTTTAAACTATTTGCTATATATATATATATATATTTATGTATACACACACACATACATATATATATGTATATGAAAAATCCCTATTTTGCTTAGCATGTTTGAAATATCTTTCCTTTGATGTGAGCCCGGCTTTGGCTATCTATTATTTTAAATCTCAAGGTTACAGTGGTTGATCTTTCAAGTTTTTTATATTTGATGTTTTAATCATGTTAGTGCACTTATCTTGCTTGTCATTTAACACAGTTGTCTAAACTTCTATATCAAATTTGTGCTACATAGGATGTATTATATGTTATGTTTGTTTACATTCTGTCATTTTGCAGTGTTTGCATTCTGTTACTATTTGCCATGTATAAAAGCTATTATAACACTAGTTATATTTTCTCTAAGCATCATAACAAAATACAGCTGTTTCTTCTCTTATTATAGAAGGAATTTTAGGACATTTCAAGGACATTTCTAGTTTGAAGTATATTAATTAGCTAAAATGCATTCATGCCTTTCTTTGAGATTAGTAGTTTCTTTTTTAAATAAACAAACATATTAAATGGCTAATAGTCTAGTAGAAATGACTAATATTGCCAGCACTTTAGGATTTTATGTATTTTTTAAAAAATTTTGTTCCAAATATTGAGACCTCATAATTCGCCTAACTTTTAACAGAGCTTTGTGTTTGTAAAGTTAGCAAAAGTGAAAAATAAAGCTTTTTAGAAAAATGAGCCTATTATTTTACTTGCTTAATGGCTCAAAGTAGGAACATTCCCCCCCCCCCGACCCCTGCAAAGGGCTTAGAATTCTCTAGGGGTCTGTTTCAAAATCCATATGTCTGGGTACCACCCCTAAAGATTATAATTACATGTCTAGGGGGAAGAAGCTAAGGTAACAGTTGTATATACTGGGATTGTTCACTGCAATGTTATTTATGATAGCAAGAAGTTAGAAGCAATCAAAATAACCATCAAAAGTGTATTAAGTAAACCAGGCACGTTGAGGCACGGTGCAGTGGAGTTCTGTGTAGATATACAGAGGATGGTGAGGATGATGTTACATGTAATGACTTCAAAAGATGTCACGGTGTCTGTATTAGGTGTGAACAGGTGATTGATTACAGAACAGTGTATGGTTGGTCCCACTTACGTTTATATACAATCAACTATTTTGTTAGGAATGCACACCAAACTCAAGATGTTACTGTGCATGTTATTTTGTTTTTCTTTTTATGATCTTCTGCATTATTTGAGAAGGGGCCAAATGAGTTGGAGTTCACTTGAGAGTGGATTGGATAAAGTGGTTTGGCTCATAGAGTTTGGTAGATTGGCAAGGGAATGAAGACAGAGGGAAGAGAGGCTGAGACACTAGACTTGGGTTCACCAAGCTCAAAGAACAGATCGATAGAAATGAGCGTCGTGACAGAGCTTTAAGGGACACATTTCAGTCAGAGACAGACTGCTACAGAAAAAAGATGATGATCTGAACATTCTGGGAAGCGGTTTGTGGTGGAGAATTTGTTTACACTGGAATGTAGGTTTCAGAAGCCACAGGAAAAAGGGTTGGAAGGAGAATAGCGGGAGGTGCGTAGAGTGTTTTCTACAGAGGTAGGTGGTTGGGGGTCCCTGTGCCAGGATTGGGTGACACAGAGAGGAGGATGGTCTCTGGGCCTTCTGAAGGCTCTGAGCTGTGTGGCCTGGTGTAGGTGGCAGGTTGAAAGTCTCTAGATAAGATCCTGGTGTCAGTTTGCTTTAGTGGAGGCTGGCCTGCTGACAGGTGGGTGTCTATGTAAGTGTGCTAAAGCAGGTGTAGCCAAAAGCCTGGAGGAGTTGGAGGCTAGGCTGCTCCTGTGAACAAAGCACTGTATGTAACATCTGAATTGTAGGTATTCCAGAATAAAAGGTCATGTTACAAATCATTTATGTTTTGAGTTTATTATAATATCTAGCGTGTAGTATTTATACTGAATAAATTCGGGGCTTAAAATCCCAGTGAACCTAAAATTTGGACATAGCTATGTTAATTCCATGTCAGCAAATAACCATATAGGAAGTAAATGTAGAAATCCATTAAAAACTGGCTGGTAGAATCAAGGGAAGTAATTGTGAAAATATCGATATTCCTCATGTTGAAAAAATAGTAGATTAATTCATAAATATTTTCTCAAAGGTTTTCTTTAAATAGCCATTTCCTAACAGTTAAAATAGCATTTAGTTGCAACATTGGAATCTATACTAGGGCACTTGAAAAAGTTCATGGAAAAATAGAATTAAAAGATAATAAGAATCTTCCCATGAAGTTTTTGACATACCCTTGTAGATGAGAATTTTCATCTTCTGGGTAAAGCAGATGTCTTTTGACATTTAATTTTATTAGTAGCATTGACAGTGCCTTATTCCTGTTTTCTTTTGGTTTGTAGGTCTTATCCAGCCCATTCCAAGAAATCAATTTTTCCAAAGTTATTTTAATAATAATTTTGTAAATGAAGCAGATAGACCTTACAAGTGTTTTTACTGTCATCGTGCATATAAAAAATCTTGCCACCTTAAACAACACATCAGGTAAGGTAACATAGATTCAGAGATGGAAATTTAGTATAATTGTAGTAATTTAGTGACCAGTGACTTCTGAAAATATTTACAGTGTTAATGTTAGCTTTTATTATTTTAATCTCAAAATATTTAATCTCAGAATATTTATTGGTAATTAGTATTTTTATTCTTTAGTGTTTTGACTAAAATATCCAGAAATTGCAGCTTAATTTTATTTATATTCCCATGTATTTTAATATTTGCCATTTCCAGGAAATGCCAAGGAAGTATTTGGTGTATTTCATTACAATTATGTTTAAGTGTTTCAGGTGTATTCATCAGAGTTTAGATTTTTTTCTTGGTGCTAGCAACAGTGAAAAGAAAGAAGAAACTTGGTCATGAGAGACAGTTCGATATCATGAAGAAAGTGAAGAGCTTAGAAGACTTGGGTTCTAGTTTTGTCTCAATTGTGTGCTAGCTGTGTGACTCTGGGCAAGTCACTTAACCACTTTGTGTCTCAGGTTTTCTCATTTGCAAAGTGTGGAGAGCTACGTCTTTGCTGCTTAGCTTAGTGTAATGACCAAGTAAAATAATGCACAAGAGTGTATTCTAGTTATAAAGCATTATGAGAGTGTGAGAAATTTACTTATTAAAATTTTTATTCTTTTTAGGTCACATACAGGTGAAAAACCTTTTAAATGTTCTCAGTGTGGAAGAGGCTTTGTTTCTGCAGGAGTGCTCAAAGCACACATCCGAACACACACCGGACTAAAATCTTTCAAGTGTCTAATATGTAATGGAGCGTTCACTACTGGTGGTAGCTTACGGCGACATATGGGTATACATAATGACCTTCGTCCCTATATGTGTCCCTATTGTCAGAAAACATTTAAGACCTCACTAAATTGCAAAAAGCACATGAAAACTCATAGGTATGTATAATTCTGATGGTCACTTTTTAATAGTCTTTATATTCCCAGATGGTGTTGGAGAGTGTTTTTAAAAAATAATTGTCTTTGATTCCTGTACTGTTATTTCTAGCTTGGAACATATGGGCTACAGAAACTTAAGTATCAGTGTCAAAGTATCTATTGAGAGCCATAAACTAAATCATTAACTTTTTTATTTTTAATATAATATTAAAGTAGTTTGTGGGTTAAATGCTTTATAGGCTCTCTTTCAAAGCTGATGGGTCGATAACTGGATGAAATACTAGACCATGCCATACGTGTATTTGGGAACTAGGGAATCCATGTTTGTGTAGATGTTCAGGATGCTCGTATTTCAGCTCACTGTAGCAGGATGACCAGTCCGCAGTTGGCCCAAGAGCTGTACCATGCTCGGAGGAGTGGAGATGGGCACTGGGTTGCTCAGTGGCATGTTAATATTAACATAATATTTTTCTCTGTCAGGAAGCCAGGCTTTTCCAATGTACCTTTTGAGGTAGTGTTGGGAATATGGGTTTTAAGGTCCTTATTTATGGACCCAGTGGCCAGTAGTGCAGTTGCTAGATCGGTCACCTTTATTAAGTGGGAGATTGAAGAGACACTGGAACAGAACATGTGATGGAGCTGGTATGGGCCTGGCCAGGACCTATGAAAGAGGGAACAGGTGACTGTCATCTCAGATATTGTACACGTTACCCAGCCTGTTAATCAGGTCATTGTTTTTTTTTTTTTTTTTTTTTTTGTCTTTGCCGTGACCGGTACCCAGCCAGTGAGTGCACCGGCCATTCCTATATAGGATCTGAACCCGCAAGCGGGAGCGTCGCCGCACTCTCCCGAGTGCGCCACGGGCTCGGCCCTAATCAGATCATTGTTTGAGATCATTTTTTTTAAGTTCTTGGATTCATTCACTGAATTTATTGTTCATCTTTCTCTTTGAAAGAGAAGTTGTTTACCTTGATGAATATATACTGGAGATATTTTGTATATATATAAAGGTTGCTAAAAGCAACATTAACATGAGAAGATCATAATGGCCATGTGCCTCATAGTCTGTGTTTTGTAACATAGTTGACAACTGGTCAAACGACACGTCTGTGGCCGGTACCCCATGGGACGTGGCCCTCCCTGCCTGTGCACCACATTTGGGTATCTCATTTAGATGAGTCTATAATGGCGCTGCCTTAATAGTGCAGTTCCTTTTCTGAATACTTTAACTCATTGCAGAATTTGAGCAGGGGGAGTTTTACTTTTAAACATGTGGTGTCTTTTTTATTTTGTAAAACTTTTAAAAGATCCTGGTGTGTGTTGTCCTTCGCCCTCCCTGCGTGCCGTCATGTCCTGCAACCTGCAAAAGCACTTAAAGCTAAAGCAATGTGATATTCTTCAGAATTGTTAATAGTATTCAGTTTTTATCTGGATTGCTGTCATGACTTCAAAGTGGTATAATTTAAGAATAAGAAAGTTCTGTAATAAATTACAACTTTCACAGTAGTATCCCACACAAGTCACTGTTGACAGCATCTAATTCAATGATTTGTCTCTGATTTTTCTGCAGATATGAACTTGCTCAGCAGCTGCAGCAGCATCAGCAGGCTGCCTCAATGGAGGAGGGCGCCGGGGACCAGCAGGGTGTGCAGGTGTCCACGCAGATGCATGTGGAGATCGAAAGTGACACGCTGCAGCAGACAGCGGAGGTGGTCCCCACACACCCCGAGGCCATGCTCGAGCTGGAGCCACCGCACGTCGTGGGCACAGAGGAGGCCGGGCTCGGTCAGCAGCTGACTGATCCGCCTTTGGAGGCAGATGAAGGTCAATATGTTGGTGTTTTTAACTTTTGGAATGATCCGCACAGGGTTTTACAGCCCTTTGCGCACTCCCTGCAGTCCACGGGCGTCTCTCACCTCTGACTTTTCAAATCCCATTTTGTGCTGTGTCTGTTTACATGCGTGATATTGAATATGTTATATTCTCCCACATGCTCTTTAAATAGATTTTTACTCTTCAATTTTATTAAGCTTTTTGAGAGCAGGTCTTTTTTTTTTTTTTTTTTTTAAACACAAAGTAATCCGACTTTTTGGTAGGAAATTTCTAAAGTATTTGAAATCTTAAGAGTACAGCAAAATCTGTTCATATTTTGGTGTAGGCTCTTCCTTTTTTTTAATCATGTAAATGTGCAGGCATGTTTGAGCATATATTTGTGTGTCTGTGTGTGTGAGAGAGATCGCTACGGTACTTCAAAAAGTTTGTGGAAAAATAGTATTAAAAGATAATACAAATCTTTCCATGAAGTTTTTGAAGACCCCTTGTATGCATTTGTTATGTATATAGAATTGTAGAAACAGGGTCTTTCTATGTGTACTTTTTGGTAATTTACTTTTATCCCTCAATATATGGAGAATGTCTTACCTTTACGTGTACATCTGTGTGACCATTAGGATTCTACTGCAGTACACTAATGTAGATTCACAGACTGATGCAGGTCAGTGCAAAGAGATTAGCTCCTGGTCCAGCATATAAAGCAACACATTGCTTCTTTCATCAGTAAAGTCTGGCTACAAAAAAATGTCAGCAACTGTAGACAGCATAGTTAGTGACATAGTTGATTTGTATTCTGGCACAGGCTTTTTATCTCAAAAGAGTCTGTTAACCAATAATTTGCTGACCTGTTTAGTCTCTGGGCAGGATTGAATTCTTTTTATCCCCTACGATGCCTGTAACAATGCACACCCAAAAAGGTTTTAAATATTATTGAATTTAATTGCATTTTAGAATATTACTTTACAGAACAATATCTAAGTTTTAGGACAAACTGTAGAGACTTTAGGTGATATTTTGGAAGTACAAAGATAATGCTTTAATCATACTATATAAAAGGGTACTTCAAAAAATTCATGGAAAGATTTGTAGTATCTTTCAATTTTATTTCTCCAGAAGCTTTTTGAAGTACCCTTGTATATATATTTTGCCTTCCTATTGTTTTTTTTGCAATAAGGAGGTTGATTTTTGAAACTCACTGAAGTGTACTTTTGAACAGATTGGTAGATGTGAAATAACTTCCAAGTATATGAGTCCTCCTTCTCTTTGCATTCTTACCTTTAGATGGGTTTGTGGCTCCACAGGACCCTCTGCCAGGGCACATGGACCAGTTTGAAGAGCAGACTCCTGCACAGCAGTCCTTTGAACCTGCAGGGCTCTCACAAGGTCAGTGGCAGGTTTCAGTGGAGTTTGTAAATGAGCTATATCTAGGTTGGGTTAAATTTTACAACACCCTCAGGTGTTTCTCTTAAGGCCCTTATAAAATTTATGGTTTCAAACCAAATAACTTTTTGCATGCATTGTATAATTTTTTTTTTAATTGATACCTACTATGTTGTGGTCTGCTCAGATCTTCTGGAAAGCAAATTTTACAACCATTATACACTTAGTTTCTGGCCAAGACAAGGCAATTGAGTAGAAATTGGGACTCATTTTTTATTTAAAAACCCACTTTTAAAAAGTTTTTGGTAACTTTAAATTTTTGTAGAACTCCTATATTCTCATTTATTTCAGGTTTTACAGTGACTGATACATACAGTCAGCAGACTCAGTTTCCACCTGTCCAACAGCTACAAGATTCTAGTACACTCGAGTCTCAAGCCCTCTCCACAAGTTTCCACCAGCAGAACTTACTGCAGGTTCCCAGCTCTGATACGATTAATGTAGTAAGTATTTATAGAAGGGACACATACTTGTCATTGTTTAGCAGATGCTATTTTATTCTTCACTGTAATTATTTAAAATTTGCTTACTTAAGAGAGCATGCTAACTTCTTGTAATTAAGGTTAGTGCATCACCTGTGAAAAATTTCAGTGTTCAGTATATAGGGCTTTCTTTTTCCTTAAAACACTTTAATTTTGCTTAAAGATTTCAATACTATGATGCTGTTGTTGCCTTTTTGGTTAAAAGCCAGGAAGTAAGTAGAGTGTAGTGTAATAACATCCAAAGGATATTGTGTTGCTTTAGGCACAAAGCATAAACATTTTTATCTGTGGAATCTTGAAAGGAATATGTTAGAAGGAAAATATGCCGAACACTGACGTATTAAAAATACATATTTAAATGCATCATTAAAAAATTTATCTCTTATTCAAGTAGAAGACATTTAAGTTTTAGTTTTGATTTTTCTGTTTTTGGAAATTTTTTAATAGTGAAGTGATAAAAATGATTGACCAATCAATTGTTATATCTCTTTAAAATCCACTGTCCCTGGCTTTGCCCAAGTGGGAGGTCTGGACCCTCCAGGGAAAATTTCAGAGCATGTTTTCACAGCTGGAAACTTCATAATTGACAGCAGATACTGAATCTGGGTAGTAGAGAACATGCCCCTCAGTAGCTTAGCCTTTACTCCAGAGCCCTCTGGATAAAACTACACAAACCCAATTCACTTGGTGTCGCAGAGTAGGGGTTATCTAATTTGATTGTGAAAGTCAGGTGAACATGTTAGAAAACAGGTTCCTGCTTACAGCAACATTTAGCAACCGTTCATAGTCTGTGCTGTGGCTGTTCACGCATTCTGAAGGTTAGCTCACCCTCTGCCCATTGTGAGCCTGGGTGTATAGTGGAGGGGTCAGAAAACATTGACCATATCTTTGTGTCCTTGCTGTGGTTGCCTGCGCAGGAAGGTATTGGGTAATTGTGGCTGCTCTGTGTGTGCGTGACACTGCCCCTGGGGTGCAGAGCTTGTTCTCTTCCTCCCCCTGTGGTTTTTGTGACAAGAGAGGAGACAATATCTTCAGAAAGTAGGATTTTTATTCACTTTCACTAAGAGAGCAGATGAAAGAGAATACATATCTCTTATTATGATCTATGAAAGAACCAGTTTCATGGTTGATTAAACTTTGTATTAAAGTAGCTTAGTAAAATAAATTAAAATAGGTATTTATTTAATCAAATCTGTGTAAGTAAGTTTTTTTATTGCTCTGCTTAGGGTTTCTCCCTTTTCAATCCACATTTATGAATGTTCTTATCCCTAGTTCTTAGTTGTTGAGTCATTTTATATTTATTCATAGATATTCAAGTAGTATGCTTTATACTTCTGTTAAATTTTAGACAACTCGTTTGATTCAAGATTCTTCTCAAGAGGAGCTGGACCTGCAGGCCCAACGCCCACAGTTCCTAGAGGACGGTGAGGACCAGAGCAGGCGCTCTTACAGGTGGGTGTCTGCACAGCCCAGCGGGCCTTTCAACAGCTACATGCTGGTTATGCGCCTCTACTGCTCCAAGGGCTTTGCAACTGAATTCTCTCTAAACTCTGTAAGGTAGGTTTTATTATCATCTCCATTTTATAAATAAAGGATCTCACACAAAAGAGATTAACTTGCTAAAATTTCTACTGCTAACAAGTGGCAGGGCCAAGATTTGGATGTGGCAGCCCTCTTCATTCTGTGCATTTAGAGTACTCTCCCGTAGCCTCCTGCCCTGACTTTAAGTAATTATTACTGCTCAGACATAGCTTAAATTTATATTGTGCCTTTTTGCCCAGGCTCTTCGTATGCTTCGTGTGTAACAACTGGTGTGCCAGGGTACAACATGGTTACAAAGACAGTGGTTTAAGTGATTCCTTTATTTATTCAGCACTGTGTGCTGACCACCTTCAGTGTACATGTACAGTGCTGGATACCTGGAGGACATCGGTGAATAAACCAGCTCCTGTCCCATCTCATATGGTGGCACATACATCTACAGCAAATAAAACGAATGTATTTTTATAAAATTGAAGATGAGCATACATGTATTAAAAAAATTAAAATGAGTATTGTATTCTATTGAGAGAGTTTTAGCTATATAGTATTTTAATAATTTTATCATTTACTTAAAATACTTTTTTAAACTCTAGTAATTTTTTTCCAGGGCCATTTAATAAAAACTATGTCTCATTTCTCTGTATTCTTAAAAACTGATGAGCTGTCTTACTTCAAATGAATGGTCTTAAAATTTCTGAAAATGGATAAGTATGGCTACATAGTTTTTGAGAAACCAAGTTACTCCTTTGTTTCATTTACATAGGGTTTGTTTTTCAAACAAGATCCTAAATACCTTGAACCAGAATTCTTATGCTTTAGATTCATTGCCTTCAGAAGGCTAATATCCTGAGATCTTCATGAGTTTGCAAAATATACATTAGAGCAGTGATTCTTACTTTGGGGTCCACAGACTCTGAGGGCATACACATAGATGGGCTTCAAGATTTCTGTGACTCTCAAGATATTTTCTTCATATTTTCATTTATTCAGCATGTATTTGTTTGCTAATATCTAATTTGGGATTTTGCATTGCTTTTAAGTGTGTTTGATCTTATGTGTCCTCATGATTACTTTGTGGCATCTGCTGGGGCGTTACTGGACTTTTAGCCTTGCATCATTCCTCTATCCATTTATTCATCATTTTTTAAGGACCTGTTATGTGCCCAGCACTAGGGTGTATTAGTGAGCAAAACAGAAAAAAACTCAGTCCCCATGGAGTTTACGTTCTAGAAGAGGGAGATAATGGGCACAATGAGTAAGTAAACTGCAGAGTCAATGAAGTGTTACTCTGGGTCATAGACAAAGAGAATGCAGCAGTGGGGTGTTAGTGTCACATGTCAGCAGACTGGAGAGTCATCGCTGCTATCGTAAGAGGTGGCCATAAACTCTGAATATATTTAGAAGGTAGAACCTAGAAGACTTATCACAGGTCAAATGTGAGAGGAAAAGGAGTTAAGGATTTGACCAGAGCAGCTAGGAGGATGGAATGAGTATTACCTGGAAAGAGGAAGCCCCTCTGAGGAGCAGACTTTCATGTGAAGACCAAGTTTGGTTTATGTCATTGTGGTGGATATCTGAGAAGAAATGGCAGTCACAGTACTTTGCACCAGGTTGGAGTTGAGGGAGAGGTGCAGGCTGGAAGTATACATCTGAGAGCTGTCAGTGTAGAGACTCATATTGCAAGCCCCTTGGCAGGTCCAGAGAAGAAACTGGCTCAAAGACAGCTACCCGGTCACTCCCCTTAGAGGTGGGCAAAGACAGGAAGAGCCAGCTACGGGGACAAGTCAGACTTGCCACGAGCTGGAGAGGACGTTGTAGCTTTCATTGGATTATCAGGGATCAGAGATCCTTCCCCAAGATGAGAAACATAGCACCTGTAGCCTATAATTTTCCCATAAAGCACGGCCAAGCAGGGAGGAGGAATGGACCCCAGAAGTGTGTTTCCTACGCACACTTGCTTTGGACCGTCATGGGGACCTCGGCATGGTTCCTGCTTTCTCTCTGTCTGACCTCACTTGAGGAATGCACTGCACAGAACTGTGATGAGGATAAACTGCCTAGCATGATGACAGTTCTACTGTGATGTTGCCATTAGTATTAGCATCTCTGTTTTAGGAGAATAGCTGTGCGGTCAACAGACCAGGCAGGCGTAGTCTGTGAAGAGAGAGAAGGGCCATCTCATGAATGGAGCTGGTTCCTAGCTTGGCTGGGGCCACATAGTGAAGGTCTGTTTGTCCGACTGTTCTCGAGTAAGAGGTTGTTTCTCCACAGTTCTGTTGTTGGTTGTTGGTTTTAATTAACAGATGTGACTGTTCTGAAAGCTTACTTTGCTTATTAGAGAACCTTTTCTCTGTAAATGTCAAGTGGTTTAATGGTACTCACTTCTGTAAATAGATGATTACCTATCACTAACATGTAGATCAGAATCAATCTCAATTTCATGTGCAGAATTACCTTTCTAAAATCAGTTGGTGAATATTGTTTGCCTGCTTTCTATTTTTATTTGATAGCCTCACCAAATCACATTTGTGTATTGGAATGAAATTTTGAAATGTATTTACACTTATTCAGCCCTCAGTTTAGCTACAGAGAAGTGTTAGTTGCATCTCTGTAGGCACCTAGTCTAGACATAGAAGTGATAGTTTAGGCACTTCACTAACTTCCTATGAGAGATTAAAACCTGAGAATGGAAAAAAATAGGGACGTACTAATGGAATAAGCTTTTAATAATAACTGAGTAGGAATTTTGAGACTTATAATTCTCTTAGTCTTTAAAGTAATTTTAATCTGTCCAGTAGTAACTGCGGGGGAAATAATACTGCATATTTATGTACTATTCAAAATAGCTCCAGTGTAATCTGTTTTGTAAAGTATTTTATAAACCAAAGGAGTGTGTGGATTGTCATTTCCAAGTGTCTAGCTTCAGGCCCTGAAGCAATAGAAGGTTTCACAGTGTCTAATGACTTACTAAAGAAAACAGCAGGGCCGGCCCATGGCTCACTCGGGAGAGTGTGGTGCTGATAACACCAAGGCCACGGGTTCGGATCCCATATAGGGATGGCCGGTTGCTCACTGGGTGAGCGTGGTGCTGACAACACCAAGTCAAGGGTTAAGATCCCCTTACTGGTCATCTTTAAAAAAAAAAAAAAAAAAGAAAGAAAACAGCATGTAATAAAATTTCTTCCTGTTACCTTTAGAGAAAGTTTCTAACTACTCAAATATGTCTGCTGGGGAATTATTACAGGATTTCCTAGTTTTTAAATAATAAAACACATTTAAGACTATAAATACTCTGAGCAGGATTTGATCCAACAAATTATTGCTGCAAATGTTTTGTATTTTGTATTATAATTTTTTAAATGTTGGCGAGCACACCTAGTTTCTGAAACAGTTGTGCCCGATTGTTTAACAGTTGCTGGTGAAGCTAGTTTGCCTTTCTTCTGTCTTTGTGATCGTGCTGTGAACTGATATGGACTGAGCTCTGCGTGTTTGGTTTGCAGGTGTGAATACTGCAACAAAGGCTTTAAGAAGTCCAGCCACTTGAAGCAACATGTGCGCTCGCACACGGGAGAGAAACCCTACAAGTGCAAGCTCTGTGGGAGGGGCTTTGTTTCCTCCGGTGTCCTCAAGTCGCACGAGAAGACACACACAGGTCACTGTCTGCCTTACGTGTGGAAATTATGCCTGTTGTTTTTTAATATAACAGCTTTATTGAGAACTGATCCACATACCATTCAGGTCACCCACTTAAACTGTCCAGTTCAGTGGTTTTAGTATGTTCACAGAAATCTGCAGCCATCACCACTGTCTAATTTTAGAACATTTTTATCACACCCAGAAGAAATTCTGTACCCATTAGCAGTCACTCCATTTCCCCTCAGTGCCCCCCAACCCTAGGCACCCACTGATCTATCTCTGTCTCTGTGGGTTTGCCTGTTCTGGACATTTCAGGTAAATGGATTCGTATAGTATGTGATCTTTTGTGACGGGCTTCTTTCACTCAGCACAAGGTTCACCCATATTGTGATGTGTGTCAGTACCTCATTCCTTTGTATGGCCATATAATGTTCCACTCTGTGAATATGCCACATTTCATCTATTGTTCTTCAGTTGATGGATGTTTGGGCTGTTTCCATTTTTGGCCATTATGAATAATCCTGCTGTGAACTTTTAAGTGCAAGTTTTTGTGTGGACATGTTTTCATTTCTCTACTTCAGTGTGGAATTGCTTGGTCATGTGATGAGTCTATTTAAACTTTTGAGTTTACCAAATGTTTCCAAAGTGGCTAAATTATTTTTCATGTCCACCAGCCATGTATGAGGATTCTGATTTTTCTACATTCTTGCCAGTGCTTATTATTGTCTGTCTTTTTTATTGTGACCATCCTCATGGGTGTGAAGTTGTATCTCATTGTGGTTTTGATTTGCATTTCCCTAATGGCTAATGATGTTGAGCATTTTTTCTTGTACTTATTGAGAAATGTGTATTTTAATCCTATGCCCATTTTTAAATTAGGTTATTTATCTCACTTTGATTAGGTTCTAAGAGCTTTTTTAAAAATATATTCTGACTTTTGGATCTTTATCAAATGTATGGTTTGCAATTAAATTTATTTTTAATATATTACATAATAAGATATTAAAATATTATTAAATAATATTATAATATGTTAAATAATATGTTTAATATATTTTAAAAATATTTTCAGTATATTTAATATATTAATGATCTTCGTGTTTCATATCAGTGTGTATTTTATATAAGGCTTTATCTGAAAATGAAGGTCTACTGCTTAGAAACATACAAACAAAAAGAGGAAAAGTTTTCTGGGCTAGTCTGTCGGTTGGTTGAGAGCAGGTCACATGGTGCTTAGGAGGCAGAGAGAGGCCACATAAGACTTTTGCAAGGAGCAGTGGGAGGAAAGACAGGGATAGGAAGAAAGTAGAGCTGTATGGAGACTTTGTAGGCTATTCCCTAGGGCCTAATGTAAGTAATTTTCTTTGGGATGATGAAAGATGGATTTGAAAAAACATTACTTGGTATAACCCAAAAATATGTTGTCAGTTTAACTGACTGAGAGCAGAGAGGACTTGATTTGTTTTGGGAAACATACTTCTTGGAGGCTGTTAATTTCAGTAAAAAATGAAGTAAGACGTGCTGTCAGTTTCCATGTTCTTAAAACGATTCAGTTCCTGAGAACTAGAAACGATAGCAAATAAACTGTCTTTAATTTTGTGGCTTACTGAGTGCATCTCTGCTTTTGACTGTCTTTGATATGAAGGTGATGAAATGTGGCTGTTTCCAACCACGTGTTGTCCCATTTCTGTCCTCTCAGGGGTGAAGGCGTTCAGCTGTAGCATCTGTGGTGCATCTTTCACTACCAACGGCAGCCTCACGCGGCACATGGCGACGCACCTGAGTGTGAAGCCCTACAAGTGTCCCTTCTGTGAGGAGGGTTTCCGGACCACAGTCCACTGTAAAAAGCACATGAAGAGACACCAGACAGTACCCTCTGCTGTGCCAGCAACTGGAGACACAGAAGGAGGAGGTGCTTGGCTTGAGGGTTATTAACCAAATACGTTTTACATCAGTGTTAGTTCTTACACACCTGTGAGTCATGCGGGTCTGTGAACATGTTGTGGGGCCTGGGTTCTGGCCTATGCTCTGTCCAGTGCTGTCCTCACACAGTGCTCAGTGTCTGTTGAGTGAATGTCATATTGATGACCACACGTTCTCAGAGGCTTTCTCTCCCCAGTTGCTTATTCCTCCTACTTTGTATTCATCTGACCTCAGGGTTCTTGATGTGCTATACTGAAATAATAGCAGTGTAGCTTTCTCTTATATTTTGAGCAGTATGTCTTTAAATTTTGTCCACCTATTTTAAAATAATGAAAGTTCTGACTTATCCATTGCCGGAGAAGATGATCATCTAATTTCCTCAGTAAATAATTCTGAATATTGAAGTTTCTGAACTATTGTGCTTAGTGAAATTGTTCAGACTTTTCAATCTGATGGTACTTCTGTCATGAAATTTAGTAAAGAATAAAAAGAAGGTAACTTTTTTCCTTCAAGTGAATTAAAGAATATAGGGCATCCAGGCATTATTTCTAGAACTCTGTAGTGTGGAGAGTGCTAACTAATCAGCCAGTACATGTAATCTCTAAATCTGATAACCTATTCCTTCCTGTCAATTAATAAAGTTTCTAATACTATCACATCGGTGTTGTTAGGATTGATTTGGGGATTCTATAGGGCTTCATCATGCTACTACATATATATTCACATACAGCTTTATATATCTTGTTTTCTTCTTTTGGATCATTGAGGGGAAAACCTTTATATGAACTCTCTTTTCTATAGGAGAGAGTCACTTGTTAAATTCTTTTGTTTAACCCAAACCTGGATTATTTTAATAGGGATTGAATCCATTCAGGTTTATTGTGACATTTAACTTGTGTGGCCTAACACGTGCCATCCTGTTTTATATCTTGTATTTATTCTGCTCAATTTCATTGTCCTTTTTGCTCTCACAGTGTGCACTATATTGATTGTGTTGCTTATGCAACATATTTTAACACAGTTATCTCCATATTTCTTTGTCATTGTTGGTGAAGGCCACTGTTTATATCCTGCCCCCAGATCTTTCAAAGTTTTTTGATATAATGTGGAATTTTAGTTCACTTTATTTCTTTTTCTGGGATTTCTACTAAATAGATAATGAATCTCCTGGCTCTTAACCTCCATGGCTGACTTTCTCCATCCCACCTTCCTCCCTCTCATCTCTCCCATCTTTTTTCCCTTTATGTTCTAAGAAAAATTATCCAGTTCGTTTTTTAATTCACTAATTGGGTTTTAACCACTGTCATTGTGCTATTTAGTGTTTCTACTGAGTTTTAAGTTTTTTTGAAGTCATTCATGCAATAATGACCTCCCTGCTCTCAGCCAAACTATTTTCTTTCTCAGTTACATTTTATTAGCAGCTTATTCTTGTTTTTAAAGAATTGAAATATATCCTTATGTTTCACTGAGAGAATACTTAAACATATATTTTTTTTAAGTTTTATTTTCTTCTATATAGTAAGTATTTTTTATTAGGGACTCTTTGCTAATTTATCAACTTGATCTCCCATTTTGGGGCTTCTGACTTTCTTTATCTGATGATAATTCATTTTTTGCCCGTATTAATAAATGAGTGTCTGCATTTATGAATACTGGTAGCTTGCGGGGACACTGACAGTTTCCAGGCTTGCTGGTGTTTTTCAGTGAGGGTGAAGTAGATCTTCAGTCATGGCATATTCCTGACATTGGGCCGTCGCTTGCCTGGGCCTATCCTTCACCTGGCTGTTTTCTTCTAAATCTTTCTTAGTTTCTCAATGAAACAGTGCAGGGAAGAAAAGCAGTTCTTTCCCCCAATCTTAGATTTAGCTTAACTGAGTTATTCGTTTTAACCTTATGTACATATTTAGTTTTAATTCACTTATTTTGTTTAAAACAAGTTTTTTACTAGGATTCTGATCGCTTTTCTTATATTTTGTTTAGATGTGGGTATGGAAGAAGAGGAAGAAAATTCTGACAGAAATGCAGTGAGAAAGTCTCGTCCTGAGGTCATCACTTTCACAGAGGAAGAGACAGCCCAGTTAGCCAAAATTCGGCCCCAGGAAAGTGCTACGGTGTCTGAAAAGGTCCTCGTTCAGTCGGCCGCAGAGAAAGATCGCATTAGTGAGATGAAGGATAAGCACGCGGAACTTGAGGCGGAGCCCAAGCACGCCAACTGCTGCACCTACTGTCCCAAGAGCTTCAAGAAGCCCAGCGACTTAGTGCGGTAAGACCCACTGCTGCACTCTGTGCAGGGTGTCTGGTTCAGGAGTTTGAAAATATATTATTCCATGTCTTCATTTGATAATTTTCATTGCAGTAAGGCAGGTTAATTTCTGAATCTACTGTTACTTAAGCAGTGGCTAATCTCTTACCTGAGTGTATGGCTTTACACCTGTGTTAATTCTGTATCATAAGCTCATGCCGAATGTTAATTAGAAAATCTGTTTTCTCTGTAGACTGCTGGTGCTTATTTCTCTATGATTGTGGTAGTAGTAAAAAATGTAAACTAGTTAATTTACTGAGGAAGACAGGATGCTGAGCTTTGCAGGTTTGTAGAAGGGCAGCAGCTGTCCTGCCCCAGAGGACGGCTGGCCTGTGTCATGAGGGCAGACACACGCACATGACAGTTGGGGACTGATTGGAGATGTTGCGAGGTGATAAGCCAAATAGCATTGATTGATACGTGTGATCAAGTTCTGCAGAATGGTGAAGAATCTGGAAAAAAGACACGTGGCAAAGTGTGGAAGGAGACCTAGAATAGGAGCTCTAGGAATGTTCAGACTGGAAAAAAGAAGACCGAAGTATAAACATTTTCTTAAAACATTGGAAGAGCTTCCACATACCATAAGGCGGACACTTATTTTTTGCTCTAGGAGATAGAACTAATGGGTGAAAGCTGTAGAGCAGTTTAATAAAGGAAGAACTGTTAAGATTTTAAGATGGAGGGGCTGGTCCATGGCTCACTTGGGAGAGTGTGGTGCTGATAACACTAAGGCCACAGGGTCAGATCCCTATATAGGGATGGCTGGTTAGCTCACTTGGGAGAGTGTGGTGCTGACAACACCAAGTCAAGGGTTAAGATCCCCTTACTGGTCATCTTTAAAAAAAAAAAGATTTTATGATGGACAATAATATAGCAGCCTGCTTCAGAAAACCAAATAGCATATTTTCCTTGTTCTCTTTATTCCACAGAGTACTCCACAGCATGGTGGCAGGTGATGCAGGAAACGGGTAGTTATCAGGCAGCCACTAGGTTGGAAGTGCTCATTTTGTGAGCACTCAAGTCACAGGCAGAGAAAGCCCAAATGAAGCTGGACTGCGTGGGCCACTAGAGCAGCGTGGCGTCCTGCATGCTCTCTCTGAATCATGTACTGTGTGTTGATGGTGTGATCCGAGTTTGAGGAATAAAGCAGTGGGAAGTTAGACTAAGGAGAGGATCGAGGGAGTAACACTGGAAGAGTTGGGTGTTTTGTACCCTGGCCAGCAGTTGTATGTGGCCAGGAGGAGCTGATGAATAGCTGAGAGCTGGTTTCACTGGTGGGGGTGGTAGGTGCAGTGGAATCACAGGTGAGAAAGTTACTCCAGGCAAGGGTGCCATGCAGAGGTGTTGGGGACAGCACTGCAGTCTGCGCGCCAGTGTAGACCTACCAGGTGTGGGCCTACAAGTACACAGAGACAAGACATGATCAAGTAGTTCTTGAGTTCTAATGATGTCTCCCTCACAAAGGTGAAAAGGATGGGAGCCTATTATACCTGAAAACAAGCAAGGCACAACCCAATAGCTGAGTTATCTTCTTCTTGTCCTAGCCTTCATTAAAAAGCAGTTCAAGGTTTGGCCTCCAGTACTGAGTACATATTATAGTAAAACAAAACCAAAACAGTATGGAAGTGTGTCCTGCTTCCCAGAGATAACCATGGTTAACAGTTTCTTATGTTTCAGAAATGTCTACAGATAGCTCAACATTAAGTCCTGCAATTCTGTTTTTTCTTTAATTTTTGCATATTGATGAGTCTTAGGCATCTTTCTTTGTCACTGTCTGTAAACCTATTTCATTCTTTTTAATGGTGGTGCTGTGTTCTGTCGCATGGGATACCGAATTTATTTCACCAGCCCCTACTGGTGAACATTGAGCCTCCGTGTTTGATTCCTGGGAGGACTGTCCAGCGACTGTGTCCTCTGCCCCTGTGTGAGTCTTGGCACAGTGCTGAGGGTTCCTCAGAGGGTCATATGTTTGTGCCCCCAGAGTCTCTGAATGCCTGTTCCCAGGCCTTACAGCTTCCAGGATGGGGGAAGTGATATCTTGTTATTTTAATTTGCTCTCCTTTGATTGTAAGTGTGGTTAAGCACCTTTCCATATGCTTTTGGCTGTTTGTATTTCTTCTCCTATAAGCTGCACATTGCCCATTTTTCTCCTCTGATGTTGGTTGTTTTCCTGCTGATTTATAAGAGTTCTTGGCTTTAAAGGAAATTAGCCCTGTTTTCCTTTGTCTTGTAGATATTTTTGTTGTTTTTTGGATTTGTTTATGGTGGTTTTTTTTGATAGAGTCAAGCTCAAAATTTTCATTTGGGCAGATTTAATCAGTAGAAAGTAACACATAATTTGTATTTATACAGTTAGTTATAAATTTCAAATCATGAAGTTGTTAGTAAATGTGTACATAATTAAAAAGAAAAACACTTCACTGCAAATGCTTTTTCAACAGGCATGTTCGAATCCACACTGGAGAAAAGCCATATAAGTGTGACGAGTGTGGAAAGAGTTTCACAGTCAAATCCACGCTGGACTGCCATGTGAAGACACACACAGGTGAGGAGCGGGAGCCTGTATCATGGTTGGCACCTTACAATCGCATTTTATATGTTTTTTTCTTGTGTATTTTGCACACATAAATGCGCCAAAGTTATAGAAAGCTTAAAAATCAGGAACCGTGAAGACATAGCTTACTTTTTATTCCTTACATAGGAAAAATGGTCTAAATAACACTAAGAAAAAGGGATTAGCTCTGAAAAGTTGAGTTATGAGTTGTTTTGTATTCTTCTTACTCAGCCTTAAATTCCTTTGTTAAAAAGATTACCTCTTAGTCTTACTTAGGTGGAAGAGATTGGGTTTGTTGAGGTTTGGTAAAACTGGGGACTTAGCAAATGTGATGACGGTTATTAGGTCCTAATTCTTTTTATATGGGGAGAAAATCTTACGAAGGGAAAAATTAATTTCCAATGTTCATGGCCTTTTTCTTTATCTAATTTGAGAAACTGAAGGTTAATTGCACCAATCAAAATATATTAACCTTTGTTTTTATTCTGCATTGGATATCCTAGGGGTTATGGGGCCAGCTCCACACCTCTGCTGGTGTGGGTTCTGTGCTCAACTTGTAAGCTTCATGCCCTCAGATAAGCTGCTTCTCTGAGCCTCAGGTTACTTGTGTGTAAAACGAAGCTAATAGTACTTCCCTTATTGGCAGTCTAGATGTGTTAAGACATTTAAGTAGCTTAGAAAGTGTTTGGTGTGTAGTAAACTCAGTGATTAGAGAGTCATTCATTATTGCTGTGATTCATAGGATTATGATTATCAAACTGATTTATATTCTTAGTTTTTGGTTATGAGCAGAATTGAACAAACAAGTGCAAACAGTATTTCACACATTCTTGTGAAGCCCTAAGACTCCTTCCTGATAGGTTAATATTTGGAACCAAATAGATACATGAACTTACTTGATATGACTCTTGTATACGCAGTTTTTCTGTTTCATTATGTTCCTTGTGTTTGTCTCTCTCATACAAGGCTGTGAGCCTGTGGAGGATGGGGAGGGGCCAGCTGCATTTCTCTCTGCACCCCACCATCTGGTGTGCGGGCTCTTACGCGGCAGGTGCCCAGCACACACTGCCTTGTCATTGACTTGGTTTAGCAGTTCAGTGTAGGATACATGGATAGGAATAGAAAGAAAAGTCTGTGAAAAATGCCTTTCAGTGCCTCTTTTCCATTATAAAATGAGAAGGTAATTTCTGAGGACCCCAGAGTAGTGTTCCAGTAATAGGCCTCCCTAGTCATTTTGTGCATCTTGTGTCATCCCTGGTGAAATCCAGTGTTTGTTCCCGGGCCAGTCGAGGGAAAAGAAAACCAGGAAGTTTTTCTACCCTCAGAAGTCCTTCCAGGGCAGAGTCGGTGCCAATGCCACTCAGTGCCTTCACGGCCTTTGTGACACCCAGTAATATGAAAAGAGCATCTAAGGATCTAGGGTCGTCATCCTAGACGCACTGCTCTGTGTCCCCATAGTGGAGTTTTCCTTTGTTCGTTATTCAGGTGTGGTGGTACCTACCTGTGCTGGCATTTTGGTTGCCCCCGTTGGGCAGAGGAGAAAATAAAGAGGTGCTGAGACGTTCAAGAGTTTTTTGAAACCAAAGAAAACTGACAGCAGTGCAGAGCTGGGCTGTTAATCACCCCACCTTCTAGCTACTGATGAATCCAAGTCAGATGCTCCTGTCAAGGTGCAGTACCATGCAGTGGTTTAAAGATGCTGTAAACCTCAAAGGGCTGTAGCAATACTAAAATCATATTGCAAACACTATACTGTTAAGTTTCTATAACAATTGTCTGTCACATCCATGACATCTTTCAGGTGAGAGGGATTCTTTGGAAGGCACTTTCGTCTGTGGAGTCAGCCCTGTGCCCTGGCGTGGACACTGGACTGGGTGTATTTGGATGTAGTGTCTGTCATCGCCTCCCTTGACTCTTGGCTGGGCTTTCCACAGGTCAGAAGCTCTTCAGCTGTCACGTCTGCAGCAACGCATTTTCCACCAAGGGAAGTCTGAAAGTTCACATGCGGCTGCATACTGGAGCAAAGCCTTTCAAATGCCCGCACTGTGAGCTGCGTTTCCGGACTTCGGGCCGAAGGAAGACTCATATGCAGTTTCATTATAAACCCGACCCAAAGAAAGCTAGAAAGCCTGGAACTCGCAGTTCCTCTGAAGGGCTCCCTCCCGTCAGCCTCCTCAGTTCCTCCTCTTCCGACCCTAATGTGTTCATCATGAACAACTCTGTCCTGACAGGACAGTTCGACCAAAACTTGCTTCAGCAAGGACTGGTGGGCCAAGCTATCCTGCCTGCTTCTGTGTCAGGTAAACACCAGGTCTGATACACACCACGCTGTGGTACACACCACGCTCATCTCTTCTTATAACCGAAAAAACCTCCTTTCCAGCAGCAGGGCTTTCTCTTCTTGGAGCCTCTCCCTTATAAGGCAGTAGAGAAAACTGGAACTTCATTTTTTTGTTTTATGTTTCAGACATAATTGCCTTTCCATTTCTCATTCTTTCATCCACCACATCTGCTTTTTAACACCTTAGCACTTTGTATAGCTTTTGTTTTTAATGGGCTTAACCTTGTTTCTTTCTCCATTGGCCTTCTCATAAATTTAGTAGGGAGGTGTGTAATTTATAAATACTCGTTAACATTGTTTTTAATGTAGTAGAGATTTCAGTTGTTATTGGATCACATAGTGATTTAAAGATATTGAATTTTAGCCAGGGGGGTTTATCTGTGCAGTTACGCATCAGTGCAGCAGTTGTTAAAGAGGTTCCATGTCCTGTGTGCCTTTCTGTTTCTGTGATTGGCACAATTGAAGCCTGACCACCACTCAGTTATTGTTGTTTTAAACCTTGGGCTGGTCAGTGGAAACTCTGGGAGACACTTTACTGATATGTTTAAAATGGGTAATATTCTTATCTATTTCACAAGGTTTGTTTTATGATGATTAAATTAGATAATGTAGGTGTATGGAATAAAGTAAATGTTAGTATTCCTTAGCTAAGCCATATTGATAAGCGTTTATAATATTTAGTCATTCCCTTTCTCTTTCTCCGGCCAGCTGGAGGTGACCTGACCGTGTCTTTGACAGATGGGAGCTTGGCCACCCTCGAGGGCATCCAGCTACAGTTGGCTGCTAACTTGGTTGGACCAAACGTTCAGATTTCTGGAATCGATGCCTCGAGCATCAATAACATCACACTGCAAGTAGGGCACCTGCCGTGGTTTTCTGTGCTTTAATGTTGTCTGTGTCACAAAGAAGCATGAAATTCTCATTGCAAGTGCCTGTTGCTTTTCAGATTGATCCAAGTGTTCTGCAGCAGACGCTACAGCAGGGCAGCTTGCTTGCTCAGCAGCTCACCGGGGAGCCTGGCCTGGCCCCACAGAACAGCTCTCTACAGACACCAGACAGTACAGTCCCAGCCAGTGTGGTCATTCAGCCTCTCTCTAGCCTGTCCTTGCAGCCCACGGTGACGTCTGCTAACCTGACCATTGGCCCGCTGTCTGAGCAGGATTCTGTGCTGACCACTAGCAGCAGTGGTAAGAGGTGTTGAGGTTCTTGCTTAGAGTCACATATTTGATTTTAGGACATTATGATTTTGCTTTCTTCTCTTTGTAAAGCACGCCAGGTAAATCAGCTGTCCTAAGAATAAAACAAGCTTATCTCACAATTTGTGATGCTGATTCAGTCTGCACACATGGATCTCCACAGTCACAGTTACCATTTCATTCTGGCTGCCCGTTTCATCATGAGGCTTTCTTGCCTTTAGACGAAGGAACTAGAGATGACCAATATTTTATTTTGAATCTTTCACTTTTTGAAACAATTTAACTAAAGTAATCTTAATATAAAATGGCTCCTTTTTTTTTTTTAGCTTAACTTTGTTTTGCTTTGTAATGATGATCAGGAACCCAAGATCTCACTCAAGTGATGACTTCGCAAGGTCTGGTGTCCACCTCCAGTGTCCCCCATGAGATCACCCTGACCATTAACAACTCGAGTCTCAGCCAGGTCCTGGCACAGGCTGCTGGACCCACCACTACGTCTTCTTCGGGGTCTCCTCAGGAAATCACCCTGACTATCTCTGGTTAGTAAATTAATATTTTAAACATCCTTTCACTGCAATATAAGCATGTCTTACTTATATCTCTTTTTCTACAACACTCAGCTTTGCATAAAGCCAGTGCCCAATAAATATTTATAATTTATGTGAGAAATTCAAGTTTAATGAAAATAATGTGCTGCAGTTCAAATTGAATACCAGAAATTAAAAATTATAGTTTCTTATGTCACTTCCTGTTTGAATAGAGTCAATCAATTAATTGATTAATTTTTAGAGTCAGTTATTTTTATCGTGTATTTTTTAGTTAGTAAAGAGCAAAAACCATAGCTTCATGATTATCACTCATGCTTATTAAACTAAAGGAATATCATTGGTATAAACTGTGTGCACTAGGACATCATAGATACCCACGGTACTCTCCTTATCTTAGGCCTTCAGAATTCTACTCAGATTATGTAGAAAAATTTTAAATATGGTACAACATTGAAAAATAGATAAGCATGTAGAAAATACTCTTTGGCAGCAAAGCTCACTTGAAATTGGAAAACAAATCCTGCTTGTTGGTCAGTCACCGAGCACACTCACTCCCTGCCCGAGGGCTGCGGTGTTCACAGTCCAGCTTTCTCCTTGTGTGCCCCTCCCTTGATCCTTATGTACATATCAGAGAGTCTGATAGCGTGCCCTATCCAAATATTTTACAGGTGTCCTTCGCCCATATGATTCTTAGCTATGAGATCTTCATTTTTTAATTTAACAAAAATTTTTATAGTCCTTACTATGTGCCAGGCATTATTCTAATTTATAACTTTTACAAATGTTAACTCATTTAAGCCTCGTAACTACCTTATGAGGTTGTTAAAAATAATAAAAACATTTCGCTGAGAATCAGAATTACTGTGTGCAGATATGGTGTGGTGGAGGGAAGCAGCTGTGTTCCCTCACAACAGAGAATAATGACAGACGCTGTGCAAGATGCAACTGTGACATCCTTCCAGGATCCTGTTCCTTCTGTTTCAGTGAGATTCCTGCAAAACTTAGTAGTGGAATTGAAAGAGAAGGTATTTAGAAGAAAACGAAAAGCTTTCTTTTTCATGAAGGTGTCTTTATTCCTTTTAGTATATGAGAAATTTGAGGAAACATTTTTACATGGAGCTTTGCTTTTGAATAATATGCATTGATTTTTAGATGCTATTGGACAACAAAAATTAACATTGAACTTTATATAGTTCAGTAACCTTTCTCCTTTCATTATAATTTCATTATCTGAATTTTAATGTTGGAAATATAGAAGAGTTATTTTTGAAAGGTTATTTTGTTCATCAAGTTAATTTTTTTTGAGTACCCTTAGTATATGAGGCATTCTGCTAGATCCTATCAAAAACACATAATGCCTGGTTCTTGCTTGTAGTTCATAAAATATGTTATTCAGCTTGTGGATTGTGCTTCTGTCTTTCCTATGTTTTCCTATTATTGGCCATTTGGTTATTTTATTGCTTATTAGTATATTCTAAAGTATAGATGAATATAACTAATTTCTTAAAATTTTGGCTTTAAAGGCTTATCCTAGGAGAAAACTTTAAATCAGTTAATGAAATAAGTTTTATACAAACTTTGGGATTAAGATTTCTTGTTTTTCACTTCTTATCATGATGGAGAGTGAGAATTGTCTATCATGACTCTCAAGTCAACATTTCCGTAACCCGTTCTGAAAAGGCTGCTGAAGGCATTTAATTTATGGCCACCTGTTGAAAGCATCTGGATATTCTATAGAAATCTTCAACTATTTTGTAGGATGTACTTGTTTCCTTTAGTGCATAGAATTTTAAATGCTTGTGAACACTAGAGAATGCAAGTATTACTTTAAATAAGTCTTATAGATTGTAGCAGTTTATGAATCCATGAATTTGGAGAAAAAAATTAAACACTGGGTAAGGTGCAAGGACAGCTCTTTGGCTTCCCTGATTGTCTTGTACATACAGTAAAAGTCCTCTCACCTGATTTTTTCAGCCCAGTTATTAATTAAAAGCAATGTAAAATAGGGAATCAAAAAAGAGATACCTACATACTTTGAACATCCATTCACAGATCCTTTGAATAGGGTCTGCTCTGATAATAATACTTCTACATTTTAAAAAATTTTGCCTGTACTCATGCCCATGATGCATAGTTTCATTTCTTGTTTCTATTTTAGAATGGCATGAGAGTGTAGATAACGATAAAGCAATCACAGTGCAAGCATACTTTTCTCTTTTGATGCTTTTTTCTTTTCGGTTTTGTGTAGTTGTGTCGCTAATTTGACAGCAGAATTTTTGAAGCATCTTGTCTGTATCAGGTCTTTCCAAAGCATTCAGTTTGGTTTTCTTTGAAACTTCAATAGGTTTTTTAATTCACATAGTCATTTCCAGTTTCCATACTATTTGATCATGTTCTATTATTACTGTAGCTAAAAAAGCTGGCATAAGCAAGTTTAGAACCAGAAGGGAATGTGTTGTGGTAGGAGTGCTTCACAGGCACGTCTGAGCGTACCTGCAAGCAGTCAGTGTGCACGGGGCTGGAGCCGGATCATGCTATATAGGGAAGTCTCGGCAGTCGGGGGATGTCATTTAAGGGAGCTTTTGTTATGTTTGGTGATGTCTCTTAGATCCATTTAAACATGTTTTTGATACCCTTGGCAGTTGACTACATTTGGAAATATTTTCAATTCAGTGAAAGTTTTGTTCAACGAAGTGTGTAATTTTAAGTGCCTAAATTACTGAATTAAACTAGAACTCTTAAGAAGTATTTTGAAAATAATTAATAGCTTCAAAAGTGTGAACAAATACTGCCATTTGGGAAAATGTATTTTTGTGGTCGCATTTTCAATTTTTCTATACATATTATTAAAAATGAAAGTTTTGAGGATGCTATTATATGTTTAAACACACTTGCCAGTATGTAAATTAGAATGTTATTTTCAGATATCACAATATTAATTTCCATTTAGGTCAAGATCTTATTCAACACAATTCTAATGGAAGTAGTGAAATAAACGGAAGCATAAGATTGTCAGCACCTGCCATCAATAATCAGTCTACAGGTGCCACCTTAACAATAAGCAATGACCAGCTTCTCTCACAGAGTGCAACATTAAACTCTTCAGGTATGCGGCTCATGATTTAGCCAAGAAAGACATTATAAGATATCATAGTTAAGAGCCATTGTACATAGTAAATGGAAAGAATTAAGCTGTCCTTTAGCATGACAGATGTGTCA
The DNA here is from genome assembly GCF_027409185.1 of Cynocephalus volans. Classification (NCBI taxonomy): domain Eukaryota; kingdom Metazoa; phylum Chordata; class Mammalia; order Dermoptera; family Cynocephalidae; genus Cynocephalus; species Cynocephalus volans. The sequence continues at coordinate 70,783,420 of NC_084472.1, forward strand.
CCTGTGTGTCTTGTCACACGCAGTATCATTCCATGAGGATTAGTGGCTTATGTGTGATTCTAGGATACAGAATTCTTTCTAGAGTTATCAGCCAGTTGGTAATTATACCTTATGTAATGGAAGTAAGTAATTTTATTCAAATATATACAAGGCATTGTGTGTTTAAGTAAGTTAGTGTTTCGGTGACTCCATTTGTAAAGCTGCTGCTTTCTGACCTGGCACTGGAGGTTCCTCTTAGCTCATGGCTTCTGCCCTTCACTGTGAATTTCCTCATACCAGCTGATAGCAGAACACCAAAATTAAAAGATGGCAGTTTTCTAAGATTTTGAGGTATATATTTTTATAAAAAATAAACTTCTTATTAATAAATGAGTTCAAGTAAAATAAGTTTCATAAGTAACCGTTAACAGTTTAGGATAACATATCTATTTAGTTGTCTTTACTTCGTACAGATTTGTTCTTTTCTTAGCCTTCTTATTTTCCAACTCTGTATATCAATTTTTGAGGGAAAAAATTTTCAGTTGTATTTGTACCCAAAAGCTAGACTTTTTTCATGCTTAATTGAAATGCTTTCTTATTCAGTAATTAATTTATTTAGTAAAAGATTGTAGTGTCTGCTATGTGGTGTGGAGTGTGGGAATGCAGAACTGAGCAAGCTCAGCAGGGTCCCACTGCACTCAGGATCTTAGGATCAGACATTTTTTGAAAAATCCATAAATAAATGTGAAATTACAGTTGTAACAATTAACAGAGGGGAGATGATAGTTCTGAGAGAGCGCATCACAGGGGATTGACCTTGGGGGACAACTCCTCTGAAGTCCTGGCTGAGCTGAGGGAAGGTCTGGGAATGGGGTGGGCATTTCTTCTCGAGGCAGTGGCATGGTTCTGTGTGGCCTCTGAGCTGAGGAAGGCCCATTAGCTGAAGCAAGGATGCACAGGCCTCTCAGGACCTCAGAGGAACTTCCTACGTACCCCTCTCATTTGTTAAAGGTAGACTGAGAGCTTTGTCTGAATCATATGTTGGCAGATCCACGCAGGTCCAGATCTGGACTGCTCGCCAGCAGTCATCTCCACCATGCCCTTTGCCCTGTGTTGCTTACTTGGCCTACTTGAATCTCTCCCAGTTTCTTCTATCAGTTGGTTTGTTTAATTTGGGGTCTCTAAAAAGCTGGATCATAGAACTTAATTCTTTTACTTAATAATTTGAAATAAGAGAGGCCTTGTGTTTTGTTTTTCAATTAAGGTGAGTTTTGTTTTATGTTATAATTGACTACAATATAGGACTTCCAGGTTATGGTTTAGTCTATTATGGGTAAAATGTCCAAAATACATCATGTACTATTAAGTACATAGCAAACTTTTTCTGCAAACTTTTTCTAAAAAGGTGTAGTTTGTTCCTGTGTGTGTGTGTAAGGATCAGACAGTGTGTTCTTGGTTATCATCTCGAGAATTCTAATCACAAACCATGACTTTATCGTCTTTCCCACCCTGTATGGCTCCTATTGTAATATGAAGATGTTTTTCTCATATGTGGGCCAGGGTGACTGCGTGTCACTTGCCGACACGTGTCTGTTCTGGAGGTGGCAAAAATTCGAGCTCCCCCAACATGCCTCACCGAGGAGCAAGGTGGCTGTTGGTGCTGGAGTCTGTATTCCTGGGAGCTGTGCTTGACGTTGCCAGTGAGTCCTTGGCAGATTGATGAAAAGACAGGTAGAGTGGTAGATGTTTTTTTTGTGCTTCTTGATGATCCTGGATGTTTGCTGGTGCAGTAGATTACTTACTTCAGAATTGGGGATGTTCGAACGTAGCAGAGAAGTTGGGTGCAGTGAGAACGCACGGACTCCGAGGGCTCTGTTTGGCTGCCAGTGTTTCTTTAAGTGACTGTCGTCTGGCTAGGTGGGCGGTGGGTGTCTTACCTATGAATTTGACTCCACAGACATACTGAAGAGCCTCACCCCAGCATCTTGTGTGCAGGGGAGGGATCTTTGAGGGCAGTAGAGCTGCTCCCATTTGGCTGTGTGCAAGGTTCCTGTGTATTGTACAACTGAAGTTTCTTTAAAAACAGCAATGTACCCTTTTTGCTAATTTAATTTTTTTCTTATAGATTTTAAAGCTTTTTTTTTGTTTTAGGGCCAGCTGAGAAAATTTCTTTCTCTCTCTTTTGTATGCTACTTTAGCTTACATCCCATATGTTAAATTTAAAAATAAAATGTTTTTCAAAGAATTCAGTAACATCATAAAATAAATAATGAACTCATAATTAAAGAACATTTATGTATTGTAATATCAGCTGTTCTTAATACAGGATTAATTTTATATGACCAGCTGAGTTGTATTCTGTTCTCATGTACCTCTTGGTATCTTTGAATGATCCTGGATATAGGAAGAGATTCTTCACACATTGACCTCCTCAGTCCTTGATATTAAGCAGATATTTTAGAGTGATTTGCATATCCCATTTGTACTAGTTATAATTATGTAGCTGATCCCATCTCTGTAGCAGCAGTCAACAGATTGCATCTTCATGGGCAATATTTATCTTAGAGTCAAAGTCAGTCTCAGATCTAGCTTTAGGCCACACAAGTAAGAATTGAAATTAAAATGACATTGTTTTGAAATTAAACATAGCTCTTCTAAGATCAAAACTAAAAGAAAAGCTGACAGCATTGCCATATAATATTAACGTTGCTAGTCCTTTATATCAGAACATAATAAGTATTCATGTGGCTATTACTATTTTTTTAACTCTTTATGTAAGCAAGGTTTGGTTAAGGCTCATCAGCTTCTAGGTTAACTCTGGCTTTTTGCGTCTTAATTGAAGGCATTGAAAGAAGCAGTGTGTTACCTTTTAGGGATTTACAAGTAAATTGAAGTGAGGAAATCAGCCAAAATTTCACATGCAGGATAAAAGCACGTGCTTTTGTTCAGATGTATGATCCTGCCAACATCCATTAAAAAGTCTGACATAAATAGTTTTCCTAAAAAATGATCTGTTTTGGTGTGGTGTAAGTACCCTCTCGGGCAGATAGTAGTATTGATAGAGGCTTGAAATTTAGCACAGGTTTTTAAGGAATTTATTTCAAATTAGTATTATCTTTTTGTTCTTACCTTAGTCCACTTTTAAATTTGAGATAATTTTGATGAATAAACTGAATTCTTTCAGTGAAAGGAAAGTCCAATTCTTCATTTACTAGTTCTTTGTAAGGTTGTTTTAGCCTTAGTTTCTTCTAGATTTAATCAATTGCTTATTGTCTAATAGCTCAAAAATTTTAACATTTCCCATTTGTGGATACATTGTTAAATTGAGGAGGACATTATCCACACTTCCAGGTTACAACACAGTGTGATCTGGATACTTGGGAGTGAACGGCCAGACTGCCGTGCCCCCACCTCCTCCCTTCCCACACTTTTGTTAATCTCAAGAAAAAAATTGATGTATCTTTTAAACTACTATGAAACCTTACAAAGTTATATTTTTTTCTTAGAAGCTATGAAAATTTATCTCAACAAGGATTTAAGAGAGTGTTGGGTTTGATTAACATACAGTTTATTAATCCTTTAAAGATTACTTTTTTTGAGTCAGAAACAAAATGAAGACAGATTGCTTTAATGTATCCTAGAGGAACACTGTTTTCAGAAAAATAAATGGAATATAAATTCGTTTACTATCTTTACTTGAATATTGGATTCTGATTTTCATCTTAAGAGTATTTCATTTGAATTTAAAATTGTGGCTTCTAGGGCATTCAACAAATATATAATTAAGAGCTATTTGAAGTTTGTAATTATTTAATTACACACGTAAGAAAATTTCAAATTTTCCCTACTCTAGTCACGTGTTCTTTTCGATCATATTGAGTATAGTTCTACTTGAACTGGTGTCATCCTGTTTGTAGAAAGCTCATTGGATTAGGAACATTATTAAAGGTTCACCATTTGAGTTGACATACGTACTCTGACATTATCTGTAGTTGTTTAGAGTTTTCACTGAACTTTGTGTCAGGATTCATTTTGAATGAACAGACAGGCCTGTATTTTCTCTTTAGATTTCTCATGTTGCACAGTGTTGGGACCTTTTGATACATTAATAATCACTAGAAAGTCAGAAGTATTTTACTGATGGGAAGGGGAGAGGGTTGTTTGGCCCCTTTATTCTGGACATTAGGGTGAGGTTTGGATTCTGTGCTGTTTTTGATTGGCCCTTTCTATGTGTGACCTGGGTGAGACTCCCAGGCACATGCTTCTCATCCCCTGTCCTCCCCTCCCAGGGCGCTGTGACAGCTGCCTACTTGCAGGAGGGTAGGCCAGACCTGCCCCCAGCCTCTCCTGGTGAATTTGACTGACCAGCAGTTCCCGCAGCTGCTTCTCACCATGGTCCTCAGCATCCTTCCTCTTCATCTTCATCCACTCCCATTAAAATCATCTCTGCGTGCTGGTTTGGAAGCGTGAGGGTGTGTGGAGGGAAGCTTAGGAAGACTGCAGCAGACTGTTGCAATGATAACTGGAGTGCCCTGCGCATTCAGACATCCTCAACAAACCCACGCTCCTCATTCCTGCAGCCACGCGGCCGAGGAATCCACTCTGCAGGACATGAGAGCAGGCAGGGGTCTGGCCTAGCTGCCTGTGGTGCCGCAGCAGCTGCTGCAGTGCGTGGGATCCAGCCTGCTAATGTTGTACTGCTTTGGAACATTCCAGGTCTGTGCAGCACAGTGTGGGACTCGTGGAGTGTGGGTCTGTGGGGCAACTGTATTTGGAGATCTCCAGTTATTAATAAGTAACTGGTCTTCCTGTTGGCCCCTGACTCCTTGGAAAGGCTCTGGACTGATGAGACACAAATCACAGCAACGTATCGACAGGAGTTTTTGTTGTTAAACCTGATCAGGAAATAGCATTTTGACCTGACTGTTGCATTGTCATGATGGTGTCCTCAGCAGCTAGCACGCAGCTGACACACGTGGCTGAGATGAACGGATGAGTAGATTGTGGGGATGGAGTGGTGTGCGGATGTGCGTGTGTGTTTGTGCTCATGGGTGAAAGCTTTTGAATTGTCCTTGTGGATGCTTGCTAGGACTTGGATCATCTCCTAAGTCTGTCTCGTGTGCTGGTGGGGTGGGGTGCATGAGTGTTTGTTGTGTAGAAGAAAAGGCATTTTTTTGCCCGATTCTGTCCCAGATATCTTCTTTTCTCTTATTATTGGCTACAAGGGGAAAATATTTAAAAGGTTTAGGCTTTTTTCCAAAGAAACTTAAGATGTCATGCAGGATAAATTAATACTTTAAGGATTACATGAGGTTTATTTTGATGGCTTGTAGTTAAAAGTAGACATCAGGAGTATCGAAAGTGAGAAAATGGGCAGAGACAGCCACATTTATACACCACATGTTGGAACTCGTCACAGCTCAGCGGCTCACACTTGATTCCTTTCTTCAGCTGGTCTCTTCAGTCCTGGCTAGGGACAGTGTCCTGGGGACTCTTGTCTGAGTTTTCACTCTATAGTAGTGACAGCTACTGGGACTTCAGGCTCACATTTTCTCTATTCCTATTTTTATTCCATATTATACTTAAGAGGCAGAGTATGCTCATGTGTAAAGATATTTAGAAACTAAGAAAAGCCATGCCATAGGATTACAGTTAAAGATTCTATGATTTCCTCGATGCAATTTCAAAAGCTTAGGCAATGTAAATGCTCATTACTACAGATAACCTCCTTTATGAAAACCATTGTTCCCATGCCCTTAAAATTTGACTTATCTAGCTTTCCCATTGATCCTCTCATTTCGCCTCTTTTGTAGAACTTAATGCCACAAGCGGAAGCCTCCCCTCAGCCACACCGATGTCTCCGTCGGCCATCTCGACGCAGAACCTGGTCATGTCTTCGTCGGGTGTGGGTGGAGACGCCAGCGTCACGCTGACACTGGCCGACACTCAGGGCATGCTGTCGGGGGGCCTGGACACGGTGACACTTAACATCACCTCTCAGGTCAGTGCCCTCAGAGCAGCAGCTGTCCAACTGTTAAAAAGTGATCTTTGGGAACTTTATTAATTTATTCTTTCTTCAATGTATATTCTGAACATTTTCTTTAAAAACTGAAGTGGGTTTTTTTCTGATTAAAAAAAGTAATATGTTCAGTGTAAAATACAATACAGAAAAGTATGAAAAACAAAGTAAAAAAAACAAACCTTTACTCCAACAACCAGGCGGAACCACAGTTAGCATTTTGATAAGTGTATCCTTTCAAACCTTTATATGCATATATGCAGATACATATTTTTAAGTTTTTACAGAAGCAAGTTAGTGTAATACTTCCTTTAGTATAAACTTTTTCTCCTTCTTTTTATATTGTGAACATCTTCCCTTATCAATAATTTTAGCAACACAAAACTTTAATGACTGTACAGTATATAGTTTTGTCAGTGAGCTTTACTGAAGGGCATTATGTTGTATTCAAGCAGTTGGTGGGGCGGTGGGGGCTGGAGTCTGTACTGTTAACCTACACACGTGAGTGTGCACACACACATGCTCACTCCTCTCAGCCAAGGCACAAACACTTGGTCATGTGCACTTGGGGAATACAAATTCTTGTAATTTCTACCTCAGTGTAAACCAGATTTAGCAAAGAAATAAATAGAGCACAAATAATAGTACAAACCAAAAGTAAGTGACTTAGATTACATCATGTAAGTAAATTCATGTACCACTTCCAGGTTCTCCCCTCCCCCAGGCCCACCCTCACCCCTCGAATTTTTACTCCAGCCCCTGTACCTACTAATCTATTTTCTGTCACTATGGATTTTTCCATTCTGGATATTCATATAAACAGAATCATACAACATGTGGTCTTTGTGACACTGGCTGTTTTCATTTAGCATGGTGTTTCAAGATTCTTCCATATTCTAGCACGTGTCAGTACATTCCTTTTTATTCCTTTTTATTGCCAAATAATATTCTCTTATATGGATATACCAGTTTTATTTATATATTCATCAGTTGATGGGCATTTGAGCTGTTTCTCCTTTTTGGCTATTATGAATAATGCTGAATAATATTCCTTTTTATTGCTGAATAATATTCCCTTATATGGATATTCCAGTTTTATGTATATATTCATCAGTTGATGGGCATTTGGACTCTTTCCCCTTTTGGCTATTATGAATAATGCTGCTGTGAATGTGTACAAGGTTTTGAATGGACATGAGTTTTCATTTCTTGTTTTGAGGACCTCCTGGCTTGTTTTCTGAAGTGGCTGCAACATAAAAGATCTTCTAAATCTTGACTTGATTTGCTAATGTTACAACTTCTAAAATAGTAATAACCTTTTGCCAGGGCCAGCAATTCCCAGCACTGCTCACGGATCCATCTCTCTCAGGCCAAGGTGGAGCCGGCTCCCCACAAGTGATACTGGTGAGCCACACTCCCCAGCCGCAGGCTGCCACTTGTGAAGAAATAGCCTACCAGGTACAGTGCATACTCCAATTCACAGAGCTTCTATAGCTTGTAAAAAAACACATAGATTAAGAAGGGAGGGTGACACGGGGCTGGGGCAGGGGGCGCCCAGTAGTTGGGGCCATTTTATGAGGAGGTGTTTCCAGCCAAATTCCAGTCTAATGGAGGTGCTGAGCTCTGAGTACCTGCAGGCATGTGTTAGACGATGCATACACTATCTCATTGATTCGTGATTTGTCTTTTAGGGGCTGAGGTTTTAGTACCACAAAATTAGATGTAATGATGATGTGCAAATCTAGTTTCAAATCCATTAATAATCTTCTTATATCTCCTATGTGATGAGACTTCACATAGCTGCTTCCTTACATTTAGTTCTTTTTGTGGGTTTTCTTGTAACACCTTTGCTGATTCTTTAAGTCTTATTCTTTTTCGTGTGTGTGTGTGTGTGTGTGTGTGTGTGTGTGTGTGTGTGTGTGTGTGTGTGTGTGTGTGTGTGTGTGTGTGTGTGTGTGTGTGTGTGTGTGTGTGTGTGTGTGTGTGTGTGTTCCTGTTCAACACTGAGGCATACCTTACCTTATTCCTGTGTTTTATGTGACTAGAAAACAAAACTGCTTTGCTGTTTCTTAATCTTATGATTTTTTTCAGTAATTAATATAGCTGGAATAATAATGTTTGCAGTAGTCCTCCATTAAAATTAGTTTGAAATGTTTCCATTAGAAAGTGATCTATTCCATTTTAACTTCCATTTGAGTCCTAGCTTGTAATGTAAGAAACCGAACATTAAAACTTGGTTTAGCTTGTCATATTTTTCAGAACTTAGAATGTTAATTAAATATCAAAATGAAGTAGATAATTGATCTGCATAAGTGAGTCATTTGCAAGAAAAATTATCTTAAGTGTTTTCTGTAAACTTCTCCTGTCAGGGCATATAGCACTGTGTGCCAACATTAATTGGTTTTAATCACTGTCTAATTTAGCCCAAAGGCTTTCTTAAGGGAGGTGAAATACTTGTAGTAGCTGCTTCTGGTCACTGCAAGCACCTGCTGGGGTTTGCCCGTGCACTTGGCAGGAAGCTGGAACCACTCTAACCACTGTGGACCTGGCTGAGCCAGCTGTTCTAGTGGACACTTTGTATGCACCTGCCCATTGTTTTCTGGCTGTGGAACCTCCCGTAATCCACGTGTAGATGAAGTCGTGTTCTTTAACTGAGCTGGATTTAGGACCACTTTGTGGGCAGTTCCTTGGTGTAAAGCTACAGGACTACGCCAATTGCCGGGTTACAGCAATTGTATTGTTAAAGCAATAGCTACGCCAATTGTAGGGTTAGAGCCATAGCTACGCTAATTGTATGGCTAAGCATTTCATAACTAAAGCCAAAACATTTCATTATTTTAGTTATACTAAGTTTCTATTTGTATTGTCAGGGCTAGGGCTCAGCCCCTTTAAACCCATTGTACAGACTGGGTCACCAGACCCCTCACATGCCACACTGGGTCACAGACCTCTCACACACAGGTCTATGCTAGTAATTGGGAAAGATTCCAGGAGCCAGGTGACATGAGCTCAGTCCTCAGCGGTACTAGCAGCAGCGGCAGCAGAGGCGGTGGTGGCCTCTCAGGGCATGCGGGCAGCATCAGCTTGTAGCAACAGCCTCCAGCAGCAGTAGCAGCCTCCCTGTGGTCCCCCCAGGGGCAGGGGGCCCTGCGGATCAGGGCCATTCATTCATCCTTCATACTTAAGTCCATAATCCAGGACACTTGGGTGCACATGCTCAATTACATTAGACAATAACCAAGGAACACCTGAGCGCACGTGCATATTTTACATCAAATGCTTGGCAAGATTCTGAACATCTGAGGGGCCCTGACCATTTTCCTTCACTTTCTCTACGCTTGGCACTGAGCAAAGCGTCAGGCTCACTGATAATTGCTGATGGTGTTGCCCCGTTTGATACATCGAGGGTCTCGTAGACCTTTCCAGCAAAGTCCCTGGAGCAAAAGTCTTTTCTTTTTCTTTTTATCTCTTTCTTCATGGTTCATCTGAAGAGAAGTACATACTAGTATGACAAGATACATACTCACAATGTAAAACTGTCTCTATCATAAAAGAACCATATAGACAGACTACCTCCTTACTCAGCCTGTCTTTACAGAAATGAATTAATTTCCAAAACTCTGCCATAACTCTAACAGCTTCATGCTGTTAAAGAGGCTTTGTACAGCAGTAGCCATTTCAGCAGTTAGGCCTTTCTTCTCTCTCTCATTGCTTAAATTAGGAACGTTGCCTTGTTTTGAAATTATTTTTTGCATGAGCTAAGCACTGACACTTGCTGGTGCCTGAGGCCAAATGCTTTCCGAGGCACTGGATGTGCGCTGTTTGGTGTAGCCCTCACCAAAAACCTGAGAAGTATCTCAGTGTTGCAGCCCCATTCCACTCATGAGGAAACTTTGACTCAAAGACAGCTTTGAGTAACTTCAAGATGCACTGCTGGTGAGAGGCAGGGCTAGTGTTTGGACCCAGGTCTGTTTTACTCCACTTTTTATGTCTGAATAGAAGAAATGGCTTTAGCTATTTACACCTGGGTTTCCTGTTAATGGTGACCAGCTGATCTCAGTTGCAAACAGTTTTAGTAAGAGGTTAGGTTGTTAGAGGGAGGTTTGGGGTCATCAGGGTGATAATGTGCCTGGGGTGTACTGTGGGCAGCGTTTCTCTGAAATAGCTACCTCGTTTTAGTTTAACAGACATTTACTGACTTCCTGCCAGTGCCAGCCACTGGATGCAGAAGGAATCAGGTAACAGGTTTTTCAAGCTATCACAGTGAGACTGCAAGGCTGCATTTGTGGTGGGAAAGAGAGCTGCTCCCCTCTTGCGTCCAATTCCTGACAGCTGTGCACCTCGTGCTTGAGACCAGATGTATTTGGGTACCCACTTCTATCCCATCCGCCCCCCAACACCCCAGCGGTTCAGGCCAGCCTGGCCTAGGGGGCGGATTGTTTCCAACTTGGCAGGCACACATCTCAGACCCAGCAGTCACCTCACACTAGTTCTGTAACACTTCCCAGATTTCTACTAAGATCTAATTTACTCTACTTTTAGATTTCCATTTGTTGGGCTAGGGCTCATACCCTTCAAACCTGTTATACAGACTGGGTCACAGACCCCTCACGTGCCAGGCTGGGTCACCACACATCATGTGCAGGTCATGAGCTAGGTAATTGGGAAAGATCTGAGGAGCCATTGGCAGATGACACGAGCTTAGTCTTCAGCATCCTCAGCTTCCTCAGCAGCAGCTGCAGTAGCTTGCAGCAAGAGCTTCCTCTCCCCTTGTCCCCCCGGGCATCCCAGGGGCGGGGGGCACTATGGACAGAGCCACTCGTCCTTTATACTTAAGTCCAATAACCCAGGACACCTGGACACACATACGCAATTACATTAGTCAGTAACCAAGGAGGAGCTGGCCAGACGTGCATATTTACATCGAATGCTGGGGAAGATTCCGAATGCCTCAAGGGATCCTGACCATTTATCTTCACTTTACTTTACCATGTATGTGTCATTATGAAATTCAGCAGGACATTGAGGTTTTACTCCACAATAATTGTGAAGCAGAAGCCTTGTTTCTGATGTGGCAGTCTGCTGATTCTATACTGGAACATGTTCTGCAGAAGTAGTTTTTAAAGTTTGGTTTGTCTTTCGTTGAATGATGTAGATAAGATACCAAATTCTCACTTAGGAGAAAATGTTTGGTTCAGAAACAGTTCTCTGTATGTATTTTAGTTACCATAACTACTGATATTTCAAAACATTAATGGAGAATAGTAGGCAGCACCTTAAGCATTAACCACATAGTTAATATTCTTCATGATGTGCCATTTGTGTTAATCGTGAAGTTTTTGATCTGCAATTACAGAACAGTCTCAAGTATCGTTTGTCCAGTGTTCAGACTTTTTTGGCTCACAAGAAATATAATTTGTGCAGTGACCTGAACACATCTGTGTGTTCTTGTTCTTTCTTTTCTTTACATACACAGACACTTATGTGTAGGCACCTGCACACCTGACACAGGCGGCACAAAATAAGACCTTATTCTTACGTATTCACAGTATCTTTTCTCTCTGGTCTTTTCTGTTTTATTCCTTTTTTTCCCCATTCCATTCTTTATTATTATTACAGCACAAATTAATAGGATCAAAGCACCTCAAAGAAATGTTTTTTCTTCTTGTCATAGTGTTTTTTCCTAATGTTTATCCATTTATGTATCTTTAGCCAAAGCAATGGCATTTTTTAAGCAATAGCATTGGTGCCTGTCCAAGCTAAGACTACTACTACTACTGGTTAGCACTGGTTGAATGCTTGCTTTGTACCAGATACTGTTCCCAGCACCTTTTACACACTACCCCAGTTAATCTTCCCCGGCCCCTGATAGGTAGGCATTGTTACTAGTTATTGTTTCTCAGATGACGAAACAGGCACAGTGTGGCTGAGTATTGAGCCCAGAGCAGCCAAGACAATCATGCTGGCGCAGGAATTTGCGCCTGGTCAGTCTGGCTCCTGAGCTCTCTCCTTTGCCACCAGTGTGTTGTCTGAATCTTGCTTTGGTCAGTCCCTCCAAGTATTCCAAGACTATAGTGTATACTCTGGTCTGACATGATGTTGAAGGTGTCCCTGGCTCAACTTGGCAGGCTGGTAAACACATGCAGCACACAGGGACAGCTGTGGCCACCTTGGGTCTGCACTCGTTATTTGGGCTCTCAGTCAGTTTGCAAACTGTGCCGGTCTCATAAAGTGCGTGGAAAGTGACAGGATTTCTGATCCTCCAGGTCACCGAAATGTCTGGGAATCCAACCCAGTGCAGCGTGCCCGAGAAGGAGGGCCGCGTGCACCAGTGCCTGGAGTGCGAGCGTGCCTTCACGTCAGCTGCTGTGCTCCTGCACCACAGCAGGGAGGTGCACGGCAAGGAGCGCATTCACGGCTGCCCCGTGTGCAGGAAGGCGTTCAAGCGCGCCACGCACCTCAAGGTAACGCCCAGCTCACTCACTGGGAGAGGCACCTGTGGGTCCCAGGCTTTGATCCAACCACTCGTCTTCCTAGTTGAAGAGTGCGGTTCTTCATTTTTCTGGGGAAAGGGTCAATGGATGTAAATATATTTACCTGTTTGTTTTAGTTGTGATAGGCCCGTCATTGCCTATAGAGAAACAGGTTGCATGTTCCACCTGCAGTTCAAAGTCAATTTCTAATACAAATTAAAATAACACTGAAATGCCACTTCTCATCTATCAAACTGGCAACAATTTAAAAATCTGTCAGCACCTATTGTTGAAGCTGTGGGTAAACAAACATGCATAACTATTGGAGACACTGCAACCTGATAGGACTTTCCATAGGGGAATTAGGTGGTACCTGGAAAAACTGGATATGCACCCCCCTTGGGAATCAGCCCTGCAGATGCCCCTTTAACTGCATACAACATCCATGCCCGGGGTTGTCCACAGCAGCAGCACTTGTGATGGTGAGGTGTGGAGCTCCAGGTGCCACATGCGGGAGGTGGGTGGGTGAACTAGGGACGTGTATTTGGAGGGCAGCGGCCACAGTGTGCAGGGAGCAAAGAGGAGCTCCAGAAAGGGACTTCAGGCGGGGGCCCATGGCGGCAGGTAGGGGGCTTGTAACTGGGGCCTCTGTCGTCCAGCCCAGGGTACCTTGATGCTTCTAGAGGGAGCAGACTAACTCTGCGGTGGAGAAAACTGACACATGCTGCTGCAGCCCAGCGGTCACGCTCAGCATCAGCGGTCACACCACATCCGTGTGTGTCCTTGATGTTGTGTGGCAAGGATGGCACTTCTCCAAACCCCATAACCTCCGTCTCATCCCGAGGAACACAGAGCCTGGCTGAGGGCCATCCTAAAGAATTCTTGACCAGTCCTCCTCAAAACTGTCAAGGACATTAAAAGCAAGGAAAGTCTGAGAAACTGTCACAGCCAAGAGGAGCCTAGGGAGACATGAGGACCAGATGTCATGTGTCCTGGGTGGATCCTGGGACAGCAAGAGGAGTTTAGGTAAAAACTAGGGACGTGTGAACCAAGTGTGGATTTGCGTTAACAACAATGTGTATCGTTGTATTGGTTCATTAATGATAATGAACATGCCATGCTAATATGCAAGGTCAATGGCAGGGGGACCCGTGTGTTGGGGGAGGGTATATAGGACCTCTCTGTACTAGCTGTTCAGTTTTTCTGTACTTCTAACACTGTCCTAAAAACTGAAATCTATTAATAAAAAATAATGACACATACTGGAGGCGTCGCTGTAGGAGCGACAGGGGTGGAGAAGGTGGACATAGCTGCTCTGAGTGGACAGCGTGCCGGGGTCCACTAACGAGTGTCTAATGAAAAGAAGGAAGAACTCCACTGAGGTGAGAAATTACTGTCCGAGGACCTGGTGTCCTTGGGTCTTTGCTGTTGGTGTGGCCTCTCTGTGAGGGTGGAGCACAGCAGATGGGTCAGCAGCCTCACCAGGACTCAGCTGCCAGGACCCTGGCTGCAGCCCAATTTGCCCCTCTTCCAGATGCCCCTCAGGGCCAGTGACCCTGTGGCCTGCTCTTTCTCACACGCGTGGAACAACCCTGTCTGTGCAGGCCTCTGGGGTTCTTTCCTTTGATGCTTTTGTGGTGAATCTCCCATGTCACGGCCAGTGTTGGAGCCCTGGTAGAATGTGCTGATGAAAATCACTGGGCAGTTAGCCTTACTGCATTACCGCTGACTACTACACCACTCAGCTGCCTCTTGGAAATCCACACCTCGTTGTAGCAAGTGAAGACTGAGCGGTATTAAGCAAAGTGCTTAATCCAGCTTATTTTAAGCTTATTTTACCATGCAATTCTTTCTTGAGGAACATTTGTTAATATCCCAGAGAACATTTTCTGGGGAAAAACGTCACGGTCAGACACTAAGCATTATTCTATGTCTGGCGACCTTGGCATGCCTGCATCCTGTGTCTGTCTGTTTAACTGTCTGAAGATCACATTCTCATTCTTGAGGTCTTTTTCTAGGTTTCAAAATGACTCCTCGCTTTTTAAAGAGAAACTTTCTTAAGACTTAATAAAATACAGTTGACTAACCTACGTAGATATGTTAATACCTTCCTGAAACTGTATTCCTTGTTATCTTGAAAGGAATTCGGATGTTTTAGAAACTGCCTTCTCACCCACTTATATGTTATTCGTTCACATGGACTGATTACCTTTAAAGAGAGCTCATCTTACCCATTACAAGTTAATTTTCTCTCTTCATGCTCACCAGCACTCTGATCTTCACATTGTGGGTGTGGGATATCCTTCTTTTGTCTCCAACGTATACCATGGCAGCTGAGTTTCATCCAGACAGAAGCAGGGCTAACAGATATTTTTGCATAAATAGGCACGAAGAGGAAAAAAATCATATTTGTAGTCCCTTTAGACTTTCAGAGAAGACTATAGGTAGAATTACCATGATTGGAAAAGGAGAGGTAATTGGTTTGGAAGAAAAAGGGTAGGTGTAAGTTTAAAGGTTAGAGTTTATTTCTTCAGTGATCCCTGGCAGAGTCCATCCTAACAGGTCTCTGAAGATGTGGTTGGAATGAGCTACATTACATGCTGCTCAGTAGTTAAGAGATGAATGAGGGGTGTCTGTCTGGTCTCTGCCTAGCATGCCAGTCCCATGGGAAACCCTGCAGTGCCTCCACCTGGCCTGAAGGAGAAGGTCATGCTCCCCTGTCCTGTGCGGCCCTGGAGATGGCGAGGCTGCAGCCTCTGCCCAGTTCACCCACCAAGCGCACCCGTGCGCACCTCTCTTGACCTTGGGCCCATTCTCCTTACCCATCTCCCACCTCCCTGGAAATTCCCCTCTTCCTTACTTCTTACTCTCTTCCTACTTGGAGGATTGACTGCCTCCTCTTTTGTCCTTCGAGCTTCCTGGGTCCTACAATAGCACCTCCAGGACAGCACCTGCAGACAAGCATGGTGAGCATTTGAAGAGACAGAGACATATGATGTCTTCATCTTTTCAAGACATTTCCGGAAAGAACCCAGAAACACAGAAAAAGCTGGGAGGCCCCCATACACTCCTCTTCCCACAGACGGTCACTTCTGCGGTTAGGTCTGGTTCTTCTGGTGGAGAGGAGAGATCAGAACTCTTCCTTTGACCGGCTGGTGGTGAAATGAGGTGGCGTGGAAGGGTGTGGAGTGAGAAATGGAAACAGGTTCTGGGAACGGCCTCTGCTTCTGAACGCTTTGCCCCATCACGCCAAACCTGCTTGAGCACCACGTCCACCTGGAGTTGCTGGTTCTGTCCCCCCAGGCCCCAGTAAGAGAAGCCCAACCTTTTCCCCGCATATGTGATTGATTCCTCAGTAAGTGTGCAGGCCCTCCCGGTGGTGCTGACGGCAGCTGTTCTCCTCTCTGATTCCGGCCAGTCACCCCTCGCCAACGGGCCATCTAACTGCTCCCTTTGAGAAATGCAGCTTGTCAGTATTTCCTTTGCAACCGTTGGCATGAAGCGGCGACATTTTCTGGTGCTGTGGGTGCTGCTCACGTTACCCACGGTTACTTACTTCTCTGGATGTGGTCATCTCCTGAGTGGAATGCAAGATTGTAAAAGCCACGTCCTTCCAGCCCACTGGACAATCTGTGCCTCCATGTACTCTGCCCTCCAGTCAATTCAGCAAACATTGGTTGCCTACTGTGTGCAGAGAAAATGATCCCAGAAACAGATGGTTCCACCCTCAAGAAGCTTAGGTTCTGTGGTTCCAGTTAAATACAACACAAATTGGGAAGGTAGAGAGCCAGGATTGAGTAGGGCAGAGAAAGCCCCAGTGGTTTTAAGTCCAGGGGGCATCTTAGCTGCTGGCTGAAAGTATGGGCTCTGGGGTCTGCCTCAGCTGAGATGCTGGGAAGGCTCCTTAACCTCTCTGGAGTGGAGTTTTCTCATCTCACCTCACAGGCCATTCAGGCATCTAGTAACATGAGTGGACCCATAACACAGTGGAGTCACATCGTGAGCACTTAATAAACACCCTCTTAGGGAAGAGGGTGACCCTAAAGATGGCTCCTCTGTCAGGTTAACTAGTCCACCTGATAAAATGTGGAAATCACCTCAGTGCCCATCTGCAGGTGCCCACAAGGGCAGTTGCGACCAGACCTTTGAGGACCGTTGTGGAGGTGGCAGTGGCCATGACTTCTGGGTGGGCTCTTTGTAGAGTGGGGGCTCTCACAGCAGCCTCAATGTGTGGCGTCCCTGGTCTCATTTAATCTTCATCTCAGCCTGACGGAGGAGTATGACTGCCCCCATTTGGGACACAGATTTGGCCAGGGCCACACACAATAAGCAGTAAAGCTCAGGCTGGAGCCTGGTCTCCCGAGAAGCCCCGTGGCTGCTACTGACAGATCCCATCCTTGAAGGCGCAAGTCAGAGGTCTTGATTTTATCCTCACCACAGACTTGATTTGAGTGTTTGCTGCAGTTGGTTTGTCCTTTACTGCCCGAATCCCCGAGTGTGTGTTGTGACCTTAACATTTGCTTCCACGCTGTCTCCTCCAGGAGCACCTGCAGACACACCAGGCCGGCCCCTCGCTGAGCTCGCAGAAGCCACGGGTGTTCAAGTGCGACACCTGTGAGAAGGCATTCGCCAAGCCGAGCCAGCTGGAGCGACACAGCCGCATTCACACAGGTACAGGCATGCTCACTCTTGGAGGGGGCCGTCGCTGGCAAGAAAGCAGGGCTCCTGGACCACATGACGTGCCACCTACTGAGCAGGGCCCCGTGGCTACTTGCCTTGGTTTCTGGTCAATTTATTAGCCTCACTAGTTTTTTCTAGTAAAAAATCTTGCCTTTTACATTCTGGCCACAGGAGATAGAAGCCATCGGGTGGGCGGTCGGGATTTCAATCTCGGTGACGCCCCCCCGCCCCGCCCCCCCCCCACCCCCCCCCCCGTTGAATGGAGATGGCCCCCCTAGCCTCAGCTCACATCTCCTCCTACCCCAAGGTGGGGGGCATTCCTTATCTTTCTCTTCTGTCTTCAAACTTTTCTTCTCTACTGGCTTTTCCTATCACCACCTAAATCTGCTCAAGCGTCTTGTTTTAGAGGGAAAAAAACAACAAAACAAACATACGAGTTCTTCCTTCCGTCCCTCTGCCTCTTGGCCTGTCCCTATGAACTCCACTCCAACCCCGCTGTGTCTGCCCTTTCCTCACGGGCATCAGCCCTGGCTCATTTGTGACCGGTCACCAGGGGCTGGGGGCCTCCTGTGGCTCTCTGTACCCACTGCCCCACCTGCTGCGGGCATCAGGACTCTGGTCAGCCTCCTCCCAGTCTCCTGTCACTCCTCCAGCTCTGTGTTCAGACAGCAGCCAGACTGAAACACTAAGAGTAAATGCCATTCCCTCCCTTACCCTCAGGTGGGCCCAGTCATCTTCCCACAGGCTCTGGGCAGGTGGACTGTGTCTTGCTCCAGACTCTGACTGTGATTGTAGGCACAGATCCTTGCACCAGCCAGGTGTGCAGCATGGAGTACTGAATGAGAAACTTCATACTGTATTTTTTCAAAAGCACCATTTAAAAAGAGAGAAACTCCAGGTTGCCTTTTATAGTACAGTAGATGCATGGTGAAGGGTTTGGAGAAACACACTCAACACATATTACTGTGCACTTTTGAAACTCCAAGATGAATAGTGTCTTGAATCCCTTTACAGTCTAAAATGAAATTTTAGCATTGGACTCTAGCGAATATGATCTGGTATAGAGCTATATGACAAGACAGTATGCTGCTTCAGTGAACCATGGTCTTCCATCTCAGTCCAGAGATTTAAAGCTCAGTGTAAAATAAGAATGCCATTCATCTATGTTTACCTAGATTTGCTATTTTATCATTAATCTTAAGGCCTATTTGTGTGCTCTATTAAATATTTCTGTAATATTTCTAAAGACTTAGTATTTTAAGTCTCTGGTTTTAATGTGAATCTTTTCATTTCAGTTTTTCGAGTATTTGCCTGAGAAAGTAATCAAACTGTGACCCATTTAAAATTTTAATATTTTCATTTGATTTTTTAAAAATTCAGAATCTTGTTTCTGAGTTTCTCTGCTTTATTATTTGTAATTCAAGATGATAATGGCAATAATATCTGATATACTATGTCTTCTGTGGTTTTGCGGATCACGAAGACTGATTTTTAACCTTGAGCAACATTTTAAAAGATGTTTTGATATGAAAACACTCAACTTGATAGCCTATTTTTTAATTACTCCATTATCTTATGCCATTTTATTTTCGTTGGTGGATAGCATTTTGTCATGTTTTAATCTTTGTGGTGGAAAAGTTGGTTAAGGCTTTTCTACATTCTTCTTTGTGGACTTGGAGGACGTTGAGGAGATGAGCCATTCTCCACGCTCCTCATCCTGTGAGGATGTGAATGTGTCTGGCTCCAGTCAGAGCTCAAGTCCCTCATGTTTCCTGTTTGCTTGGTTTTTTTGCCTTTGAAGCTTCTTAGTCCTTTTCTCTTGCACTGGGTGGTGAGTTCTGGTTTCTTGGGGCTAAAAGTTTGTTTTTCTCTTAACCTCTCTTGCTTCTCTGATGGGCCCCGTCTAAGATCTCAGGGCTTTGGGGACTCGTTAAACAATTTGTAACTGTCTTTTAAATCATACTGAATTGGCTGAGATTTAAAAAGATGCAAGGAGTGGGGAGTGGTATTAGTGTTCTTTTGTTCTGTTACAGATCACCACAAATTTAGCAGCTTCAGACAGCTCCATTTATCATCTTAGTCAATCAGGTAGAAGTCAGGGGGCTTGGCTGGTCTCGCTGGGGTCTTGCAGGCTGGAGCTAAGGCATCAGCCCACTGGGCTTTGGACCAGAGGTGGGGAGGAATCTGCTTCCATGCTCACCCAGGGTGCTGCCACAGCAGGTCCTCATGGCTGTAGGACTGCTTCTAGCCAGGGAAAGTCTGCTTTCAATGAGCTCATGTGATTAGAGGGACCCCAGCTAAGCTCCCTTCTCACCCAAAGCCAACTGATTAGTCACATTAATTACAGCATCTCCTTTGTGTCATGTAGTGTAACATAATCAGAGGCATGACATCATATAGTCACAGTCCTGAGGATTCAGACACGACGCCTTGGGGCCATTTTTGGGACTCCATAGGCTTGCTGAGGTAGACCTCATTTGTCATGGACACTAAATAGAAGTATAGAACAAACCGTAATGTATCATTTCAGCCTGTCAGGATAGACGGTAGCATGGGGCCTCTGTGCTAATAAGCGGTCCAGGATGCTTTGCAGGGGAACCTGGCACAACAGTGAGAGGCGGCCAAGCAGAGCGGGTGGGAAAGAACCTTCTAGGCAAAGGGGGGGGAAATATGTGCCAGTCCTTGAGACTTGAAAGTAGGTGAGCATGGGAGGGGAGAGGGGTTACCAACAGGAGGTGGAGGCAGGACTGTTTTGGTCTCATCAGGCAAGGATGCCAGGAGATTGGGGCACGGCTTGCACTGCGGAGTTCTCCGGGCAGCTCCCAGCAGACATCTCAGCATCTGTCCTTCCACTTTGCAGTTTCTCTTTTAACTTGAAAGCAATTAAATAACATTTTCTAAAAAACGTAACATACTTTTTATTAAGTGCCTTCTTATCAGCTTTTATTTCTGGAAGCTTCTACGACTTTCAGCAGCTTTTGTTTTATTTTATGTCTCAACATGGAGTGGCTTTGCTGGAGTCCTGTTAATTAGCAATCTGAGTGGTGGCAGCAAGAAGAGTGTCACTGTGGTCTTTTTAAAAACCGCGTACTTCCTCAGAATGAGTTTTTTTCATGCATGCCTGTCTGATGCAACCCCAGGGAGGCACTGATGCGTGGCTGCTTCTGTGCAGGGGAGCGGCCGTTTCACTGCACGCTCTGTGAGAAAGCCTTCAACCAGAAGAGCGCACTGCAGGTGCACATGAAGAAGCACACGGGGGAGCGGCCCTACAAGTGCGACTACTGTGTCATGGGCTTCACACAGAAGAGCAACATGAAGCTGCACATGAAGCGGGCGCACAGCTACACGGGTGAGGAGCGCCCACGTGTGAGATGGCCATTGCGCCGGGCATTTTGCATGGTGCTCGTGCCTGTGTGGGGGAAGCCTCAGTCGTGTGGAGGAAGAAAACGGGGTTTGGGGAGGCCAGTAGGTGGTGCCTTCAGGAAGGCGCAGAGTCAGGATCAGAAGCCTGTGCTTTGTTCCTTTAGCAGTTAGTATATGAAGTCTCCGAGGCTTTGGGGAGAGAGAGAGAGAGAGAGAGAGACACACACACACACACATACTCTCTCTCTCTCTCTCTCTCTCTCTCTCTCTCTCGATCAGATTGAACTGGTTTACTTAAGCAAGGATATAGAAATTTATTATTGGGAGCATCTGGGCCCTCCCAGACCCTGAGAAAATGCAGCATTTCTGAGCAGCTGGTTCCTCACCAGACAGAGCTTTCCATAGTAAGTGGTCAGCACCCAGAGCAGGCAGCATTATGGCATCTGTCTTCACAGCGTTTCTGGAAGCCTCTGGGGGCAGCAAGTGCCAGGTCCAGCCTGATGACTGCATGGAAGCAGCGAGATCTGCCTCTTGTGGACTCGGCACAGACCACAGATGGGAACATTTGTTGATTCACCAACATCACTGCCATCCGAGCAGGGGTGTGGGGTGTGAGCTGCTGCTTGTCTCTTATCTTTGTTTCCCACGCCAAAGCTGGTGATACCATCCATCTTTATTTAGAGAAAGAAAGATCATAAATAGCCTAGACTAGGTAGCACTGCGTGACAACAGCTTTGCTAGGGAGGAGCTGGAAGTTAGCCGAGTAGAGTCTTGGTGTGATCAGTGAGTTTCACAGGTGTGTGTTTCTGGTTTATGCAGTTGTGTGAGGCGCTGTGCTCCATGAGGGAAGCTAGACAGCCGCAGCATGTGCAGCGGATCTGGGTGCTCCTGGGGAGTCCAAGGGATCGAGTGCTTAGTACTGTGGAGAACTTCTGTTCTTTAATATCTGTACTGTAGTGCTTCCTGTCTCACTTTCTATTAGAAAAATCATGCATGTTGTGCATTACAGGAGCTTTGCAGGAGTCCACTGGTCACCCGGAGCAGGACGGGGAGGAGCTGAGCCGGACCCTGCAACTGGAGGAGGTGGTGCAGGAGGCCGCGGGCGAGTGGCAGACCCTCACCAACGTATTCTGACGCAAGCCCAGAGCACCCCTTTAAGAACATTTCCGAAGTTAAATTTTGTGAAGAACAAAGCACTCGGAATTTCTGTTTTAAAGCTTCAAGTGTTAAAAATGTTAGCACAGTAGTTTTTTAGCTATAAAATTATCTAAAGAATCATCGTCTTTCAGAGACTTATAGGAACAAAACTGGGAAAAATGTAAACACATTGTTCTCACTTGTCTACGAATCACTGAACTCAGGTACTGCAGCAGGCGCTTCGTCTTCTGCGCTGTGGCCAGTGTATCTAGTTAAAAAGAAATTAACTGGATCTCACTATCATCATAGCACGATTTCTTTGTATTAGCAAAGATGAAAGTTAACGTGGCAAACGTATGTAAGATTCTCCTTCATGCTTTCTGTTATAAGAAGCATAGCTTACAAAACAAACAAGATAGGTGCATGAAGTTCAGAAAAAATGTTACAACACACAGAGATGCTTTTCCACTTTCTTCTCTGTGCATTTTGGAAATTAGTAGAATTTGACTCTTTTTAGTCTACCATAAGTTAATGTAAACTAATACCTTGAGAGATGGCTGGACCAATTCTCTCTCCATCACAAATATCTAATCATCAGTTATGGGAAGGCAGCATCTGGGGCATCAACATGGGGAATCAAGCAACCTGGACCCACAAATAAGGATCAAGCTGTCCTCACGGGTTGGTGACACACATACTGCATAAGTCTGTGTCCAGGTATGGGGGTTAGTGACTGCAGAAGCACAAGCCATATATTGCAAATAGGAAATGACAGAATTGTCCCCTAGGAATGGGGAACCGTGGCCATCCACCTCAATAAAGAAGTATGCTTGTAGTTTCAGGATAAGAATCTGTAGAAACCCCATGATTTTCTCTTCATGCATAAAGACATGTACTTTTAATTTCAGGGAATTCTTTTAGTGTCATCAATGGTGCCACATTAAACGTGTCCCAAACCAAATCCCACCGTGCTGGGGTGGAATGCACGTGCGTCCCTCCCACAGCATTCCAAAGACGGAAGGTTCTTTACTTCATGTTGATTTTTCCTTTGGAATTATTTATATGTTCTATATATAAATACATATGTACATAGACAGATATATGGGCCTCTGTGTGGCTGAACAGTATATTTTGTAAATATAGGTACTAGTCCCAGTTGCAGAGAGAACATCCCAGTTTTACCTCCCTTTGAGAACTTCAGATCAGTATTGTTTTCATTTTATTGATAAATGGATATCTTTTTCATTGTAATATAAAGCTGGGTTTTATTTTTTTTTTCCTCCTGAAAGATAATTGCCTTTATTTTCTCTCCTTGCCTCCTTGGTTTCAGAAGAGAATAGTTTTATTATAAATATTGTATGGACTTTGTATATTAAAGGAGGGGCTCATTTTTGGGTTCCTAAACAAAGAGACATTTCACTGTTACTTTGAAAGGGCATCATTTGATTTTGTGGTTGTTCACTTTTGGCATATGTATATAAGTGATATCGATGGTGAAAACTTTTGTGAAAATATTTAAGTCAGAAAACTGTTAAATAATATTACTTTTTTTTCCCAAACGGCTTTGTGTATTGTATATTTTTTTAAGGAAAAAAAAAAAAAAAAGCCTTATTTGACTTATTCTTGTGATACTGGACTTATTATAAATCCTGAGTTTCCCCTGAATGTCAGCATGTGCACCTGCTGTCATCAGTGTATTCACAACAATTGTAATTGTATAGAGTTTTAAAGGTTTTCCTTTGAATGCACTTTTTCTTATACTTTTGTATTAAAATATTTTAGAAATGTTGATTAATTTTGGTGAACAAATATCCCCAAGGTTGAAATTATTGGAATTTTAAGTTTTTGTTTTTGCTGGGTTATTTATTTTGCTTTTAGCATTAAATGTCATCTCAGGACATCTCTCAAAGGGGGTTAATTCCTAATTGTATCAAAAGCATAGGTTAGTGAATGATATTGGTTAATTGCCTATTTAAGTAAGGCCTTAACAGGTGAATCTAAAGCCTATTTTTATTTTGGTTAAAAAGAATTCATAATCCACTTTTGTTTTTTATCAACTTATTAGCAGGAAAACACAAGACATTTATGTATTATTTTGATTTACTTCCTAATTATAAAAGCTGCTTCATTGCAAAACATTCCTTGAAAAATACAAGGTTTTGAAAAGGTAATTTCACTTGAATCTTTCTGGTGTACTGGTTGACCTTTATGTTTTACTGGTTGATTAATAAGTCTTAGAAAAGAGATTTCTAGCTTCATGCAAAACCAGGGTTTCGAGGATATAGAACTGTATTTTTAGAACTATTTCATCATAGCATATCTGCTTTGGAATAACTATAAATAAAAAATGGAGTTAGGAAATGTGATTAATTTTTTTCCTTTAAAAATATTTAAGATAAAATGGTTTGGCACATGACTTAATTACAAGTTCAGATATTTTTAACAGAAAAGAACTTTAATGATATTTCTCTATATCTTTGTGAAGTTCAGACAATGAAAGTTTACCCTTGCAATGTCTGTTTGAAAAGCTTCAAACTTAAAAATTCTGGATATGGCTCAGCAGCAGTCGGTCATGTGTTAGCATAGTTCTATTCAGGTGCCAGCTCTGGCTCGTACTCATCAGCCCCCCATTAGACAACACCTCACCATTTAGGTGCCTTTTGAAAGTTCATCGCTGCTTTCAGAGTCAAGTAACTGTGAAGCTGGAAGAATTAATTACCTTTCCAAAGATACTAAACTTTAAACTGGGATGTAGCTTATATGCTGTTGAGGTTGCAGGGGTGTAGTTTGTGCAGAATCCAACCAGTTAGATAATGTGTTAAGTGGTTATATATTCATAGAATGGCAGTAGATTAAAATGAAAACATGTTTTCAAAAATGTAAACTCAAGTGCTCCCCCACCCCCAACAAGCTCTACTTTTACGCCTTTTAGATACTTGAGGTGTTTAGACCAGTTATGTAGGTAGACAAAATCTGGTGAGGAATGGTCAGCCAGCCTACAGCCAGTCCAGTGGGAGGAGGCTCCTCGAACCCTCCTGTGTACCTTCCCAGCAGAGCTGTTTTGATAGAACATGGCACATCTGGGCTAAGGAATTCCCACATATTAGCGTTTCACTAGGGAATGTTTCTTTAGTACCATTTTGTACTCCCCTCTCCCATCATCATTTTTAAGGAAATCTGAGTTTTAAAATTACAGCTAGTGTTCTGTCTTCCTCCGAACTCTTATATAACATTTATTTGTAGGAGATGCGTTAGTACAGGTGCAAGATTTTAAAAATTGGAAGTGAATTTCTGTTCTTCCTATGGATTTTCCTCTTTTTAGAAGAGTATTTGTAACTCATTAAAGTACATTTTAAAATTAAATGGCCATCACACAGATTTATGTAAGTAACATATTTCTAATAAGGAAATATGTAAGAGATATAGAACTGCTTTCTGGTCACTGTTTATAGGGATATATCATGCCTGCTTTTAGCATAATTTTTTTTCCCTGAAGTTTATTTCAAAGTTAATACTGTGCCCTCCCGCCACCAAAAACGTGATAATCCAAGGGTTGGTCATTGCTAACTTACCCTAAGTGAGGCAGAGATAAGATGACGTAGCTAATGCTTCTGAATCGAGAGCTCCTCTTTCTGTCACTTAGTCTATGTAAAGTAGGTTCTTTGGGCTTTTTAGAATAAAATTTCAGAAGTGCCTACATACATAACCCAATTTAATGTCACATATCTATTTGGGGCCTCTATATCTTTACCTTATTCTAGTGAAGAATATCATCTTGAAATCTAGTTGTACCTTCTTCACTGTTTACAAAGTGGGAACAACAGAATTTTTTGTGAGGTTGGGAGCGCTGCATCTCTGCAGTGAGGACGATTTCTTGGCTGTGGTTGGGTGCGTAAACCACGTGTCATATCTGGTCAGTGTTTATCCTCATCCTCAGACACCCCCATGGGCAGACCAGCACACTCACTCCACACACACACACACCCAGCCAGCAGAGGGCGCTGTGGTAGCTTTTCACACGGATGACTAATGAATATTTAAAGCACTAACAAATAAAGGTTAGTATAAATGGCAGGAGTAATAGGCAGTAATTGTAAAAGATTTTTCTATTTAATCTTTTATATGAGTAATGCTTTACAGCACGAAGACTTTTGTATTTCAAGATTTGTATTGTATTTGACAAATTCTAAAATGACGTAAGTGATCGTTCTTGACTCACCACTAAAGAAAATTTTTCGAGTTAATTTTTTTTATTATTTACAGAAGAGTTCTCTTTTTGTCTTCAAAATTGTTTCATGGTCTATTTATACATTGGATGATATTTATTTAATCCAATTTTGTATTAGAAATGGGATAGTTATGCCAAAAGCCATTGTGCTGGCTTAAAAATAATAAAAATAGTTTTTGTATTATTTTAAAACTCCTGTATATTTACTTATTTGGGTTTCGGGTGAGTTATAACTGTTTAAAGATAGAGTGTTTTTTCAAGGTAACATGTTCAGCATGGATTAGAGCAGTACAACAGAGTGCTGAATTTGCAATAAATTCGAACCAATGGGGTTTGGATAGTGTGAGGTTGTCATGTTTTCCTCCTCAAGTATGTTCTCTGCTTTCTCTTGTCCGAAAGGTATTTTAAGAGTGACTTCAAATGAAAATTATAGTATCAGTTTATCTATTTATGAGGTATGTGGATTGTTGGACTTTCCCAGAAATACCAATGGAGTCAGTTTAAAGCATTTTAATCCTTTAAAAATATATATTAATATATTTTACTATGTATTGCATTTCCAAATTGTTGGAAGTTTATAGTTTTAGAGACTTATTATCCTTTTTTACATCACCTTATTCCCAGCATGCAGTAGGGACTCCATACATTTCTGGACTGAAGTACCAGAAGTGAGTTTGACTTCCTGGATGTGGCTCAGCAGGCATGGTATGAGAGTGTTTTGCTGTTCTTGCTGCTTGTTTGTTTGTAGGAAGCATATTGCTCTAATAGTTTTTGAAATAGAATGGGTGGGGAAGGGGATTTTTTTTTTTCTTTTAACTATCAGATTATAGAAACTTTGTTCCCACTACAGCAGATTGTCTCAACTATTTAAAATGCTTTTCCATATGAATTTTTCAAAAATGTTTAACTCTATTATAAAATATAGATTGCAGTCATTTAAACACAAAATAAGTCATAAACATACAGAGTGTCTTGTGCACTGGCAAACCTGAGAAGTATGGGGACTTGGGACCTCCAGATCAGCCTGACACTGAACGGCAGTCTGTCTTTAGGCCAGTCAAATTCTCCAGGCCTGTCTCCTTGTCTATAATATTAGTTGATTAAATTTATTTCTTCCCAGCTCTACCTCCTACTTCTATTTGCAGTCAATGGGTTGTGAAATATTTGGAGACAGCTTTGTGGGTCATGCATTCTGCATGTCTTATGAGCAAAGCACTGGCCTTCCTTGCTCCAGATGATCTTTTCAAGGCTGCTTGTGTAGAACACAGCCTGGACAGGACAGCTTCTTCCTCCAGAGCGAAGGGATGCTTGTTTGTTGATCAGTATAATCAAGATAATGTCTCACTCCAGGGCAAAGGTCAGGCAGGCGCACACTGTCAGAAGGGATCCAGGCCCCGTAAACGCAGGTCCCTCCCCTACAGCACAGCCCACTGTGTGTATGGGAATCCCAGACCCACTTTGTGTTATCCTCAGGAATGGAGGCTGGGCTATCAACACAGATGCTGGTACTCTGGCTCCTCCTATTACTGTGAGTAATAAACCCCTTTGTCTCTGAGCCAGGAGCCTCATGCCTTCTGCCAGCATCTGGAAACAGGCAGGCTTTCTTGGAAGGAAAGTGGGATAGAGCCTAAGAGTCTTCACTGTTGTTGACTTTGTGTTGTCAGTTCACTCTGGAGGCCTGGGGACATCCCTGGCCCAGCTTACAAAATGAATGGAAATTTTTTTTACAAATGTTAATGATTAATTTATTCCACACCATCCATAGTGCTATTCCTATCATCGAGGAGCTTTTATTGTTACCTAGTACGTTTAAAGTATTAAATCTCTCTGGTCACTAAGGAAAAAGTGAAAAATGATAGTGTGTACACCCACAAACCCACCTCACACATGCCTTTCTACCAGTAAACAGATGTTTCCCCAATTCCGTTACTCTCCGCGAACCAAGAGAGAGTTTTATGCTGCTATTTTAGTATAAATCAGAACAAAGTAATCGTTGGTTACCCTGGTAACCAAACGCCATAGGAAAGAAATCTTTACATTTAACACAATACTGCTCACTGTGATGTGATCTTGGCCAAGTTTTTAGTAGTCCTGGGTGAAGATGGACAACAGCTGGTCATCTGTCTCAAGGTACTCTCCATCATACAATTTTCGAATTCTTTTTCAATCATGTTTGTCAATTTAATAATTCAAAGTCTTTATCCCTTTTCCATAATCTTTATTTTTGAAGCAATTCCTAACTTACTGAAAAGTTGCAGGAATAGTGCAGAGAGTTCTCCATGTACTCATCACCCCAGATCCCACTCAGGTGTTGCCAGGTGTCTGGATAATAGCATCTTCCTAGCAAGCACACCCAGCTGCCGCCATGCCCATGATCTGTACACGGAGCAGAGCAGCTCCCTTGCTGCATGGCGGCGCTCATTCCCTGACGTTCTGAAAACCACAGGCAGCTAGCTGCTCGGCAGGTTGTCATGTGATTGCGCCAGGCTGTCTACCTTTCGGGGGGAACACCAGAGCGATGATGCTGAGTTCTAGTGGCATCTCAAGATGACACACAGTGTACGGGTTTCCCATTCTTGATGGTGTGCGTGTTTGTCACTCGATTAAGATAGTGTTGGGTTTCCTCCCCTGGGTCGTTTCCCCTCCGCGAGTAGAAAGTGTTTGTGAGGCACATGCCTCATTTAGTCTTCAGCACTGGAGCTGCGGCTTGTCAGGACCTTGCCTGATGGCCTGGTGACTTTCTAGCTGGATCCTCCTCCTGCGTTTATTAGTCAGCATTCTGCTCTCAGGAAATGCTTCCTCTTCTGCCCCACTTATTTATTTCGTGTTTGTACTGGCTGGGGCTCATGAGTTTCTATTTTCCTCAAGTGGCTACCATCCATTAGAATTCTTGTTTATTTGGATTCTCAGATAATCCCAGACTTGACCTGGTGGAGCTCCTTCAAGGTAGTTTTTGAGTCCTCTGATATGGCCATTTTATCCTTTGAGCGTTTTCTTACTTTCTGGCACAAAAAAATTGTTCTATTTTCCAGCCCTGGAATCAGCCATTTCTCCAGAGATCCCTGGATCCCTTTAGAGGAGAGTGGTATTTAGAAACCAAGAGCTCACTGCAACCCAGCAACTGGACAGCTAGTAAAAACTGCGAGAGTGTGTGTATGCATGTATGTATGTGTGTGTTTGTGTGCATGTGCATGTGTGTGAGCATGTACATGCGTGTGCCCACACATGTGCATGTTTCTAACTCATTTCTCTGTTGCTGCATGAAACCGCTGTTTCGCACACGTGATCCAGCTCCAGCCAGCACCCACAGGCTTCCACAGTCTCCCTCTGTCTGTACCACCCTCCCCTTCCTACCCCTTGTAATCCTTCTTCTCCTCGCCCCCTCCCTCCGTCTGTCCCTGGTCTCCCAACTGGGCCACCTCCCTGCTCTGATGGCCCCTCACACAGGGGGCCCTGGTGGTCATTGCCCTCCTCAAGGGGGGAAGGACAGTTGTCCCCTATAAAAACCACATTCACTATTGAGAGTCTTGGGACCCCAGTTTTTAAAACTGCACTTGCAGTCGTGTTGAAATTTGCTAAGTTACAGGTAAAAGAGTCTCCAAGGAGACCAGGGAGCTGCCCGACTTCTGTGGCAGAGACACTGTCCTAATGATTTAGGTATTCTGCGTGCTCAGGAAGGCAGGTGGGCCACTTCTAACAGAGCGTTTTCTGTATCTTCTCTAGTCTTCACATTAGTGTTAAATCAGATGCTGGAATTGGGCTTAGAACTGAATAGGCCCTGGCCAGTGCTGGGTATAGTGGAAGGATTAGTTATTCTGTGGACACTCTTGGGTCTTGACCCATTAATGGATTCCAGGAGTTTGTAAGTTTCTGGAGCTAGATGAACATGCGTGTTGTTTCGTGGTGGTGGAAAGTTGGGTTGGAAGAGACTGTGAGAGGAAGGGCCCTGGCCCCACCTTGTGGAGACCAGGTCGCAGCTGTCTGGGAGGGGATGAGAGGACAAGAGTGCCATTGAAACCAGCGTGTTTCCATTGATCAGATGCTTGCTTCTACTGCCAGAGCAAATGCTGCTGGAGAAGGTCATTCCGGTGTCTCCTGGAGTAAAGTGCGGTGGTTAACAAGCTGCACGGCCTTCATGGGACTGTGCTTGGTCAGCCCTGCCATAATATCACACCGTTTAGAATTTCAATATTGGCAACAGAGTAATCACGATAGAAAAATGTACTAATGCACTCCACCTCATGGTACCTTTTCAGGAAAAGGCAAGAGTACTGAAGAATCTTGGTATTAATTATAACATCTTGCCAAATGGGGGACAGGATGTATTTGTTGTTGCATGACAAAAAAATATATATACACCTGTTATGGACTGAATTGTGTCCCCCTAAAATTTGTTTAATTTGAAGCTCTAACTCCCAATATTACAAATTATTGTCACCAAAAAGCAGAAAAATCACTTACTGTTGTCCATGTCTCTGCCAGCAAAAAATGTGACAAGGAGTAATTTTTCCAAGATTCCTCATTTCACATTAACAAGGTGTTTACACTAGGAAAATAACAAAATGTAAACACTTCAAAAGCTCATCTTCAGATAAATTGAAACTTATTTTCATTGTGAGTTGGAGAATCAATGCCCTAACAGTTCCTTGGTTCCACTTTCTTTCATTGGTGCATAAACCATGTCGTGAAAACACACCCCTCAAGTGGGTTCTGCAGGCTCATGACGGCAAGGTCACCTCTCCAGATGTGGTTATCGCTTTATGTGGGCTACAAACTAGTACACAAAATAACACACTCACGCAACTGTCATTGAAATTTATTATTTTATTTCAATGTTCAAGAGCAGTGTACTTCTCGTGGATCCCCCTGCAGCACGTGCTGTTTGGGGCCAGCCATGGATAGAGATCACACAGCCAGCAATCACTGCAAAGATGCAGAGTGCTCCTGTTGAACAATGTGGAGATTTGTTTC
Organism: Cynocephalus volans; assembly: GCF_027409185.1. Classification (NCBI taxonomy): domain Eukaryota; kingdom Metazoa; phylum Chordata; class Mammalia; order Dermoptera; family Cynocephalidae; genus Cynocephalus; species Cynocephalus volans. The sequence continues at coordinate 70,814,270 of NC_084472.1, forward strand.
CAGAATTTTTTTCCTTTTTATTTTTATTCTTACCCTCTCATCATCGAGGCTATGTATTAATAGACATTGTATTAAACCCACAATAAACATTCAGAATTAGAATGGGATTAAACACATTTTGGCACTATGCTCTTCATTCTAGGGGGAGCAATGCCAGTGTGGGGGCTCTTTGGAAGGCCTGTAAAATATATGCCAAAATCAAAAGGTGGGCATCAGTACGTTAGGGAGGGAAGAGCTCAAGGAGGTGTCAGCGGGGTTAGAAGACAGTGTGGTTCAAAGAGCTCCTTCTGACTCTTCACACGGCCGCCCATGTCCAGTGGGTCAGTGGGTCAGGAATGGGTGCACACCTAATCTATTCTCTAGGGATGGTCATTTGTAGGAGGCAAGCAGATGAGACAGTTATCTTCTCTCCGAGGGTTAGTGTTGGCCAATGTGCGCTGCCGTGCGAGCATGCCACTGGTCATGCTGGCATTGAGGAGTGACCAGTGTGACACCATGAGGCCACAGAGAACTGCTGCTCTGCTCTGAGATGTGCCCGTCTCCCTGGACTCTCCGCTGGCGTGGGCTTTGGTTAGGAAACAGGTTGTTCACAGAGGTGGCTCTGGCTGTCCCTGTGCGGAGCCACAGGGACACCCAGTGGCCACATGCATAGTGTCTCCAGCACCTGCTTCCAAGGCCGTTCGTGTCCTGGGTGAGGCCACCACTCACCCCACGCCCGCCGCCTTCTCCTCTCTCTGCCACACTCGAATTCAGCTAAGGGGGTGCGGGGCAGCCCGGCCTGGGGGCGCACCCCACTCTCTGTGCTGCCCCGCATTGGACTCACAGCTGCCCGGGCCCACATTCACATGCCAAAAGCTCCCATGCGTAGTAGCCACTCCTTGACTGTCTAATCCTGTTAGGAAAAATAAAGTATACTTGAGGAGATGAGAGAAGGGGCAGGAAAAGAAAACCAAATGAAGCTTGGATCACAACAGTCCTTCCCGCCCACATGTCTCTGTCTCTGCAGCGCTGTGCCTAGCGGCAGTGCCCACTGGAAGCTCGAGGGTGAACAGTCACAGCTAAGAGAAGTCCAGGGGTAGAGGACATCCATGCACTTGGACCTACGGAGACCGATGTGCATCTGGGGACATGATAGCAGTGGGGTGGATACTCAGGGGAAGATGTCAAGTGACAGTCTTAACCATTTTCCGTTTTTGTTTTCCATTTCACTGTTGGCCACAGCTGCCAGGAGGATGCTGTGTGCTTGACCTACTGCGTGCACTCCACGGGCGTTAGCTGTGGGGTCATTTGCTCTAACTAGATAATTGAGATGCAAATGGTATTAAAGTTTAAGGCAGTTAAATTAAGAAGCTGAGGACAGGGTTCTGCAGGGACAGGGTGGGCTTCAGCGTCTAGCCATGGGTGATCCAGAGCGGCTGTCTCTTCCTCCCTAAGAAAGGAAAAGAGAGAGGAGTCAGGAGAGAGTCACCAGGGCACAGCCTCCCACACCCGATCCTGCTCTTGGGCCCACCTGCTCCAACCCTTTAGAGGCCTATTCATTTGCATGCGGGGCCAGAAACGGTGCCTCACAGCGCTGACCTTTTCCTTCCATTCCTCGCAACCTCTTTTAGCAAGTGCTAATTGAATTTTCAGTGCTCTGAGATAAGTTTACTCAAATTAGATTCCCAGGACACAGACAGTGGTGCCTGGTACAAAGACATTGTGTCTCTGTGGGTGAAAAGCTCCACCTTGCTTTACTTTGAATGGGCACCTTATTCTCCAGCGACAGACTCCAGAGTAAGTGAGGGAAATGTGTGGGAACAGAAACAGGGACAACCTCATCCTCAGAGAGGCTTTAGTGTTGGCGAGTGCACCCATCGCCATGTGCACCAGAGAAGGGCCAAACAACGCAGCATCTGTCACCGGGGGACATTTCTCTTATCTGAACGTCACCTGCCACACCAAGATGAACCACTCACACAGAGGGGCTGTCTATAAACTCTGACTTAAAGGGTCTCACAGCCATGAATGGACAAGTGTTCTGGACAAATACAATTTGGAATAATAAAACAAAGGAACTGCAGAGTGAGTCGGAGCCCAGTGTGCGTGCAGTGACCAGCAGCGCCAGGTGGCCAGGCGTGGAATTGCCTTTCTAAGGAGATAACCAGTTTGTTGCTCTGATGTCTGTCACCTAGATGGACAAGGGAGAGCTGCACTTTTTCTCTTGTGTTCAAAGTTTCACTCAAATTTTAGCCTCTTTTTCCTCTGGATTCCCTCTTAGGTTGTGGATGAAAAATTGATCTCTCAAAGGTTTCCTTTCGACTGTGAGCCCCCAGAAAGCAAGTTGTGTAAGAAATCTGCTGTCCAGGTGGCAGTGGTGCTGAACTAATGCTGGCCTGGTTTGATTCTACATTCTCCACATTACCCAATGACATAAATAACCAAGGCACTAAAGCCAAGGGTACTTAAAAATAACAGATCAAGATGATAGTTCTGAATTCCTGGGGTTTTAGTTTTTCCAAGTATCACACTTAGCATTTTTTTTTAAAATTTTATTACGTCGATATACATTGTGGCTGATTATTGTTGCCCATCACCAAAACCTCCCTCCCTCCTCCCTCCCCCCCCAACAATGTCTTTTCTGTTTGCTTGTCATATCAACTTCAAGTAATTGTGGTTGTTATATCTTCTTCCCCCCCCCCCGGTTTTTGTGTGTGTGTGTGTGTGTGTGAATTATATATTAATTTTTAGCTCCCACCAATAAGTGAGAACATGTGGTATTTTTCTTTCTGTGCCTGACTTGTTTCACTTAATACAATTCTCTCAAGGTCCATCCATGTTGTTGCAAATGGCAGTGTTTCATTCGTTTTTATAGCTGAGTAGTATTCCATTGTGTAGATGTACCACAATTTCGGTATCCACTCATACGATGATGGACATTTGGGCTGGTTCCAACTCTTGGCTATTGTAAAGAGTGCTGCAATGAACATTGGGGAACAGGTATACCTTCGACTTGATGATTTCCATTCCTCTGGGTATATTCCCAACAGTGGGATAGCTGGGTCGTATGGTAGATCTATCTGCAATTGTTTGAGGAACCTCCATACCATTTTCCGTAGAGGCTGCACCATTTTGCAGTCCCACCAACAATGTATGAGAGTTCCTTTTTCTCTGCAACCTCGCCAGCATTTATCGTTCAGAGTCTTTTGGATTTTAGCCATCCTAACTGGGGTTAGACGGTATCTCAGTGTGGTTTTGATTTGCATTTCCCGGATGCTGAGTGATGTTGAGCATTTTTTCATATGTCTGTTGGCCATTTGTATATCTTCCTTAGAGAAATGCCTACTTAGCTCTTTTGCCCATTTTTTAATTGGGTTGCTTGTTTTTTTCAAACAAGAACAATCCAAACCTAAAGTTAGCAGACGGAAAGAAATCATTAAGATCAGAGCAGAACTGAATGAAATTGAAACCCAAAAAACAATTCAAAATATCAATGAATCAAAAAGTTGGTTTTTTAAAAAGATAAATAAAATTGACAAACCATTAGCATGGCTAACAAAAAAAAGAAGAGAGAAGACTCAAATAACAAAAATTAGAAATGAAAAAGGCAATATTACAACTGATTCATCTGAAATACAAGGAATCATTCGAGACTACTATAAACAACTATACGCCAATAAATTTGAAAATCTGGAGGAAATGCATAAATTTCTGGACACACACAAGCTCCCAAAACTGAACCATGAAGACGAAGAAAATTTGAACAGACCAATAACAATAAAGGAGATTGAAGCTGTTATCAGAAGGCTCCCAACAAAGAAAAGCCCAGGACCAGATGGATTCACAGCAGAATTTTACCAAACATTCAAAGAGGAATTGACACCGATTCTTGACAAATTATTCCAAAAGATTGAAACGGGCGCAAATCTCCCAAACTCATTCTATGAAGCAAACATCATCCTGATACCAAAACCAGGTAAAGATATAACCAAAAAAGAAAACTACAGGCCGATATCCTTGATGAATATAGATGCAAAAATCCTCACTAAAATACTAGCAAACAGAATACAGCAACACATACGTAAAATTATTCATCACGATCAAGTGGGACTCATCCCAGCGATGCAAGGTTGGTTCAACATACGCAAATCAATAAATGTGATACACCATATTAATAAACTCAAACACAAGGACCATATGATCATCTCTATAGATGCTGAAAAAGCATTTGATAAAGTTCAGCACTCATTCATGACAAAGACCCTCTATAAGTTAGGTATAGAGGGAAAGTATCTCAACATAATTAAAGCCATATATGCCAAACCCACTGCCAATATCATCCTGAATGAGGAAAAGCTGAAAGCTTTTCCTTTGAGAACAGGAACTAGACAAGGATGCCCACTCTCACCACTCCTATTCAACATAGTGTTGGAAGTACTAGCCAGAGCAATCAGAGAAGAGAAGGAAATAAAGCGCATCCAGATTGGAAAATATGAAGTCAAACTGTCCCTGTTTGCAGATGACATGATCCTATATATCGAACAGCCTAAAGGCTCTACAAAAAAACTCTTGGAATTGATAAATGATTTCAGCACCATAGCAGGATACAAAATCAACACACAAAAATCAGTAGCATTTCTTTTCTCCAATAGTGAACATGCAGAAAGAGAAATCAAGAAAGCCTGCCCATTTACAATAGCCACCAAAAAAATAAAATACTTAGGAATGGAGTTAACCAAGGAGGTGAAAAGTCTCTATAATGAGAACTACAAACCACTGCTGAGAGAAATTAGAGAGGATACAAGAAGATGGAAAGATATCCCATGCTCTTGGATTGGAAGAATCAACATAGTGAAAATGTCCATACTACCCAAAGTGATATACAAATTCAATGCAATCCCCATCAAAATTCCAAAGACATTTTTCTCAGAAATGGAAAAAACTATCCAGACATTTATATGGAATAATAAAAGACCACGCATAGCCAACGCAATGCTGAGCAAAAAAAATAAAGCTGGAGGCATAACACTACCTGACTTTAAGCTATACTACAAAGCTATAATAACCAAAACAGTATGGTACTGGCATAAAAACAGACACACTGATCAATGGAATAGAATAGAGAATCCAGAAATCAACCCACACCCTTACTGCCATCTGATCTTTGACAAAGGCACCAAGCCTATTCACTGGGGAAGGGACTGCCTCTTCAGCAAATGGTGCTGGGATAACTGGTATCCATATGCAGGAGAATGAAACTAGATCCATACCTCTCACCGTATACTAAAATCAACTCAAAATGGATTAAGGATTTAAATATACACCCTGAAACAATAAAACTTCTTAAAGAAAACATAGGAGAAACACTTCAGGAAATAGGACTGGACACAGACTTCATGAATACGACCCTAAAAGCATGGGCAACCAAAGGAAAAATAAACAAATGGGATTATATCAAACTAAAAAGCTTCTGCACAGCAAAAGAAACAACAGAGTTAAAAGACAACCAACAGAGTGGGAGAAAATATTTGCAAAATATACATCTGACAAAGGATTAATATCCAGAATATACAAGGAACTCAAACAACTTTACAAGAAAAAAACACACTTAGCATTTTAAAGGAACTTTTATGTTGTTAACTCATTTAAAGAATTTTCTTTTCGCTAGTGAAAATGTTTATGGAATTCTAGCCTCTGAAGCTACCTTGGGAATCATCCAGCGGAACTCCCCTCCCAGGCCTGGGAGTTGTCAGGAGCAGGGTCCTGCTGCCACTTTGGGAGCCTGGCTTAATGTTGATGTCACTGGTGCTCAGAGCTGCCCTCTAGAGTGGCCTGGAAGCCTGCAGTCGCCTCAGCTTTTGCTCCCTTTCCAAGAGATTAACCACAGAGCCCCGTTTAAAGTGTGTTTTATTCCTGTAAAGTTGTGGAGCTGCTCTACTCTGTCCAACAAGGTACAGGCGGCACCCCATCCTCGCAAGATAACCTCTTGAGATGCCACTTTAACTCTCTGACGCTGCCTTTGAAGGTGAAAGTGATGGGCGTCTTGGTCTTACTTTCTATCACTGCACCTCTATTCCTTGAGCGCCGGCCACGAGCAAAACCCGTTCATCTGTTTTCTCTTTTGTGCCCATAGGCAGTGCCTGAGCAGGCTTTCTTGTCATACTCCCCTGAGAGCTGAGCAGCCGGAGGTCAGAGAGGATGACTTTCCCCATGTCAGCAGCTGCGAGAGGGGAGCCGGTATAGGAACAGGCCCCTAGACATGTCCGTCTCGTGCTTTTCCCTTTGTCGTGCTTTTCAGCACTTCGCATCAGCTGATCTGAGCTTCTGGTCTGCCTGGGCTCGGGTACTCAATGAGGCTGGACTCGAGCGGTGCAGGGTAGGCTGAGCAGACCGGAGCCCACCGTGGAGGCCGGCATTCGCTTCTCCACCGACACTGCACAGCCGCACAGAAGCGCTAGAGGCGGGACCACGTGCACTTGTGCACTTGGAAATAAAATATGGTTCCCAACTGATGGGGAGAAATGCAGTTTTCTCAACCCGGTTCCAGTCCAGCAACGCGGGACTGCCCAATCTGAGCCTTTTCCTCTCACTACTAATTTTCAACACTGCAAAAAGGAGCAGAAAGAAAAGAGGTGCAAAGTATGACTCCACTCGATGCCCTGGAGTCCTCACCCCCTCCTCCTGCCTGCCTTCCAGCCCTCCTGATCTCTGGGAAACTTTTAAAAATTAATCTGTTATGAATGGTCCATGTGAACTCACACAGCTGTACGGCCACAGTGGGCCACATTTGAACTTCTTGTGTAAAATTTACCTACAGCCATATGAATTGAAGTTTGTCCTAATTTGATAAGTTGAAGCTTCCCTTGAACTATATAGAAATTTTTTAAAAATTGAAAAGCTGCTTACAAAAAGAATTTCAGGGAAAGATTTGAGCCTACTTAAGAAAACAAGTGGGCTTCATACACTTGCGCCATTGTGCACAATAAATGTGGGGCTGTGAGTGGAGCTTTTCTACCATCAGGGTGGTCCTGGCAGGCTCTGGCCCTGTGAATGTCCTGTAACTGCTTACAGCTCCTGCATGTGCTGCCAGGGAGCAGAACCATGTCCCTGCAGGGAGCCACTAACTCCCCATCCCCCTGTCACCTCTCGACTATCACTCAGCACAGCTGACCGTCACTGAGTGGATGGTGCAGGAATTAGTTATGCAGAATGGGACGAGTCTGTTTTTCTCAGATGAGCATGGTGTGTCGTTACAGGAACTGCCTCAGAAACCGTCACAGCCGCCAATATCTGGGTTCACCCCACACGTATTGGAGCCATGGGTCCGGGCACCACAGCGACCCAGAGGCAGGTGCCCTCTTGACCACTCGAGAGACACTGCTGTTCTGAACTTAGTTCTGTGGGAGAAACAGCTGCTCCAGGATCCTCATCCTCTGTCTGGTGGCCACATTCCAGAATGGAGACAAAATGTGTCATGATGGTCCTGCTACATGAGGGCTTGGATAGGATTTATTTTCTTACTTGGGTTTGCCTCCGAACCTTCATAGAGGAATGGATCCTGCCTACATCTTACCTGACATAAAGTAAGTTAGCAACTCGGTTATTACCACCCACTTCACATACCTAGGACTTTGTCTGAGGAGGGCTGACTTTCCTCAAGGCAGGGGCCATGCTTCACAACTCTTGAACGTCTCAGAATCTAGGCTTTTGGACAGATATCCTGCACTCACGCTCACTGAGGAGACAGAGGACTGTGTCCCCGCTGTGTGTCCTGAACGGCGAGCAGAGCGCACCCCACACAGTTGACTCAGTGAATATGTTGAATTAAAGATTAGGTGAGCACATCAATGAGTATGTGTGTTACAGACTAAGTCATTCCCCCATAAATTGTAAAACCTTGGTGTTTTGTAAGCCAATTAGAAAACATACATAAATAAGGCAGAGATTACAGGTCAGCGATGGTTTGCATTGAGGGGCCATTTGTACTGGTTGAGGCCCAACCATGGGTCCCAGAGCTTGGAGCCATGGGGCACTGAGCTCGTCAGAAGCGTGGGCCCTGCCTTTCAGTGGGTGGACCTCAGCGGGGGATATAAGCCAGCCACCTACGAAAGAACCGTTTCCTGTGAGACTGAGTTGCCTCTGTGAGCCCAGCGGGTGTCCCCAGGAGCAGAATGAGCGAAGGTGATAGTCCTGTTCTCATCAACGCCCCAAGAGCATCCAAAACACGAAATCTACGGAAACTCACTCTTTCCTGAAAATGTGGCCATCCCTGGCTGAGGGATGAGGTAAAACAACAACGTGGAGGAGGAATCCTGGAACGCCTTTCACAGCACCTGACTCCAGCAGTGGGGACAGTGGAGCACCAGGTGCGAGCTCGGTGTCTGGGAGCTGGGCACAGAGGACACCCTGACCCACCTGTCCAATGGGGTTTCCCTTACCAGCAGGGGATATTCTCCAGGGATGTTAATCTCCCACCCATGAAAGATAAAAACGAGCTCTCCCGTGATTTGCTTTTCTGTCCAGGGGCCGCTGCAGGCATCATGGGTTTCGCTTCTGTCCTGACGGGGGAGCTCTCTTTCCTTTCCTGGCATCTGTCTCCTTTATTGCATTTCTTCAGGTTGGGGAAGTTGGCTGAGGAGAACCTTGTAAGTAGTTATTTCTGTGGTTGCTGTTTCCTGTCAGCGCCGTTATCAAGCAAGGGAATAGATCTCCCATTCGGATCCAGACTGAGTGCAAACAGCAGCCTGGCTTGTTACTCTCATGAAAAGCAAGCGGGAACATCTGTGTAGACAATGTATATCCCATGACAGTTTACGGCCACGAATACCTGCCTCCGCCGCAGGGATGAACAGTGCTCCCGTGGAGGTGCCAGGCGGCGTGGGAACACGCCCTGCAGCCACTGTGCCCGGCGGTGCTGTACCTCGTCCCGGCTCCCCTCCCAGCTCGGAGGTCCTGAGACGTTCCACAGCCCCGACGTGTGGCCATTACATCCCAAGGTCTCTTCTTTAGGATCCAGCCAGGGAACTACAAATCCAGTCACCATTTTTGCTGGTTTCTGCCAGAGATGTGACTGGTATTTCATCATTAAAATGTAGGTCACAGCAGTCACTCTCTTCCAGAAGCCCCCCGGTGCCCTGACCCCCATTCAGAGTCAAGGCTGTTAGGAAGGTGGGGGGAGTCCCCCTGCCTTTCTGACTTCATCTCCTCCTGCACCAGCTGGTCACTGTGTCCCTCACTCCCCCTCCTACCCCCACTGAGACCTTTTCCCATTCTGTTCCTCCTGCCTGGAATGCTGTTCCCCACACATGCATGACTGGCTCCTCAGCTCTTCCAAGTCTTCACCAAATGTCCCCTGCTCAGCGAGACCTTCCCTGGCCACCCACCTGGCACTGTGACCACCTCTGCAACACACCACACATGGTGACTCCCTATGCCTTTTCCTTGCCTTTTCTAATACAGAATATGTTTTACTGATTTTCCACCCCTCACGATCATCACTGGAACACAAGCTCCTCTGTAAAGCTGTGGACGTCATCTGTGCTGCTTCTGGTGTCCCCAGCACCTCAGACAGCACACAGTCAATGCTCAGTAAGTACCCGTGGGCAGAACTGCAGACCCGAGAGCACCTGGGAGGCCTCAGCCAGTGCACTGACCACACGGCCAGCCTGGACTCCAGCCTCCCTGGGCTGTGTGGAGCCGCTCGGGGCAGCTTGCCCTGCATCTGCCAGGAGCCAGGAGCAACCTTCACTTTGGTTGGTCTTGAGGCCTCTGCCTCTGGAAATAGCAAGGACCTTCAGCTGGTCCCTGCCCCAGGCTCTCAGGGAGTCCAGCCCCCAGGGCCTGTGACCTTTCAGGTCAGCAAACCCAAGAGGGACTTCTTTGGAAATCTCAGTAACTGCTGCCTCTCTCCACACTCAAGCATTGGTCTAGAAGTAAACCATGCCCTGAAATGGGGAGAGATGGAGCCTCCCGACTCTCAGCAGGCCATCTAGGCCCCACTGCCCCTGCCCCGTCTGCACAGAGTTGCAGGCGTGGCCCTGCCCGATGCGGGATAATGGCCCGCGGGCCCAGGAGTGCAGAGTCCCTGCCCACACAGTGTCCCCTCCGTGGCATGGGGCTCTGTGGTTGGCCCGAGGGTGGACTTCCTCAGGGAGAGCTTGGGATTCAGCTCAGAGTAGAGCTGGGCCATGGTGTCTGCCCCACTTCTGCTGAAAGACCCCAGGTGGTGTGGGCTCCCAGAGGGAAGCCTAACACGCCACTGCACGGTCGGGGCCTGAGGGTGTACCTGCTCCCTCTGCCCAATCCGAGCAGCCTTCTAAGAGTGAGGGGCTTTCTGCACACGGTTTACATCACCAGCAGCGCTAATAACAGCTCCTGCTTACTTGAGTGACCCGAGCCCCAAGCTGATGTCCCTGTTGGATTCATCACCACCTTTTACTTTCATGCTGTCGTTGTGCATTATCCCATTTTATAGATGAGGAAACCGAGTCTCACAGAGGCTGGGGCTGGGGGCCACGGAGCTAACAGACATCGACCTGCACCAGCCTGGTCTGCGTGGCTCCAGCATCCTTCCTGCGGTTTCCAGGGGGCTCCCCACCTCCTGGCTCAATGGTAACCTTGGGTCCAGCTGGGCCCAACTGGGAATCAGAGTCAGTGCCACCCCACCCCCCACCCCCCGACTTCCAGTTCCCAGGGTGCTTGGACCACTGGGTTCAGCAGCAGCCCTTGAGGAAAACACCTGCTGCTGTATATGAGCTTTGAGAGAAGCTGCACAGGAGGTAGATCAGCACTGCCCAGCGTGGGGATCCTGAGAGCAGCCTGGTGCATGGTAGCTGCGGTGGGGGAGGGGGTTGGCCTGATGCTCTGGCTGGTCTGAGCTGGGGGATCGGAATACATTTTTCTTTGACTGAGGCACTTTCCAGCCCCCAGTATCTGTTCTGGGGCATGATTTGGCCTGAGACCTCCACACTGCCAAATCCCCAAGTAAGGCCTGAGGGCTGCAGGTCCCCAGCAGTGGAGGCCCCACCCCCCCAGCACATTTCCGCATGTTGCCCACCTTCAGGAGGTTACGTTACCAGTTTAAAGATTTTGGAAAGTGTGCCCTGGGCATCGATCCCCTTCAGTCCCTTGTGAGACGATTTATAGTCGGAAGCTCTGGCTCCATAGCCAAATCCTGGCTTCTGCCCTTCAGCCCCCTGCAAGAAAAGACCAGAGAGCTCTCAGCCCCCACACTCCAGCTGCCACCAGGGTCACCAGGAAGGACCCACACCACCAAGCGGCCTTGGTGGCTCTCAGGAGCAAAGGCCCGTACTGAGTTAAGAGCAGGAGGGTGCAGAAGGCGCCTTTCTCTGAGACTATCAGGGTGTCGCCCAAAAACAGAGAAGGGTCTGGCTGGGGCCGAGGCTTTGTTGTATGATCTGTGGCCCAAGTGCACTTGTCTTAAGCTGGAAATTGTGGGACAGCTGCTTACCTTTTTCCCACTGCGGGGTTTTCAAGAGAAGATGAGCAAACACCAGGCAACTGCAGTAAAGAGCCCTCTGCCTGCACTGGGGAGGAAGGGGCCCAGAGGCCCCAGGGGTCCCGGGGCCAGGAGAATGTGGTGCTCCGACTCCCGGGATTCCTCTCTGGTTATTTGGCCCAGACTGGATTCTGTTCACATCTGCTCTGCTGTCATTAGGACCTGGAGGACCAAGAGTCTCTGGACTTAGTGAAATTTCAAGGCTCACACATTTTCTAAAGGGTAAAGACAAGATTTTTAATTCTCTGATCTAGAGAAACCTCTCCTAAGAGTGACCAGGCATCCACTTCCCTTTGCCGTGGCTTAAACGCGGACCAGGTCCTTACCAGGCACCCTGGGCTGCCGACAGAGGCAGGGAGTAGCCCGGGGGCAAGGCCCTGCAGCTGTGCATGAGGGGCAGTCATGTCCTTGTGACAACTGGGTGGAATCTCAGCTCCCCCACTCCCTAGCTGTGTGACCACGGGCAAGTGTCAGAATCTCTCTGACCTTCAGATTCCTCGTTGATAAAATGGGGATAATGATGGTCCCTTCCTTACTGGGTCATGTGCGAATACGATGAGTTAGTAGAGATCAGCTCCAAAGCAGAGCCTGAAAGCCCTGCATTTCCGCACATGCCTTCGTTTCGGGAGGTGGCCACCAGGGAAGGGCAGGCCGCCCTGCACCGTGGCCTCCAGCTGCCCCATAAGCCCCTCTCTCACTTCAGGAAAGGAATGGAAATTTCCTCATGGGACGTAGCAATGGCAAGTGATTACGGAAGTGTGAAGAGCCCTCATGTCCCAGGACCAGTTTAATTTCTAATAAAAATTATTTTCAAATGAGACCTTCCACCAGACATGAAAAAGGACCAGGAGAAGCTCTGATGAGGGTGTTTAGACCTGATGAGTGTTGATATTTTGGGGTAGAGGGTCTCCCAAGCTTAGGTGCAATGTCTATGGAGAGCTAAGCAGTCTGTTAGCTTTTCAGGAAAGGAGTTCAGTTTGCCTTACGGACCTCTACTCAAAAGACAGGGTCCGGATTTTGCTTTATGTTTTCCGCAAAAGATACGGGAGACTCTCTGCACAGTCCTCTCCTAAAGAGTCTGGTGAACAAAACCAAACCCTGTCCTGCTTGATTCCCCATCAGCCTACCGACCCTTCCTAATCTCATAAAAGCAGTTTAGAGCAGGAAGTCTCTTGAGAGACAATTTAACCCATCCCTTTATTCTGGAGGTTTTGGAGAAGGGATCCGAAGGTTCAAGCTCTCCAGCACTATCTCCCTGGACTCAGGGCCATCTGTCCAGGCACTTCCCACCGCACGAGCGACTTCTGAAGTCTCCTTCTCACTCAGCCTGTGCTTGGGAATGAAGGTTGGGCACCCAGGACCCAGAAGGCCACTTCTATGTGAAACTGTGGTGCAAGGGTATCAGGTGGGGAAAGGGACGGGGATATGTGGCACAGAAGGTCTAAGCACCACATATTAAAGGAGAGCTGCCATTGCACCCAGAGGTTTCCATGGTCGCACGCTTTCCACGGCACTTGGAGGAGTGGAGGACAGCTTGGGAGTACTGTGCCAGACAGACAGACGGTCATGAAACTGCCTGTGCGAGTGCTAGGTCATCTGTCTTACTCTATTGGCTTTCTCCTAAGATAAAAAGCTTCTGAGAACTAAATTCAGGGATTGACTTGCAGATTAACAATCTGCTTGACTTTTCCTCCTTCCAAATTCTTGGTCACTTTTATCTTTGGACAATCTAGAATTTACCAGGAAACATACGACATAGTTTAGAAAAAGAAAGTGGTACATCCTGACACTCTGAAGAGACAGTCCTGTAGTTCTGGAAAACAGACAGACAAGCCAACAAAATACAGAGAAGGATTTTGCTTTGGAAAAAAAAGAAATCAACAAACATTAGTAGTATCAAACATGGAGAAACGCAGAAAGGAATGCGGAGATCTTTCTTGTGAGCTGGGTTTGAAAGTGTCTCATCCCTCCACATTCAGTGATGATTTTGCATAAAGTCAGAATCCACTCCTAGAAAATGAAGAGGCAGATGAAGGAGTAGCTAAAATAAGATCTCTGGGTCAAAAAGATGTTTTATTCTTTAATATCATCTTTGTCTCCTGCTGGCAGAGAAAATCAAAAATTAATTAGCTGTGAGCACTAGTCTTTGTAATTTTCCTTCATTATTGTCATCTTTTTGCAAATTCATTAGTTCAGAAAAAGCAGGCCCCATATGTACATAAAACGTTCCAGCAAGTATCTTAGTTCGTAATTCAATGTAATAATGTGTTGGAGTGACCCAGGAACTTTATGGATCTTTCCTCTATGTCTCTCTCAAGTGATTCCTCTCTCTCTCCCTCTTCCTTCTTTCTGTCCCTCCCACTTTCTGTTTTGTTTTGTTTTTTTAAAGTCCCTCATTCATTTATATGATGCTTATTAATCCAGCAGCACGCACGGGCAGGCTCTGTTCTACAGCCCGAAGACATTGCAGTTCCTGAGACAGACGCAATCCCTGGCCGATAGGTTGGTGAGTATTCCTCCATTTTATGTTGAAAATTATAATTTTTATGAAATAAGAACCATATCTGATATTTGCTAGTAACCGGAGTCAGTAGGCTTGGTTAGGCTCAACTGCAGGCTTTCTAAACTGGCTCACATGCATGCTCTAGACAGTGAACAAATTAGCCACTTTAGACCTTCATCGAAACTTTGCTCTCTGTGTTAAAAATCCTAAATTTCCTAAGGAGGTTTTCCTGGATGGCTTGATATCTAAGTTTTAGTGAACACAAAGAAAAAGATGTTAAATTCAGTTACTCAATTTATAACAAAACCGAAATCTTTTTGATGAACAGGATAGCTATAAATTGAGTAACTGAATTTAACATCTTTTTCTTTTCATTAGCAGTAGCGTTTTTCCTCAGCAAAATTTCAGCACCTGAGATTATCTACATGGGTCAATTAGCTCAGCTCCACATTCAGACTTCTGGGACTTGTTTTTCATGTCAGTTGTACTGGAAAGACATTAGAAATTTTGTCAGACATGGTGTGGGCTCTTCCCTGGGAAGGAGACCAACAGCGTCTGCCAGGAACGCTTTGGGAGGAAAGGTGTCCCGCCCGCAGTGCCCGGGTCGCCAGGGCGTGGAAGCAGGAGAGGGTGACCCGGAGCGAGGGGAGCCCAGCTCTGTTTTCCCTCCAGGAGAGAAAGCAGCCCGTTTACAGCTGTGGGCAAACCAGCCTCGACAGGCAAGAAAAGGCGGGACCGTTAAGCGACTGAAACAGAGCAGAGCGTGGAAGTCAAGCGGCTGCGAGGACGAGAAAGGAAGAGGAAGCCGAATGGAGACGCGCTTGTCACCTACCCAGCTAAATCTGCTCAGTCCTCTCCCCTGTGTGAGAAAGAGAAAGAATGACACGGTGACCAGTGAGGAAAGAACACGAACGCAACCCAACAACACAGCACCGGGCACATCCCACGGCTGGCAGCGGCTACCTGGAGCTTCCCGGGAGGACCGCGGGGCGGGAGGGCCGGGGGAGGATCGTGGGGTGAAGGTGGGGGAGGACCGTGGGGTGAAGGTGGGGGAGGACCGTGGGGGGAAGGTGGGGGAGGACCGCGGGGCGGGCGGGAGGGCCGGGGGAGGACCGTGGGGTGAAGGTGGGGGAGGACCGCGGGGTGGGGGGGGGGAGGACCGTGGGGGGAAGGTGGGGGAGGACCGCGGGGCGGGGGGGGGAGGACCGTGGGGGGAAGGTGGGGGAGGACCGCGGGGCGAAGGTGGGGGAGGATCGTGGGGGGAAGTTGGGGGAGGACAGTGGGGTGAAGGTGGGGGAGGACCGCGGGGCGAAGGTGGGGGAGGACCGCGGGGCGGGGGGGAGGACCGCGGGGCAGGGGGGAGGACCGAGGGGCGGGGGGGAGGGCCGGGGGAGGACTGCAGGGTGAAGGTGGGGGAGGACCGCGGGGCGGGGGGGGGGAGGACCGTGGGGTGAAGGTGGGGGAGGACCGTGGGGGGAAGGTTGGGGAGGACCACGGGGCGAAGGTGGGGGAGGATCGTGGGGGGGAAGGTGGGGGAGGACCGCGGGGTGGGCGGGAGGATCGAGGGGCGGGGGGGAGGGCCGGGGGAGGACTGCAGGGTGAAGGTGGGGGAGGACCGCGGGGTGGGCGGGAGAGCCGGGGGAGGACCGCGGGGTGAAGGTGGGGGAGGATCGCAGGGTGGGAGGTCAGGGGAGGATCGCGGGGCGGAGGTGGGGAAGGACCCCAGAGAGGGGGTTGGGGGAGGACCGCAGGGCGGGGGTAAGGGGAGGACTGCGGCACCCAGCACTGTCTGCACGGGTGCGGGAGGGAAACGCCACTGGTCTGCCCTCCCTGCTCCACTTGGAGCCACACGGGGATGAATTCGGGTAGCTCTTGAGTCCAGCTCTTTTTTTTTTTTTTGGTACATTTCAGGATTTCGGAGAAGGTCTATAATTAAAGTAGGGATTAATGAAAACATCCACAGGTCTTACCTTTCCTTGCGATGGAGGTGGTGTGCGAGGCGTCACCTGAAAGACACATGGGGAAGGGTGGGTTGCGGTTGTCACCCTCCTTCAAAGCAGCCCTGACTCTTTCTGAGGGTCTCATGTTATCACCTCTAGTTCCTGACTGGCTCACATCCACTGAGGGTGGCTAGCATCTACTGGGTATAGGAAGCCACCCACTTTCCACCCGGCTTACCCATTTCTGACCTAGTTAAATGAGGAATACAGGACCTGAGAATCTGGAAATATTCCGGACTATACGGATCTTCCAGAACACTCAAAAACACGTTTGAGAGAATGGAAAACGTGCCCAAGGCTCTGCCACCAGGCAGCTGGCTCATCTTGGCAGGGGTTCCTGTAACACTCCTGTAGCACATTGATGGAGACGGTGACCGTCACTTCACCTGTGGCCCTTCAGGGGTTGGCAATAAAGTGTGCTGACACAGCCTCAAAGGGGATGCTTTTGGGTCTGTGGCTCCTAAAACTCACTCATCAACACGCAAAATACTAGCTTGAATCTGTGCTGCACTGAAATCTCATAATTAGATAAAACTTTGTTCTTGTTTTAAACAGTTTCACAGAGCAGTTTTAGGTTCATGTGCAGAAATTACAGAGTTCCTATATACCCTGCACAGTTTCCCCTATTATTAACATCTTGCATTAGTGCAGTTCATTGGTGTCACCTGATGAACAAATATGGATACATCGTTATTATTATTAACTAAAATCCATAGTTTACATAAGCGTTCACTCTCTGTGCTGTGCATTCTGTGGTTTAGGCAAATGTAAGTCCTGTGTTCAACTTTGTGGTATCCCTGCCCTAAAAGTGCCCTGAGCTCTGCCTGTTCATCCCTCCCTCCCCTGACCCTTGGCAACCCCTGATCTTTCTACTGTCTGCAGTTTTGCAAAGCCTGTGCTTTTAAATCCTCTGTCTCACAGGTCACCTGGCTGCAGAAGAAGCGAACTCTTTGTTGGACACTCAGTTCAGGAAGTGACAGATGCTCTTTGCAAGCACCGGCCTGTAATTTGGGATCAGGCATGGGGATGAGTTCCCATGGCCAGCCTCACCCTGCAGAGGATCACAGTGTCATCCATGGATGTATCATCTCCCATGGGGCTTAAGACCAGCGACCCCCAGTGCTCTTACAATTTCAACTTCCCCTGCAGACCATCACTCACAATGTTCTTGAAGAAGTGGACTACAGGGTTTTCGTCTTGGGGCCGGCCATGCTGCTTCTGGGGCAGGGAGCCATAGTGGGTAGTTCTTGCTGCGTGGTGTGAGTCCTGGAAGAGAGAGAGGTGCAGCAGCTCAGGACAAGGCCTCCGCCCTGAGCCTCATCCTCTGTGGGGAAGCTGGATCTCTACTCTGTGGATCTGGGTGTTTTGTTTTTTTTTGTTTTTTTTTGAGTAATGCTAGGAAGCCACTGGCGTGCCATAAGACAGGTATAGGACCTGAGACAGGTGTCGGAACTGGCACCAGCATATTTAGTTGTATAACTGCAACTTGTGGGGTAGCTATTTCCACCACTGAGTCAGCATCTGGTTCTCCTGCAGTTGTGTAAATGGAACTGAAGGTAATTTAAGAGCAGTTCCATCTGAGACAGGCAGGTTAAGCAAAGCACTGAGAGAAAAATAATTTTTACCCCCAGGCTTCTGGTTTGATAAAGGAAAATGCTCAGGAATTACACACAAAACAACCCACGATAGCAAAGGACAGATCAGTTCACTAGCTCTGAAGTGGCTGCTTAACGTGAGCCAGACTGTTTCTCAACACAGAAGTCTCAGGCCACAGTGGTCCCGGGGTCTGCTCTGTGTGGGGCGATCACTTCCATGTCCTGAGTCAGAAGGGTGGGAAGAGCTGCTGGGTGTGCGGGCAGGGCCGATTCCTCATCAGCAGAACCAGAACATTCTAGGTCAGTAAATATTGCATAGAAGGCACCAGACAACAGGTGTTGCTAGAGTGGTTCATCTTGAAGGAAAGAGGACAGACTCCGAGAGGAGAGGGAAGGGGTTGTTCTTCAGGCTTCCAGCATTCCCTCCTCGGCTCTCAACTGCAAAAGGCCTATGGCAGCAAACACACACCACGCAACGAGGGCTAGCAGCACAAAGACGGTCACAGCCAGCCGAGTTTCCGTGGGGGAGGAGGTTCACTTGCAGCAGTACTTAATAAGAGGCTCCACAACACGACATTTAGAAAAGCAGCGGGAAGGGACCTCAGGAGAGCTTGCAAAATTGACTCTGTCGGTTTCTCTCTCCCTCACTGCTGTTCCCAGCACCCTCTTGGATGTAAATATTGTGCATGGGAAGAACCTGAGCCTCTGGGGCAGGAGCAAATTAAAGCAGGAAATGCTCTGCAGGTCGGAGAAGCTCAGAGGAGCTCCAGCCCGGCAGTCTGAAGGGAATTCTGCTAAAGCAAATCAGTTCCATGTGCTGAAATCAGCAGGAGAGTTTGCTGTCGTCGTCTCAGCTTAGTGCACGTTATTTGGGAAGACTCCTCATTCAAAAGACAGTTTGCCACCACAAAGTCTACAGTGTGCTTCTCTGGAATTTATGACAATGCACTGAATGGTTGGAATTCAACAGGTGGTAAGTGCACGGCAGAGCTGCAGGGACAATATCTGCAAAGTGCTCCGCACACCCGGGCACTTAGTTGCTGCTTATATTTATGACAGGTCACAGCTGTGCTCTTCACACACCCAACTGTCAGGTCTGAAACCATGCTGTCCCCTTTCCTCTTTCCTCGTGCTACTTTCCCTGTTCTGCAGTTAACAAATCTTCTTTGAACTATTTCTTGCATTCATCATTTTTCACTGACATTAAAAAAAAGCTCACCTGCTTCCCTGTGATGTTCCATGCCCTGCTCACCTTCAAGGTGAAGCTCTAAATCCTCTGTCCTCCCTGCCCTACCTCTGGCCACAGCTTCCTAAGCGATCTCTGTCTGTTACTCTCTGCCCACCCCCTGCCCTCCCCAGCCTTTGTCCCCACTGCAGCCAAAGCAAGCTTTCTGAAACACAAATAAGGGCCTCCATCCCTCTCCTTTGCTAATGTTCAGCCCACAGAGTGGGATCTTGTGCACAGAATGAGCCTTGGTGAAGGGCTTGACAGCCTCCACTGGCAACGCTCCCCCCCCCCCTCCTTCCTTGCTGGGCATCTGTCCTTCCCTGGGCCACACACTGACACCCACTGCTCTCTTGTCCCTTCATGTGTCTCCCGCACGTGCTAGCTCCGGCTTCCCTGGCCAGACTCGGCGCCTGTTTTCTGCAACACTCACTCCTACCTCCCTCATTGGCAGAGCTGTGGAGACAGCACGTGCCACCACTGTGCACTGCATGTTCCTGTGCTGCGCTGGGCTGGGACACAGCTTTGATGCCTCACGCTGGACTTCATTCATTCCTAACTAAAGGCCAGGGGCCAACACGTCCACATTCTGCAAACACAGCAAAAGGAAAACACACAAAATTCCTGCCTGGGAGCTTCTGAATGAATTAATGGATGAAAGAATGATCAAGCTTTATTCCCTAGATTTTTAAATAATGGGCACCTCCTATTTTATCCCTGAATTGCTTTTTCCTTGCTTTGTGCTTCTGTTTGTTAGCCACTATCTCATTTCCAATTAGACTGTAAACTGTTTTAGGCAGGAGTACGGTTTGCGTTCATTCTGCTTGTGCCTGACACTCTGTAATGATGAACTTCCCTGTCTACTGGGGATCCCAGCTCCCCACACATAGAGGGATTATGGGGAATTGCTATCATGCTTGGTTTCCTCAGAGGCAGATGCTGTGAGCGTTTGAACTTGAAGATGTCAGGGCAGGAGCACTTGCAGTCGTCGTTGAACCCCCTGATTCTTATTTTTACTTGTTCTCTCTGCAGACGTTACAAGAACCCAAACAGTCCTCTGACCCTCCTGTATCACCTTTTCTTGTACCCAGTGCCTCTCTGGGCTTGCCAACCAGTTCTGTTTTCACCCACCACTAACCAGCCGTGCAAGTTCTTTTCCTCCAATAAGAGAGTGAGTGTGAAATTAAGAATTAAAAACAAAAGAGACAGGCCAGGAAACTGTTTAAATTACTCACTGCAAGACAAATATCTCTGTGTCTGATATGTCTGCCAGGTAAAGTTACTTATTGCATCCTATTCTAATAGCTTGAAATAATTGAAGCAGCTCAAAATTCAGTATAAGCTACTCTCCCCTTAGTGTTTACATACTATTTTTCTAAAGGTGCATAATGGATTTTGAGTCATTCTTCTTTAAATCCTCATCCTGCGATTAATCTGGAAAAAGGCCTTAAAGTTTACATGGAGGTTTTAAAAGAAATGAATGCTTGGTCACATTATGGAAATCTCATATTATTAAAACTTATTCACATTGTGAGAGACTTAATGAAGTATTATATAGATAATAGTAATATTTCACATGTGATTTATGCATAACTGCTTTGAATGCTGTAAGAAAAATGATATAATTTTGTAAGCGATTTTTATAATAAAGGTATCTATCACTAAGCATTTGAAGAAAAAATAATTTAAGTCTTTTAAGGCACACATAAAGTTGGTAGGTTTTATTTTAGCTCTTGTAGCTATGAAGTCAGGGATCAGAACTGTTCATGAAAAAGGCATTTGATATACCAACTTAGCAAGCCCTTAGCACAGAACTAAGTATGTAGTAAGCATAAACTATTTACCAAATTAACATGTAGATTTTCTAGATTGCTTTTAATACAAAACCTAATACATAGAATAGATCTTAAGTAAATAGAACAATTATCATGAATCATACAAATTTTTTGTAACAGATGCATTGAAGAGTGAGTGAACTAGGACTTTGGGACTTTTTGGCTATAAATCACCAGTTACACAGATAATTTGAGGTGGTCATATAGTTATAACTGTATTGTTATGGTGTAGTTATATGTAATAACCTTTTACTAAAAAGACATTTAAATCATCATATATCTCTATAGTAGCAAAGAACAGTTAAAAAAGACCATGAAATTTAAAAAATACTGTCATGTATAACAGCATCAAAGAAACAAAATAGGTATAAATCTAACAAAACATATACAGGATCTTTAAAATAAAAACTAGAAAATGCTGGTGGAAGAAACCAGAGAGGACTTAAATAAATGGAGAGACATACTATGTTTATGGTTTGGAAGACTCATAAAGATGTTGATTCTTTTCCCAAACTGATCTATATATTTAATGCAATTCCAATTTGAATTCTGGTAGGATTTTGTTTAGATACAGACAAACCAGTTCTAAAAGTATATGAAAAAGCACAGGAACTGAAATAGTCAAACAACTGTGAAAAGAAGGAATAAAGTGAGAGAAAATGCATGACCTAGTTCTCAGACTCACTGTGTAGCTGTGGTAGGGACGTGTGGTGTTGGAGGAAGGACAGCCACAGAGATGAATGGGCAGAACACAGTCTACAGATGGACCCAGAAGTACAACCAATCAATTTTTGACAAAGGTGCAAAGACAATTCAGTGGAGAAAGAATTTGCTTCTCAAAATTGATGTTGGAACAATTGGAAATCCACATGCAAAATATCCACCTCAGCCCAAATCTCCATCTTATACAAAATTTAACCCCAATGGATCATAGATCTCTAACTACAATGTAGTACTATGAAATTTAGGAGAAAATATAGGACATCTGTGGGTAGGCAACAAGTTCTTAGACCTGATGCTGAAAGCATGAGCCATAAAAGAAAACAAATGGATAAATTGGACTTCATAAAAATTTAAAACGTATATTTTGCAAAAAGCATTTTTAAGAGAGTGAAAAGATAAGATACAGACTGAATATTTGCAAATCACATAAATGACAATAAACTGGAAACCACATGTGTAAAGGACTCTCAAAACTCAACAAGAAGAAATCAACAACCTAGCTAAAAAATGAACAAAACACTTGAATAAATACTTCACCAAGAGGATGTATGAAAGGCAAATAAGCAAATGAAAAGAGCTCAATGACATCAGCCATTAGGAAAATGTAAATCAAAACCATGAGGGAGATAACACTGCACACCTAGGATGGCTAGAATAAAAATACTGACAATTCCAAGTGTTGACTAGGATGTGGAGCAACTGGAACTCTCATGCATTGCTGGTGGGAATGCAAAATGTCACCCTGTAAAGCAATTTGGCAGTTTCTTAAAAATAACCATGAACTACCTGCAATCCCATTTCCTGCTTTGAGTGATGAAAGAGAAATGACATATTTTTGGAAGTGATTTTTTATTTTATAATGAATATATTGGTCACCAATCTTTTGAGGGAAAAGTAATTTAAATTTTAATGAAAACTTATTTTCACACAATATCCTGGACAAGAATGTTTATAGTAGCTCAGTCCATAATCACTAAAAATTGCAAACAACTCAAATGTTCTTCAGTGGTGGAGGGATAAACTGTCGCATATCCACATAGTAGAGTATGCTCACCAATAAAAAGGAACAAAATTTGCTACATGCAACAACTCAAAGCCATCTCCAAGGCATTATTCTGAGTGAAAGAAGCCATTCTAAAAAGGCTTCCTACCGTATGATCTCATTCATATGACATTCTGGAAAAGACTAAACTGTAGTGGAGAGAATGCAGGGGAGGATGTGGGGTGACTACAAAAGGAAAATAGGTGGGAGGTTTTGGGGGTGATGTACCCTCATTGTGGTGGTAGTTACATGCTTCTCTAGATGCATTAAAATTCATAGAACTATACACCAAAAACAAGTACATTTTATTCTATGTTAATTTATAAGATAAAATATAAAATAAGTTAAGGCCATTTAACCTGGTCTATCATTATATAGCCACAAATTGAAGGCATGGAAACACTGTATCATTACATAAATCTCCTAATCAGAAGTCCCAGCATAGGTACATCTGGTCTTTCTAAAAGCATGCATCTCATTTCCACCTCTGAGCTCGTGTTGGCATTATAACCTGAGCTCAGAATGCCCTCCCCTTCCAAATCCAAATGTCTCTACTTTCTGAACAATATGGCACTTTTGGACTGTTACACCTTACCTGGCATTTGGAATTGAATTTTTTTTTTTTTACTCTTCCATGAACATTTTGCCTCTCCAGCTAGATTTTAATTTTTTGGAGAAAAAAACCAAAACAAAACAACTACATTATCCCCAAAGCTATGGCAGTTTGACTCACATAGTCGAGCTCAGCAAATATAAAATGTACAAAGGAATAAAAACCATCCTTCTATTGCAGCCTTGTGGGAAGAGCTCACTGCTGGGAACTAGCAGGTCCCAGCTGTGGGTCTGACACCAGAACCTGTGGGGCCTTGAGCAGGCCACCTGGTGTATCGGGGCTTCTGCTTCTGATGCATGAAATGATGAGATTGAAAGAGAGACTCAGCGAGAGGACGTTCAGCTCTAAATTTTACTGAGAGGTCGCCTTGGAGTAGCAGCCAAGGAATGGAAGATAATTCTCTGGTGAGGTTTATATTTTGCAGCATTTCCTAAGACTCTAGGCCTGGCTTTTAATCACTTTATTTATGTACCACTAAAGAG
This sequence comes from Cynocephalus volans, assembly GCF_027409185.1. NCBI lineage: Eukaryota > Metazoa > Chordata > Mammalia > Dermoptera > Cynocephalidae > Cynocephalus > Cynocephalus volans. Next base: position 70,837,785 of record NC_084472.1, read on the forward strand.
CTTTTATGACATGCACAGGAAGAAACAGGAGTTGTCCTGGAGGTGACGCCCTCATGCAGGGGACTGTGTGGTCTGCAGGTGGTGCTGTATTGGAGTCACTTCTTAAATTTTCTTTCTTTGTAGTAAAACCTATAAGATTTAGTACTTTAGCCATTTTTGAAGTGTGAAGTTCAGCAGCAGTCAGTACATCCGTCTCCAGAACTTCTCCATGCTGCAAAACTGAAACTTTTTCTCCATTAAACATGTCACTGTCCATTTCTTTCTCCCCCCATCCCTGGTAACTACCATTCTACTTTCTGTCTCTATGAATTTGCTTACTCTAGGGTCTCCTATAAGTGGAGTCATACAGGATTTGTCCTTCTGTGACTGGCTTATTTCACTCAGCACAGTGTCCTCAAGTTCTTCCATGTTGCAGCATGTGTCCGAATTTCCTTTCTTTTTAAGGCTGAATAATATTCCGTTGTAGGGGTACACCACGTTTTGTTTATCCATTCATCTGTCCATGGACACTTGGGTTGTTTCCACCTTTTGGCTGTCGTTCGGAGTCACCTTTTAAGTGAAAAAGACTCCTCCCGGCGGTGCTGATCTGACTGGCCATCGCAGTCTCATGTCCTCTGACAGCTCTGGCAGGACAGATGCCCAAACTCCCAGCTCTCCTTCCCTCCACACCTGAAGTGACACTGGCAGTGACTCCATTTGGTCGTTGAGCAAATCCCAAGCACACAACATTTTGATGTTGCCGCTGTTTTCAAGGCCAGCGTGCACTGATGAAATGAGACCGTTCTAGGGCTGCTGGGTGGAGAAGCAGAGCCCCCATCGGGCCCCTCTCAGTGAGTGACCCTGTTCAGGCATGTGTGTAGTCTTTGGAGTGAGACTGGCATGAGTCCTTAATCCAGGCCTTCATAGTGCCCCCACACCCTGCTATGATGTGCCACAGACTCTGCTCAATTCAATTCCAGGCATGCAGGGAGTCCAAGAATTTCCATGAGGCACAGGTGGCGGGAAGAATGGAAGGCATTCGTCAGCGTGTCTTAGGCATGGTGCTTTTCTGGTTTTACTTGACAGTTTATGGGGAGGGGCACTTATCACACCTTACTGTGAGGCAGATACTGATTTTCAGGTGGGGAGCAATTGAAAGATGATGCCCAGCCTGAGGGAAACAACTAGAAAAGGGAAGGGGTGGGGGAAGACAAGGAAGGTGGGGATGGGCACGGCTCTTGGGGACAAGGTGAACTCCAGGCGTCACAGCCCAGCAGGGGTAACTCCATGTCTGGAGCGGCCATGAGGGGGACACGGCGGGGAGGTGGCCCCCAGGACCTTCCCTGCTGAGATGTCGGAGCTTGGGCCAGTCACTCACCTCCCCTTCTGTCCTGCCCAGAACTGTGGTGCCTCTGCCCTAGGACACTTGTGGTGTGTCTAGTCACCTTGAAGGTGTCCAACTGAACTTGGAGGACTTCTGTGGCTTAGTTGTTGCTTTGTTTTTAGGACACATGTTTATTCATTCTCTGATGAAGTTCATTAGAATTGTATTCACTAAGATGGATAAAAAAGTCAAAATTGTTAACGTTTTATAGTTATTGGCCGAGATTTGTGTCTCTATGTCCATGCCTATTCTGTTTCAAGTCACTCATTTTCTCTGCAGGTGATTAGAAGGCAAAGGAACATTCGGGAAGTCAGTTGCACCATAAATGAGACACGGGATGCAGGGCCAGGCAGCAGTTACCCGGCCTGGTGATGAGGAGTCAGAAGCGACAGGAGAGATTGAGGATCCTGCGACCTGTCCCTGCTTCACTGGCCTGCAGAGGTTGGGACATTCCAGCAGAATACTTGGCTTGATTATCTGGAGCTAAATATTTAGGACAAGTGAAGGTTGAAAAAATAGTCTAATTTTTTGAAATGAAAATTTTCTATAGTTCAGAAGAATAATACATACTCATACTAAAGATGTCAAACAAAATAAGAAAATTTGTGGAAGAAATTCTACCACTTAGGGATGACTTTCATTTACACTTTAACAACCACATTCTTAGACCTGGCTCTATGCACAAACACAGGAAAATATGCAAGTCCTGTTAAAAGAGATATTTTGCACACTATTTTGTTACCCTTCTTTTTCTTTCTTTTTTTACTCAGTATGTCAGGGACCTCTTTTCATATCAATATAGGTTTGTATCGTGATCAAAAAAATAAAAACAAAGCAACAAACCTTGATGGCAAATAAAATGACATAATGCTGAAAAGTTTTAAAAACCATGAGAGGAAGACTATGGGCAACCATTTCATTTATATTTAAAATAAATCTCCCTTTCCATTATCCTGTTTACGGGCTGGTTTAGAAAAATCAATATTTTATGTCCGTCAACCTGCGATAACGCTCATCTCCAGCAGGGGGAGACCGCACACACGCTGTCGGGCGACTCCGGCTCCTCTCTCCAGAAAAGGGAGTTTTATTTTATTTTTTTAAATGTTTTGTTTTGGTTTTATTGATTATGAATATTCATGGGGTACAAAGCAAATTGTCACCACTCATGCCTCAGATATGATCAGATCCATACTGGCAGCATGCCCATCACCACAAATTGTGATTATACCCCTTATCCCCCACCCAATTATCCCCCCAATTATCCCGACCTCCCTCCCCAGCCCCCCTTTCCCCACTCCACTTTGTAGCACAAGGAATGTTCTCTCCCTCTGCAAATCCAACGCACCACTGTGGTCTTTCTTTCCTTCCTTCTTTCTTTCTCTCTTAGCTCCCACATATGAGTGAGCGCATGCAGTATTTATCCCTCTGTGCTTTGCTTATTTCACTCAACGTAAGTTTCTGCAGGCTCATCTATGTTGTTGCAAACGGGAGTATTTCGTTCTTTTTTATGGCAGAGTAGTATTCCATGGTGTATATATACCACAGTTTCCTTATCCAATCATCCATCAATGGACATTTAGGTTGGTTCCATATCTTGGCTATTGTGAACAGAGCTGACATGAACATGGGAGTGCAGGTATCCCTTTGGCATGATGATTTCCATTCTTCTGAGTATATACCCAGAAGTGGGATTGCTGGATCATATGGAGGATCTACCTGTAGTTGTTTGAGAAACCTCCATACTGCTTTCCGTAGTGGTTGTACTAATTTACAGTCCCACCAACAGTGTAGGAGCGTTCCCTTCTCTCCACATCCTCAACAGCGTTTGTTATTCTCATCCAGAAAAGAGAGTTTTAACAGGTTTCCAGCTGGCTTTAAGGTCCAGGAGAGCTGGGAATTCTCACACGTGGACGTAGTAACAGGGACATAATCACAGAGGACTAGCTCTCTCCTGCACATCTGAAGATCAGCAGTCGTTGCACAGCGTGACTGTTTTATGAAAACATGATGGGGCGTTTGTGCACCCCTCATTTGCATCTGGATTTGATTAAAGAAGACACCTTGATCGAGTCATTCCCTCTCAGAAGAGAATGCTGCATCTTGAAAAGATTAATATTCACTGATGCCTGTGGTTTTGTGGGTAGAGAAAAAAGAGTTCTAGCTCTTTATTTCTTGTCTGAGAGATAAAAGAGATCTAGCTCTTACTTTATTTCTTGTCTGAGAGAGGTGTTTAAACCATTGTGAATTAGCCATCACAATGTTAATAAATTGAATCACAGGGAACCCGCGGCTCCAGACTTGCCTTCTGTTCTGGACCCTGAGATGCGTCCAAGTCTCCCTGTTGGACCAAGCAAGGACCATCAAGCCTTGGGTTCTGTCTGTGCCAGTACCCGGGCTTTGGTTTGCTTGCTTTTCTCTTCTGGACAAATGACGATCGTTAGATAGATTACATGTGAGTAAATGTAACTGGGAGATTGCCCAACAATCTTCCAGAGTAGACCAGCAGCTTCTAGTAGTTACATAGTGGTACATGGTAGTTAATATGGACAAACAGTGATCAGACCCTGATGCCAGTACCTTCTCATCTACACGCCTGCCCCAGCGATGGAGAGTGTTCATAATGACATTGTGAAATACAGGAACATCTTTTAAATAGTATTAAAGAAGCTCTGGCCTCCTTCCAGAGCACATGCATTAACAGAAAGTACATTTTGTTTCTCCACTTCGAATATATTTTATTGAGTAATAATTTGGGGAAAACTGGTCAGTCGAATAACTGAGTGCTGTTAATGTCTGCTCCATCTTTTCTATCTGATGCTCTATAAGGAGTTGGTATCTGGAGATCTGCCCTCTCAAAAACCTGAAATTGAGTGCTCTCATGGAAGTCACCAATGCAGGTGTCCTCACACCAAGCTTTCTCTGCCTCCACCCAGCACTGACGGTCTTTTACTACAGGATGCACTGAGGCCTACAGAGTGGCCTATCTGCACTTGGACCGAGGACTCTAGAAATCACCTAGTCCTCACTTCGTGACATGGTCCATGACATCATTTCAGAATGACACATTAGAGAAATGTCTCTTTGTTGATCCATCTCAAATATGCCTAGATAATGACATCTAGTGTCTAGTGGCTAAAAGCAGTGACAATTTTCTTTCTGGCATTTTCTTGAGTAAATCACCCAAGTTCTAGGAATGCACATTTCTCCCTGTGTTTCTGAAAGGACTTAACGTAAAAGAATTGTAAAGGTGGTGACTGTCCTTGGTTATAAAACATGTGTGTGAGTGTCACTATTACCACCCTCATCATTGTTTGCCCATAAACCAGAAAAGCTGCTCAGCACCCCTTCATGCGACCACTTCATTGTTCAGAGGTGGAAACTGAGATGCAGAGGGGCTAAGGGGTCTGCTTGCTGAGGCCCCTAACCTTTGGTCCAGGGCTTGGGCCTTTCCACTGCTACACCAAGCACCACGCGAGATTCCTGTGGACTGGGTGCAGAGGGAGAGGCTCATGCCATGGACTGAGGACTCAGCAGCAGGTGACAAAATTCACTGGCTCCATCACATGGCGAAAAGTAAGGGGAAGGGAGAAGAATAGAGTTTTAAAAATTGTGTTTTACTTATTTATTATGACAGTTTGCAGACTTGCTTCATATCAAGTTATGAAGCTATGTATGAGCTGGAAATAAAATTGTGCATATCTATGAGAAAAAGAAATTAACATCTGTTGGTGGAGTATGTTAGATATGTCAGTTAATATCTAGGGGATTAGAGAAGTTTTAATTGCTGCTCTTTACTAGAAGACTATTTCCTGATTATTTTGGTGAACACTGTTAGACCCAACATACCCAAGTTTAATTAATGAGACAAGATTTTTCAATGTCATTGTTATTTTAGAAGATGCATTTCCACATAATTAAAACTAGGGACCTGTTGGTTCCCCCTTTCAATGGGAAAGTCATGCCTCAGTGCAAACGACTGTGTTGTCTGGACCATTCTTTTCTGTCCATGCAACTAAAAACCAACCAACACACCTTCTGAGACTTATTCCTTGAATTTATAGATTGAACACCACAGAATTTTGCATGTATCCACGAAGTGGCACTCAGGACTCTTGTTGTCCATTTAGACGGATTTCCCAGTGGTCCTGAGAAAGAGTAAATGAATTAGCATTTTGCTTCTTTCCCCAGGGAAATCTCTGATTCTGTGGCACTGTCAGGGGCTAATATGTGGACCCTCTGAGGACCCTCTTTGGTGTCACTGTTTTTATGAACTGCCATGATAAGAAAGAGTGCAGAGTAAGCTTTGGAATCAATACAATGACTTTTTCTTAGGAAGGTGATGATAAAACCAAGCATGCTCCTTTAGTTCTGTGTCCTTTATATTTAAGAACCAAAAAAACACGATGTAAAATGGATACACTTTTTCCGCCCTTTTCCTCTTGCTTCACTCTTCTTTCACGTCAGAAGAACGCTTTACATCCCTCAGACGTCTTGCCTGCGTGATTAATCCTCCCTAAATTCTTCTGGAAGAGGCTGTCTGTGGATAGCTTCCTCCTGTCCATCCAGCAGGCTGACACGTGGATGGCCACACCTATTTTCCACTTAAAAACCAGAAGGGGTGCCGACAGCTCGTCATAAGCCACTTGAAGGTTAGCGTGGGGACATGCTTCTGCACTGCCTGGCAGCTTGCCCGGCAGCCGGAATAGGCACCAATAAAATAAACGTGATCGATTAGAACGTGTGTATAAAAGGTCACGGGATTGGTGATGAGATGACAAATCCGGCTGTAAATTGCAGGAATTATGCCCTTTCTCCCTTTTCTTACTCCGCATATCTCCTACCCTGATGGCAAACAGAGAGATCACAGGACACGATGATTCTGTCCCCAGTTCTAGTTTTGTTTACACAAGGCTACTTCAAAAAGTTTGTGGAAAGATTTGTATCATCTTTCAATTGTAGTTTTTCATGAGCTTTTTGAGGTATACACCCTTGTGTGTAAATGTATATGTGAGTGTGTACATAGTCACGCACGTGAGGGTACTTCAAAATATGTACTATATATATGTATGTTTCAGAGGAGGCTATTATGCCATTTCTGATCTAACAGCTTCTAATATGCCCCAGGAAAGAGCGTTAGATTGTTTTCTGGCAAGATCAGTGCATTTTAGATTTTGCAATCTGGAGAGAATTCTTTTCCATCTGAATGATATATGCATTGATCTTGCTGTGTTTTTGCCCTCTGTAGAATTTAAGAATTTGTTTGCTCCTGACTCCTTGACTCAGATGAGGTTAATGAGCGCTCTAGGCTCTTTCTTTAGGGAACGCCGTGCAACCTCAGCAGGAGAAATTCGTAGGCAAACCTTTTGTTTAGATGGAGACGCAGGTTGCCTGGCGGCTGTTCTGATGATACATTTCTTCCCAGATAATGGAAAATGAGAATGCTGGCAGGGTGTGGAGAGAGCCAGCGGCCGTGGTTTGTGTGTTTGGTGTCATTCCTGGTGTCTGCTCAGGGGGACTATCACTTTGTAGTAGTTGACTACAGGGTTCTAAGTATGAGAGTTGGTGCTTGTAGCAAACTGTGAAGCTGAACACAGTGATTTGGATGCTGCTTTCTGTGATGTGGTTGGGGGCCCATCTGGTTCCCTCTGTTCTCTCCCATAAGATTTCACCTGACATGGGGGAATGAAGCCCCCGGCCTCCTCTGGGGCTTCGCCTGAATGTGCTGGTGCCACAGGGGCTGGTGTGCAGGCCAGATGTCGAAGCAAGAGCTCCTATGCAGGAGGTAGACTCTGGATGGCCACACTTTCCTGGCCTGGGATTTAATCTCGGGGCAGAGCTCTGCGCTGGTTTCCAGCTCTGGTCCTACAGAGTTAGTGCTCAGGAGGTGACACATGGCAGCTGTTGGGGTGGAAGCTGCTGTCCAGTCCGTGAACAGGTCTTGAGCATGGTTGTTTGGTGTTCCTTCTGGCAGCTCTACCGTCCTCTCTGTCTTAGATTAGCAACCCGACGACAGCTCGCTGGGACGGACCCTTGTGCTGTGGAATCTCCTGCAGGGGTACAGCTTTGATGACTGTCGTGTCTGGGGGCAGAGCGACGATTCGTGAGGCAGATAAAGCAACCTCTCATTTCTTCTCAGGACACCCACAGGAAGCTTACAGCAAAAGCGACCTGGATGGTCTCCTGCAGGAAAGGCTCATTGTCGTCTGTTTCCCAAGCGTAGGGCAACTCAGAGCTGATGGCAAAAGAGCTCAGCTCTGGTCCAGCTATTCTGAAACGTGGAGTTCTAGAGGCTTCGCTGCTGTCCCCTGTAAACGAGGTGAGAAGCAAGTTCTGGTGCTGGATTTAACCACTCTGGTATTTTTCCTTTGCTTCCAGGCACCCATTTATTTAAGACCTCAATGTGTCTGAAGTGAATGGAAAACTCTTTTCGGCATAGATGTCAAGCTAACTTTGCAATAGAGTCACAAACTGAACAGTAATTAACCTGGAATGCCTTTTGCCTGGCTTCGAAATTCTGTGGTCTGCTCGCACAGAATGCAGCATGCAGTTCGAGGGACATGGGGTCTGGAAGATTTTCTTTGGAAGGAAAAGCAAAGCCTCAAGAGGCTTTCCAGAGCGAAGGCCACTGCCCTGCTTGGGAGAGGCTGGCCCAGGACAGCTGGCTCCGGCTGTGCCTGCACACCCTCTGGGGACTGCGGCGCTCTAGACCTTACAGGACCATCAAAATATGCAGCCACCCAAATCACTCAAATCTGGTCAGAGGAATTTTTTGGGAAATGATGAGGAAATTACTTTCGTTAAGCCTGAAGAAGTCCGAGAAAATTCTATAACGGCCTCCCGTTCAGCGACGCTGGGGTGGGGACCAGAGGTTTCATTTCTCTTATGAGCAGAACCAGACCTAATGAGGTTAACACATGCCACGCCACCTCCTCATGGCCTCTGGGTGGGGTAGAGCTGCGTCACAAAGTCTCCCTGAAGGCCAGAGAAAAGACTGGTGGAATCGTAGTCTTCAGAGAAATATTGCAATCATTTAATCTGACACTTTCATGTTCCACTTGCGGAAACTGAGGCCCGAGAGCAGAAAGGCACCTGGCCCTCTCACAGCTGGTGAGAGGCAAAGGGGCTGGGACCACCAGGGTCCTTCCGGGCCGGTGCTGCCCTGTGCATCTCTAGAGCCACCTGAGTACCGAGCAGCGCGGGGCAGGGACACGGCAGCATCTGTGTCTCTGTGCGACTGGGGCCGTGCACAGCATTTACATCTCCTACCTCGCTTGAGTGGCTCCCCGAGTCAGCAGGACGGATTCTGATCTGTTGCTGTTTTACAGGAGAGGAAAGGGATCTCCGAGAAGATAAACCACTGGCCCAAGGTTGCGTCGCTGCTGAGCGGTAGAATTAGACTTAAACCATGTATTTTTAATTCTTACTTCCATGCCTTTCCACAACATGGGAAATCTTGACTCCTAAGCCCCGGGGTGCTGTGGGGACAGTTGGGGGTGTGGAAGCAGGGGTCTTCTAGCAAGCCTCGTGGATGCTTAGGCAGCGGGGATGGATGGTGTCCTCTAAGGCCATCGGGGCTGCCCCAGGAGACAGAGGCAGGTCACGGATAGATGCCAGTGGCTGAGCGTCCCCTCCCGCAAGTCGCTGTCTTCAGGGTCCCGGCTGGGTGTCGTGCTGCAGTGGAAGCGCAGGACAGAGCCGGGTCGTCTGCTCGCTCTTACATGCAGGTGTTTTCTCCCGCATGTTGCTCTGTCTCTCTCTTACAATTTATGCTTTGCCACTTTGCTTTGGGTTCTCAAATACTGTTGCATTCATCTGCGTGTGTTCCCCTCTCCCCACCTTCCAGTCCCCAGAAAAATGAGCACCATGTTAGTTCTCAGAAATGTCCTCTCCTTGAACCAAGGAATTCCTACAGGGAGCGTGGTTCTTGAAGAAGCCATCGCAGTGGGGGACCAATGTGCCCTAAACCGACAGACCTCCTGTGTCATGGAGGGTGGGCTTTCTACCCTGCCCGGTGGGTGTTGTTGCAGACAGACAGGGAGATACAGAGAGAGAGAGAGAGACAGATACACAGAGAGACAGAGAGACCAGGCGAGAGGGAGAGAGAGACAGAGAGACAGGAAGAGAGGGAGAGACAGAGACAGGGAGAGGGAGACAGAGATAGGAACAGGGAGAGACAGAGACAGGGAGAGGGAGACAGAGATAGGAACAGGGAGAGACAGGAGGGAGACAGGGAGGGAGAAGAGTGTGGTGGGCAGGTCAGAGCAGAGATGTGGGCTCAGCATTGTAATTAGCGCCTTGCAGTTTCTGAACCACAGGGAAGGAGCTTTTTGATTCTGCCCATCCTCATTCCTACAACTGTAAGTAGCTGATCAGCCTGTGGCTTTTGTCCCCTCCATAGGCCTGCTTCAAGTGTCCTGTGTCACAGAATACTGGGATGACAAGTGGATTTTAAAACCATTTAGTGCAACTGGCGCTTGTGATCCGCCCTACAGCGGATGCTGTGAAATCCACTTGGATCATCAGAACCACTTTCTGGAAGTAATAAGGCCTCCCAAAGTGCTGGGGGAGGCATTCAGAGTAACCAAAAGCTTTTGCTCAGAGAGGAGCTTGTTCTCCTAACTCCGTGGGAAACAAGGTGGCATTGCAACTGTCTGCAGGAAGGGCCGCAGCCCACCTGCCCGGTCCGGGCCAGCTCCTGCGACAGATGGCGGAATGACGCCCTCAGCACCACGGGACCCATCGGGTGGGCTGCAGCGAGGCCACGGCCCTGGGCCCGTGGGGTTCTCTGTCCATCGGGGGCAATACGGGGGCGTCCACATCACCTGCCCTGGTGGCTGCTTGGCCTGTTATTCTGACTTACTCTCGGTTTCTCCTTCATTTAATAGGTGTAGAAACACCTACACGACCATCTAATACTTCTCTATGTTTTAATATTCTCCTAGTGCAAGGTTATCCGGGTCCAATTTGGATCAGGATGGGGAATCCGTAACCTGAACGAATAATAGATGCAGAGGACACTGGCAGTGTTTCTCAGCCCCCTACGATGTGTCCCTGGAGGTCAGAACTCCGGCAGCCACGCAGAGATGGCACCGTGCAGAGCATTTATTTACTTTTGGCCAGGTTTTTTTTTTTTTTTTAAATGTATGCACAAAAATCTGTCTGGGATGAAGATGTGAAAAACAGGAGAGCTGGGTTTCCTCTGTTCAGTAATTTTTTAAAAGAGAAAAATCAAACATTCTGTGGAAAGTCTTTTACTATCATCTGATGCCAAAGCCCTGGCCTCTCAGCTCCCAGCTGTGCCCTGGGTCGTGGATTTCTGGCAGAGCCTCCATCTCACTATGGACAGGGCAGTAAGTCCTGGGGGCAAGGGACAGCAGGGCTGGGGACAGCAGGGCTGGGGACAGCAGGGCAGGAGGCATCGATGTCATTTTGGGTCACTGTGCCCTTCTCTGCTGTCCCACCTATGCCCCTGCATCCGCTGTGGCAGAATTAAACCCCCCTTCTCACACAGTACTGCCACTCCCGACCTGGAACCAGCAGGGTCGGCATCCCCTGGGCTGAGGGTTGCCCCCAGCCTCCTCTGTGTTCCAGGGCAGCCCAGGTGGCTGCAGGCTCCCACGTGAGATGAGGGACGGGGTGCCTCAGACACTACCTGGGGTGTGGTGTGTTTTAGAAAAGGAGTCACTGGGAGAGCCCCTTGAAATCAGGCGCAGTGACACAACTGAAGCAGGATTCAAGGGGGACGCGAGCTCTCGGGCAGGGAAGTAAGTCCTCTCCGAACTGCAGCCTGCAGGTCCCCACCTGTGCCCACGTCCGGTGACGGCATGGGGCCCTCGTCCTGTCCCCAAGGCCATCCTGCCACCAGCCTGCTTTCCGTGCTTGGCTCCCCACCACCACGGCGCCCCTGTCCTCCCACTCTTTCCTGTCCCCTGCCTGACGCTGCTTGGTGACAGGTGACAGCATCCCTCTCTCAGCGAGGCGCGTTGGGATGACGCTCTGGCTAGTCAGGTACTCGAACCCGGGGTTTCCAGCTTTTACATTTTTCCAGGTTAGAGAAGCCGGGTGCACGCGCCTGGCAGCATGACTGATGGACACGGTGTGCACGCGACCAGTCTGGGCACTTAAGTGCGAGCTCGAGGATGCGCCCCACCCTCTCGCCGCCTTCGTCCTTGCGGTGGCCCTGCGGCTCAGAGCCCACCAGGCCTCCACCCCGTGGAGCCTGAGGGACCAACATCCCAGAGGCACCTGTCATGGCGGAACTTAATTCAACTAATGTTCAGTGAGTGGCAGATGTCCGTCAGGCACTGCTCCTCAAAGCCGGCTCGAGCTCAGGGTGTGAGAGACCACGGCCCAGGCCAGCCCTCCTGAACCAGCGCCCCTCCACGCCGTAGGATGTCACTCATGCTGCCCCACAGGTCTTGGCGAAAGGAGGCAGACTCTGTGACCAGGGCTTATTCCATGGCCTTTTCCATGATGCTGACCTGGCAGCCATGCCCTTGGTCCCGCTGACCCTACTAGGGTCCCCACCAAGGATCCCAGGGCAGGGTGCCGCATCCCGCCACAGTTTTCTCCCTTCCCCTCTGCCGCTTTCCCTCAGGGCTGGCCCCTCGCTTTGCTGGGAGGACCACAGTGCTCCTTGGACAGGAGCCAGCCCTGGGGACACTGCCTGTGCCGATGGTGCCCGTTGAGCCGAGAGCCTAGGCAGGGATACTTCACACAAGCCCTCAGAGGGGGGATGTCCGCTCACGTCTTACCTTGTACATGTTGCAGAGCCCAGGCTGGCTGCGCACATAAGAGGGCAGAGGGCTCCTGCTCTGCTTTAGCCAGGGTACCTGCCAGAGGACACAGAGCGGGCGGCGTGAGTCTGTGTGGGCGCGAGCGGAGCCCCAGGTCCTGAGCGAATCTCCTCTAGGTTGGGCTTGGACAGGCCCCAGACGGTGAGGGGTAAGCAGGGAGAAGAAGGATTAAAGGGAGACCGGTCAGCAGAGAGGGCATGAAGATGGATGGATGGTCCGGCCAGAGGCTTGGGAAGAGAGAGGAGACAGGCTGGGCTCAGAGGACCCAGGGCAGGATGCATGCCCAGAAATAAAGGAGCAAAAGGAAAGATTTAGGGAAAAACTTCTGTCCTCTATAGTCTGTTCTGGGGCCCATTCTCAAATGATGTGACCAAGTTTTCTTGATATTGCAGCAGGCACCAGACATGGAAGATTTCAAGACAGTAGGCAAAGAAAGCATTTTCTAGTCTGGTGCAAAGGGCCTTTTTGCATTCTATAATGGAATGGATAAATTTTATGATCAACTTTATTTGTAGAGTTTTATTTACTTTTATAATGAATGTGGTGGCCTCTGCTTTGGATTTATAAGTAGAAATCATTCCTGCTCTGTGGGGCTTAACCGTGGATGGGTCTTTTCAAGTTTTCTACAGAGCATAAGGAAATAATTTCAGGAGCAAATCTCTTCAGCCAGTCACTTGGAGTTACTTTTCATTGCTTGCATTCTTCCATGTTATTGAAGTTCAGGAATTTAATATAAGTAGGAACTTAATATTCCTTGATATTAAATATATTAAGCTTAACTCTATTGTTATACATCTTCCTAAATAGTATTGCTCCTAATTTAGTGTATTTTCCTTATTTTATTCGTTATGAAAGAGTATCATAATTTATTTTATTATTTATGAAAGAGCATCAACTTTTGAGTGATGAGATTGAAAGACTATTATTACAGGACCAAAGTAAATGGCCTGAAGGAAGTGTCTATTTTTGACTATGCTCGGCAAAATGGAGAGAGAGAGAGAGAGAGAGAGAGAGAGAGAGAGAGAGAGATTATAGCAGTCAAGAGATAAAATCAAGGTAATGGGTTTCAAGTGATATACTGGCTACAGATGACATGGATTCTTTTAAAACAGGTTAACATCAGTGGGTGTGCACGGAGATAAACAGGAGTTGTGGCTCAGGAGATGTTAGTGTATTCTAGAAATGTAGAACACACAAGGTTTCCAGAGCAAGTCTGCGGCGAGCGTGTGCTTAGCTGTACATCTTAGAGTCCAGAGGCTATTTCTACACTAGCCAGAATCATTGGTGACTTTGATCCCTGGGTTTAAGTGCTTAAAGAGTAAGAAAATTGAGGATTCACTGTAGAGTAGGTCTCAGGGCACAAGCCTGTGGCAGTTTACTGTCTTGATAAGGCTTGGCTATCCCCATACGGGCTTGACCCCTCCACCGGTGGTGAATGGGAAGTCCATGCTATAAATGGGGTCAACGGGCAAAGAAGAATCTTCTATTTATTTTCTGTTTAATACAATGTCCCTGCTTCCTGGGGAGCGTCAGGCTGTGAGCCATCACGTGGCTCTAGGGCAGGTGGGACGCTCCATACGTCACACTGGCCTGCCGGGGCCCAGGCTGTGCTCATGCAGAGAAGGCAGGTGGCCGGGGCCGGAGTGAGGCCGCAGCCCCAGAGCGGGGTCCCACTGGTGGCTATGGGGATGCCACATAACCCCCGTCAGTAGCCTCCCCTCCCAGAGCCAGGTGCTCTGCCTCACAACCAAGTGTGCGTAGTCTGACCAGAAAAGCAAAGTGTCTTCAGCAGAAGGCCTGGAAAAAGAGCAGTTCAGTAACCAGGGAGGCTCCCGCCAGTGCTGGAGAAGACAGGAGGCCAGAGCCGCCTTACAAGAGTCGCTGCGCAGTAGGCGCGAATGCCCAGGCTCCCGCAGGAGGGTTCGCTTTTCTTTAGCTTTTTCCTCTCTTTCCACTATTTCTTATGAAGTAGGATGATTTCAGAGCATTTTAAGAGTGTGGTGACAGACATAATGGAAAAAACTCTAAGAGAAATTAAATTAGTTAAATAGGCAATTTCTACAGTTCGGAAATACTTAATGTCTTTGTGATTTCCATTTGAGCGGTATTGAGTGTTTTTTTTTTTCCCCTGATGTTGAAATATTCCCTCAGATGTGAAGCTAAGCTCACCGTCAACCAATCAGAATTGCCTGTTACTGGGTGACTAATCCTTGTACCCAAAGGAAAATCAATGCTGAGGAAAACAAATGCCTTAGAATGAAAATGAGTTTAAAAGGAGAAGTTGAGTTAGGACAGGGTCTGCTGGTGGGGTGTTGTTGTACAGATGAGGGGCAGACTACATCAAAATCCATTAAATGTCTGCTCTTACCCTACTTTATCGACACCCCCAAGCTTACCCTCAATCTCATACGCTCACTGTCATCCTTAAGAGGCCAGCCCACCTCTCATCTGGGTTTCTTGAGTTTCCTTTCACACTCTTTGTACACATCGTCACCAGGGAGCACCACAGGGAACGGGGCACTGGTGTGCTCGTTCATTCAATCAACACCTGTTGAGCGGTCTGTATCCAGGACCACACAAAAGGCAAATGGAGTCTACTCAGTGCCCACATTTCCCTAACATTTGCAGGCTGGTGCTTTGAGAGAAACACTAAAAACATCACGCAGAACAACAACAGTCATAATAGAAAGATGAGGCTACCAAGCCATCAGTGGAGAGAAAAGGATACAATGTCTTTGTGAAAAAAAGCAGATGAGTGAGAAATTGTGACTTTCGTGTGCAGAAGCGGCAGGAGCTTAGGGGGTCAGACTCACCTGTGGGTTGTGTCATGAGGCCATGACCCACCAGGAGCAAGTGCACTTACTTAGGCGGGAACACCAGAAAACAACTTAAGAAAGTTAATATGGAATTAGTACACCATCCTCAGTCTGTTAAATTGTTTAATAAATGCATAAGAAGCAGAAATATATATAAAGCAAAAGTTCATAACAAAATCAAATTGTGATACAACCACCAGAAGTCAATCATCATTAAATATAGAAACATAATTCACAGATGAGTCACTTATACAGAGAGTACAGCAAGATCACTGCTGCTCGGGGCACATCGAATTCTTACTTAACTATATAATAACGCGGCTACCGAGATGACAGAAGGACACAGTAAGTCGCTGCTAACTGAGCCAAGAAAACCTCTGATCAGTACTTGATCAGGGTAATGCTGCTTCCAAAGGAAGTCCTGTAGAAATCTCAGGAAGGATTTCTTTGGGCACAGAAACAAATACACCCAGCATATTACCACGTAGGCTCATGCTGAGATGTGATGTGGTTTGTTGAGATGCGATGTGGTTTTGTGTGCTGCCCACTCTTATCGGCTGGGATGGGTGAGCACAGCTCCATGTGCCACTGACAAACAGCTGTCCAGCCTGACTGTGGAGTGAGATGCCCTGAGAAGGAGCTTCTAACTGTGTCCTTCATGTTGTCACCAAAAATTAAGATGTTGTGCTTACAATGAAGAATTAAGTTACTGTAGAACTAAAACATCTTTCTTGAAATCAAGATGCAATGAAATAATATCAGGAAACAGAACATTCTCATCAATTTACAAGACTGATTCTATGTCACAGCATTAAATGACAGACAGAGACCATTCTCATCCCACACAGTCCAGATAAGAGGCACGGAAGTGACTGATACTGAGTGTTGAATCATGGGATACTGAGAAGAGCAGGTTAAAAGTGGAGCTTTAAATGTAAAATGAATAAAGAAAAATAGGTAAAATCATCAGTGTGGAAGCTAGCTAAAACAACCCTTTTGAAGCATGCGAAATGGGGAAATAGGGATGGTTATGTTCTCTTTGCATTCTTGCCTGTGAACTGCCTGGCATCACATCACCGTGTCCAGCTGAGTTATTTCCTCTAGACAGAAAAGGAACAGTTTCCAAAGCTAACGTTCCAAGGCCTGGGCTTGTGAGGCCTATGTAGCCTCAGAAGTTAGAACTGACCCAGTAACGGTGCTGGGTACAGGTGTGACAATGAAGGAGAAAGGAAGGGGATGGACAGGTGCATTTCAGTCTTCACCCTAAATGTCCACCCATTCCTCATAGGGCCTGGCATTGCAGGGAACTGGGAGCCTGTTCCTTAAAGGCAACAGAGTCCTCCTTTCTTTTCTCTTGCAACAGAGAAGAGTGCTCTCTGTGACTGCACTTCTCGTTTATGGCTCTCAGAGAATATGCCTCCTCAAGGCATTCCTAATGCTCTTTCCTTGAATGTCAGCTCCGGGCTGCACAAAGCCTGGGTGTTGTCAGTGCATTCCCTGCACCGGGGGCGGTGTGGCTCTAACACGTGCCCTAGGGAGGGAGGAAGAGCGGAGGAGGTCAGCCAGGACAAGCAGTCCCTTCTATGGGGGATCCGGGCTCCATTCAGAGCCTTGCAGGATTCTACCATGAAAAACCTATTCCAGATGGAGAAGCAGAATGATTATTTTCCCTAATGACATGCCCGCTGGATCACTCGGCCGTCCTTCAGCCCTCATGGGCACTACAATTATTTTATAAATGGAAATGCTGAGGGGCAAAATGGACTTTGGGTATGAGTGACAGAAAGCAGGCCTTTCCAGCCTCTTCTTTGCAAGTTTCTTAAGTCTATCCAAAGGACCTTTCTAGCATGTAAAAATGAGGGCTCTCCTGATTTATGAACAGAGCAAAGCAAAATCAAAAACAAAAATAAAAGTTATTCCACATCAGCCCACACCAATAAATATTCAGCCTTCTAAGGCTATTGTGGTTTGTAGCTGGGTGTGGAGTGAGTTGATCTTGCATCTCCAGTGTTTAAAGACAAAGAATGCACAATAAATTAGAGTCAAAGCAATACTGCCGGGCACCCCAGTGCATGCTTTCAGTAAGTGCACTTCACGGCGATGGACCTGTAGCCTGTCTTTGTAGTAAGCTGTTGTATGGTTGTATGTAGAAACTCTAATTGATTTTGGGGGGCATCAAAGGGCAAGGCTGTTCACTTAAAAATCTGCTGTATCCAACGCTTAGGAGTGAAAAGAATGGATATTTCAAATTTTAAAAAAGTTAGTTAAAAATTGTTTTTATTTTTTAAAATCCTGTAAAAATGTTTTGATTTTTCTGGATCCTTGATAATCTAGCAACACTATTTTGCAAAGAGATTGGTTACTTCTGAGACTAGAATCTTTTCTTTGAAAATATTGAACAGTAGAAGAGATTTATAACAATAAAGCCTGTAATCTTACATAACAGAAGAAAATATCTATGTGTACACATATCTGCTTTGAGTTAAAGTCACAATGATTGATATAAATGCTTTCACAATTTTATTTCAACTTAAACCATTACCACAGAAATGAGGCTTGTTTTATAGTATCTTCTATTCAGCTATTTAATTTTTTCTGCACAGTTTAAATACATTTTTCCTGTTCCTTGAGTTAAGCAGAATAATTTAAGGTTTCGAAACTGGTGACTCTGCATACACATAGGGGCTTAGCGTAACAGCAGGACTTCATTAGGCAGCCAGCATCCACTGAAACTGGTGTGGTTTGATAGTTGTGCTTGAAAAAGCAGCTCCAATTGAAATTAGAATTGGAAATAGGTCAGATGACTGGCATTTCAGGGTGAGGGAGTACTGCCAGAAAGTAAAAGATTACTTCTTGCAAATGCAGATGCTGAAGGAACCAACCAGGATATGAATTACATAAGCCTTAAGATACATCAAGTGTTATTTATAAATAAGTCATGCCAGGTATCACAACATGAAATCTCAGCTTGAAGCAGATGGTAGAGACATTACTATTGCCTCAAACTTCTATGTGCTTTAGTGCCCATTGATAAGGTAAAATTGACATTTGTGTTATCTTCAACATTTTCACGATCATCAACAATTTTAAGAATTGTAGTTGGAGACTAAAGCAAATTTTAGAAACTCCTTAACTCCAAGTTGCCCCGGGGTTTTTATGATAGTATATTATCATGAGGAGGGCCTCTGTTCCACACCTTGTTCAAACGCCTCAGATTCCCAAGGGGCTTTCAGAAGAAGCACTGCGTACTGGCAGAGGAAAAGCTGCATCTTACAGGTTTTGAGAACACCAATAAACCAGGGGACTTTTTTGGGGGGGGGAACCCCTGTCTCTTTCCAAAACTACCTAACTATCCAGCACTCTAAAAATCATGTGAAATGCTTTATATTTGCAATCTGAATGCCACTTGGGGATTTGCTTTTTAATGAGACATCAGCCACAGGTTATCTATCCATAATCAACTCTAGAAGCCACTCTTAGAAACTGGATCACACAGGAGCTTGTTTCTGGTGATACATTTTTATCCACAGAAACATTTGCTTTTAAATAATGAAACTTCCAAGATTCTACATTCAAATTAATGGAATCACCAAAGAATAAAGTCTTGATTCACAGACACTTGATTCACAGATAACCCCCCCACCCCTCCTCTCTGCTAAACAACTCAGACAAAGGAGAAACTTTGCTCAAGGCGAGCGTGAAGTCAGGAGCTGTTCACAAGTCCTCCTGGACTTCAATCACACCATTGTTGCAGGGCAGCATGAAGCAGCACTGACTCCAGGAGAGAATGAGCATAACACAGTGCTGAACCTCAAAGTGTGGGACACAGAGGCAAAGCCAGCCACAAAGCCCCCAAGCATATGGCACAAGACCCCGAGGATATGGCGCTCCTGCAGTGCCCACACCCGGGCACTGGGAGGTCCAGAGTTCGGAGCGTCCTTGCATTTCTCAGCCACACCCCAATCACAACACCTTGTGAGCAGGAGAAAGAGGGCGAGTTAAACGAAAACATCCTAAACAGTAACCCGGGCCCACTCCTTGGGGCCTGTAAGCATTTTCCAGCCAGGAGCAAGACCTTAGACACTAAGAGCAACACGTCCCTTTCCCTTTTCCTGAATGGAAGCTACAGCTCCCCTACTCCTCAGCGCTCACCTTGCCGGAGCCCCGCTTGGGCACCCCCCTGTCACCACCAAAGAAGCGCCCCAGAGAGTCGAGGATGCCCGTGTCTCTGTGCCTTGGGAGGAAGCCGAGCCTGGCATGGTCCACGGTACTGGCGGAGGCCAGGTACTTGGATCCGTGCCTCTGGGAGGGTCTCTTCTGTGACGCCATCACATCCAGGCCCTCGGAAGTGGCTGTGCTGTCTTCTTGGATGGTCTGGAGCTCATCCGACTCGGAGGGCCTGTCTTTGAAGGTGTTGTCCTCCCTCCCCGGCGCATCTCGGGAAAAGAGGCGGACCAAGTGGGGGCGGCTCCCGGGGTCAGCTGGGTGGGCGTCCTGCCAGGCATTCTTCGGGTCTGCTGTGCGCTTGGAGTCTGTCACCGCCGTGTCCTTAGAGGAGGTCCCATTGTTCTGGTTCGCATCTGCCTCTCCTGCAAACAACAATGAGATATGAATACAGGCCTGTGCAAAGCAGAGCATGGGACAAAGCTGCTTTCTTCCAGGGGTCTTGAATTAGCTGTCCCTATAAAATCCACAGAATATGAGCAGCGCCCATAAAGCCACAGGGCAGCCTCAGCCTGCCTTTGGCAAAAGCTAACCTGGATTGAGCTTCCTCGTGGCAGCTGTTTTACAGAAGGCCCTGGAAACTACCTCAGTTACTCAAGATTTGGCACCCTGGATAAAATGCACCAGAGTTTCCTGATAAAGTGATCTGAAAACACAGCAATCACATCAAAATGTCCCATTGAGCACTGCAACTACTGTGCTTGGAGAGCCCAGAAGTGCAGGCAGCTTGATGGGATATTTGTACCCAAGAGGCCACGATGCACAATCTAACCATGCTGGGAGCATTTATGTGACAAAAGGTGTTTTTAGTGTTTTTGATAAAAATGGAACTTCCCACATCTTTTGCAATTCATGCCTTAAAGAAGTGGGGTGTTTAGAATTCTTTCTTTCCCGGATTTCACAAGAGGCTTCTCACATTAGAGAATTGCTTATTCAGGACATTTTGATATGGCTTCTCCTCTGTATGCAGCAACAATTATAATGTTTGAAGTGAGAATGGGATATTTCATGTTGTATACCACCATCCCTTAGCTTTTCACCAAAAATACAGCATTTCTCTCACAAATGACAATAAATCCATTTGCTCTCAAGTTACAGTAAGTTAGGTTTAAGTGAACGTCATTTAGTTAGTTTACTCTCCACACTCTTATCTACACAAAATGTGGATTTTCTTACTTTCCTGTAACACCATCCACCCCCCATCCATTCAGCCATCCATCCATCCATCCATCTGTTCATCCATCTACCTATCTATCCATCTATCCATCCATCCACCCATCCACCTATCCATCCATCCATCCATCCAACAGCATCCACCTATGCATCCACCCATCCATCCATTTACTCATGCATCCATCCATTTACCCATCCATCCATCCATCCATCCACCCACCCCTTATTTATTGAGCACCTGATAGGTGTCGTGCACTGTTCTAGATGTATGGGTTACGGTGTTGAATAAGATATGGTCCTTGTCCTCATGAAGCTTACATTCTATTGTGTGAATCAGGTGGAAATGTATGTTAAGGGTCAAATAGTGTTCCTCCAAATGATATATATATATATGTCATGTCCTAACTCCCAGACCTGTGAATGTGACCTTATTTGAAATAGGGTCTTTGGAGATGGAATCAAGTGAAAATGAGTCATGCTGTATTAAGGTGGGCCCTAAATGATGATTTGGTCTTGTAAGAAGAGGGAAATTTGGGCAGAGTCACAGATGCACAGGGAAGAGACTGGAGCAACATCGACAAGCCATGGGACTCTACCAGAAGGGAAGAGGCATGGGATAGATCCTCCCCTGGAGCCTTCGAGCCAGCGCAGCCCTGCTGACATCCTGACTTAGGACTTCCGGCCTCCACAACCATGACAGAACAAATTCTTCTTCTTTTAAGCCACCCACTGTGTGCTCATCTGTTCTGGCAGCCACAGGAGATTCACACCATGTGTGATTTCCTATCAGGTAATGATATAAAGAAAAGCAGAGCAGGCTAAGGGAGGTCAGGAGAGCACCTGAAGAGGTAACACCTGGATGGAAGGGGAGTTTGGGCCATGAGGGGGTTGGGGAGCCACTGGGGGCTCCTGGCAGAGAGGCAGGCAGGACCCACCAGCAGGCCTGGGTGGGGGCAGGCTCCACACAGTGCCAAGTCCAGGTGGGGGGGAAATGGGAGCGTTGTGTGCCTGGAAGGGGGCGGGGGGGCAGGAAGTGTGGGGACCCACTGCCAGCTGAGAAGGGACTTCAGGGAAGAGCAGGGCTGGGGGCCCGCTGGCAGGTGGGCGGGACTTGGGCTGGGGGAACTGCGGTGGCAGAGAGGCAGGGAGGCCTGTGCCGAGGGAGGCCACATGGGCAGGGGCGCATGGGCTTTTGGCCTGAGCATCAGAGAATGGGTGCAGCCAGTGTGACTCCAACACGGAGCCAAGAGGAGTGTCTGGGCCTGGAGCTGGGGGTCAGGGTGGGGGGAGCAGGAATGCAGGCCCGGAGGCGGGCTACGCTGCAGCCCCTGTGAGCTCGTAGCCAGGGGCATGTGCACACCCACTGAGGCCAGGTACCAAGTATCTATTTTACATTGGGTTCCTCAAAGGACACCTTTCTGTGATTGGGTCAGGGTCTCCACAGCACCCTAACCCCAGTTTCGATGATGTGCTGGAGGATGCACAGGACTTTGTGTAAAATCCTACTCATGGCTATGATTTACTACAGTGAAGAACACAGCAGAATCAGCCATGGGAGAGGTGCTTGGGACCCTCTCCTGGTAGGGTCACTCAGGATGTGGAGAATTTCTTTGGCAAGGGCTGAGCCAACACACGGGAAATGCTGTCCATTAGAGACTGACATGGACTGAATTGTGTCCCCCAAATTTTATGTATTAGAGGCTTGATTCCCACTGTAACTGTTAAGGGTGGGAAATCCTATTATGGTAACTGAAACGTGGGGCTTTGAAGAGGTGATTAACTTGATGGTTTAATGGTGGTAGTGGGTGTGGTTCTGAGGGCTTTGAAAAGAGAGGGCAGAGGAGCACTCCTTCTCTGCTCCTCCATTTCTGCCATATGAGACCCCTGGGTCACTGTCACCACCACCAAGGCCTCCCCTGGACTGTGGATTTCCCAACCTCTGAAACTGTAAGCAATAAATATTGTTTCTTTATAAATTACTCAGTTTCAAGTATTTCTGTTGTAAGCAACAGAAGCAAACTAATACAGGGACACTCCGTAGAGACTCCTCCCCCAGGGTTTTTATTGGGGGCTAGTCATGTAGGCAGTCTCTGCCTGGCATCTACCAAGACTCCAGACCCCCAGAAGGAAAGAGGATTTCAGCACGAACCTCGTGGTTTGTACAACAGTTTAGACACAGGGAGCCATGCTTCTTGGTTAGGGAATGGTGGGGACGCTCCTGAAATCCAAGTCCCCAGACTACATCCAAGGGCCAACCTCACAAGCAGACCTTTCTAAGGACAGACAATCTCAGGCCTGCTGTGTGGACCCTTCTGCACTGTTACTAAACGCTGGGAAAGTCACACACACACTCGTGAGGAAAAGACTCTTCTCATGTGGTTTGGCTTCACACTAAGCCATGCTTTAAGGGTATTTCTTATTTATTTGGATTGAGGGGACACTTATTTTGGGGATGTTGAGTTGTTAAACTAAATGTCTGGAAGAATTTTGTCTCCTATGAAAGTATTCTCTAGCATTTTATCTCATTAAAACCTTGGTATTGGCAACTGGGAAAATAAGTCCGCAGGAACTGCTCTCAGATAGATTATTTCATTTCCTCTTAACAACAGCTCTTTGGGGCCAGTAGACCAGACACATTTTTTCACAGTAGTTAAACTTGCACTTGAAGAGGCTTGGTGGCTCCTCTCTCATCTGCACAGATGCACATGCACACACACATGAACACACAGGCAAGCACATGAACACACATGCACGCACAGGAGCAGAGCACCACTAGAATTGGAACCCAAGTCTTCTGCTTCCTAATCAGCAGTTCTTGTAAAAACTTAAACAACATTTAATCCCCTTTTGTATTAGTAGATCTATTGACTAAGGCAGGATGACAGCCTGCCATCCTCCCAGGTCACCGATCTTGGTGACAACTTAAATAGAAAAGTGCATGTGAAAAGGCACCTTCTAGCTTTAGACTTTCATGAGGACTTTGACTCTAATGCATAGCTCCTTTCTTTATTTCTCAATGTATTTCCCAAGGTTTCTTTCACAGATTGAAATGATCTGCCTTTCTTTGAATTGTCTAAGAATGTATGGGAATGCGGACTCCTTCTATACCAAGGCTGGATTTGGGGACTGGGTGGATGGTTGGATGCCAGGCTGCATGTGAGGGGTGAGGTGAGGTCATTTTCCTTTTGTTATGTGTATTTGTGGATGTGTGTGTGTATATATATATATACACACATACATACACACACACAGCCGCAACACATACTTCCACAAATATATACAACAAAAGGAAAAGGATTCCAGACTCTTTTATCAAAATCATATGGGTCAAAAACTGCCCTATACATGATGTTTCTCATACAGTCAATACATTGACCTAAATTTCCTCAGCAGAGTAACTTACTCCCAACATACATTACAAATGTCCACCAGCAACAAAGTGTAAGGCAAACAGAAGGGACCCAGGATCACTGTGGTCCTACTCACGCTCCTGACAGAGCGCATATCTACGCCCATTGTGCTATATGCCTTAGAAAAAGGTCACCCAATCCAGGTGGGGAGGAATCTTTCATAACAACTGGTTAAATTCAAGCACATAAAAACCCTAATATTTATTACATATTTATTAAATACATCACTGTATTGCAGTGTTTGAAAGAGCAACATGAAGAATACTGTGGTCAGTACAAAGTCTTAGTTTTTGCAAGGATGCAACACTTATTCGCAGGTTGTAAGAGCAACAGAAACAGTTAAAAAGCCTGATTTTGTAGCTGTGCTTTATATTCTCTGGCTAATATAAATTAATGCAAATGTGAAAGGAAAACAAAAGCTATATTGTACATAATTAAATGCATTAACAAAACACAAGAGCATCTGAATACTAATATTTTTACAACAGTTGGGCTTTGTGTCCCTGAACACAGTTATTTGTGAGGCACAATGAAGGCATCTGTGTCCCAAAAGTAGTTTCTCCCAACACATAAAAGTACGGCGAGAAGTCTAAATCTGTGGATGTGCAGCATTTCTGGCGGGGACAAATGTGGGTTAAATGCGTCAATCACTACTGCCTTCAATCAAACTGAACCCCAATGCAAACTTTTTGTTTTGATTATTATTTATAGAGCTGAGTGTCTATTACACATATTACTGGTCAAATTCTACAGTGGCAGGAAAACTTATTAAAAAACACACACCCCTCAATCTCTTTGTTACAACAATCCCTAGAAAACTCAGGTGAGAAGTGTCCTGGCCTTTAGAGGGTGGCAACAGGAAGATGACTGAATGGGTTTCTGGAGCATCTCTGAGCAACAGATGGGGTATCATTTACGCTAAGTGGTTTCTGGGGTGCAGAAACTCCGACCAGGACAGGGCCAGGATATTTGTGAGATGGTGTTTATTATTTAAAGACCCTTGGATGTCATGACCCGAGGAAGGTTCAGTGGCCCCATTGCTACCTTCCAGCGACTCGCCCCAGCCCACGGGGCCTCCCAAGTCCGGCTGCTTCTTTCCTTGGAGCGTTTCTTCTGTGACTGCAACCCCCTTCTTTCCTCGCCGCTTCACACTAGAGCTTTGCTACCTTGTCCTGCCGAATTCCCTGGTCTTCAGGTTCTCTTCATGGGATCCCGTTATACACACTCGGCTGGAATGATCCATCACAGGTTTTGCAGCACAAGGCCCCCAATTCATGCACCACGAACACACCCCTCTACCTGTTTTTCCTTCTCTTCTCCATCTGGGTGCCAGCACAGGCCATGTGCACGTGCTACATGTCCCTCAACTTGTGTTGTCCCTACAGAGCCTGCTGTGGCTGCCTCCCTGTCTGCATCGAATCCCCCCTGGGTGGCCCGGCCACGCTCCTCTGAGCACACCTTATCTTGTGGGCAGCACGGCACAGAGACTGCTCAGTTTTCTTTAAATTGTTTCCCACTTGCTCACGTGTTCTCTGAGTGAGGCGATCCCCTCTCTGAGGGCAGGGACCATGCCCTGTCTATTGTCTCCGTCATCCCGCACGGTGCTGGGCTTTGCGAGGTGCTCGACAACATATGCTATTTGATAACAGAAGATGCGCCTACGTACTGGAATGTGCACCAAAAAGACATAAAAGAAACCAACCCCCTGTTCTTCTTTGCTGGAACTTAGATACTGGCATAATAGCTGTTAAATCATTTTTTATATACTTTTTTCTAATTGAGAATTCCCTTAAGTCCTGAAAGTCTCCACACCCATAGTCTAAAGAGCTTTGGTTTAGAAATTAATTTCAGTTGTATAATTTAATTCTTTTTGACTACACAGAAGGTTTGGCAATGTTCTAAATATAACCATTCAGCACAGCTCTGAAGTACCAGAACAAAGCATTTAAACTTCCAGCTTTGTTCTGTCATGGACTCCAAATCCGAATTATGCATTTGGACTTGTCGCTCCCACTGAAAATGGATTGTTGAGCGGTACTGACTTTGACAGGTCCTTTAGTCCACTCGTGCTCTGGGGTCTGTTTGGAGCAAAGCTCACAGACAAGCGAGAAAGGACCCTTGTTGCAAGGCTGCGGACCTCAGAGTCCAGGCGGGCTGAGGCGAGGCCGGGTCTGCCGAGAACAGCAGGGAAGGCCCCGGAGGCTAAACCCCAGTCCACCATGGACATGCCGATGTCCCTGAGCAAGTCCTTGAACCAAGCTGTGTGACTGTTTACCATTTCTGTTTATAAAATGGGAAGGTATAATTCAATTATCATCTCAATATCTGGTCCTTTCGGCAATAACCTGGGATGATTTGGTGTGAAGTCTGTGCTCTCACGTAAATGCCGCTGTCTGCAGAGAGCTACGGGAAGTCTTCGCTGCATGTGCTCGAGGCACTTTCCCATGTGTTTAATACACATTCCCAGTAACCCCAGGAAGAAGGTAGTTTGATTGGCCCTTTTATTCATAGGATGAGACTGGGACTTAGAAAAGTTAATCAGAATTGATGGAGGAATCAATGTTAACTTAGGGTCCAACACTCCCTCTCTACGTTCCGGAAACTACAGACGATCCCCCACCTCCGTGTGCCTTACACCTGGCTCCTTCTCCAGCCCAAACTGGCCTTGACTGCAGATAATTGATGGCTCAAACATTTCTGGATTGCAGCTGCTCAACAGAGGGGCTGGCCAGGACAGATGCGGTGACTTTCTGAGAGGTACTTGTCCTGAGCTAAGAGCTCAGCTAGGGCCACCACCTGACAGCAACAGAGACCCTAAATGCACTCAGTGCTCTCAGTTTACCTGTGGACACCCAGCATCTGCAGCCTCCCTATCCAACTGCACACATGACCCACCACCACTGAGTCACAGCTTATAACATCACTGTCCTTGGCGGAATACGTTAATGACAGTTCAACACCAAAAAAAGCTGAGCTCAGGAATCCTGAACCTTCTATTGCCACTCTGACAGTCCAGCTATGTACGTGTTACCCTGTGACAATTTAGAAGCTTACAGTGCAATACTCCATGACTGTTTAGAAAGCTGTCACCTACCCAGCTTCTTGCTGTAACCAGATAATGACATGCTTCAAATATTCATGGAAGATTGTTTCTAGTACAACTGTGATGACGAAGTGAATATTGTCCTATATTTAAGTACTGTATTTTACCTAGAGCATATTTCTTATGCTCCACTCCATTGCATACATGAAAGTCGTATCTACAAATAACTTTCATCTAAAACCATTTACTTGTTTCATTTCATTTACGTGTTTGTGTGTGTGTGTGTGTGTGTGTGTGAGAGAGAGAGAGAGAGAGAGAGAATTACAGGTTCTTAGGCACAACCCAGACCCCAAAGATCTGCATGCATAGGTGAGGAGCCCCAATTCTGCTTTGTTTACACAGGCAGAGTGCAGTGGGTGATGAGTCACTGCTTGTCCAAGTAACAGCGGTTCACCCTCTCAACCGTAGCCCGGTGTGAGTGTGAGAGTGCAGCTACGCCCCGCTCCCTGACACCCACAGCGCAGGGACTCTTGATGAAAGCAGTCTGAATTCAGGGACTGGGATGCCCATGTGCCCGTGGCTGTTGCACGCTCAGGGTTGGGCCTCTCAACCCTGGACGATGCTTGTGCTGCGAGTGCTTTCTGTCAGTGGCCTGCAGTTGCCTCTTTGGGGACGGCCCTTGAGACAACCCAGCGCCTAAACTCAGTGCTTTTTCCGAAGCTCTCAGCCCTTGGGGGAGGCCAAGCTCCTGGCTCTTGAAGGCTATTGGGAGTGAGTTCCCTGAGAGAGCAGGTCCCTGCCTGGCTGGCTGTACCTCTGGGTTTGCAACGTGTTCTAAATGCCAGAGGCATGACTCTATTTCTCATCAAACCAGAATAAAACTTAATACAAAACCCATCTTCTCCGTAAGTGCAAGTCACGCTATAAAATTTGACTATAACACAGAGAACTTCTGTGGATGAGAGGTGATACTGTCCTTCTGTTCGCTACAATGAATTAGATGTTTTCTCCTACGATTAGAGATCACAAAACATTAGACCTAAGGGATCATCCAAATACAATTTCACTAGGGAAGTGTAATAAAATTTTATGTTCATGACAAATCCGATCTTAAATGAGATTGGAAATAATGGAAATTATCATTGTTCAGGCAATTTGAGGTTTTCGCATATAAAAACTTTGAAGATGTGCAGAATGGACACTGTTGGCTTATTTTGTTTATACACACAGCTCCTGTCTAAATAACGGTTCCCAGAAGCCACTAGGGTGAGGATAAGGGGTCTTCGTGTTGCTACTGCAGGACTTAAAGTTTTTATTTTGCCAGTTAAGACATTAAGATAAAACTAATAACTAGCAGGCACCAGCACTATAATTTCACTAAAAAAAGAAACGGAATTTGGGTATCAAAAGATCAGCAAGGGCATCGGCTCAGGATGAAAGGTTGTGGAATACATTTAGCTTCGTAGAAGTTACATGTTGGGTCACTTTTGACCTGCCTGCACAGGAGCACACCTGTCCACACCTGCCCTCCTAGGCAGCAAGTGGAAGGCTGCCACATCCAGTCCAGCTGGCGACCTCTGGGGCAGGTGCAAGGCTGGGGGGTCAGGAAACCCCAGATCTCAGATCCCACATTTTTCTCTAACTCTCCTGTTCTCTGCAAAAACTCCAAACCCCACAAACCACAACATCACCGCTCTGAACTCACAATTCTCATTCTGCCACAGACCACTAAAAACGTCCCCACAGAGGGGCTTTTGGTGACACCTTTTCCATATATATATATTTCTACATGACATGATCAGATATTTTGACAGAAATAAAATTGGCTTATTTATTTGGAAGGATCGGTACAATAACAGACTCACTGGTTTCCCCCACATTTTTACCTTGGTTTTAAAAACGGCTGTTTTTGCTGGCATATCTAACGAAGTTTATGGCCTAGAGTACAATTTTGGTTAGTTTTAATTTCCTGTAAAGTTACCACAGGTGTGCATGCATGCACACACACACACACACACACACGTCACAATTGAACCGACTTGATCCATCTGTCCTATATCACAGGGACCTTTCCCCCAGGACCTAGGACTTTTCCTGGTTCAAAAACACCGGTTCCCAGCTTACTGTCCACACGGCTTCCTCCCGTAGGTGTGACTCACACACAGTGTGCACACACAAGCTCAGCAACCCACAGGAGCCCGACCCAAATGCACGATCTGATGATCTCTTTAGGGCCTTGAGTCCAGACAATTGTGTAAGGAAATTTTGGGATTCACAAAGTTAAAATACAGGCAGCTAGAAATGAGCGTCATCGAAGCTCAGGCAGTGGTTAGGAGGCTCATGGATTCAGCCCTGCTGGGCACCACGCAATACCTGGGGCAGAAAGTGCCTGAGGGAGACAGAACACTCGGCAACGTCACACAGGGACGCTGCACAGGAAAAGCTCTCAGTGCAGCAGTCACCTTGGAACACTCTGGTTACTTCTATTGCAAATGCCCAGTGGCAGAGCCCCGAGGAGCTGCGTGGCCCTGCTGTGCTGGTATACTGAGTGATTTTCCTTGTGGTGCGCAGTCTGGTTTTCTAGCTTACAGTCACTTTAGGAAGTATTATCCAAAAATAATTACATATATCCAAATACACAAAAATGTGCTATTTTCCATAACTGTTCAGATGAATCCTTAGTTGCTAAATGAAAGTAGTAGTGTGGAATAGATTGAGAAACTATTACTGCAGAATCTACAAAGAAGAGAAAACCTTTAACTATTTGGTTTTTGATTTGGTGTTTTTAAACTCACACTTTTTAAATTTACACTTTTCATCCACGTTTTTTTCATCGGATGGAATCTTAAAGATTATGGAGACTACCGAGGCCACTGTGTAATCTAGATGACCATAACTGACCCTGTTTCAAGCACTCTTGAGAGTACATGTTCTCATTTCTATGACAACCGGTCCCAGTCATCCCATTTCACATGACGACTGCAGAACAAAGAGTGCACCAGGTTCTGTTTGCAGAATGTCAGCCCTCTCCAGCCCCCATGGGCCAAGGTGAACGGTGATGGGTTTGCAGTTAGTACTGCTGAGTTCTTCCCCACCCCAGCCACATGTACAGCAGTGCACTGGCCACAGGGTGGGTCTGTGGGAGATCTCATCTGCGAGAATGTGGCCTGCAGGCTGTATACGAGGGACAAGCTGTACAGAGGGAACCAGGGCCTCTGCCGAGCACTCAGCTCATGTCAGTAGAGAAAGATGGTGGCCACAGGCCTGTGAGGGGTCTGACTTTTGACACTCAGCCCCTAGGACAGAAACCTCACACTGAAACAACGGTGACAGGGTGCTGTCCAGGCTGGGGAGCTGTGGCTGAGGCACGGCCACGCAGGCACCCTGCAGAGAGCCCAGGAATTTGCCAGTGTAGGCCAGGGCTGAAAAGGGCCCTTCTTGTTTGTGGAATACTCTGTTGCTGGCACGCTGTGCTAAGGTCACCATGGGGGGCAGAAGAAACAAAAAGGCCCATGGTTGTGGCTCGTGGATTTGCTATGGCAGAAATTCTGCATCTATGAGAAGCATGTGGCCAACTGCCAGGCTACCCGCGGAGATTTCTTTAGAACTTTCCCATAATCGAGTCTTATCAGCCCTCCCATCTCACACCAATGCCTCCTTTGTGTGCCCAGAACATATAGTTTTTATTTGCTCTAAATAGCTCAGTCCTGGGACCCTCCCACAGGAGAGAATGGGTCATGGGAGAGGCAGCCGGTGTGTGGAGGGAGGCTCGGGCAAGGGCTGGCACCCGGCTGCTCTTGGCCACACACTGGCCAGTGACTGCTGTGAGACTGCCCCTTGCTGAGCTCGAGTTTCTTCATCGTACAGTGGGGGAGATAGCCCATGTGCCCGACTTCCCTAACGTGGTTGGTGTAGAAAGAGGAGACTTTTTAAAAAGGAGCTCAATATTCATCTAGGTTCTGTTCCGTGTGGAAACTCTGGTGATTCCCATAGTAACTTTGTACTGACAATGAACAGACCCAGAGCTGTCAGAAGACTTTCCCCAAGAAAGTGGCATTGCAGGTGCTCCTATGAAATAGAAGAGTAAATAAGTAAAAAAAAAAAAAAAAAAAAAAAAAAAAAAAACAAGTTTATTCCCAGCTCTTGGCCAATTCTACGCTCAATAAATGCTAGTTCAATTAAATTGAATTTGGAATCCTAGACCAAAGGTCATGACTTTGATTCTTGGTTCCATCACCTACTATGTGATCCTAAGCACATAATTTAATCTCCTTAAGGCTTAATTGTCTCATCTACAAAATTGATTGAAAGCTGGGGCTCCCTCACAGTATTGCTCTGATGAGTACTTGCAGTGCACATCTTAAAATGCTCTTAGCCCTGGGGCATAGGAATGCTCAGTAAAGGCTTTTGTTGTTCTTGCTATTATTAGGATATTTATAAAACTAGTATGAGAATACCTTGTGCACAGGAGTGAGAGCCTGTCCATTATCCATCCATCCACCCACCCACCATCTATCCATACACCTATCCATCCACCCACCAATCTATCCACCCATCTATTCACCAATCTTTCTATCCATCCATCTACCCACCCACCATCCATCCACCCATCATCCATCTATCTACCCATCCATCCACCCACCATCCATCTATCCATCATCTGTCAATCTATCCGTCCACCCACTAATCTATCCATCCATCATCCATTAGTCTATCCATCTGTCCATCCATCCACCCGAGATTGGTGGTAATGAATAAGGTGAGGATGCTGAGAGTGGAGACATGTAGCTACAGGCCAAGGAGAGCCAAGGGCTGCCGGCACAACCAGGAGCTGGAAGAGACAAGGAAGATCCTTCCTGAGAGCCTTCAGAGGGAGCGAGGCCCTGCTGACACCCTGATTTTTGGACTTCTAGCTCCAGAACTGTGAGATGACACATTTCTGTTGTTTAGGCCGCCTGCTTGAGTTCATTTGCTACGGCTGCTCTGAGAAGCTAACACAGAGGCCTTCTCGACCCCACCGCCACTGCTGCCCCTGCCCCACTCACAGATTCTAAGAGTATTCTCCACCTGCTGTCTCAGTGTCCTCACCCTATTCACCACTACCAACCCAGAAATCTTGTCTTCCTCCACCCCCATGCCACCAGCAATGCCGAGACCATGACAACGGCCACAATGTGAGGCCATGCTGAGGTCTCCTCTGATGACTGCCACACTGGCAAATCTCTGCTCAGTCCTTTAAAGACTCTTTGCTCGCCTGGTGCAACGCCCTTCATCCCCATGGGGGACTTCTGGGAACTTTGGCTTTTTGGACATTCTCTCCCCACCATGGGCTCCCAAGGCATCATATTTTCTAGGCCCCTCTATTGGCTTTTCCCAAACGGTGTTTCCCAAAATGCTGGTGTTCTGTGTGGAAGTTGATGGAACCAAAGTGAAGTCACTTGTGTCAAACCCTGACAGAACGGAGTAGAGAGGCCACGAAGGGAGGGACCTCATGCATGGACACCTGGTGACAGCACAGCCACAGAAGACTGTCCAACCACAACCCTGCACAAAAATAGTTCTTTGAGGACAACTGCCCAGTAACTGCCTCGCCAGCCTCAGACTGACACTACCCTTGTTACTGATCCTTGTAGCTGAAGATAATTGTTTCAAAACAACTTATCTTTCCTTTAAAAACCCGTGTCTTCTTTGACCCCCTGAATGCGCCCACAGTTTACTGCATTCCCCAGTGCTGTGCTCACTGGCGAGTATATTTCTCATCTCCGGGGAATCTCCCACTGCACATTGTCTAGGTTGACGGCTGCATGGTGGGAAAAGCTACTCTCCACAAAATACTGCTCTGTGGTTAAATCACTAGGGAAGTGTTTCTGCATTTCTAGACTTTTCAGAGGCTTTAGTATGCACAGTTGTAGGATGCAGTATTTCCTAAGTTTGCCTTCCACGGAAGCGTGTTTTCAGCGGACACCTATCAGCACTCTGAGAACGGGTTCCAGTGAGCATGGCCAGTTCTCGTGCCTTCTGTACTCACTCCCAGTCTAAGATGGCATCAACCCTGTGGGCTTCTGTATGGTCTGGTACTGATTGGTATCCTGGAGTTTGCACACACATCACTATTGTGCACCCTGTAGAATGATTTTTCTCTCTGTTACTGAGATGTCAGGCACAGAGTAGATGCTCAGTAATGTATTTCAGAATAACTGAGACAAATTTTCACTTATCTATTTATACTGTTTTCCTGTTTCTCAGTTCAAAGTGTGCTTCTTTCAATGATGTGAACCAGCCATTCATGTCTCCACTGAAATCAGCCTTTGGCTAATGAAGGCAAGTGCCTTCTCATTCCTAGAACACGAAATGTGTATTGTCCATGAAGAGCTGTTTCTGGCCTTGCCCTAACAGCAACAAGAGAGCCTCTGCAGTTGGTGCAGGGTGTTGGGCCCAACTGTAGATGCAGCAGAGGCAAGCATTTGGTGCAGGAGACCAGAAGAGACAGCGCCAAGTGATCCAGTTCTAAGCTTCACCTCTTGTTTTATTATAAAGACAATAAAATCTTAAGGTTACATTTAAAAAGTAAGAGAGAGAGAGAGAAGAGGGCATGCCAGGAACCTTATATTAAAGGAATTGGGAACACTAGCTCAGTTTAAAAGAAAGGAACATAATGGCAAATAACAGAGCATGGAGCAAGCTTTGAGACATGGTTCAGGAGCCGGATAGGTGGCCACAGAAGCACGGTACCACTGGGATGCAAAGTGTACAAAGGACTTTCTGACACCTTCCTTCCTATCTGGTCCCGTGATGCACAGAGAGCACACGTCACTCACCCAGTTTTACAATGAGGGACTCAGGCCTCACACCTTACTCAATAGTATGCAGGGAGCAGAAATGCAAACCCACCTTCTGAGGCCAAATTTGGTGGGTTTTTCTATCACTCCATAAATGGGTCCTGGGAGTTAGAAACACGCAAGCTTCTGGATCTGTGATTAGGTCCGTTCCACTCTCCACTGTGTTGAGGACTTGGCATCGAGTGGTTGCTATTCATGGGTGCATGTGTATGTGTGTGTGTACATCACTTGATTAATGAAGGGAGCATTCACCAATTGATTAACATTATGGGTGTTGCTCTTAGCTTTTCATATAGTAGTTTTAAAGCATAAGAAATTTTATGACTGGCCAGAGTTTTTCCCTTTCTGTTCTGTACTGGGTGGGACAACATATCACTGGTTAGCTGGGGCTTTGATTCATTACTGAGAGGTGTTGACAAACTGTGCCATGTACATCTCAAAAGATAAGAATGTTTTCCCTTCTTAAAAGGCTAAAAAAGAAAAAAAAAGTATTTCATGACACATGAAATGTATCTAAAATTCAATTTTCAGTGTCCATAAAGTTTTATGGGAACACAGCCACACTTGTTTGCTGAGGAAATTGTCCCTGGCCACGTTTGTGCACCGCGGGCAGAATAGGCGTGACAGAGACTGTATGGCCTGCAAAACTTAAAATGTTTACTATCTGGACCTTTGCAGAAAAAGCTCATTGACTTCTGTGATCTGGAATGTAGTTTAAGGTGTAACACAGAAGTGATTGGTTGGTGTAGCCTTGATAAAATAGAGAGCTGCTAGTTAACACAACACACCTCAGGAGAAGTCAGATTTTTGTGAGCTTCCAGGTGCAAGAAGCCAGGGTAAGATGTGATCTGCACTGTGGAAGCTTTGTGGCTTGGCATGTAAGTCTGTTTTAAAAAGCATACTTGGGGGCCGAGCCCGTGGCGCACTCGGGAGAGTGCGGCGCTGGGAATGCGGCGACGCTCCCGCCGCGGGTTCGGATCCTATATAGGAATGGCCGGTGCACTCACTGGCTGAGTGCTGGTCACAAAAAAAAAAAAGCATACTTGGTTTTAATTTCACAAATAAAATGAATGATAATTATGTAAAAAGCAGAAGATGAATGTAAGATGAGGAAGGAAGTCAGCTCTCTGGGGTAATTTATACTTAGCTCACACCCAAAGGCCACTGCAGAACCTTGGCAGGGACCGAGACCCAGAGCGGAAGGTGAGAAGGCATTGTGCAGGGGGGAGCAGCATGGCCTGGGCTACCTGCGCTGGGTATCAGGGGAGAACTGCTGCTTAGACACATCCAGGGAGGAGCTGTGGACAGAATAGTGGGAGGGAAGAACAGAGGTAGCGGTCATTTGTCATCGAGAAGCTGGAGGGGAAGGGGACAGAAAGGGAACATGGAGGGAATCTGTAGCACACTTAACTGTCACCAGAACAAAGTTCTTACAAGTGACACGTTTGACACCCAGAACTTCCGAGTAGAGGGAGTGCTCATGTGGCTAGCACTGTGGGTCTGCCTTCCCGCCCTATGCTTGCACCTCACTTTGATTGTTCCCGCCCTATGCTTGCACCTCACTTTGATTGTTCTTAGAGCAGGCAAATTGCTCTGATCCCTGCAGTTTATTTATAGAAAATCACACATAAATGATAAACCACAGTTACATCTGTGAATATGCATCTGCTTTGACATTCACATGTCTTATATGTACTTCTTTTAACAACTGAACTTTAGAATCTTCTCATATGATCTTTCTGTTTTCTTCCATACCAGTTTTAAGGTTTGTTTGCTTAAATAATCAAATACAAGATTATTTTGGAAGAATTATCAATAACATACCTGCAGGAAACCAAATGAGATTAGTGCCACAGAGCCTACATTATCTATTTGTAGGCAGTAAAAAGAGGTGAGATTTGTAGTAATCACAGCACTATCAGAAATGAGTCAAACCTGGAGCAATAGAATGTAGAGATAACAAACAAACAAACAAACAAACAAACAAAAAAAAACAAAACACCCACTAGTTCACAATAAAATGGAAATGGATATCACTTTCTGTGATGTTTCTGGATGTTCTGCTTGCTGAATACATGCATATCCAACATTGCCTGCAACTATTCCAAGTTAAAGAAAGGAGGTGGGCAGAAAGTGGTATGCTTTCTTATTGTTTAAGCCGAAGACACATATTCTAAAACCTGCGTCCTCAGTCTTCCAAAGGGCTCTGAGACTCAGCACTGGGCTGCCTGTCTTTGGCACCTGCGGTTGTGAAATGTGCAGGGACCAAGAGTGCACAATCTAACTCGTTTTGATTGGTATCCCTTCTTTTAGCTAAAACATGGTATCAGGTTTAACTATCACACTTCTGAAAATATTTACATTATTTTGTAAGTATTCAGTATTCTTATCATTTGTTATCATGAGAAAACTAGTTGGAAACTGCATCCTTTCATATTTACTCTGTTTTGCAGGATAGGAATAACCCATGCTTTACAATGTAAAAAATAATGGCTGCATCTAAGATTGGGCATTTGGTAACTGAGAGCGTTATCTTTAGGTCTTTTCTTGGGGACAGTTGCAGATCTGTGTGTAGCACTTACTGTCCCTGGATGCCACAGGAACAATGGTGTCAAATGTCTACCACTGCGGAGTGATGGGGCCCACACAATGTCTGCTTTTCAGCAACGGCGCTTCAACACCGAGAAAGTGCCTCTGCAGTGTCAGCCTGGTACCAGCTGGTGTCAGCTACTTTTTCTAAAGGATACAAATAACTTAGAAACTCTTCCAGTGAAGAAAAACTCAGGCAATAAAACATAATTTTCTGGATTAGGAGAAGGTGATGTAACAATTAGATAAATGGCAATAACATGATGCTCCAAGATGTTTATAAAAATGGTCTCACGTTAACTCTCTTCAATTTATCTGCTGCTTCTTTAATGACTTCTAGATATATATTATTTTAGTAGAGAATGCATATTAACATTTCAAAAGGTTTTCTGTTTGTGTTCTGTTTTGGAAAGCATTTTGAGACAATTTACCATGATTAAATAATCAGGTACCATTTACATTTTATAGGGCACCAAGATGAAGAAATTGAAAATATCCCCTATCTACTCATCTAGGGGAGGTAGTTTTTAAGGTTTATTATGTACATTTTAACTTATTCACAAAGAGTACTTATAATAACCCATTTTAATCTTTTGTTGCATGAAGTTTTCGGGGGACAAGGGCTCTCTGCTCACACCTTTCCTCCACCACTGGGTCCCACACCTTCACACAGGTGCCCAGGAACCACTGCTGGGTGACAGAACATGTCAGGTCTGAGCCACTTCAAAGCCAAGTAAACTGAACATAAGAGAAGAGAAATGTTAAAAAAAGAGTTGTGATTTTTTTTTTCTTTTTAAATAAATTTACTTCTAGGAAATGGAAGTAAATGTCTGCTCGTTTAATAATCATTAGGACCTCTGTAAGGCTGTTGTCTGCTGCATCGTGTGTGAGAGTGTGTGTGTGTGTAAAGATTGCCTTATATAACAAGATACATACAGACGGACTGATAAGTGGATGAATACGATTTTGATACGGGGCTGGTTTTTCAAGCAATCAGTGCATGTGTCTGGAGTTAATCTGCTTATTCTTTGCCATTAGAAAAGTGACATTATGTCAATTGGAGAAAATTGGTGACAAGTGCTAAACAGAGCAGCCACTGACAACAGCAGATGACCAGAGGGCACTGCCCCAGGTCTCTCTAATCAGCCTGAAAATATTACAGACCACCCATAATGCAAAACTGTTAAATTAATTGATGAGTTTCAGCAGCACCTGCCTAAATCAGATCAGTGCCACTGGAGGAAAGCTGCCCAGCAGAGACGTGCTAATGTGTCTCTGACAGATCTCCTCACAAAGGCACCTGCACCACCACCGCTGACTTCCACAGGAAATTCTGAGAACCCTCAAGGTTGGAATGTTAGCCAGGAGGGCTTGGATAATTGGAATGAAAGGACAGTCACAAAATCCCACTCTGATCAGTAATTTTCATCTTCTGTAGCAAAGCCATTTTCCACAGTTGAAAAATTGCTATTGTGAATTTAATCTTTTTATTTCTATTAGAAAGAGTGCCAATTAACAGTGAAATTGCTCAAATCATAGCACATAGGTGGCACAGGAGAAAGGAGAACACAGCCCTCCACACAACTGTAAAACATGAAGAGTGGACTGAACCTTTTGTCCTGAGTGAGCTTTTCTCAGTACAAGTTATTAAGAGCATATTGGGGCATCGACGGACTGTTTTAAAAATCCAGATACCAAGTTGCTGTGTAGCTCAGGGCAAGCTTGTTGCTGGATTTGACATTTGTGTTACAGCAGACACCAGGAGGGAGAGTTTGATTAATGTAAACGATGAACTGAATATACGACATACTTCATCCACATCCTCAAACTGCTGGACCAAATTGCCAGCTCACTATAGATATTAATTTTGTATGTATGTACCTGTTAAATGTTACAGGTTCACTCACTAGTGACGTTAAAACGTACAGAGACTTCATCTCTTAAGAGTATCAGAGATGCCGGCTAGAGAAGCTACCACTGTGGCTATTCTGGAACATTCTCAGAGATGGACGCTTACTCCTGCATAAGCAATATATCCAATTTTGTAGCAGCTTTAGACC
The DNA here is from genome assembly GCF_027409185.1 of Cynocephalus volans. Classification (NCBI taxonomy): domain Eukaryota; kingdom Metazoa; phylum Chordata; class Mammalia; order Dermoptera; family Cynocephalidae; genus Cynocephalus; species Cynocephalus volans. The sequence goes on from NC_084472.1 coordinate 70,876,098, forward strand.
CCTGGCCCACTTTCTCCCCCACTGTAAGTACCTACTCCCTAATACTCAAATGAGCAGCTCTGTGAAAGAGCAACTCAGCAGCATTATCTTCGGCATGAAAAGACTCGGGATGGGTGCAGAGGAGCATGTGGCTTGTGCAGCAGTGGTTCGAGATTTGCTGCAGGGCAGGGCAGGGCAGACCCTTTCAAATGTTCCTGGGGAAGGTGGGAGGCAGTGACAGGCCCCAGTCTCCAGGAACCTTAAATACCCCTTGTTGCTCCAGGTGGTTCCACGTTTCTCCAAAAATTGGGTCCTCTCCCTCCTGTGGCTGCCCTTCCTTCCGGTACAGGGAGAGGTGGCTTCTAGAGGGTGGGAGGGAGAGGTTTTGTTTCAGTGTAGGTAAATATTGGCTTAGAGGAATTAAATGTAAAGATGGATAAGTGGAGTGCTAGTTTTCACTGATAATCCAACGTCTGTGGCCACTGGGAGGCAGGTAAAGAATCCCCTGTGCCAGGACGGTCAGTGGCCTCCATCCTTCTGCTGCCTGTGAGCCCCCCAGCCTCATGACTCAGGGCGTCACCCATTGAAATGCACACTCACCTCTGTGGAAGGTGTTTGATAAAGACCCCAATGTGAAGGACATACATGAAAGAGAAAGTCTAAATGAACCAACTCTACCTGGTGGAGCTGAACAGGACAGAACAAAAGTGGCCACGGCTGGGCGTCTGCCTGAAACCTGCACACCTGAGTGCCTGTGAAAGCCTGGCCACCAAGGCTCACGGCAGCATGGTCCATAGTAGACAGGAGGTGGGGACACTCTCATGCCTGTGAGCCGATGGACGGCCGAACAAAATGTGAAACGCCCACCTGATAGACTGTCATCAGCCACGGAAAGGATGAAGTACTGACACCTGTTGCGACACAGAACACAGACGAACCCCAGCAACACGGCGCTGCGTGAAAGGAGCCAGATGCAACAGACCACATGTGGTACAAAGACCATGCACACAGAATATCCTGTACAGGGGCTGGAGGTGGGGCGGGGAGAATGGGTCCGAACGTTCTTGTCGGGTGATGGGAATGTCTGAAATTAGGGTATGATGTTGAACAACCCTGTGAATACACTAAAAGCCATTAATTTGTGTACTTAAAATGAGTGAACTTCATGGGATGTAAATTATATCTTAATAAAGCTGTTAAAAAATAAAAGCACTATAGAAAGTTTTTATTTTACTGTTCTGTTGCTTCGATATAACTTTTCAAAAAAACAATAAATAAATCAGAAGCTAAAATGGGATGTGCTCACTCATATTTTCAAGGCAACTGGGAGAATCACAGATATATTTAATTCTAAAGGCCAGCAAATCAACTGATTACCTATCTATTGGAACACGCCAGGGAATAAAGGAAATAGATCTATTAATCTTCAGAGGAAAATTCTGTGCAAAAATTACAATTATGTCATAATACTACCAAAAACAATTCACCAAAAAGCTAGGAATTTAATAATTTTCTAAAACGTGACCATCGAGCCATGCCCGTGAGAACCAGGCCAATCATCAATTTTAGAATGAGAGATTTCGGCACGCAAGGCGTCTCTTTTGGCTTCTCTCCGTCGAACCCCTTTGAACCTCCACTTGGAAGGGCACTCCCTTGTACAAAATTCCCGGGTGGGGACTCACTCACTCAGCTGATGGAAAGTCCCATTATGTGCCCGCCTGTTTCGTGATATTTTTTTCCTGGAAGAGTGCCTGGGCCTTCCCGCCCTGGCAGCGTTCTGAAGGTGAGACAGAGGTAAGGAAAAGCAAGAGCACTGGCTCAGGATTCCTAGGACTCAGGAGTAAGGAGGCGGGGAACAAAGGAGAGAAGGAAAACTGAGGCTTATCATCAAGACGACTGTGTCAGGCCTTGCACCAGGTCTGACTTTACTCCCCCAAATCCCTGCATTGTAGGTATCATGAGCTCCACTTTACAAGGGCAAACACGGAAGCCCAAAGAGGCAAAAATGAAAAACATTAAACATGCATTCATTGAACGGTGGAGTCAGGCTTCAAACCCAGGTCAAAAACAAGCTCTTTGAGAGCGGGATTTCTAATCTGTTTTGCTCCCTACATTAGCCCTGGCTGAGAATGACGCCTGCCTCAAGGCAGTTGCTCAGTGCACAGCTGTGGAGCGGTAAGTTCTGTCTCAGGATCATCATTCAGGTTCACTCCATGTATGAGGAAGACAGACTCTGTGTCTCAGAAGCATGCTTAACAGCTGAGTCTCTTTCATACCTTAGCAAAAAAGGCTAGTTTCATTTTCTGTTTCTTTTAAAATTCCTGCGAGTTTAGAGTCAAAACCTATCTGAGGTGGCTCAAATTTGGGACCTGGAAGATATGCTTAACTGGTTTCAAAGAAATATTTTGCCCATTTGTGGATGTCATGCTCAGATTTATTCATTATTAGGGAAGGAATGAGTGCTACTATCCAATCCTGTCCTTATGGGCCATTATTTTTGGTCGCATGTAGATTTATTTTAAGTACTCATCATTGGGTAACTAATGACCATTTCAAACTCCCAAAATGAAGCATGCTTTTGTAGGTATGGAAACAAGTATCGTTCTAATCTTTTGCTAAGAATAGAGTTTGTCACTGCTGACGTTTTTAGTAGAATAATAGCAGCAATGACACAAATGACAGGTTTTCAGCAAGCAACACAAGTCCCACATTGGTGTCCATCTCTGCACTTCAAGAAGTTACACTTTTAAAACCATATTGCTCTATGGAAACATTTCCAAACGTGTAAATTACTGATTCACTGAGACATATTTGGCAAAGGAAACTTCTCTCTTGGCTCCAGTGTCTTGCTGAAGAGAGGTGTGGTTGCAAAACAAAAAAAGATTTGAAAGCTGTGAACAATTTTAAAAATAATTTCTGAAGATAAACTAAAGTTCTAGACCACAAATAGCATGCTACTTATATTTTAAATGTCCAATTATGTGCCTTGTCTTCCCACGTGAGCTTCGTGGAAGCCTGTAGCTGGCTGCAGTGTTAGATCTCTGTTCACAAAGGTAGTGGTTTCCAGAGCTTGGTTTCTAGAATTGAGCTGTGCCTCATGGGTATCACTGAAGAAAACGTTCCATTTGAATGGTTTAGAAATTCCAGCTTTTGAAGAATTTATGCCACTTTTATAAAATAGTCAAACAGATATCAATTTATGAGTGAGTCTAGTGCAGCTGATCATCCCAAGTGCTGAACCCTAAGGACAATGAGCCTGGCAAGGTGCCACTGTGGTCACTGCACACGCCCTACTTCCATGTGTGTCAAGGTCACCACGCTAGACCCCTCTCCCAGCCTCTCTAGACCAGGTGACAGCTCACTGGATTCTGCAGCTCTTCACCCCACATGCTCTCTGGCATTTATTTCTTTAATTCAATTTTAATTCAAGTGAGCAAGAATGGCTTTGAGGATTTGACAGCATCCCACGAAACAACCGGGCAGGCCTCTCTGTGCTGGAAAAGCCATAATCAGAACCCCGCGGCTCAAGAAGAGAAACCTTGAGATAACACCCAAGGACATGCTGTGTCAATATCCTTTTTAGCCATTTTTACAAAAAGATGCATTATCAAGCAAACCCTTAGAGGATACCTATCCTTTTAATCTTGCTGAAATTATGAAAGCCTTTTCATCTTCGGTCAAAAGCAAACACTTGCCTACAAGGAAACCACCACAAAGACGTCTGCTGACGCAGCCCAGCCAGCATGGCAGAGCCCTCCTGGCTGACAAGTGGGACTTGGGCAACGGGCTTCTGCCACACTGTGCCCCAGAAGCCTCCGCACAGCAGCCTCTGAAACCTGAGTGCCGGTATCAGCATGGTCCCCACCAATGGGACGGCAGCTGATGCTTTATGCATGTGAGTGAGTGTGAGTTTGTGTATAGGTGTGTGTGTGTGAGAGTGTACGTGCATGAGTGTGTGAGTGGGCGTGTATAGATGAGTGTCTGTGAATGAGTTTGAGCAAATAGGTGAGTGTGTGCATAGGTGAGTGTGTGTGTAGATAAGAGTGTGCACATGAGTGAGAGTGTTTGAGAGTGCACATAAGCGAGTGTGCACGTATAGATGACTGTGTGTGCATGTGAATGAGTGAATTTGAGAGTGCGTATGTGTGTGTGGAGGTGAGTGCATGAGTGTACGTGCATAGGTGAGTGTGTGTGCCTGTGAATGAGAATGAGTTTGAGTGTGCACATAGGTGAATGTGTGAGTGTGAGTGTGAGTGTGTAGGTGAGTGTGTGTGTGTGCGTGTCCAGTCTGTGTGTACTGAATGAGTGTGTGTGTGAATGTGAGCACATTAATGTGTGTGTGTGGACAAGTGTGTTTATGTGTGAGTGTGCACGTGTGTGTCCAGTCCCTCTTCGCTGGAGCTGGAGCTGCATTTATTCTCAGAAAGATGGACATTTTCACTAAGATGATTTCCCTAGAGTACAAAAAATCATTTTAGAAATAATTGCTACATTGGAATTGTGGAGAATACCTTCATTATTTAAGCAAAGCCTCCTGCCACCCTTGCCCCCACCACCTATGGCAAATTATTATAGTATCCAGTTCCAGTTATGGAGACCACTGGTTATAATATTTGCCCATGGCATCTTAGGTTCTTAATGAAGATTCCAGAAAAAAAGAAATGAAACTTGAAGACATGACTTTCTAAAGCAATTTCAATAAAAAGTTTTAGCTAGAGGTAAACTTAAAGTAACATATAAAATTCAACTATCTAAGTAGGGTCCTTACTGTTAGAGAGAGAGAGGAAGAAAGATAAAAGGAGTGACTTATTATGAAAATTTTATTTAATTTGTCAAATGACTTTATTGTAGCCATGAAATTAAAATGGCCAGGGTACAAAAAGTTGACCTAATGAAATCTTGCAATTTTAATGGGTCTAAATTACACCAAGTTGCATAGACGTCACTTGCCGGTGAATAATATTAACATCTCTGAATTGCCTTGTTCCTCTCTGATAGTAAAATGAAGTCTACTAAAACTGCCACGTGTCTATTTTTAAAACCCACCTACCACTATCAGCACAGCTCAAGCAGTTAATGAACAGTTACACAGTGAATGAGAGAGGTCACCTGCCAGAACAGACCTGGGGGTTGCGTCTAGATCTCTGGGTCTGGCTCCTCTAGGGAGGGGAGGGGAGGCTCCAGACGTCTCAAGTGTGAGGACCGTGCATGCAGAGAAGGGCTGAACCAAGGACCTAATTTCACTGAACTCTTTCATTACTCCAGGGCTCTTACACATGTGATAGATAGGAATAATAATTACTGACAACTTTCCTGATACATCAAGTTTAACACCTTCCAAGGAGAAAAAAACAAGTTAGAATTAACATGGAAAGCAGCAGAGTGGAGAGATGGGTTTGGGTTCGATGCACAGACCGAGGCATAGGTGGGCACGTGAGGGTGCATTTGGCTGTGGCATTGCTAAAACCTGAGTGTAACAAGGTATTTTATTTATTAATTTTGAACACGTTGTTTCTTTAATTTACAAAATGTTAATACTAAAACATTCTTGGTAGAAGTGAGGTCCACCTCTTTCAGAATTTGAGAAACACGAGGACATCCCCTTCTCTCATTGGATAAGTGAAAAAAAAGTGGCTTCTTAAAAAGAGGTTACAGTCAACTCTTGAAACGTGATTGGAAGAGGAGGAAGAATTAGCTGGAACAATGTGCATCTGTGCTGCCCTGCTTGGGACTGTGCCCTCTAAGAGGGCGTCACTAGACCAGTGCTGGGTCCTGAGGGGTGAGGAGGGGTGGGGCAATCCCACGGCCACATTTAGGGGCTCCCAAGGCGGAATGACAAATCCAGGCCAGGAGTGAGGTGGGAATCAGAAACAGTAATTTTTGCTCCTGGAAACCAAATAGAGGTGCTTTCAAATCAGAGCTCCAAGACCCAACAGACTTAAAGAATCAAGAGCATCATGGGGGGAGAGGCAGCGGGAGTCTCCGGAGATGGGCACCGTGAATGAAGAGGATCCAGAGCAGCTCCCGTCTCAGGCCGGACACGCTGCATCTCACTGGCCGGAGACCATCACATCTGCTATTTGTACCACTGTGAGACTTGTATTCCCTCTTTGTTCCAGAAACCTCTCAGTTGTCCTATTGTGGCTCTGTTGACCCTAAGTGACCCTAATCTGTAGCTTTATTTTTGAAGGCCAGGATCAGTCAGGGGCAAGGGCACAGGGAAGACCACTTTAGCTTGTGCAGCTAGGATTTGTCAGCGTTCGCTCCAGCAAAATCGCCCCAGCAAGCTCCAAGGAACTGCTGATCAGCTTCCCCCTACTCCCGCCACCTTCCCACCTGGAATGGTCCCCTGCTGAACCACAGCGGTCATCCCAGCCTGGGAATGTGCTGCTCCCTGTGGGACATGCTCGGCCAACCCAGGGAACGCCAGGCACCGAGCCCGACCCTCCCTCTGCTCCACTCGGCGGGCCCTCCTGTGCCAAGCCTGGCCCTCGGGCTGCCTGCCCGTCCCTGTCCCCGTGGGCGCTGTGCTCTTCCCTCTCCTCACCTGCTCTCACCTGCACAGACACGTGCACAGGTGCTGGGAACATGGGCGCGGCCCACGCTACAGCTCATCTGCCCACCCTGGAAATGTCTTGCACAACTCTTGGAATCTGCAGACAAGGAAACTTTTAGTTTCCTGCTGAATGCAAGGCCTGAAAAAAAACAACAACGAATGCTGTGTCCCCAGTGACAGGTTGGTGAGGCTGTCGCATGGGCAGAGAGGGAATGGAACCGTCTCATGTGTCTCCAGGGTATGAGGGTGGCTGCAATGACCCCTGAGGCTTCCTGCTAACCTCCACCTGTGCTCACAGTGGGCCCAGTCAGAGGAGGAGTGTCTCCAGGGCCCCCCACCTCAGATGCAGAAGAAGAGCTCAGCAGAAGCTGGACATTTGAGGACTTGGACTACAGTGAGCACCTTGCTCAGCCTGCTGTAGCCAGCTGTGCACCCAGGGGCTGGCTGTGCTTCCAGTCTCTCAGCATCATGTGGAATTTACATTCAACAGGTGAGACTGTAAACTATATTCACGGACAAGCTTTGTAATGAAAATATTGCAATGAAGGTGGCCTTGGCAACTCTGAACTTCGAAGAACAAAAGCAGCTCTCAGAGTTTCAGAGATATTTTGTCAGTTGGAACAGTACTTATATACATGTGTGTGCATGCGCCATGTACCACATGCACACACGTGTACACACTGCACATGTGCCTACATGCACACGCACGCTAGATCACATGTGCATGCAAACAGTTCACATGCGCACACACTCCATGCACACATACACACACCATGCACCCATGTGCACACACACCACACATGTGCACACACGTGTGTGCATACACACACTCTGGTGCACAAGCCACATCTACTTCCGTTTCTCATTTGCTCAGCCATAGCCCGGAAGCAGACTTCTTTCCAGGGAAGGGGCTCATATTTCAGACACACCCTGGTGGCATTTTGTGTGGAATGTGGCTGTCACAAAGGCTGCTTTGGAGCAAGAAGAGGAGAGGAGCAGGCATCCGGGGGAGGAGGTGTCCCCCCAGTTAATCAGTCATTCTGCACTCATGGCTGGTGCTCCTCCAGGTGGGACCCAGCTGTGAACAACAGAGTGGTGTCCCTGCCTTCATGGGGCTCACGTTGTATCACATGTTCTATCTCTTTTGTGACAGAGGAGATGACAACCCCCCTCTTGCCCCTGTGCTCCTCCTCCTGGACCCTTGCAGTGTGGTGGGATCATGTGGCACTTTGACCAATGGAACTTGACTGGAAGTGACAAGTGCCACCCTGGCCTGGCCTCCAGAGCTGCTAGCTGACATGCCACCCTTTGTCTCTTCCTAGCCCCACCCCACCCTCCAAGCCGCGCCATGGTGGAGCCTCTACATGGAAGCAACCAGGGTCTCAGTCATGCTGGACAGAGAGCCGCTGACCCTTGCGAGGCTGTGGTACAAGTAAACACGGTTACACTGAGCCTCTGAGATTTAGGAGTTCATTTGGCAGGTTGACATAGCCCACTGGTCCTAACGCAGCTGCACGTCTGAGCAGAAGATCTCACTGAGAAGGGGACCTGGAGCGAGGACTGGAAGGGGGTGCAGGAGCTGGCCTCGCAGATGTCTGGGGAATAGCAGTCCAGGAGGAGGGCACAACGCATGCAAAGGCCCTGCCCTCCAGGAACAAGTGGGCGGCCCAAGGGAGACAGGGGTGGTGCGAGGGGAGTGCGGGGGATGCCGTCAGTAGGTGCTCAGGCTCACAGGGCCTGCACGCATGGCAAGGACGGAGCGGCAGCTGCGTGGAGAAGAGACTGTTTACACTGCATTTTTCAGGAAAGAAAGCAGCAGTTTTCTTTGCATGGCCTTTACATAAGCACAGCCTTTGTGTCAGAGCAGCAGGGCTGGCAGGAGCTGACAGAAACAGGAGCTGAGCTGCTGCAGAACAGGCAGCTGCTGGGGCATGAGAGCACGAGTCAGCAACCTACAGAGGACCAGCTCTGTCCCACGCCCAGGGAGGCCAAGTGACCTGGAGCCAAGTGACAAAAATACGAACAGAAATAAGCATTCCAGGATCTGCATCCTTAAAATCCAGCCACTGACCTAGGGGCACATTGATGCTGTCCTCATCTCACAGGTGCCACAGCTGCCCAGTTTTCTGGGGCAGAAACCTGCTCCAAATGCGCTCCCTTTTCTTTTTTTAACCTAATGATTGTTTCTTGCTTCTACTGATGAGTCATTCTCTTTCAGATAAAACTTCCACCCTTTCTTTAAATAAAGTGGTATTTGTTCTTGTTTTGTTTTCAGGTAAGACAAACTGTCATCAGCAAGCCCTTATTACAGATAATCAGGTAGATTCATGTAGAACCGCTGGAAGCGCCTTTCCAAACACTCCTGGCGACTGTGCAAACCCAGGTGTTCCTAGATGCTGAGCATGTCTGGAAGCTCAGTTGGAATAATTTATGGCAGCAACTGGGATTTTTAAGAAGAAAAGAGGAATGGAGTGAGGCTCACTCCTCATTTCCCTTTCCCACTCGTCCTGCAAGTCCTGAGACCCTGGGATGAGAAGATGCTCCTAGACCCTACGAATGGGAACAGAAGGTCACGAGGCGGCCCTGAGGGCCGCTCCCCGCTCTCCGCAAGGACCCCTTCCTTCTGCTGAAGAACTGAATGGATGAAACCATGCATCACTTTCAGCTTACATAGTTTTAAGTCACTGAAGACGGCTAGGCCTTGGTGGACCTGTCTGAAAAATGCCTTTCTCACAGCGAGGCTGCATTAGGCTAGAGGACCGTTCTCTCTCAGAAGATTTGTGTTGCTGCGAAAGTCTCAGAAGAACAGCTTCCACGTGAACAGAGCATATGTTTGGAAGGGCAAAAGACAGACTTGGTCTAAACACTGGGCAGCTCCCCTGTGGGGTTGGGGCCCGAGGCACTGCCCCCCAAGCCCGGATGCCTGATGTGAGCTCTGCCCCACTGCACCCCACCTTGGCCAGCTGCCTGCTGCCACTGGGTCTGTTTGCTCCTCTGCCACAAAGAGTCATTATCATAGAAAACCAAGTAACATAGGTAAAAAAGTTATAAATTATAACACTCCTATACCTCAGTAAAACTGGAGGAAAAAAAACCCAAAAACACAAACCCCAAACAAACCCCCAAAAAACTCTTTTAGGAATATTGTCAACAATATATTAGCTGTTTGCATTCTAAAATTTAATTTGTGAGGTGCATATTGATAAACTTGGACACATTTTCCCTGAAATGATGATAGTTAGAATTCAAGACCCACAAAAAATTTTTTGGCCAGTGATACAGCCGAAATACTGTGCAATTGAAAAAGAAAACCAAAGAAGACAACACTGTTTAAACACCCATAACAAAACATTAAATTAATTAGAAAGAGTTTTAATTCATTGTGGAATAGGGTGTTTAGTAATAATGGAGACCCCTCCCCTAGGCTCCCCTAACACAATTATGGGCATGCCTCTGGTCTCCTTCTAGAATTCCTCTCTCTGCTCCCCCAGGTATTCAGGAAAAGGAATCCAGAGTCCTGCTCCCTGGGAGGTGGGGACAGAGCAGAACATCCCACCCCCAGTGGGCAGGACATGCTGTCCCAGAGCAAGGGCCTCCAGAACTGTGAAGAGGGAGGGGAGAGCCCAGAGTCTGAATGAGAGCAGTCTGTCTGTGCCAGGGCCTGGTCCCCGCCTTCCACCTGCAGAGAGACTTGCTAGAAAGGCAGAATTCCAGCTCTGGCCAGCCGGGAAGAGGCTGCACATTTAACACACAGGTGCGAGGCCCCCAAGTAGCAGCAGCAGGACAGAAAAGCCAACCTGGGGTGGGTTGCGGGAGGTCCTCAAACACCAGGTCAAGGATTTTGGACTTTACTTGGCCAGTGATGAGGAGGCACTAAAGTTTTAAGTCATCACAAGATTCCTCTTTAATCAAAGCACCTGGTCTAATTTGAAATTTTACAGACTCTAAGATAGAGTTTGTGTCGTGGACACTGACTTAACGGCCTCTCAGCATCTCAGGTGCCCAGTGTTCCGGGCCAGGCCGTTACACTGTTCAGCAAAGTGTTTTACTCTCAGCAGTCATCACAGGTTCTTTTTTCTTTTATTTGCAGATTAGAATGTCAACACTATTACTGATAACAGGACAGGGCCGGGCAGCAGTGGCCCCTTCCACAGGCCAGGGCGGAAAGTGAGGGGAGGGGACAGGAGCCCAGCTAAGCCTGGCCAGCTACTGCAGACGTCCTCAGAGACACACCACGCTTTCTGTGGGGCAAGTCTTGCTAGGTGCCAAAAGCTTCTTTTTTAAAAAGCGACCTCCCCTCCTGGCGATGTTGAAGGCCAGAGATTCTGGCCCATGGGGCCAGGCACTGTGGCTGCCGTCATCTGGCCACTCTGGAAGGTGCAGGGGGAGCCTGAGCAGAGGTAGTCAGCAGAGATCAAGGCCTGGGTGGACATGGTTGTGGGGTCAGGGCCTGGATGGACATGGTCGAAGGGTCAGAGCCTGGGCTGCTGTCCTAGCTGTGCTTTACCTGCCTTCCATGCTCAGCAAGGGAGGGCAGAGCCTAAGTCCATCGTGACCACACGGTTGCAGCAATCCTCTCACCCAGTGTCCACACGGCCCATGCGGCCTGGACGCCAGGCACCATTCTAAAACCAGGCACGTGCTAACCGCTGGCCTAGACGGCCTTGTCGGCCCCCTTGGCTTGGCTAAACTTTGGGCAGGTTTCTTCCTGACCCTCGGCCCCTGACCCTCAGTCTCTAGAAAACTTTCCATTGTAAGTCCTTTCTCTGCCCCTCTGAGATGTAAATCTTCTCCTCCCTCTCATCAGTTTCACATCCCAGCAATGTCTTCCTCCAGGCCCTGGAGCCAGACTTTGAGAGGAACCTCCAGGGAGGATGGCACCTGTCTCCAGGTCTCGGTGGGAGGGTAGAGGCCTGACTTTGATGAGCACCACTTAGCAAACAGATGGCCTCATCACTCCCACTAACCCCCCCCCCATGTCCTTGTACTTGCTGCTAGCTCACTCTTCTTGCCTTTTATCTCAGCATAACTGAGTTCGATCTCCTCCCCTCCCCTAGTGCAACAGTCTGGACTAAGTCTCACCTGCCTGCTTAGCTCTGTCTGGTGCAGTTTTTCTCTGACACCCCCGAAGCCTCACAGCCACCTACAGCTCAGTCTGCACAGGGGAGCTGAGGACGGGAGGACCTACGCTAACTACTGAACAACATGTCCTCACATCTGCCTCACAGATCCTGCTGGAGGCTGCCCAGGAGAACCAGACTCCCCACTTGCACTAGACACATCCACTGTGCGAGCTCTCTTGGCCAAAGCTCCAGGAAGCCGGGCACATTAGTCTGAGAACCAATCCACTCTGAGGTGGGAAGCAAGCTCGCCCCCTGAAGGGCTGCCTGGGTACTACAGCAAGGCAGTGTAAATATCCAAAGGTCTTTTATTTGGGTCTTTAATATATCATTAATCTTCACTTAAATGCACAGAGGTGACCTACGTGCTACGGTGTTTGGGTGTTTGACTGTTTTAACATGCCTGTCACACGCAGAGACAAGAATTGCCTTTATTAGGGTTAATTCTAGGTGTCAATTTGATTAGATCAAGGAATGCTGAGAAACCTGGTAAAACTATCTTTTTAGGTGTGTCCATGAGAGTGTTTCCAGAAGAGATTAGCACGACAGCCTGAGTGGACTGGATGGGAAAGATCTGCTCTCAGTGTGGGCAGGAACCATCCAATCTGCTGGGGGCCCCAAGAGAACAACAACAAACAAACAACAGAGAAAAAAGGCAAGTTGCTGTCTCTATCCTCTGGAGCTGGGATACACTCTTCTCTCCTGTCTATGGACATCAGAGTTCGAGATGCTTCAGCTTTTGGGTTCCAGGACTTAGACCAAGGATATCACTGGCTTTCCTGGTTCTGAGGCCTTTGGACTCGGACCGAGCCACACTACCAGCACCCAGTTCATAGACAGCCTGTCATGGGACTTCTCTTCACAATTGCATGAGCTAATTCCCCCAATAAATCCCCTCTCATGTATTTATAACATATCCTATTGATTCTCTCTGGAGAACCCTGACTAATACAGCCCTGTTCCCTAAGGTCCTTGGGGGATAAGCTGTGGGCACCCAGTGGAGCAGGAAGTGCTGGGTTCCAGTCCTGTCTATGCGGACACCAGCCTGTGAGACTCTGGGCCTCTGTCTCACTGTCCTGGCAGTCAGACTGTCATCTATATGATGGGGGGTTAGACAAAATGATTTCTAATATTCCTTCAAGTTCTCAGCTTGTGGTTTTGTTCTTGTGATTTATACCATCCCAAAGATGCAGTTACACAAATGGATTCTGTAGTTTGTCTAGATACGAGTCAAAGGCTTCAGGCAGCAATAGAATCCTAATCGGCGCTAAATGAAAGCTGGCATCGAGTGGTCTCAAGAAAAGCTGATGCAACTGTCACTTCTACAGATGCGATTATGTCTGAGGAAGGGCCGGTACAGAGGGGCCACAGCAGAGCCTGGATCGCTGGCTTATCTCACTGCTAGGTTGACAGATGTGTGCTTTGGTAATGACCGCTATCTGCCTGTTTTCCAGCTCCCTTTACTAACCAGGATACATAAAAGGTGTATGTTGCTTAAAAGTAGCATCTCAAAAAGATGATTTCCTCATGGAAGTTCTTGGGAACAAAGTGTAAACAGAAAAGCAATGACTTTTACAGGCTACATGAAAGCTCTCAGGGAAAACATCTGAGTGTACTGGGAGCATTCTCCAAGTGCTGCCAGATTGCTGCTCCCGCACATTCTCCCCTCCAGAGACCACGTCTACTCCCTGCCCGCGATGAGTGCCTTGGGGTCGAGTTCCCCAAACCGGGTCATGACCACGTGGACTGCTCTCTGGCCCATCTCTGGGGACACTCACCTGGGCACCGAGCCCCATGCTGCAAAGCAGGCCAGTCCACATGGACAGCCACGGAGGCTGTTCCTGCTGAGGGCCCGGCCAGGCACACCGGGCATGGGCAGGAGCGAGCCTCCAGAAGACTCCAGCCCCAGCACGAGTCACCCCATCGATGCTCAGAGGAGCTGCAGGAGCTATTCAAGCCATAATAGTCACCAAATGGTGATTCATAAGTAAAAGAAGTGCTATCATCTAAAGGACCTAGGTTGTGATGGACTTGGTATGCAGTCGTAGTCATGGGAACAGTACCAGAGTCGTTTTAACCTCCAGTAGACTAGAGACTTGGTCACAAGCTCAGAGGCCCAAAGGGCTGAGCTGGTCACTCAAATGATGGCAGCAGACCGCATGGCACCTGGGGACTCCAGGGACTTTGGGACCCAGGCTCCTCTGTGTCCGCCAACTGCAGCCAGGTTGGGAATGAGCTATTGCCAGGTCTTTGCAGTTTCCAGAGAAGCTGAAATTTAAATTGTCATGTGAAAGTTTCCAATTTTTAAATGCCATTAAAATTAGAAGGGAAAAACCCCCACCACATGGACATAAATGCTGCCCAATGGCCAAACCCAGCCACCAGCTGTGGACTCCTGGTGCTGCCCGAAATAGAAACATCTTGGTGAAGGGCAAAAGCTCACCCGCTGGGAAGAGCACTGTGCACTGGTAGAAACTGTTTGAAAACTAATGTAGCCATTTCACTCACTTTGACCTAATAACACTGAAAATAATTAAAAGAGAGAGAGAAAAAACAAACAAACAAACATACACACATTGAAGGGCTACTCGGGCTACTTGTAGCCCAGTTTGTAGTAGCAAAACTTGAAACAACCTGAATGAAAAACAACATGAGGATGGCCATATCAATGACAATCTATCATTCATGTAGAATATTAAGTATCTGTTAAAAATGATAACTAAGACCATCAAGAGCCTCATAAAAAGCTGAAAAGATCAGAATACAAAACTGAAAAAGGGACAAAGGTATGTTGGGTAGTTTAATTATACTTTAGTTCACCAATTAATTTAAATTTCATTCATTTATTAATTTCAATTGAATTAATCAAACTTGAAATATGTATGAGAATATTATGTGCTTGCACGTGTGTTACACACAGGTAGTTCTACTACTAGCTCTCCTTGCAGATGAGGAAACCAAGGAAACCAAGACACAGAAAGATGAGCACATTTCCAAAAGTTGCACAGCCAAGAGGAGGTAAGCTACCTACTCCCTTCTGTACAAGAGGGGACATTTCACTTTGCACGCAGGCAGCGGGCAGCTCAAAGCTGGGTGTGAACTTCCGCTTTAACAACTGTCATATAGGGGACATATTTATGGTCTGACTCTACTTGAAGTGGACTTCACAATTTTATTTATATTTTACTGTTTCCTTGGGTGTTTTCCTATTATAATCTGACTCCAGATTTGTGAAATAATGAGGGACAGGCACACACACATGCACCTATATGCACTTAAATGTCTCTAAGGTGAATACTTTTTTCCCTAAATACAGATAATTCTATCTCGGTTGTCTGAGCCATGAACGTTTTTAACAGGATTTTGTCTCCTTCCATGCAATATGCACATGACATAGCCGTGGAAAGTGCTAGACATGGAAGCAGAAAGGTGACGTTTTCATGGTGAGGACACACTCCCCCATGACACCTGCAGGGCTAAACCAGCTCACTTGTCACCCGAGGAGCACTCTAACTTTTGAGACGTCCTCCTGGAGGGGAGCACAGACCTTCCCGAGCAGCAGAGCCTGCTTTTGGCAGTCCCTCTGCTACAGCAGCAGGATTTTTGGAGACCTATGACTTCACTCACCTCAACTGAGCTACCTGCCCTTGTCTGAGCCCCATAACTGGTGCACTGTGGAGCGAGGATGGGGTGGGACAAGTGTCTGCCTTGCTGCCTGCCTGGTTTCACGTGACAGGGACTGTGCGTGCAATGCATGTGGGCATGTGGTTCAAAAAAGGCTTAGCAACTGGTGTGGGTGAAACGAAGGGTTTCCCCGCCATGCACACAACACGTGGTTCTCTTGGCTCTGCGGCCTACACTGTTTTCTTCCTCCTTTTGTAACTAAGCAAAACAGGCCTGAGGTATAACCACAGCGCTGTCAGAAAAAGTACCAGAAAGAGATCTGAAAGTGTGCTCTAAGGAGTTATTTGTCAGATCTAAAATACCCTTCAGTGGGACTTTTACTAGGAAATGAAAAGTCAACAAAACTCTCGAGTGTGTCGCTCCATGAATGACCGGCTCTGGCCTCACAGACACACTAGGGGTTTGCCTGGTTCCAGGTGTCCACTGTGGCTTTGGCCACAGCCCATCGCACCTGTGCAGAGCCAGTCTCTGGCTGCAAACTTCTTCAGTTGGGGGATTCTTTCACCTGCTGAAGTACAACATTATTTTTTTTCCTAATCTTGGGCACCTGTGTCTTGCAGAAATTGTTAGCTAAGGGATAAGGGCTTTCTCCACATTCCTCACATCCCTCGCCCGTTCTTCTGAAGCTGGACAAAATAGTTACCGAGAGTGTAAAGGTGATCATGCCACAGCTGCTGGTGACTCACACGTCCACAGAACACCAAGAAGGCACGGTGCCCTAACATACTCATGCGCTTTCCTTGCCAGTCAAGAAAAACCCTTTTTGTGAGTGGCAGGAGCCTCTGCTGTCATGTGTGGCAGCATCTGCACAGCACGTGGTCAGTGAGAAGAGCTCTCCTGCGTCTTCTCTGAGGTCATGCGGTCACGATCCACAACAGGACTGTTTTAGCTTCTTTTTCCTCCCTCCTCTGCACCTTCTGACTGATGCAGAGGAGGTGTTTCTGTGGATTCCAGGAAAGGCTCAGGAGTGGGAAACTATTAAGTTCAAAAGCAGGAGCCCAGCAGCGCCACAGGGCTCCCGAGTCTGATCTCTCAAGGTTGCTGAGCACATGACTATGGAGATGCAGGAGGTGTCCTGTGCCACCCCCACTCATGATCAGACTCGTGAGGTCGTCCTCAGACACCTCCACCTTCGCCCTGACTCAACCTGAATCAGGCGTCAGCTGCACGTGCCCTGAAGGTGCCCAGGAGGTAGTGGCTTCCTGATCATACTGGTGAGCGATGCCGGGAACTGTGGGAGCAGCCCTCGCTCAGCAGGAGTGTGGCCTGTGGCTTGTGGTACTGCTCTTACCACTAAAACCCAAATCTAAGCTTGTGAAAGGACTGAAGTAGTCTGCATTCCCACTGGTTTTCACATTCAACCCTTCAAAATAATTTTCCAAACTGAATTATCTATTTGAAAAGGTTAAGGAGAGCTGCCTTTGAAAGAGCTTCAGGAATTATATCACCTTCATCGTTTAAGGAAAAGGCTCATTATAGACGTTTTTATGTAACACGGTACTTGTATGTGTGTTATATATGCACGTGTGTGTGCGTATATCTATTAATGATGACAGAATGGCCGTCATCGTTACTGATAATCCTAAAAGCACTTAAAACTAGGGGAAAAATGACAAAGATAGTGTTTGCTTTAAAAATAAGTAAGCTTAGCTAAAATGACTCTAAAACTTACTTTTATTTATATGTGAAACCTAAAATCGATTATGTGTATTTTTCCCTTTACTGTTATATCTTCATATATGTAGCAAAAATATATTAGTAAAGGGTATATCTAAAAAATTTTTTTAGTTTAGAGTTTTACAGGTGGATTTATTCTTAACATCGGTGACTGTCAGACATTCCATTCAAATGCACGGACTGTGCCTCACCCCCCACATCCTACACAGCGCACTGTTGCTCCTGGCCAGGTGGGCTGTGCTCTTCTGCTCTTTCCTCTGCCACTGAGGAATGAAGACCCCACCACCTGAAGCAAGCAGAGGTTCCATCCTCTCCTGAGTTCTGAACCCCTTTTACACTTGCTGTCTCATTTGCATTCAACTGATCCTCATTGTCTCCAGTCTCTGGCCCTTTAGGTGATGCTGACTTTCATGAAAGCTTAAGATGTTGAAAAAAGTGTGCAGAGGTACAATTTGTAATTATGTGTGTTTGCTCTAGAAGGATGGAGTTATAGAATAAAAGAGACTTTTCAAAAAAAGCAAGTTAATCAAAAGCAAAAAGAAAAAAATTGACAGAGATTGTTTCGCCTAACAAGTGAAGTATAAAGAAAAACCTTTCCATAAATAAGCAGAGACCAGGTGAGAGAATATGGCCAGGAAGCCTGTAACCTACAGGCTGGGCTGGCCTTGGGTAAAGGGACACTTATTTTAGTGGACAGAAAATCACTCCCTTTCCTCTGACATGCCAGTGAGCTCTCGGGACCTGAGCACATTGAATACCAACACTTTGTTCTCTTCACTTTAGGAAATGTGGAGAAAAGAAAAGAGAGATGCCCAGAAGACCACAGATCTGCTTGCGTCCCTGCGGAGCCGTGTGACCCTGGGCCAGTCCTTGAGGATCAGCACCATGATGGAAAAAGTGGGTCCAACCACAGCAACGTAAAAGTCAGACAGGACCACGTTCATTCACTGGCAGGGGAAGCAGAGACAGAGATGACTTGCCAGTATATACAGGCATTTTGTATTCAAGAAGGTGACACAAAAAGGCAAAATTTTATAGACAACAGTTACTTCTCAACAGCTTCTGAGTCATTCTTTGCAGTTAAAATAAACACCACGGTACCCAGGCTTGGGTAAATCTCACTTCCTCTTTACTTGTTTTCTATGGACACTGTTAGGCTTTGTAATGCCCGCACACAAGGGGACAAACAGAGGGTTAGAGAAACACCATACAGTGAGGGAAAACCTGGCAAATCCTGGTGTCTGTGCATACAAGAAGGTACGCAAAATGAAACAGCACCAAAACCAAAGCAGGGACAGACACCGCAGGTCACCACGATGGTTGCGTGGGGAGGAGGGTGACAAAGGGGAGAAGCCCCGTATTTCTACACAGGTGGATCCTGACAGCGAGAACACACCCCCTGATGATCCATGCAACTGAAAGATTCAAACCTTCCCCAAACGAGAACGTTTGTGTGCACAGTCACCACGTAAAATCACGCTTTCCAGCTTTGTGTTTGTTACATACCAAACACATCATTGTCTTCCGAATTCGCCTGTGAAATCTCGCCCAGGTTTCTCTTTTTTTCGGGTTCTCCTCTGTGAGTTTCAACATCCTGGGGAAAAAAAAAAAACACAAGGAAGCCCTTTGTTAAGATAAAGTGCTTGGTAACTGTAATGCATTTCTCCTTACACATTCTTTGGCAGATAGTCACATTGTTACATCCATCTTTAACGTAGGAAATAAGAGTCTCGGCTCAAGAGTGGATTTTCTGCAGAGGACTCTTGAGTTTCTCTGCTAAGCACTCAAGCACGCGCTTGGTCCAGTTGATATATTTTCATACAAAAGAAATGGAGTACTAGTCTGGGTAAAATAAATTAGTTTAACATCATCCCATTTCTTTCAGGAGAACGTTCATTAGTCACTGTTTTGGACTAAAACAGTCCAAATTGTGTGGAGGACTGACACCAGATCTTACTTCTTTGAATTTAAACTTTGGCTAACTGGAAGCCAGTTAGGACCACTTTGTGGGAGAACAGGCCCTTTTAGGGGCAGAAAATGAGGCTGATGTCCAGGGGGCATCGGTATCTCTGTGCTGAGGGGAAGCAGCCCCAGGGTGCGCGGCGGCTGCACCTCCCTGGGCTGTGCCGCCTGGGGCTCCTGTGGGAATCTGCTCCTCGAGGCCAAGTTTCTTTCCTCTCCTCTGGACCTCCCTTCTGCTGTCGTAGGGGACTCTAATGGCAGTCCCAGAGTGAGCTTTATTTCTGAGTTTAAAATTTTCAGTGCACAGTTTTATCACAAGTGTAGACAGTAGAGATGGTTCAGTTTCTTTATATTTTGTAGTCAGTCTTTCTTGATTATTTTAATATATCATGCTGCACACAACATCAAGTTCAAAGTGCATGGGAAGGTCACCAAGTCCTGGTCCCTGCACCTACCAGCCACCACCTCTGCCTCCTAGAGGTGGCCACTGTTCCAGCTTCTGGATTCCTTGCAAAAGAGTCTGCACACGTTCAAGCCCCCACACAAGCGCATTCTTTCCCCTCCTTTCTGTCTTTACGTAAGCAGTGTCACATCATGGGTGCTGCTCTGCCCACTGCCACCCACCCCATCCACCCTGTCCATCCCCGCTCTGGTAGGGGTGGGCTGCAGCACAGAGAAGCAAAGCCCAGGTGTGCAGGAACTTGGGGTTGCAGAGACAGAGGTAGAGACCCCAGAAGTTTGCTTTGATACCCCGAGTCAGGCTGTGACTGAAGTGAAAGCTGATAACTTACCCGAGTCTGCAAGTTCTCTGTCTTTGATGGCCCCCAGCCCCAGAGCTCTCAGTACTTTGAGTGGGGTTTGCTACCTGCAGCAAAAACTGTCCTGACTACTAGGACAGCCTGAAGTCTGATTCAGACCTAGACCACTCACAGTTCCGCACGAGGACTGCAGGTGTTTGTTCCAGCAGGACAGGGGAAAGAGGAGGACGTGTTGCTGGGGATGTAGAGAAACAGGGATTTCTCTGGAAAATGGAATAAACAGTGTCTTCTGGAGGAAAACAAATAGCAGCAATGATGACCATGCCCCTACCCCTGTATCCAGGCAGAGTCCCAGCCTCAGGGAATCTGACCTCACTCCCACCCCAAATAGCCTTATGAATTATGTATTTCCAATAAGCAAAATGTCTGCTAGCAAAACACACAAAATCAAGATGATGTGTCAGAGGTGGTGCAATTTCATGATAAAGAACATGAGCTTCCTCTAGACAGCGCTCAGGCACACAGCTCCTTCGTGTTGCTCTGCAGACTTCCATGTCCCCATTATACCAACTGTCACAAACAACCCATTTGTTCATTCATCTCCCTACTACACCCAAATTTTGTGAGAACAGAAACCTTACCTTCCAAATCCTTCTATCCCCCAAACCTAGCACAGCGCCTGACACCCAGCAAGGGCCGAAAAGAAAACAATTCAATTTCATGCTATTTGGAAATAGTTTAAAATGGATCATTTCTGTTTCAGCAGAGGGAGCCAGAGATAGCTCTATCTATTTCATCCCAGAAGAGAGTAAAACTTGGAACAGAAAGAATTTCTCGGTTGATTCTTTCCTCATCTATAAATTCATGTCATACATGTTTGCTTTACGTCTAGCTTCTGAGCTAATATTAACATCATACACTTCATTAACTACAAAGTAATGAATTTTGATTAAGAGTTAATTAATTAAAAACAACATAGCTACCATTTTTAGTAATTGCAGATGTATTTTTTCATGCTTTCACATCTCCAAAATCATGATGCCCCTTACCATAACAGCATTTTCGAATTAGAATTGTCAGTGTTTCCTTAGTGGCTCATAAAATAATGTGGAGTCTCAGAAATGATGCCATTTCAGACTCCGAGTAAAAGCTTGATATTTAAAGCAAACCCCTTTGCTTTCAGTGAGTGGAGGCTGATTAATCAGAAACAGCAAGTCCCCTGTCTCCATTCTCCTGGTTGCTACGGTGGGGATGCTGTGATCTCTGCACCTGTGCCCATGACTCATGTGCACTCACGTCTTGCAGCGACAGACCCTCCACTCTGCTTATTCTTATGTCAACGTGGCCACAGGTGGACCCTGAAGTTGATAACAGACAGGACTCCAAATCCTCGACTCTCCACCTTCTCAACATCCACTCTAATGATTATACCTCTCTTGTTCATATGGTGGTGTGTGACGGTGTACAGAAAGTACACACTGGCCTGAGAAATTTGCCAAGTTCTGCCCAAATAAAAAGCTTGTTTTTGAGACGTGATACTGTTGCTGTCCCATGAAAATAAAAAATATGTTTCTGAATAACACATTTCCGATAAGCAAAATGTCTACTAGCAAAACAAACAAAATTAAGATGATGTGTCAAAAGTGGTGTAATTTTCATGATATAGAAACAAGAGCTCCTGTAAGTAGCTCTCAAATATATAGAACAGGAAGGGTCCCAATGACACGGGTCCTCCCAGAAGCCACAGCCTGAATGTGTCCTGATTTCAAATTGGGTCTGTGACTGCACTGTCCAAATGCATTTCAAGCAATTATGGTTCCTTCTCATCATTTGTACCCATTTTCTTTTCCATCAGCCTAAATATGTGAGAGCTGACCTATGTAAGAATCCACTTCCTTATCTGTAATACATTTAGGGGAAGATAAAACAAGACAAACTTTCATAATTATGAATGTATATTTAAAAATATTTCTAAATGTAGATAAGATTCACCGTTCACCAAGATTGGCACAGTATTTATTACTAATTAAGCAATTTATCCCAAGCAACCCCCATCAGTACTTTATTTTTTTACTCAGAGTTTTCATTCACCTGTAACTAATATGTTCCTTTTAGCCAATGCACCCTCTGCTTAATGGATGAGGCTCCTGAGTAAGGTGTTTCCTCAAGCCCTAGAGCGCCTCCTATTGTCATTATCCATAAGCCTTTCACAACAAGACGAGACGGAGACCACCGAGTGCGGTGAGCCCTGTTCTGCTTCTCCCTGCTGCCTGAGGCCACACCTCTCTAGCCGGGGCAGGTCTCTGGAGGAGTCTCAACAGAACAGCATTGGCTCACGGGCTCCCAGCCGCCCATCTGACAGGACTCTATGGGATAGAATTCACCAGCATTTAGTGTTGAAAGGGCTTTACAAATTCTCTTTAAATGAAAGAGTGGGTATTTTTTGCATTTTCTAAGGAAATAGTAACTTTCAAATGCCTGCTCTTGACTGGGTATTATATACGTATACAGGTTTTATATACGACCTTTATAGGAAACAAGTGCTCACAGATCCCCCAAACAGCTGCCAGCACATCCAGGTCACTCATCAGGCACAGGGCCCGTCAAACCCTGACCAGGGGCTCTGCTCAGGCTTCAAAAGGCCTTGGTTCTGGTTCTCAGCAAGGTGTTGATTCTGTTAGACTCAAAAGAAATTTCCCTCAGTCAAATCAAAGACTCCCAAACTGCACTTAAAACAGCCTTAAAGGTGGCCAGCCCAGAGCTGGGTCCGAGGGAGTGCATGGTGGGGCTGAGAGGCACCCCGCCCCGAGCTACTCCCCATTTTCCCATGTGCTGCTGCCTTATTCTCCCCAGTCCCCTCTGAGTCCACGGTCAGCCACTAGATTTCACTTCCTGTTATGGGCTAAACTGTGTTTCTTAAAAATGTATGTCTACTTCCTAACCCCTGGTACCTGGGAATGTGACCTCATTTGGATATAGGGTCTGTGCAGATGTAATCAAGTTAAGATGGGGTCATACTGGATTAGGGTAGGCCCCAATCCAATGACTGGTGTCCTTGTAAGAAGAGGAATTTGAGACACAGAGAAACAGATACACAGGCAGAAGACCATGTGACCATGGAGGCAGAGATTGGACTGATGCAGCCACAAGACAAGAAACAACACCAAGGATTGCCAGGAGCCACTGGAAGCCTGGAAAGAGGCCGGGGACAGGGTCTCCATCAGAATTTCAGAAGGACCCAGCCCTGCCAACACGGTGAGAGATTAAATTTCTGTTGCTATAAGCCACCGGGTTGTGGTGTTTTGTTGCAAAGGCTGCAGGAAACTACCACATTCCTGAAAGGATGAGGCACAAACGCAGGGCAGCTCACCGGAGAAGTTCCAATTTATTTAGCGAGTACATCTGTTTTATAGGGTTAGAAGAGAGTTGATAGGTTTACAGTGGACACGGGGCGTTTGGGGATTGGATGGATTATGTTGCTAAGGGGCCAGGAGCAGGGAGCCTGTGCTGATTGGCGCGCGATTCGCGCCGGCGGGAGGGTATTGTGGCGCCGGCGGGAAGGAAAAAGGCAGAAGAGAAGGGTAGCCAGCGCCATAATGGGGCGCGGCCGAAAAAGGGTTCTCATACGACCTAATAACTCCCCTAAAAGTAGCACACACAGCTTTAGATGTCAACACATATAGTGAATGGTGACAGAGAAAGAAAAACATGTACTTTTTGGTACTGAGGAATTTCTAGTACTGTCATCTATTATAAAGCAGTAATCAGTCTCATTTTTTTCTATGATTAAACAGGAAAAAACCAAAAACCAAAAACCAAAAACTTCACCTGGCCTTGACCTCCAAACTTCAAGTAGCAGTTTCCCTGGGGGGGCCATGTGGGCCCTTCACTGGGCTCTGGGGTAGCGATGGGGAGGAGAGACCCCTGGGACCCACAAGATTCACTTCTCCAGCCTGCCAGAAAGTGCAGTTCAGTTATGTCCTCATCAGAACCAAGTGGGAAAACAAAGTACAAAATCGAGTAACCCTACTCTAGCCAGTTACAGGCCAGGACTCTGGTGCAAGGAGCCCTGGGCTGAGGACTGGGCTGCTGCAGGTGTCCTTGTGATCCACGTCCAGGCATCTCCTAGCAACATACCCACTGCTATTTGAAGAGCTTTCCTTCTACTGGGTATAACTGTCTACACACACGTGCCACATGCACACATGCACACACAACATGCTTATAATTAGCCTTGCATTTTTTGAAAGATTGATAGTCTGCAGGTGGCAATTTTATGAGAAATGACCCAGAGGATAAGTTTCTAGTCACTGAAGAAATTTGTACAGAACAGAAATCCTGGCTATGGAAAGAGGAAAACATTTTGTAGTCATATTGTTTAAAAATTTATACATT
This sequence comes from Cynocephalus volans, assembly GCF_027409185.1. Classification (NCBI taxonomy): domain Eukaryota; kingdom Metazoa; phylum Chordata; class Mammalia; order Dermoptera; family Cynocephalidae; genus Cynocephalus; species Cynocephalus volans. Next base: position 70,900,229 of record NC_084472.1, read on the forward strand.
TTATTCCCAAAGTTCTGAATTAGACTAGAAAGTACTTATTAGGGGTGGAAAGATGTTGAGACGTGTTACAAAGTAACATTTAAACTGCACAACCAGTTGTATGTCAGACTTTGAGTCATGCTCCTCCATAGGTTGCTTCAAAAAAATTATATGTTAAGAACTAATTTGGAGAATTTTGCAATACCTACCAAAAAAAAAAAAAAAGAAAAGAAAAAAAAAAGACCACATTTCCTGAGATGTCATAGAATGTGAGTCAGGTCAGGAGTCACTGGTTTAGACACAGGTGAAAGTCTTACCTGGCTCTATTTCCTCGATTCCTTCATGGTCACTCATCATTCCCACCTACTCTTGTCCTGACACTGCACAGGGGCAGAGGATGCAGAGATGAGTGACACAGGAGCCCGTCCAGCTCATGGTGCAGAAAACTGAACTGGGCTCTTCACAAATAACATCGGAACACTTTAATGAACACAGTGTGAGTCACGCGGCTCAGTCACGCTAGTGTGTACATGACCTAGGAAATGCATCATGTCAGTTTTCCTGAGATATACAGTGATTCACCATTTTTATAGTTCCCAGGATATTTAGGGAAATAAGCTGCAAGGTCAGCCCTCCTTCCTTATGGGGATGCATTCCTTCTGAGTCTTATACTTGACTGATGTAGGCAGGCAGGCAGGCAGGCAGGCAGGCAGGCAGGCAGGCAGGCAGGCAGGCAGGCAGGCAGGCAGGCAGGCAGGCAGGCAGGAAGGAAGGAAGGAAGGAAGGAAGGAAGGAAGGAAGGAAGGAAGGAAGGAAGGAAGGAAGGAAGGAAGGAAGGAAGGAAGGAAGGAAGGAAGGAGAAAGGAAGCCCAGTGGAGATCATATCACGACTTCTCAGTGACACATCCGTCATCCGCATTTCAGCGTCACACCTTCCAGGGCACAAGCCTGTAGCTGCTCGGAGTCCTGCTGCGTACACTGTGTCTTTGGCTCCCCATCTTAGTGATTCCATCTAATTTCTACACGTGCATCTGAAGGCGGCCGCTGTGTCTCCCAGTGCCACATGTTTTAAGCCTTAGGTCAGGTTGGAGGCATGCTGCTAACGTACATATATTTGTTTTTGTTTTCCGTCACCTTCTGCCATATTCCCTGATGTGGAAAGATTTAATCCACCCAGAAGTTTGCTGAAAATAGTTTGGGGACAACACAGTTGAGGGCATGTGTTGCATATCGCGTATCAACGTCATTACTTGCAGGACAGCTAAGACTGCAGGCTCTCGAGAAGACGACTGCCCAGGTAACTTTAGGAAAGTAGCTTAAGTCCTGTGCCTCTGCTTGCTCAACTACAAAATGAACATTATTACCATACTTATCTGTGGGGCTGCTGTGAGGAGCACTCAATGGATGAAAGCTACTATTTGCAGAAATATTCAAAACTCTTGAAACACAGATCAGTAGCATATTAGCTTTGCACTGTTGTCGGAATGAGCCTTTATTTTTTTCCAGAATCAATGAAACCACTGTAAAAAATGTAAAGTTCACAAAAATGTATAAGATGAAAAATAAACCAGTTTACCTCTGCCTGACCCCTTTGATTTCCCGGGATTAGAATACTGCAGATATCTGAAATTTGCTGAACAGATCCTGGGTTCTGGAAAAGTATTTGGAAGTGTTGATTAACAGGTAGGGGCCCTTGGTCCAGGAACCCAGGTGTGGCGGCAGAAAGAAGAGGTTATTGTGGGTCAAGGCATGGAGCACAGCCCGCACAGGTATTCACAGTGAGATCTTAAGCAAGTTGACATCCCTCCCCCTCAACTTCCTCATCAGGAAAATGATCCTGTCTTGTAGCTTCGTTGTGAAGATTACATGAAATGTATAAATTTCCCTAGAGGACAAATTCTGCAGTGGTTCACCATTTTTCTAATGCCTGGGATGTTTAGCAATTGTCAGACTTTTCAGACCTTCTTCCTGACAATGGGTGCTTCCCGATCTTAACCCATTGCCATTGCCCACACATAGACTTTTTTCTCTGATTAGTCCAAATCAGAGATTTGTAGTATTGCTGATAAAACTTTAGCTGATAATCAACACTTCCAAATACTTTTCTGGAACCCAGGCTGTTCAGCAAATTTCAGATACCTGCAGTATGCTAATCCCGGGAAATCAAAGGTGTCAGGCAGAGGTAAACTGGTTTAATTTCATCTTATATATTTTTGTGCACTTTACATTTTTTACAATGAGCATTTTCATATGTATATATAAAAAAATGACCAGTTCATAAAATAGGAATTGCAGCATTATCTGTCTTTATAAAGAGGATGGATACCAGATTAGTGTTAAGAATAGGGACACATCTGAGATTTTTTTCTACTTGCAAGCTAACAAGCTGGCCTGCCACAGTTTCATGGATACGAGACTCCTGGGTCAGAGACAAAGGGCAGGTTATTATCCCAGTTCCCATAGGGGCAACGTGAATGAGCCCAAATGGCCACCTGCACACAGGGGGTTGTGTTGTGGGAGAGGGACCGTGGCTTGGGGACCTGGATCTTTTTATAATAGACAATAAGTATGCCAGCCATTTGCTTCAGAGGCAGACAGTAATCTTCCAAGACCTGTTCTTTGCTCCAGGGGGAGACACTATCTCTCCCTGTTCATTATGCAAACATCCTGGAAAAGACAGTTCAGGAAAATGGCTGATCTGTGCCTGGCTTGCAGAGCATGCAAACTCATGGAGAATTCCCCCCTAAAAACTATGGCAGTTAATAATAGGTGACCCACTGAAGACTGCCAGAACTGCTCTTCAGCCAGCTCAGTCATGTGTTCTCTTGCCTTCTACCAGTTCACAGTCAAACCCAACTTGACATATTTTATTCTTAAGCTAAAAGTTCACCATGATTTCTGTTACTTTAGATGCACTTGCTTAAAGGAAACAGTGAGATAGACTTTCATAATTTGAAAGACTTTAGAGACCAGTCTACCAGCTTACCTTCAAGGCCACTGAGGCCAGAAGAAGTCATAGTGACATGGCTCACTCTCTGTCTCCTCACTCAGAGACAAGACTAAACTCCAGGGGTAAATGTGCAGGAAGGCTCATTTGTGGTCTGGCTAGGGCCCTAGGGAGTTTGCAGTCCACTAGTCTGGGGGTCCTCAGAGGTATGAAGTGCCTGCTTACAATACTTGTTTTCTGTTTCTTCCACCTTTATGCTTGGTTGCTTCTGGAAACGGCCATGAAACTTGTACTGGGGGTGGAGTCAGAAGGTAGTGGGTTTAGTGACGCTGGTCTCAAGGGAATGAAATGGCAGGTTTCTAATTTGGCTTCTCTAAGGCAGTTAGTGACCCTGGTCTCAAGGGAATGAAATGGCAGGTTTCTAAGTTGGCTTCTCTAAGGCAGTTAGGGACTGCAGGATTGAGGTCACACTCATGGTTTTGTAGGATTCTCTGTCCAAGGTCAGCAGGACTGTAAGCCTGTGATGTGGAAAGGCTGCTTGGCTTTCCTTTGGCAGCAGACTTTGGGGAGGACTGGGATTCAGCATCCACCCCCCATGCAGGCCAGCAGCAGAAGAGTCTGAGCACATGTGAGAGAGTGGTGGTATCCCAGACGGGAAAAGCAGCTTGGGTCACAGCAGGAAAGAAAGAGAACCCAACACAGTCAGAGGCAGTACAGAAGCCCCATGATCTCATGGGAATCGATTCCCAGACAAAACCTGTATTCTGGAACTGTAGTCCGGTACAGAATGCCTTCATAACTGTGCGTCCCCTCAGCAATGCCTGCCATGGGCTGTCTGCATCTAATACATAAAGCCCAAAATTATAGCCAGGGTATAAGTAAGAAACATTCATTTAAAGATCATGAAGGATAAATAGAATATCACAGACAAAAGTTTAAATTTACCCATAACCAGTTTACCAGACTATGTTTAGACTGTCCATATGTTCCAGGCAATGCCACCCTGGATAGGAATGAATTACAGGTGTTCAAAGAGAATACAGAGAAGGAAATAAGCACATAAACAGGCATGAAGTGCTGATCTAAATATCATACCTTAATGCATTTTGGGACATTCAATTAAACTTAGCATTAACCTTAGTAATCTTCTGGAATGCTTCTAGCTACAGGAAGTGAAAAAACTTTGATTCTCGTAAGGCAAAGAACTCTGTGAACATGTGTCTCACCAGAGCACGATGACAGTCTATGCTATTTAGTCCACGACAGAGCTTATGCAGTGCTGACCCTTCTCTCCAAGATCCAGAGTGAGGGGGAGGGGCTCTGTCATGGCAGGTGGAATCATCAAAGCATTTACTCTCTCCTGCTCTTTTTGTCTAGGAGGTTCTCCTGGGGAAGGAATAACTTTCTGGAAATGTGGTTTCTCCTTCAAATATGACGCATTCATTAATGACCTTTGGGTAAAATGATCTAAAGTTTGCACAAACCACTAAATTATTTTTCTGTTATGGCTAAAAATAAAAATGAGTTGACAGGAGATAAGATAAACATTCTTACTCTTTTCAAAATAACAATGAAACATATAATAAATGTAGCCATCAATCAAAACTTCTATTTTACATCCTATTTTCCTAAGGAAATCTGGCACTTCTGGATGACTGAGAGAAGGCAGATCTTTCTGTCTTCTTGAGCAGCAGTGGGGCTCAGTGGGGCTCAGTGGGGAGGTGACGATATGAGCCCAAGGTGGGGGACCTGGGGCATCGGGTGTGAGGCTGCAGCCACGAGATCTTGACAGGCAAGCTCCTTCTCTGCTGGGCAGAGGAAGGAAACTGCTAACAGGCAATTAATTGATCAAGAACAAAATGGTTCCCATCATTGTGAAGACCTACATGGAATCACCTTAGATAGCCACACAGGGAGCTCACGTTTAAGGCCATTAAAACAAGAGTTTTAAGTGTGCAGAATCTAGTCATTGAGAGCGCAGAGAATTAATGGTGGTTCCTACAAAGAAGGATTTTCTAATCCCATTGAGATTAGACTGAGAGTGGAAATGAAGTTAGACATTATGTTAGTAGGTTGCAAATTGTGTGGTGAACATTATTATTAGGTCCTTGCCGGTCTCAGGGGATTGCTGGCTTAGGAGGCAACAGGCATGAAATGCTAATCTGAATGAATATCACGCTGGAATGCACTTTGGGGGTTCAATTAAATTTATGGTTACCCTTGGTAATCTTCTGAAGGGCTTCTCACTACAGGAGGTAGAACTTTGATTTCAGTAATGCAAAGAGCACTGTGACTGTGTGTTTTACCAGATGTGCTACAACAATTTATGCAACTGACAGCATTTTTCCTAGTACCACACGCATGCATCTTACGGTAGGGATAGATTGACGAGGCTGCCTGGTTGCAGACACCTGTACCCTGGAGAGTGCAGCCTGTTGCCCTTCCCTGGACTCTGGCTGACCCCAACTGTCCCAGCCAACAGTGTGCTGGGCTTGGCCTGGTGGAGGACCAGCCATTCTCACCTTGGCCCCTTGGCCTCCTGCAGCACCAAGCAGAAAGTTGGATGGTCCCACGGGAGAGTCCACCTGGGGAGGCCTTGAGAGCAGGTGGAGAGAGGGACCCCCTGAGCAGCTCCCCAGTTCCACCTGGGCCTGGCATGCCCCTGAGAAGCCTTGTCCCCCCAGACACTTTGGCTGCCACCTGAAAATGCCTGAGACAACACCATCGCCGCTGAACCCTGCCTGAATCTCTGACCTACAAAATACTGAGATATAATAAAACTGCTGTAACTCAAGCTGCTAAGTTTTGGAATCACTTGTTCTGCAGCAGCAGACAAGAGGAGCACCTGTGTTACCTGCCACTTCACATGCCTCCAGCCTCCTAATCTTTGGCAGAGCAGCTAGGCATGTGGTGGTGTCCTTCAGGTTAAAAAAGTGCTTCATGATTCTTGAGGAATAGCCAATTACACAAACTGTTAACTTAAATATGAGGTTAAACACATTTGAAGAGCACTTTGTTCTAGCTGAGCAAGCACATAAACTACCAGAAGAATATAAACCCTTGGACCACAGTGGTTGAGAACATTCTGGAGCCAGGCTGACTAGGTTCAAATCCTACCCCTAACTTTACCAGCCGTGTGATCCAGGGCAAGTGACTTAACCTCTCTGTGCCTCTGTTTTCCCATTTATAAAGGAAAAATAATTGTACTTAAACTATTGCTGTTATGAAGGCCACGTGAATTAATAATTATTTATAAAGTGATGGGCACGGAATTAGTGCCATATGTTTGTTATAAAATTAAAACATTAATTGTTTTAATTAAAAAGAAACAATTGTTTAATTCTTCCTTTGATCCTTCCTCTGAAAACACTGTCCTTTACAAACTAGAGCCCCAAATGTCAACTGCACCAGATGAACAGAACCCTATAGAGAGGTAAGGGTCCCTTGGAGTGGGTGTTACTGAGGGGCTTAGAGCAGCGATCCCTAAATTCTGGACCATGGGCCAGCATCGGGCAGATGGCCTTAGAATGGCCTGGGGGGTGTGTTGTGGTTCCACGTTTTTGAGATTCTCATTGAAAGGTCTGTATACTTGTAGGTGGCTCTTAGTACAGGCAGGATTCGGAACTACTTATTAGGATAATTCTGGAAAAACACATACACAAAACTAGCAATTTATTTTGGAAAATAAAGTGCATAATGGAATTTAGACTTAATCTTAACCAGGGCTCAGTTGAAAGGATTACTATTTTAACTGAAGAAGAGTTCAGGTTTTACATTTCTCAATATGTAGACTGAGGTTAACAGGCCTGTTATTAAAATCATCCACTGAAGGCTTTAGCTGCCAGCCCTCCTACTTGGAAATAACCATAGGCCTCTCTGCAGATGCTTCTCTTTAAACCGCGTAGGTTGCCGTCCCCTAACCACTGTACCTCTTCGACTGCTAGTGCTGCTGGCTAATCGACAGTTGTTTGCACTAGGAGTGGAGATGCATTTTCACGGTAATCTAAAACAAGCCCCCAGGTCATCGCATTTGTCTCTGTGGTGTGTTTCTGTAGCCCACATTTGCAGTAGAGATGTGCCTGCACTCTGGGAGCTGCTCTCCAGTAACAAAATGCCACAGCCACATGGGGACAGGAAGGGGCCAGAGCTGACCCACGCTTCCCCTCCCACCCCTTGCTCCCAAGCTCCAGCTCCTCCTCACCCAGGAGCCGTCACCCCTCCACCTGCTCCCCTGCAGCGGTAGTTGCTTGCTGTCTGATCAGTACATTTCCAGGAATCAAGGACATTTCCAGGAATCAAGGACATTTCCAATATCCTGGTGTAATCAGAGGAAATGCAAAGCAGCCCATCCATTGGGCAGGGCCACGGTCTGAACACAATGCAGCAGCCGTGACAAGAAACAGCTCTACCATCTCCTCTTCTGCTAGAACTGCTCTGATGAGCACAGTGTGACACAAATCCTCTTTCTACTCATTTCTCCAGATATCAACACAGAGGGTTTAAGAGCAACTCCAGTTGGAAAGCAGGTTTACCCAGCAGGTAGAGCGTCCTGACAGGTGGATTCCGTCCCCACATACAGTGCAATGGCCTTGGCCTGGGATGGCGGGACACACCCGGGACATGGAGAGGTTCCAGCCATCAAGAACACCCTAATCCTGTGCACCCCAATGCGGGCAGGGGCTCCGGCCTGTGCTGGGCGACGGGGGCTGCAGGAGCTGGGTTCTACCCTCGGTGAGGAGCCAACCCTATGTGTTTCCCAGCTCAAGATTGCAGAGTTCACAAAAGGACGGGACAGCTCCAAAGTGATTAGAGTGGGCTGTAAAAAGTTGTATGGACAAAGGGTACAGGCCTGGGACCATTCTGATGAGAAGAGAATGTTGCCAAAGAGCACTCACCCCAAGGACCTAAGCATAAGAGGACACTGAACTGCCACCCATAGGCAGGTGGCGGTGACCAGGGAGGGGAATAGCAACCTGGGGACAGTCAGCTCGCCCCCCATCCACATCCACTGCTGGTAAACAGTTGGGGCGTGGCTGAGCACTTGGGTTTGGAGACCAGGAAGCTTAAAATTAAGTTAATTCCTCACTTCCAGGAACACACTGTGTTTAAGGAGAATTGTGGAATCTCTCTTAAGGTAAATTCTCTCCCCACCCCCTCTCTTGTTTATTAAGAAGCAAAACATTCCTTTCACACTCAATAAATTCAGGTCCTGTGTAGGCTGGTTGTACATACACTTAGATTAAATTCCTACAGCACAGCTCTTCGATTAAATCTCAAAAATCTCAATTGCGCTGAAATGCAAAGAAGCAACTTAAAATGTCCTGAACAGCTAGCTCCGTCCAGTACTGAACTGGTACTTCATAGACTTGTGTGCACAGAATGGGCATCAAATCGACTGCTATTTTATGTGGATGAAAACAAAATCCTCCTATATCTTTTTAAAATTTAAATCTGGTGATAAATGATGTTTGTAATCATTAAAGTACTGAAGTATTAGCATTGGAAAAAATTGTGTGTGCTTGTGCATATGTGCATGTGTGTGTTGTAATAAAAGGAGTTCTTTTTTGTTTTGTTTTTCTATTTTAAGAATCAAAACTATTATTGAAATAAAATATTAAATTACTACATCACATTTTACTTAAATGAAAATCTGAAGTGTCAGAAACATTTTTCTAAGCAATATGATATATACTGTTCTAAGTATATGTATACATACACACAAGAGCAATAAAGGAGTCCTTATAACTTTGCATTTATTGCTCAGCATTTTTGATTTGTTTCTTTAAAAAAAGACCATAGTTTTATTCTTGCTCTAGACTGGGTTTGGATAAGTAAGAATAGATAGCAAAACATCGAAAGCTTTTAGGATCAAAGTCAAGAATATGAAAGAAAATGAAAACCAGAATCCTACAAACTGGCTCATCTCAAAGGCATCTCTCTTTCTATGCAGAATCAGAACAGAATGTGAAAATAATGCAAAACGGCAGGCCTTAGAGTTCCTTTCTAGACCACGGTTTCTTGGAACTATTGACATTTTGGGCTGGATAAATCTTTGTTGTGGGGCAGAGGTTGTCCTGTGCATGGCGGGGTCACCGTCTTTGGACCCTACCCACCAGACGCTTGTGGCACCACCCAGCTGTGACAACCAGAAATATCTCCAGACATTTGGCAGATGCTCCTTAGGGGCAAAATCCCCCCTGGTTAGGAGTCACTGGTCTAGACTAACAGAAGTATTAGAGAGAGTGAAAACTGCCAATCCATTTAACACACTTCACGGTAATAAGTTTTTCATAAAGACACTTTTTAAGTCACCAAAACTACTTTTTTTAAAAGAACAATTTGAGAACAAGGACAACATGAGAAGGATTAGAAATTGAATGGAGAATTTCTGTTAGTCATTAAAACAAGTGCTGTCCAGGCAATGGTTCCTAAATATGACTCCAAAAGCACAAGCAACAAAAGAAATCACGGGTAAGTGGGACTTCAGCAAAATTAAAAACTTCTGTGATGCACACGATACTATCAGGAAAGTGAAAGACAACCAGAGAATGGGAGAAAATATTTGCAAATCATATATCTGACAAGAACTCCTACAACTTAACAAGAAGACAAACCAAACCAAACCAAAATAAAACAAAACAAGCAATAACAACAACAACAAAAATAATAATTTTAAAACATGGGCAAATGATTTTAATAATCATTTCTTCAAAGAAGATATACTAAGATCGACAAGCACATGAAAAGATGCCCAACATCATTATTTATTAAGGAAATGCAAATCAAAACCACGATGAGATACTACTTCACACCCACTGTAATGGGATGGCTGTAATCAAACGACTAATAATAATTGTGGGCAAGGATGTGGTGAAATTGGAACCCTCATATGTTGCTGGTGGAATGTAAAATGGTGCAGGTGCTGTGGAAAAATGTTTGGCAATTTCCTCAAATAGTTAAACATAGAGTTAGCATGTGACTCAGCAATTCTTCTTTTAGGTATAAGCCCAAGAGAAATAAAAAGGTATATCCACATAAAAACTTGTACAAGAATATTTACAGCAGCATTATTCAAAATAGTGAAGAGGAGGAAACAACCCAAACGTCCATCAACTAATGAATGTATAAATAAAATATGGGATATTCTACAATGGAATGTTATTCAGCAATAAAAATAAATGAAGTACTGATGCGTGCTGCAACATGAATGCACCTTGAAAACACTGCTACGTGAATGAAGCCAGTCACTAAAGATCACATGTTGTATGATTCCATACATATGAAATGTCCAGAATAGGCAAAACTCTGGAGAGTAAAAGTTATTGCCTGGGGCTGGGAGTAGGGTGCTATGGGGGGATGGGCAGCGATAGGCATGGGGTTTCTTTTAGGAGTGACAAAAATTTGTAAAAATTACACTGTGGCTATGTTGCACAATCCTGTGAATATACTAAAAAAAAAAAAAAAAAAAGAATTGTACACTCTAAATAGGTGAGTGCTATAGTATGCGAATTATATCTAACAAAGCTATTAAAAAAAAAAAAAAAAAAAGACCAGTATGTACCCAACAGCCAGGACTGAGCAAAGTTTTGGCTGGATATGTAGTCCAGGGAAGAACACGAGGATGAGCAATTGATCCTCCTCACGGGAGCTGGCAAGACCAGGTGGGCCAGGGGACTCCATGTGGTTCATGGCCAGGATCCCAGATTGGTTTTGAAATGTAATGTGGAGAGTTAAAAGTTTAGGAGACTTTGCCTATTCTCCCTAACTAACTTCTAGCCTGGTTAATTCTACTTTTGGTTAGAGTGTTTTGACAGCATCAGAGGAAAACATACGAAGAATTTTTTTGATAACATGAGTATATGAGAATTCAGGATTTTTCTTTTTAATTAAGAAACTATACAAGAGAAATAAAAATATATGTCTACATAAAAACTTGCACGAGTTTAGCAGTTATTCACAATAGCCAGAAAGGTGGAAACCCAACTATCCATCAACAGATGAATGGATAAACATCCATACAATGGAATATTATTTGGCTATATTATAACATATATATGTACATATATATAAATATAAAAGAATGAAGTACTGACACATGCTACAACATGGGTGACCCTTGAACGCATTATGCTACATGAATGAAGCCAGACACAAAAGACCACATATACGATTTCATTCATAGGAAGTGCCTGGAATGGAGAACTCTAGAAACAGAAAGTAGATTGGTGGCTGCTGAGGGCTGAGAAAAGGGGGACGTGGGAGTGACAGTTGAAGGGTACAGGTCTCTTTCTGAGATGATGTCAATGCTCTAAAATTGACTGTTGTGACAGTTGTACATATCTAGGAATAAAATAAAAAACATTGCATTGTACACTTTAAATGGGTAAGTTGTATGGAATTTGAAGTATATCTCAATAAATCTGTTTAAAAAACCCCCACAAATGCTCAGTTTGCAGGTACTAAAAAACCCATAAATGCTCAGTTTGCAGGTACGTAGCTAAAAATGAAACAACATAGCCTTACTAAATAAAAAGGGGTTTGGAACTACATCTTGGAGGAAGCTCGTGAAGCCTTTTTCCTACAGGAAACATTATCTCGGGTTAGTAAATGGCTCTTTTAGCTACTTGGTTTTAAAGCCGCACTCTTTGTGAGATCATTTTATAGTGTAATTAAGATTGCAGCGTTCTTTAAATAGTGAGCACAAAGAAATGTGCTCGGTATTTTATTCAAACATTGACTTATAGAAGTCACACCAAAATAAATATAAACTAGTGTCATAATGAAACTATTTATCAAGGCCCATTATGTAACTTGGACATACTAACTTCTATTTTAGGAACACAAATATTTTGCCATTTATTCCTGGAAGCTACTGCTCTATCAGCTGGTTAAGTAACATAAGAAGGGTGGTCACATTAGGAAGGGCAGGAGAGAGGGAGAGGGACAGGGAGAGACAGAGAGAGGAGACACATTCATTCTGTTCAGTGCAGCCTTTTACTTCCAGAGTTTGATACTTGAGTGATTTTCAAGTTTGATTAAAATGCACTTAGAGCTAATTCATGTAAGGACATTTATTCGGTTCAAAGGAATATTCTATATTACTGAAGGCCATAGAAACCTCTGATCTTAATTTGAAGGTGAACACATTTCCTTTAGTTTTATATGAAAAACCAGTTGTACTTAATTTCCCTAAATATATTACTCTATGCTTGCACGTATTTCTTTATTTAATTGCTTCCTATAATGCAGACATGGTAGAAGGGCAACAAAGTCAAATATTTGAAGAAAGACATAACTTTGCTCAAAAGACAAACACATTAATATATCAGAGTATAAATATTTTTCTGAATATAGAACTCAGCTTTGCCAATCTTGACCTCTTTAGTTTCCTCTTCCACTGTAAAATAGTCATGAAGATACTTTCTATCTCACAGGGTCATTGTGCATATTAAATAAGCTCATACCTATAAATCTTGTAACAGTGTCTGGTCCTCAGCTAGCACAGATGCTAGGTAATATCTTTATTTATTTACTATTACTTATCTTCTATTTTCCACAGTTTGATCTTTGAAAAGGTGGAAATAAAATCTTCTTAAATAAAAAACAGACAAACAAAAAAACAGATTTTAATGTAAGTAATAATACAATAAGATTAAGAAGTGAGGGAAAAAAAGAGAGAAATTTCACATAGCCTCTAATTGCACCTGCATTCTGGTTCCTTTGCCCTAAAGGAATAAACTTGCATTGCAGAGTGGAATTGCTGCTTATCTCTGCAGATGCTTTTCTTCAAAGCTGAGTTCTGCTCCCCCTGTGATCAGAGGATGAGTCATCACAACAGCAAACCTGCTCCCACTTGCTCTATGAGCTGGAGAAACAAACGGTTGTTTCTACCCATTCAACAGCAAAATGAGTCACGTCAACATTATCAAGAAGCTGAATGTTTCAAGAATTTCATGCATACAAGTGCTGATAGATACCAATCAGCAAGGTCAGCTAAGATCAATTCCTCATTTCATCAAGAGTCTGAACATGATATTCTTTGCATATGCACATTCAGGAGAAATTTTGTTTTTCAGGCCACAGACCTTCTCGTTTCCTAAATGATAATCAAAACAAGTCAGAATAAGATTACAAGAAGATACAAATCATAAACATGTTTTGAAAATGGAATATTCTTTTGAAATATTCAACTCATTTTAACTGGTGACAACTAACGTGACAACTAAGTTATCCTGAAAAAATGCAGATTGAATAGATTTCCCCAAGTTATTCATGAAACAGCACCTTTATTTTAAGTGTTATGAGAACTGTGGCTTAAAAAAAAATCACACGCAATCTCCTAGTCCTCAGAGTTTGGTCTACGGTGTTGTATGCTCCCGAACAAAACATAAACGACTGATTTTTTTGACATACAGGAGTTGGCAAAAAAGTCACAAGGTATAATGTTCCTGCACAGAGTAAATATTTTGTATTCCAACAGAGATGTGAAAAGAATCTGTCTTAAAAATGGCTCATTGGAAGAAAGTGTTAGATGCTCCTGAAACATTTCCCAAACACCATGTCATATTTCCCTTTGAAATACATTTCAATAAACCACTTTAAAAAAAAAAAATTAAGATTGCCACAAAGAATAGATGGACCCCTCAAAATTTACCTTCAATTTATTTGAAAAGTATAAAAATAAATGCTTCATCGATCACTACAGCCCTTTTATTAATTCAATAGAAAAAAAATTGAAGACACATGATTTCAGATGCAAAGCACAGCCAGAACCATGGCCATTGCAAATGAGAAATGGGAACAACTCACATATCATCCTGGAGCTCAAATGCCACCACCAAACCGTCATACCTCACTCTTCTACGAAAAGCACCTCTCCCTCTGGAAGCCTCCCCCATCGGAAGCCTCTCCCTGGGGCGGGTGCAGGCGCTGGGGAGCAGAGCAAGAAGGCAAACCCACCTCCTGCAGGCGCTTCTCCTCCCTGGGGATCTCCTTGGGGAAATGTCCCAGGAGAGCCTTGCAACCTGGACACTGCCTGACCCTGGTCACTGTGTCCCCGGCCTAGTGGCTCCTACTGCCCTGGGTGGCAAAGGCAGACCCATTGCCAAGCAGGGACCATGACAAGGGGCCGGCCAGGACAGCACCTGCTAGCCACAGGCTAGGAGGGGCTCTGAGGCCCCCCTGGGGGTGCACATGCACAGAACTCAGTGGGATGGAAATGTCCTCACTATATTTCATTTTAGGAGTGAGACATGGCATCCCTGGAGGAGAGCAGTGCTGGAGAGGGTCATAGGGAGTGGACGTGGGAGAAAGGCGGATTCCCCCATCACACATCCTGTCCTGTGGGCGAGGAGACACCCTCAGAAAAGCCCAGGGGCTCCCCCACAACCGCACAGCTAGTCCACACGCAGACCGAGGACAGCCCGATTCCAATTCACCGCAGAAACCTTGGACAGGCAGTCACTCGGCCTTTGGGATGCTCTCTTCGTCCTTTCCAGCTGCTAGAATGAAATATCTCAGAGTGGGTGATTCATAGACAAGGCCATTTATTTCTCACAGTTCTGGAGTTTGGAAGGCCCATGTGGAAGTTGCCAGTAGATTCCGTGCCTGGTGAGGGCCAATTCCTCAGGGACAGCACCTTCTAGCTGTCCTCACATGGCAGGAGGGAGGGGGCTCCCTCCAGCCTCTTTTATAAAGGCACCAATCCCAGGCCCCAGAGTGGAACTCTCATGACCCAATCACTCCCCAAAGACCTCACCTCTTAATACTGTCACATTGGGTATTAGGTTCCAACTAATCAACATTCAGACCCTGGCAGATTCTATGCACTTTTCATGTCCTCACAGGAAGACTCATAACCTTAAGTGAAACAATTTTATGAAACATTTTTCTGGTATGATAAATGCATATAATTATAATAATAACAATATGCAGGTTAGAAAGTGCTAGAAATATTCTAAATCATTAGCATTGGTTAAAGTTGCCATTATTAGAGATTTTAAAAGATTTTTTTTTTGTGCTTTCTTGTCTTATTTCTCTAAAACAAACTGTATCGCTTTTATAATAAGAAAAATCCACACTTTATATTCAAATAAGCAATGATGCTTGCAGTGGGTTAAATTGTGTCCCCCAACTCCAAAATATGTCCAAGTGGTAACCCCCGGTACCTTGAAAATGGTCTTATTTGGAAAGAGGGTCTTTGCAGGTGTAATTAAGTTAGGGATCTCCAGATGAGATCATCCTGGATGTGGTATGAAGCCTAAAATTAAGGCCCAGTGGTCCGTGTGCCTTGACCTCTGGGGAAAACCAGAAGGGCCTCGCATGGCCAGATCTTCCACCCCTCCCCACTCTGCCTGTGCATGAGGCTGAGCAACCCTCCTTATCACAGGGACCAGGCCTGTGCCTGCTTATCCCTGAGCAGCCGCTTCAGGTCCTGGACAGCTGGAGGAACTATTCACACAGCCCGTCACAGGCTCTGTGGGGACCTGGCACCCCGTCCTCTCCATGTGACATGGCCTGCCTCCCCCACACAGCCTCTGCTTGTTCAGTCCCTTCTCAAGTATCCTCCTCCCTTGGGCTGTGAGTTTGTGTGACTCATAAACTTCTGTCAACCTCACCGGTCCAGTGTCAGGTGTAAAGTGCTCCTTGGCCATCTCCACAACCCCAGGGCAGGAATCCCTCCCTCACCAACAGGGCGAATAGGGGTTATATAAAAGACTGGGTTATCCAGGTGGGCCCTAAATCCAATGACCAGTGTGTCTATAAGAAGAAGGGAGGACACACATACAGGCAGAGAAGACAGGGCACAAGGTGGAGCCATCCGGCCCCAGCCAGGACCCACCTGGAGCCACCAGAAGCTGGAAGCGGCAGGAAGGACCCTCCCCAGAGCCTGCAGAGGGAGCGCAGCCTGCCAGCCTTGACTTGGGACTTGTGGCCTCCAGACTGGGCGAGAACGAACTTCTGCTGCTTTATGGCCTGCGCGTGCGGTGATCGCTGCAGCCGCCCCGGGAGCGCGGGCGATGCCCGGGGGAGCCGCGGCCTGTCCCCCCGGGCTTTGCAGGTTTTGCCGTCACAGTAGCTCCCGTCCAGGTCCGCGCCAGGGCTCAGTCGTCATGTCGGGGGACTCTTCGGGCGCCTGGTCGGCTGACTGCTGTCTCCGTTGTGAAAAGTCCGCTGACACTTCACGCAGACGGGACGCGCCCGTAGATTCCCTCAGCGCTGTCCCCTCCCCGAGCCCACCCGTGGAAGGCCGGGCGCGGCCTCGGGCCCCTTCTGGCCTCTTTCCTGCACGGTTCCCGTGCCCGCTGGGTCTTGGCGGTCCCTGCGGCCCCCTCCTGCCCTCCCCGCAGGAGGCCTGTGCGGTCCCCACACCTGTCCTGCCGTCCCCGTGCACAGCGGGTCCTGCGTCAAGCGCCCAGCCCGCAGCCTCGCAGTGACCCTGGACGCCCACCTGCCTCTGACAACCAGTCCATCAGCGAGTCCTGCGGGGACTGAAGCGACTCTGTCCAGAAAAGGGAAGGGCGGGTGGGCGAGGCTCCACCTCCTCAAGTCACCAACAGCGACTTCTATTTTTCCTTAGTCAGAGGAGGTATTTTCTGATGTATTCAGAGAAGTGTTCTCTCTCCCAACAGGCATTTCCACGAGAGGTAAGCAGCCCGTGGGTTGAAATTCGCCACCAAGATCGCCTGGGATGCCGGCCACCGAGGAGGAGGCCGAACAGTGACGCAGGGGACATGGGGGTGGACCGCAGGCGGGAGCCGGGGACGGCCACCGAGCAGGTGCAGAGCGGCGGGGACAGGAAGAGCCAGCCCCGCGAGACAGGGGAGAGCGCGAGCTTGGGGCTGTGCTAACACGGACGTCCCCAAACAGATTCCTAAGAGGTGAGTTCCCGCCAACGCCCCTGAAAGCAGCGTGTGAGCTTGCCTCTGACGCTCCTGTTTCTAGACACTGGAATTTTGTCAGGTGCCTTAGTGCGGTTATGAGATAGTATAATGTGAATGCGCACACACCTATGAATAATCTATGTGGCAGTAATCCTAATCACCACGGTAATTAACGTAATCACCAACCTGCCTAATTTATGTACTTACAGTGTGTGTTTGGCTACACATGATTGCCCTCAAGCATAACTTAGGATGCATTAAATAACAAGGACTCTGTTTTCCAAGTATCAGAGGCTGCAGAAACATAATGAATTTTATCTATTACTATATGACAAGTAAACAAAACCTACACAATAATTAAATTTATGTAGGCACCAAACTGTAATCAGGAGAATGGAAGAATGACATGCTAGAATCATCCAAGAGCAGAGATAGAGCTGAGCACAAGAAAGTGTTCCGGATGCTGGCAATTTACATTTCTCAGGGTTCAGGTGTGTAGGCAAGAAAAACACCTCACACATGCACATACATGACACATATACACATGCATATGACACGCACACTGCACAAACACATACACACATGCATACAACACATACGCACACCACAGACTCAACACACACATACACAGAACAAATACACACATGCATACAATACACACACACCACATATACACACATAGGACACATATGCATACCACACATACATACACCACACACACAGAACACACACCACACACATACACAGAACACACACCACACACATACACAGAACACATACATGCATACAACATGTACACACATACCACACATAAACACAGAGAACACATACACACACCACACACACACAACACCTACACACCACATACATGCACAGAACACATACACAAATACCACACACACAGAGGACACATACACCAACCACAGATGTATGCGCAGAGCATATCCACACATGCACACAGTATATACACATACCACACATATATAGAACACATACACACACCCCCACACATGTTCAAACACAGAGTTTTTTTTCACCAATTCCAGAATATAAAAACTCTTGCTTCCAAATTTAAACTTTTAAAATTAGATTACTGAAGATAGGAAACATCATTTTGAAAGCTGTTTTTTTTAGGTCTCATTTTATTTAAAACATTCTAACAGGATTTTATTAAATATATAAATAATTCTTCCTTAATAACAAAACAAGCACAGAGAGAATTTATGTAGAAGGCCATGCTTCCCACTTTCGGAGTCTGAAATGAACTGGCCTTCAAAGATACACTTACACGGTGGCATTTCTGAGATCCCCTGGCATCGGATGTGCAGTGGTAGCTGAACACACCTTGCAGAAGCACATGTAAACAGAGGGCAGCTACGAAGGCTGTTTGGTGATTAAAAACAACTTACCGTTCATGCTCCATCCCTGTGCCATCACATGAGTCATCTACAGGAGGGCACTGAGTACGCTTGCCACTCCCGAGAACTCTAACCATCCACCCTCTGAAGAAGGGGTGCTGCTTTCAGCAAAGTCACAATAGCTCCTGAATAAATACCTGCTGTTTCGTACTCGATATCATGTTACCAATCAAGTGTAAATCCAAATTCACACTTGAAAGCTATGTCACATAAAACATATCCATCACATGCTTGAATACCTTCCCACCTTAAAAAAAACCATTCAATGAAATAAACCTGGCTTCTGCTAGTTTTGTGTCCCTCTCTGACAATTGGCCAACACCTCTAACTTTCATCCCTCCCTGTTGTCAGGGCTCACAAAATAATTAAGTATGACAGATACAGGGATGGAGTAATTAGGGAATATTACATAGTAAAGTAAAAGATAAGGAAGGAAAGCTTTATTAATCCAGCTAAGGACAAGACGGTAAACAAGTCAGACTCCTCTGAGAACCAGCTGCTTACTTTATGAAATCAGCCACTATCTTCAGCAACCCCTGGGGGCCCTCAAGTACATTATCCTTGAAAGTAAAGAGAAGACATGTCCGCTGGCCTGTTGAATATTGAAAACGCATACCACTGGAGTTCATATTCTGCTATTTCTATAACTTTACACAAACAACTATTTTTATTTTGATATCATTTATATTTCAACAATCAGCGATAAATATATCACCTGAATTTAATGACTTTTGTGCTCCAAAAGTCTTAACTGCTTGCAAATTGGGTCACAGTTGTGATAAAAACTAAGTTTGCCAATTAATACCAAAACCTATAAAACCTACAATTTGGGTGGAAGAATAGAGTACATGTCTCATGGGTGTCTCAGTGCCCCTGGGGTTTCCTGAGTCCTAAGCCTGACCCCTCTAGGTTCCCCGCAGGAGACTGAGCTTGGAGCCCTTTTTCACCTCAGCTTGGCCACCAAGATTCGGAGGTCTCGGCTTGGCTGTCCCTGAACATCAAAGAAACAGGAGCCAGTTGGGAAGAGGCTCACTAAGGGGTCCCTAACAGCCACCTGGAAGGTAAAGGCGGGAGCTGGGTCTGAGGCACTGGACTGGAGGTAGCCACAAGCTGTGTTTGACTAAGCACTAGTGTGTTGACTGGTTTGTAGTGCCTTGAGGCACCTCTTCATGATTGCCCTGACATTATTTTAATAAAGGTTGTTGAGGGTTTGGCTTTGTTTGCTAATTACACCTTGTATCTTTAATAATTACATTCTCCATTGAGACTGTTGCCACCTCTGACTTACAGAAGTATCCGGAAAGTCTGCTGAATATAAGTACAACACAAAGTCTGTTTGTACCCCCTCCATCTAAGAATTTTACGGACGTTGTCTAGGCGTTTCCAGGTGTCTAAGTGTCAGATTAGATTGGTGAGTGGCTCTAGCCTCTACTTTTCAGTCCCTTAAGCTTTTAAACACATATTAAGTTACTAACCTAAGAATTACCTGAGTTCTCAAAAAAATTTGTTTATGTGACTTGTCTAACAAACGGAAATTATGTATTTATAGATCTAACAACTGCCAACACACAGCATTCAAATCAGAAAGGTAACATTTCCCAGTGAATTTGGTGTTCAAAGCCATATCACAGTGATCCAGGCTTGAGTCTGGGTGACTGGACGGAAGCAGATTTCTTAACAATTCTGCTTCCCATTCTGTGACATGGTTATGGTGACAGTGGGCAGTTTCATGACATGAATTTAACTTCTGCAAACTCTCAGATCTTGATTTTGAGTAGGGTATGCTTTTTCTTAAACTTACTAAACAGAAAAATCCAGAAATACAGCAAAGCATCTTTGGTGAACCTTTTTAAACTAAATATTACCATTGGGGAAAGCACGGAGATGAACTTTACCTAAGCCACCCACAGATAAAAAGCAGGTTCTCAGAGTTATTAGTGTTAGGTTTAAAATTTTGTAATAGCTCACCAGTTGACGTCACCCATTGTGAATAATGTTTCAAGATAAACTACAGGTTGTCTTTATTTTCTAAGGTTCTCAGTATTAAAGCCACTAGTTAGCAATAGCTTCATAAGTTTTATATGAGAAAAATAAATAGTAAGATTTTAATATCTCTTCTCTTCAATTTTCTACACTTGAGTTCTGAAATATGTGTTCAAAAAAAAAAAAACCAAAGAGCAAAGTGAAAATTCCAATACTGACAAATAGTTCAAAGCACTGCAGATCCCACTCCTTCAAAGCAGGTGTGTAGAGGTAGAGATAACCCCCAACCTTTTGGGTAAACAATACCAGGTACTTAGGACTTTCCACTATCAGGTGCTTGAGACTTTCTGTTACCAGAAGATAAGGACCTTCCGTTGCCAGGGGGAAGGGACTTTCCAAAGAGCCCAAAGTTCACCGGGTTTCAGGGAGGGCCCAACCGCAAAAGGGGTGGGCTATTGGTCAATTCCCCAGTTCCTCGTCTGTGTACCACCCCACTGAAGGCCACCAATGAAATTAAAAGTCACCTCAGATGACCAATAAGCTGTGTACAACTCATCCTGTTGCCAAAGTCTGCCTACCAAACTGAATAAAAAGTGCTTGTATTAAGAGCTCAGGGCTGCTTCTGACCTGAAGATGGAGCGACCCCAGCATGCTGGAATAAAAACCTCTTGCTTGATTGCAACGATCTCTGTCTCCTGGTCTTTGCGAGATGAGCCTTCCCAACAAGCAAGATTCACGCTTTTGGGCCAGTCTTACAGGTGGAGCATGGGGAAGCAGAAAGAGGACTGAAGAGGAAGAGGGTCCCCCGGAGACCAGGCCTGTTCCGGAACCTTCTGCTGATGCCCCACTGAGCAACACCAGTGAGCCCTACTGTGGGCCACATGGGGCAGACACACTCATAGGGCCCCCCTGGTAACAGGTGAGGTGAGATCCTGGAGGTCATGGTTCACAGATGCGGGGCTGGAAGGCTCTTCCACCTGGCCCCCTCTCCTCCTGGTACCCATCCCCTTTCTCAGCTGTCTTGATGTTCTTACCACCTCTACAGTGTCAGTCTCCACTGAGGACTCTTTTTCCCTGCCCAGGAAAAGACACCACTAGTGCTCTGGTCTGTAGAACGGTGCTGCTCTGGGAGGCCATGAGAAGTCACCTAGTAGGATCTCCATGGTTCAGGAGGGAAGTAGGGGACCACAGGAGACGGACCCTCGGTTGGTGCCATCTGCTGAGCCCAGCGCCCCAAAATTATTCCAACCTGAGTTAGTAAAGTGCAGCTCCCTGCCAGCTTCCTCATGAAAACTGAAATGCCAAGGGGATGTTTAAGGAGCTGCACATTCCTAAAGAGACGCAAATTCATCGGAAAGGATGGCTGTATTCCTGCATCACCCTGAGAAGTGTATTCTTATGAATGAGCAGAGCCCAGCAGCTTACGAACACATGGAGGTCTCTGTGGGGCCAAATCAGTAGGATACTTAGTCCCTGCAGCCTCCAGCAACACTACTAAAAGTGGGAGAAATTTGTTGAGAGGGAATTTATGGTGGGTGCCTAAAGCCAAACCTTTTTTGTACAGTATTTAAACATTTGCCTATGTTAAATACAGGGCAGGAATGTCCCGGATTTCTGCTTTGGTATGCGTGCCCCTGAGGACTCACCATGCTGGCCCATGGCTGCCCCACGCAGGTTAACTGGGCCCGTCCATCAAGCAGGGAGTCCGGCTTTCCATAGCCAGCTTTCCTTTCTGTCACTGCTCTGAATGTAGATTCACAGACTTTTTGGTCCCTTCAATTAGATTGCAAACTGCTTTGAGGACAGATACAAGGTCTTCTGTTAACAATAAGAACACCAGTAATAGTCACAGCAAACCACACCCACTGCCTACTGGGTACCAGGAGCTGGTCTAAGTGCATGCGGAACTCATTTACCTTCTATATGTCATCATCTCTGTGATGTACATGAGGTCACTGAAGTGCAGAGAGGTTAAGTAACTTGCCTTAGGTCACCTGACTAGTTGGCAGTGGTGCCAGAATTTTCCTTTACAGAGTCCAGCACGGTGTCTGACGTGGAGTAGACATTGAATAAAAAAATCGTTTTTGTGTGTGTGGATGGATAAATGGATGTAAGAATGAGCAAACAAACATTTAAAACATTTCTTTTAGTCCTAAACTAAGGATTTGCATCTGAACTTTGAGGGAACACCATCCACTTGTGAATTAGGAACAGCCTGTCTCTTGTCAGAGAAAATTCAGGCGACACAAGCTGGTGAGCGTGTGTCTCGGGCCCGGGGCTCCCTTACAGAACTTGGCTTAAGCCTGTTCTGAAGTCCTAGGCCTGATCGTCATAAAGGCTTTGGAGGTGTTGCCCGGGTGGGGCACAGTGAGGCGCGGGACTGACGCACCCCAGATCTGGGGGCTGTGGCGGGAGGCAGGAAGGAAGAAACTTCACACAGGAAACACCCAATCTGAGTAAACGGAAGAGAAACAGAGCTGCTGTCTCACGACGGGGAGAGGCGACAGGGAGAGGCCAGATGATAAACATAGTTGTTGGTGTGGAGTTCACACCTCCAGAGCAACAGAGGTGTCTTTCTTGGGGTTGAGGTGTCAGCCCCTGGTGGCAAATTCCAGTCCCAGGCATGGAGATATTTCCTTCTCTCATCTCTCAAATGGCCCAGTTGTTGCTAGAGTTTACCAAATAAAACACATGTTATGGGCTGACCTGTGTCACCCCAAAATTCATATGTTCCAGTCCTGACCCCCAGTACCTCAGAATGTGACTGTAATTGGAAAGAGGACCTTCAGAGAGGGAATTAAAGTAAAATGAGGTGAATAGGGTGGGCCCCAATCCAAGAAGACCAGTGTCCTCATAAGTGGAGAAGAGGGCACAGACACACAGAGGCAGGACCATGTGAGGACACAGGGAGGGGACGGCATCCACCAGCCGAGGAGAGGGGCCTCAGAGGAACCAACCTGCTGACACCTGGTCTAGATGTCCAGACTTCTGAACTGTGAGAAAGCAAATGTCTGTTGTTGAAGCCACCCAGCCTGGGATGCTTCGCTGCGGCAGCCGCAGGAAACTAATATAACACGCGGTGCGGGTGATGTCTACCAAGTACCTGGCGCACGGAGGCGCTGATATCAGCCTTAGTGCTGGCTTTGATATCCTTTGGGGTGTCTTTAACATTTATTGAATATTCAGCTGAAGGCTTGGCTATCAGCAGAAAACTCTGAGAGCAAATCTCAGGTCAAAAGATTGACATTTGGAGAAACACTGAAGGAGAAGAGTCCGGAGCAGCCTTGCTAATCGTGTGGACGCTCTTCTGAGCAGGGTCGATCCACACAAGGAGCAACTGGTCTTAACCTTTTTAGTAGCACTGACAAATAGTAATGAATTCCTCTAGCAGCCAATGTCCCATGGACGACCGAGGACTGTTGGGCAGGCACAAGACCACCCAAGGCAGGGGCTGCTGCGGATGTGGGTCTTGTGTCCCTGCTCCAGCCCAGGGGCAGCTGGGGCCATTGCCTCCCCGGTTCTGCCAAATTATTATAGTAAAAATGGAAACCAAATCAAGATGGACACCTTGATAAAAAGCTGGTAAGTTAGCAAGGTAGGGCCATTTGGAAACCAAATTCAACTGTGACTTAAAAAGGATAAAAACGAAAAAGGGAATCAAAGGCAAACAGGGACTTCTTCATTTCTGAGAATAGGATGAGTCATTGAGACTGCTCTTGCCTGAGGGACCACGTCACTCTGTCTGCATCAGTGACATTGCCCGCTGGGGCGGGCAGGCTCCAGGCTCTCTGGGGAGGGAGTCTCCCCCACACCTGCCCTCCGATGTTCTGCTCTCTAACAGGACCACAGGGTGTGGCTCCCGTCATCACCTGGACATGCCCCCACGTGATGTGACTAACAACGCAAGACCCAAGCGGTGCATGCTTTTCTGTCTTTCCTACTCCTCAGACAAATCCCAGCATCTCCCTTTACTTAGTTACTCTTCCTCCTGCATCCTGACGTGCCATCTTCAGGATGAGACAAAGTCCCCTCGTCTCCTCCCCAGCAGCCAACACAGCGCAACGTGTGCTCATGAAACTAAGTTTGTGTGCGACAAATACGCTAGTGAGTCGGGTATGATTTATTTATGCTTCCAAACGTCTGAGAGTCAGCCATGAGCCAGGTTGTTCAAAGCCCCAGAGAGAGGGATCAGATGATACACAGGTCAATACTATCTGCATTGGTCACAGGCCCACAGGGTCTATGAAGGGAAGGGCCTCAGCCGCGTAGGCAGTGGGGGATGCCACGCTGCCTCATGTTAGGCACAGAAGGAGCCCACCTGGGCCAGGCCAGGGGCAGCTCCTGCAGAGGCCGTGTGTGAGGCGAGCAGGGGAGACCTTACCCTGCATCTACCTGCCTATTAACAGATCAATACTCAGCACCCTGGAATGGACACATGCTCTTCTTAGACTCTTATAAGTGAGAAAAAAAAAATGCCTCCCAGTATTATGTACAGAATATACAGTGCTGAAAACAACAGGGCAGGAGCTCATGGGGTTTTTATCTTCTCTGGGTCAAGTTTAAATGCTCGCCCATGCCATGAAGCATCACAGGGCCTGCACTATGAAAGGAACCAAATATTTTCTATCAAGTTAAAACAAAGCCTACCTGCAGAAATCATAGTTTTTGAAATCTCAATTTTGATTTGTTTTTAAATCATCAGAACTTCAAAAATTAGATTTCAGAAAACGAAAGCAGAAGTATAGGCATCGCTATTGTTTAACAACCTTTATTTTATAGAATTAAACAAATTAAAAATGCGCTTCAGTGTTTTACAATGTTAAACAACAGTAAAGAAACTGTAAACCACAAAGAGGTTTTTAGAAACTGGAATTGCAAATTGGTCATTCCAAGACTGAAAGTACCACAGTGTTAACAGTCTAGAGCCGTCTGAGAAGAGCTGGCTTTCCACTTTCACTTTTAGTGGAGACTGTATCCTTCTGGTGCAGATGCCACGTTCTTTGTAGTAACTAAATTCATTCAGTGTTCTTGCTAATGATAACAAACTAAATTACTGATAATTTCATTAAGTATGAGTTGAATAGAATAATGAGTCATCCCACGTTCAATATTTACTAGAACCATTTTCATATTTATAAAATTGGTCTTTCTGAATCATGAGGCAAGAACCTGGATAATAAAGTTCATAACTTTAAGATAAAATATGAACAATAATGGTATGTGATCACTCACTTTACACGGATGATGTGAAAGCAAATTATGAAAAATTACCCATTTACGCGATACAGAATTTGAGTGCAGATAAATCAGAGAAGAACGTATTACTGTGAAGTTCATTATTATTAAATTAAAAAGCTAGTATAGCCACGGCAAAGGGGTCTTGAGGCAGCAATTCAATTCAATTCAGTGGACATTTTAAAGCACTTCTGCATGCAAGCGGGGGTCTCCGCCCTCAGCATCTCAACACTCTGGTGCCTGCCATTTGTCTTGAGTTGTAGCACACGTCCTTTTATATTGAGTGAACATGCCAAAGAAGTGGAATAATTCCTCTTCCCCTTCTATAGTTAGGGTGCATCCAGGTTTGCATGCAGTGTTAGACTCATTTCTCATGGTCAGAACCGGTTCTTGAGCGGTAGCTGGGGTGGACAGAGAGACAAAGAGGAGCACCTGCATTCGTGGTCCTTGTGAACTTCGTCTGTCATCAGCATCTCAGTAGGAAAAGGTTCTTAAGAACCACAATTCAGACAGTGAAGGGGATGGAAGGCAGCGCCGAGGATGATGATAAGACAGCGAAAGCCGATGCCTGTGGGTAAGGTGGAAGCAGCCAATGCTGCACTGGAAATGCCGAGGTTAGTTCTGACTGGCTGGAAGGAGTCGGATGATTTTTAGTTTGCATTTTTCTCATTTGCTTATCTGTATTTTCCAAATGCTTGATGTAAAGGTTGGGAAGGGGGGTGAGAAGGGAGACCAGAGAAACGCCAGTTACAGTGAGACTGTGGCAGAGCTGGTGCATGGGTTCTGGTCTGGGCACCCGGGCCTGCCCTGGAGGTTTCCAGGGGCAGGAGGCAAACCATCTGGCAGCACATGCACAGGAAGCCAGGACTGGAGAGAGCCAGGACCTCAGCTCTCAAATCTGGAGAGCTTTGAAAAATGCCCATGTTGGCATCTGGGTCTGACTCTCTGAGGGTGGTGAAGACCCTGGTAGGTTTGGAAGCTCTCTAGGAGATTCATTTGTGTAACCAGGGCTGAGCACAACCCCAAAAGGAGGGAAAACTGGTAAGAGAAGCTGTAGCATTCGTATTCAGAGGGACCACAGGGGCCCACAGGGGCTTCACCAAGCGCCCGTAGCTGAAGACAGGAGAAAGCAGGTCACTGATTTAGTTCTTGCCCTTTAGCCAAACCTCTGGGATTTGGAATGAGTTCTTCCAGAACATGGTCAGGGGACTTCCTCTGTCGAAAGCAGTGAAAGTCAGAACTAAAAGCTCCAAGTGGGGTGGGAGGGCCCTGAAGGGTTTTTAAGCTAATAGAAAATCTGATCAGTTTCACTGTTCATGAATTGGTTTAAATTTTCACGGTCTTTCAAAGCAGCAACTAATTAAATAGAATGCAATTTGGGAACACACCTATTTAAAAAATAGTAAATGTTGAAAAAAACAAGAAGTATTTTTGCGTGAGAGCAAAGGAATTTTATGGTCTCTTTTCCTCTCTGAGAACCTCCCCAGTCCTCTAGGGTAAACCACACAACACAGGCAGGAAGCAAGGGCTTCTTCACCTTCCTTCTTTCCCACTTCCCTCTTTCCCTTTCTCCTGCTCTTTGCCTGTTTTTTCTCTCTGTTCCTTTCCTTATTTCTTCTCAAGATCAGGACCTGCCTAACGACATGCAATCCTCCTGAATAAATTAGTAATAGCAATCGATAATGATAACAAGGGCCCAGCTTCCTCCCAGCTGTCAGAGAGGAGCTGTGGCGGTAAAACCTATGTTTTCTCCAATGATCTATTGAGGGTTTTGTGCTTAATAACCACAAGCGCTTTTAGGGTGACTTGGATCCATGAGCTCAGCTCACTTCTTACCTTACTGGCCTTCTCGGTGCTTAGCTCTCTCTTTCCTGCGTGGTTTCCCATCCTGAACTGATAAGCTCTTCAGAAGCTAGAAGAAAAAGAGAAGATGTTAGCCTTAAAGCTAGTGCTTTTAGTTTTCTACATTATTTTTCAATTAGAACAACAATCATCTGAGATTATGTGATGCCCATTTTTGAGAAGAGAAAACCAAAGCCATGAAAACTCAAGAGACTACATCCCCAGTTGTCTTGTTAGGAAAGGCCATTGTCTTCTGATCTCAATTAAAGAACTAAAAAATAGAATAGCCACCAACATCCAAATTCTGTTCAGTAACAAACACACAAGCTTGATTCCTCCTCTACAAAAGATGTCAACCCATCTCAGGAAGTCTTGTAGATTATTTATACAGAAATACATATGTACAGAGAGATTATGCCTCACATTTAGATGTGAGGTCATAAGATGAGTTGAGCTGTCAGAAAAGTGCTCAACACTCTTCTAAAAATAAAAGGTAATAAGTAGACATTCATGCTTACTGCTGCAAAGAATCTTTGTAACCAAAGAAACAGCAAAATCAGACCATGGTCTGCTTACCAGACAAGTATCCAAAGAATCTGCAGAATTTGTAGGGAAGATAAAGTTGGATTTAAAAAAAAAAGCATGGGCTCCTCATTTTTTTCCTAACCCAAACCTTAGCAGCAAATTCATATTTTTTTTTAAAACACACAGAACTGCAGAATTTAGACAAACCCATTCCAAACAAATTGCTCATCCGATCCTTCCTGCTGGTCCTGCACTGACCACGAGGACTCCATCAGCTGAGGGCCCATTGAACTATCAGCTACCTGGGCACAGGTCTTTGAGGACAACTATAAAATGTAGTTTTCCGTGTGTGTGTGTGTGTGTGTGTGTGTGTGTGTGTGTGTGTGTGTGTAGATCAAGAATAGCCAACTATAGAAGTAAAAACCTCACCTACCTTCACATTATGTGAGTGGAAAAATGCCGCATGAGATAATAGCTCCAGTAAGAGACTGAGGCAGAGAGATTTAAAAGTGCTGTCCTTCAAGCAACCTAGATCCAAGTGCTGATAATCCTTGCTAAATCAAGGATATGGTCCTAGTGATAAGAACACTATCAACTTTGAAGAATCAGGTGAATTGAGGAATTCATGACACGAGAGTGAAAAAATCAGTATTTTGATATGAATGATTTTAAAAATGTAAAGCTACCTTTGCAGATAATTTTAGGATTGAGTGGAATTCTAATGTTTCCAATGTTTAACTAAAAAGAAACTGAGACCAAATACCCAGGATTTATTGAGCCAAAATGACAGTTCTAACCAGGAAAACACACGGTCAGGGTCACCCTGAGAAATGCATTCTGAAGAGGCCAGCAGAGCTCAGCATTTCATAATTGCAAGAAATGGGAAGGGTCCAAGGAGAAAGACAGAGGGACAGCCCACCTCCTAAGTACTATCAGGTTTTCTATTGGTTGTACATGATGTATAGATTTGGTGTTGTTACTAGGTTACATAAGGGTTATAAGAAACATTCTAGGTTATTTTAGTGAAGGACATGGAGTTTGAGACAATGACCAGGAGGGACAAGCACGTAGAGAGGGTGGAAGGTAATAGGAGCTCTTTGTGCCTGGGAGGGGAAAAATGCTCCCAAAGGTCCAAGTTGTCAACTTTAAAAGAAGTTAACTATTTATGCCTGTGTTTAGTTTTGAATGCACCAGTTTTTATTCCTCAAACAGAAAGGCAGATCCACAGATGTTGGATGCATTGTTATTTTGCATACTGTATGCATAATTGCAGGTTCTTATCCTTTAGTTAAAGCAGCCCCACATTGAATTAAAGAGAGGTCACACTCAAATGACAGCCTCTGTATTTCCAGCATTCAACTCAGCGTCTCACAAGGAACACGCCCACTCACGTTTGGACCCCCAGTGTGGCTTTCTGTGCCATACTGTCTGCTTCTAAGTAAAACTAGTCTATGATAACTTTTTCCAGGACAGGCGAACGTGACTACGGACTTATTCCAGATCTCCCAAGGCATCATAACTTAGCTGACATGGTCAGAGCAGACGTTTTTGTTATCACCCATCTATTTAAATTGGACAATCCAAAAAAAAAAAAAAACCTTTATGGGGCCATCTCCTCACTGAAAAATATAATGGAGGTTTGGGTGCATGTGGTGCATATGGTGCTTTACTTGATAAGAATAGGTAAAAAGAGGGAGAGAATTAGTTTTTGTCCTCTGGGGGCCCAAACATGAGTGGGCGTGTTCCTTGTGAGACACTGAGCTAAATGCTGGAAATACAAGGGCTGTCATTCTGAGTCTGTCCTCTCTTTAATTCCATGAGGGACTGCTTTAAGTAAATAATGAGAACGTGCAATCATGCATACAGTATGCAGAATAACAACACATCAAACATCCGTTGATCTTTTCTGTTTAAGAAATAAGAATTGATGCATTCAAAACTAAACACAAGCATAAACAGCTAACTTCTTTTAGTTAAAGTTGAGAACTTGGACCTTCAGGAGCATTCTGTCCATCCCAGGCACAAAGAGCTCCTGTTACCTTCCACGCTCTCCACATGGTGCCCATCCTGCCTGGGCGTTGTCTCAAACCCCACGTCACTTCCTCCATGGCCAGCTGCCTTCCTTCCGCCTTTCCCTTACTCTCCCCACTCTGTTCCCTGAGCTAGTATTAGGCAAATCCAAGTGTAATGTTCCCTCCTTCCAGAAAACAAATCTCTAAGGATTTGTCCCAAATAAGAATTGTGTGGACGAAGGGCCCTCGAAGCACAGCTGGCATCTAACCACAAGATGCTTCGTAAAGCTTCTGATCAAACCTTTATCATGCTTCCTAGCAAAGCTTGAGTTACACTTGGAATGATTGATTTTAAACAATGTTTAGAAAACTCAAGATTATTGAATGCAGAATCAATTGAAATAACAAAAGTCCAGATCAGACTTTAGAAGAAACCTAGTTTTTTGACTAAATAGTTAGACAAACTTGGTTAGATTTGACCAGCTTTTTAGATTAATAGAAAGAAAATTTATTTACATTTATCATTTAGGGTTGGTGAATTCTAGCCTTAAATGGAAAACTTATGCTGGCAGGAAAAGAAAAATAAGAGAAACAAAATGACAATTTGAGGGCTGACAGCCTTCTGAGATGAGGACCCTTCATCCATGGGGAATGCCCCCTAACATCAGTACTTGGGATATATCACTTAGTGCTATGGTGAGGACCATAGAGTGTACACGCCACTCATTTTCTGGCCTGTAATCAGGAATGAGTGGCAGCCTGCTTCGTTAATTCTAACCCTCAGCACTGTCTGTCTTTTAGAGATTGGAGGGCTGAGTTGCAGAAGGATGAAGATCTTACTTCAACTGGGACTGAGAACTCAGCACCAGCAGCTGGTTTCTGTAATTTGCTAAAAGACCCATCTGCAGAGGAAAAGAGCTGCATGTTTGGAGGTCATCTTTCTTTTACTTCATTTCTGCAATTAATCACATTGAGGGAGCAAGAGGAAAATTTGGTAAATGTGTGGAATGCGGCCGAGAAGCCAGGCTGACTCTGAAGCTTCTCGTAAAATAATAGGAAAGGAAAAGAGGGGGAGGAGAGTACAGAGCAAAGCTGATTATGATCAGCTCTAGATCAGATTCCAGCCAAGGGGACTACTGAAGATGCTGATCATGTTTAGGTGATTATCGATCAGGACTTTGGGTTAGCTAGAAGGCTCAAATTAGGCATATACAGTAAATGTTAGTGACCCAGATTTTGTGGGAAGCCATCCGATCCTAACTGTCAGGCTTTCATTTTTAGTAAGATGCTCCTCAAGCAGCACTACCTGGGTGGAGCTCTAGGAGGAATCAGCTTAGATAAGAGGCACTAGCCTATCAGTGCAGGTGAATGGTGAAGCAGAAGGCTTGGGGTGGGAGGGAGAACACACCTTGCTCCTGAGAATTTTATCTGATTGCATTCCACAGGTGGTTCTGACTTTTTGGAGTGCAAATAGGGCAGATGGGTCCTAGGTCTCATCCAGGTTCCAGCTGGATGACCTTGGGAGCCTCAGTTTCCTAGAAAGCAGTAGTAATAAAATCTCCTCCCTGCTCTGGGGCTGGTTAGGGATAGGGTTAGGGTGTGCTGAAGGGGCTGTTTGGTTTCTGCTTTTCTCTTTCCTGGCACCCAGGTCTGGCGTTACAGGGCGGGTGGTGAGCAGCTCAAGAAATACCGTCTAGCTGTCTACAACCACGCACACGTTCCAGAGACCTCTGTGTGGCTCCCCACATGTGTGCACATCCACTCTTAAACTGATGAGGTCGAGGGAAGGGAAAGGGTTAAAAACACCAGCTGCCTTGGGAAGTCCAGAAGTTACATCACACAACTAGCCCGTAACAGGTCACAGACAACTCAGCACAGGAAGAAACACAACTTCTGCTGGTTCAAGATGACACGAAGTGTCCCAGATGGGGGAGAGGTGAGAAAAAAGATTAAAAAATGAATAGGCAAGAGACAGCCATCCCCCAAACTTCAGAGAAGCCTTCAGACATTGAAATGCTAAATGGACTGTTTCTGAATAACTTTGAGTGTAATTTTACAGGCAGTGGGACTATTGTGAAATACCCTGCTTAAATAAATTTATCATGAGATAGAGAAGACTTCAGTTCAAGTCTTCCTAGAAAGCTGGCTGGACAGATGTGGTCACCCCCAACACCTCCCCCTCGGGCCTTGACCATGCCCCCTGGCTTTTCTGGGTTTATAGGTAGGCCAGTGGCGAGTGAGAGGATGGTGACAGCGCATGCCCAGAGTCCCCATGGCCAGAGCAATGCTGTGCCGGCAGACTTTGGACTCACTTCCTTGGACATAGCACAGACTTGCTCCTCTGTCTGCAGCGCGAATATCCCTCGCAGGGTTTATGCTTTACTCATTCTACTTTTAATTATGGGTTGGTAGAAAGAAAAGTATGTACAAGTTTCTGCTCCTAACATTGTACATTTTTAAAAAGATGGCTTGCTTCATCCTGAATGTCACTTTCCCATGGGGTGGGGCCGCGTTTCCCAGAGTCCCTCCCTGCCACATGTGGCCACACCCTGTGGTGGCCTTTTCTTGTTTGCCGAGCGTGTACTTGTTCTAGGACCACTTCACTAAGCACCAGGGAAAGTAAAGATACATTGTTGTTTTCTGTATTTGTAAACAAAACATGTATACTTAAACAGGCACATGATGATCTATTACAAAACATATAAATTATGATTAAGTTTTAAGAGTCTACACAGTAGAATCCACTTATAGTCACTCCCAGAAAGGAGAATTAACATGTTATCCTTATGATAGCAGAATCTAAAAATCCCACCATGGAGCTATCTTTTTCTGCTTTCTCTGCTTTTTAAAATCCTTAAAGCAATGCTTTCAGTATTCCACATGCTTTGCCATTAACCACTTGGAGTCTTTGCTCCTTTCCAGACTGTAAAGGTAAACTGACTTCACTGTTGTCATGGCTACAGCAATTCCTGTTCCCGGACCTCCTCACTGGGTCTCTGATTCTTGGCAACTTGTCACTAGAGTTTAGCCATGTCTGGCATGGAGGAAGTGTTCAATAAACATACACAGAAAGGTGTGGGTCCCTCACATCAAATATGTCACCCAATGTCTACTGAAGAACCAGCAAGCATGTATAAACATGTTTTTGCATTTTGGAGATAACATAACCATACATTCTAGAAGAATGAAATTAAGGGAAAGATTATTGTGGATTTGCACATATCAGAAAAGCCTTCTTGACCACTGAGCTGTGTGTTGAATATTGAGGGAGATACTGTGTACAATTTAGACTGGTAGAATGTAGACTGGGTTTCCCAGGAATGGGATGACCTGAATACAGGTAGTAACACAGAAGGTGGTCATCAGCATGTTCTTTTGCAGGAATGTTAAATGCAAGATGGGTGAACCTAGCAGAAAGCTGTGGGCTGCAGGAGAGCCCTGGGTCAGTGGGCAGGTCTGCATGGTCTCGGGTGTCCTCTGCCTCTCTGAAACCCAGGGTGGGATCCCCACCAGGGCTTCACTGCAGCGTTCTGTGGCTGCACAGCAGCAGCCACAGCTCCGCTCCCGACTTGGCGGGTTGTGCAACTCAGCAAGAGGTGTGGACTCCTCCCATCCTCCCTGTGGAGACAAAGTAGATCTCCCACCCATGGAAAGCAAACGGAGATAGCCTAAAGTTAGAAGGGCAGGCCACAGAACTCTGCTTCTTTGACTTTTAAAAGAAAACCCATAGAACAAATTTAAAAGTGCAAAAACCTCATGTATAAAATAAAACAAAAGATATCTGAAAGAAAAAGAAAAAGAGAAACGAAGTATCAGGCTCTATCCTCTCGCTCCCCTTGTCCTGTCTCTCCCTCTCCTGTCCTGCCCTGTTCCTCTCTGCCATCCCCCGGCCTGTCAGCCTGCTTTCTGCAGACAACCATTTTTTCTCAGGTCAAAAACACTCTTGTAATACCCTGTGTTCAGAACATAGAAAACAGCTACAACATCACCAAAACCACCACCAAAAAACCAAACCTGCGCACACAGGACAGGGAGCAGCAGAGCAGCTGGCAGACAGACGACACCGGAGCAGAGCTGCAGACAACTCGCGAGTTCCACGGGGGCACGGGGACCCTCTGGCCACCACGCTTCCCCGTCTCCTCCCTCCCATCCTGTCCCCCCCTGCACACCCCCCAGGGGACGGCCACCATCCTTGATCTGAGCTCCTCAATGTGCAAACTGAACGTGAGGGGCACGCCAGTGCTGAGTGCCTCTTTCTGCCTCAGGGACAGGCAGGAGCCACCTTGGAGCCTCTGCGGGAAGGCCAATGCCCAGGTTTCCTTAATGGGAGGACAGCCAGTCCCCGCCCTCCCTCTGTCCCCCTCTTTCCATCCCACAGCGCCCGGGAGGCCTGGAGAGATACCCAGGGCAGGAAGGTGCTCTCCATCTCTCTCCAGACAGGCTCTGCACCTCCCTCCCTCCGTCCTGGGGGGCTTCTTGCCCTCACTGTCCAAGTGCAGGTGCCAGGTTGACCCGGGTGGCATGGGCTGGGCAGCCCCATCATCCTAAGCCTTGGCCATTCTGCTTTAGGGTCCTTCCATGGCAGGGAGCTGGAGCCCAGCACCTTGGGGACCCCACAGGGGCCTTTAAAGTGCTCTTTGGGTGTCAACTGCCCCCTGCTGTACTTCTGGCTCCCAGGGGAGGCAGTCGGGGGTGTGAGAGTGTGAGAGGGGAGGACAGGGTCCTCGCACCCTCCTGCTCGGGGCTGCTCTCTCCCTTGCTGGGATCTCACACATTCCCCTGGGGGAGAAGGCAGTGGCTGTGGCCATCGTGGCACGTGGCCTGCCCTGGATACCAGGAGGCTGCTGCCCCTGAACATGAAACAAGGCCTGTGGTGTCCCCAGCACTGTCCCACCACCAGCGCCTCTGTCCTGCCCTCCCACCACATCCAGCCTCCTCTGCCCTCGCCGCCTCCCCCGCCAGCCACACGGCACCGTCAGTCTCTCCTGGACATGCTCTCCTCTCAAGACTCTCCCCGCACCCCGTCCTCCTTTGGAACCTTCACTTGGCAAAGTCTGCCCTGACTGGGCCTGCCACCCCCCTCCCCAGCTCTGCAGCGTCACCACCGAGTCACTAACTCGCCTTGGTTCTGACTCAGTCTCAGGTGGACCTTGGTGTGACCCTGCTGTGTCCCACTAGGGTGATCAGAAGGAGCCTCCATTCCCTGCGGCCCTAGCCCAGGCAGTGGTGTGCTCATGTCATCTCCAATAACAGTCACCATCTGCAGCATACAGTTCTGTCACTTAGATGACCACTGCCTTTTATTCTATTTTAGAAGCAACTGGAAACACAATATAACAAGGGTGACAGTTTTAGAAAGACTTTCTATCTGACTTCCCCAACAAGCATTGTGTAAAATACTTATCAGCCACTCAATCTTTGCCCCAAGCCAAATGCTCTTTGTCTTCTTTGCATTTAGAGTCTAAAACAGCAGATGAGCCTGCACAGGCATTAAACCCAGAGTAAAACTCTGCTGCTGGTGGGGTCAGGGTGGGGAGAGTTCGGGAGCATGTGGGGGCAGCACATCACTGGCTGTGGAGGCCCCGGAGCCCTTCCCAGGATTTGAGTCCAAGTCCTAACCCCCAGCACCTGTGAATGAAACTTATTTGGAAATAGGGTCTTTGTAGGGGTCATGAAATCAAGATGAGGTCATACTGGATTAGGGTGGCCCTAAATCCAATGACTGATATCCTTATAAGAGAAAGGAGAGGAAAATTTGGGCACAGACACACAGGGAGAAACACCACATGACAACAAAGACAGAGGTTGGAGGGATTGTGGCCCCAAGTCCAGGGATGCCAAGGGTTGCTGGCAGCCACCATACTCTGGAGGAGGAGAGGAAGGATCTTGCTTAGAGCCTCCAGAAGGAACCAGCTCTGCCAGCACTTTGATTTGCTCTTCTGACCTCCAGATCTATGAGAGGGCACATTTCTGTTGTTTAAGCCAGCCATCTGTGATGCTAGGAAAGAGGCAGATAGGTGGGGACCTACAGGATGAGTGGGAGGTGTAGGTGAGGGGCTGTGGAGGGAGTTCTCTGGAGGGAGAGTGTGTCCCAGGCAAGGCAGGACTTGTGCAAAGGCCTCGAGGCAAGGAGACCATGAGTGGAGTCTGGGTGTGACATGGGAGTGACTGGATACTACTGAATCCACTAAAGAGCAGGACCCTCCTAGTGGCACGAGTGGAGTCTCAGATGAGATGACTTATACCGTAGGAGACCAATGATGCCCTTCATCTGTTTTTGGATGATGATTCAATTCTACTGTGATGAGAAAGCTCTCCAGAGTGCTGGGCTTCCCCAGACTAAGAATGACCCAAAAGCCAGTAATTCCCCAAGAACACAGTCAAAACTTGTATTAGTCAGGGTTGTCCAGAGAGACACAAGCAATAGGATACGTATGTAAAATATGAGAGGGGATTTATTAGGGGAATCAGCTCACGGGATTGTGAAGGCTGTAGTCCCACGGTGGGCTGTCTGCAAACTGGATGCCGGTAGCGTGGCTCAGTCCAAGTCCATAAGCCTCAAGGAAGCCGACGGCGCCGTTGGTATAAGATCTGGAACCCCAAAGCTAAAGAGTCTGAAGTTCTGACACCCACACACAGGAAGGCAGAATATATCTAGCTCCAGCAGATAGAGAGATGCAGCTTTTCCTCCGTTTTTTTCCTCTGGTCCCCCAGTGGATTGGACAGTGCCCGCCCATACTGAGGGCGGATCTATCCCATTGAATTCATGCAGGCCCACATGCTAATCTCTCCGGGAAATACCCTCATAGACACACCTGAAAAGAATGCTTTACCAGGTTTCAAGGTATTCCTTAATGTAATCAAGTTGACACCTAAAATTAGCCACCAAAGCTCATTTAAGACATCTGCATCCATCCTCAAGCAAGCTTCTCCGAGACAACGCAGAGGGACCCAGCATGCCAACAACCTCAGGATCTGGCACTGGGCTGGGTGTTCAATGGAACTAAACAGAAAATGTTACAAAAACCCCATTCAGATTCATTTATGTAAGAAGTGCCAGAGAAGAAAGTAGCTTCTAGATTTTCTGGGATGGGGCTTTTTGCTTTGGAGTCTCAGATCATATCATCTATAAGCTGGTTATCACATTCCTTTTTTTTCTTTCAGGCTTAACAGATTTCAGTAGATTTACATCACAGAAGAACACTGCCTTTAAGTTATCAAAAGCCATTTTAAAAGAAAATTATGGAATGGAAAAGTGGAGTTTACTGGAAATCTGACTATGGTCCCTTGAATTTACCACTCACAGCATCAGCTGCTCTGTAGATAAAGCTGTTCTCAATAAAGCAGCAAATGACTCGTTCTGGAATTCCCATAAACATCACCTGTTTAAATGACAACAGAGCATTTTCTTGAAGGAAAGAAAAAGCAGATCACACAGCAGTTCATTCATGCTGAAGTTAGATAGACTTCGAAATTTCTCGTTAGTATAGCCACAAGTCTGTGACCAGGTAAGATAATCAAATTTGCAGCTATATGGAGAGAGATGAGATTCTCTGTGTGGAAATAGCAAGGTCACAGGAAGCTGCCCTTCTTGCTCTGTCATCCTGACAAGCCAGGCCAGCACTGTCACTCCGGCACTGTCCTCCTGACCTTGCGGGGAGGGCGGATTCACTGACGCTCCTGTGGGCACACCCTCCCTCTGTGGCTGGTGGGATCGCTGGCAGCTTTGCAGTCACGTTGGTCTGACTTAGTCATAAGGAATGAACGTTGGGTCCTGCTGGCTTCTGTGAGGCTCATCACAAGTTGGCCCTGCACAGTTGCCCAACCCAGGGGACCTGCAGTTGGGAGGTGTCAAGGCTGTGGGTTCAGAGAGGAAGTAGCTCAACCTCGGGTAACAGGCGTGCCCGGGGAGAGCGCCTTCTTGTCCAGGCTCTCCCTGTCTTGCCCTGAAGAGTTTGGCCCATGTTCCTTCTTATCTGTAAATGTCACTTCCTGAAGTTGTTGTGGAAACCACTAGTTAATATTTTGCAAGTTTTGGGGATGCAAACCATTGAGTCAGAGGCATATTAAACCCCAGTGTGGGCTTTTCCCTCCTTATCTGCAGCGGCATCTCCCTAAGATATCAGCTGTGGCGGAGCCATGCCTCTGCTATCCCCACAGTTCCCATGTGCTGCATGGCCCAGGGTACTGGCGCTGGTGATCGGAGGAGCCACTCACACTCGGGCACTGCTCACAGCCAGAGCCAGCGAAGCAGGACAGAACAACGCTTGTTCAACTTGGCTTATTTTAATTCACCTCCAGAGCAACTTACAAACCCAGATATCAGGCACGATAGTTTTTGATGGTCTGTGTGTAGGGTCAGTGCTCAGACCATATGTTTACAGGTGGTCTGGGCCCCAAAGAGCTACAGTATGACTGGAATAAACCTAATCTTTCTGAAAACAAAGAGGACACTGAATCCTGGAGTTGTTGATCTACAATCTCTAGATTCTAACCAGGGAAAAGAAGGCCACACTGTGGCCACCAACCCCACTTTGGTTTCATAGGAGACCTGGCTCAGAGCCGATCTTCTAATCTGTGCCATGTCTTTACATGGGCACACAATATTTTACTGGGTGACTTCCTTCCAGAATCTTCTGGAACTTTCCAGAGCCTTCCAGATTCTAATCAGGGAGAATGCTATGGGTGGTCACCAATCCCACCATGGTCTGGCAGAGGACACGACTCAGAGCTGATTCCCTAATGGGTCCCACATTTTCACATGGATGGGCAACATTTTACTGGGCAAGTCCTTAACTACACAGGACACAATAGAAAGATAAAGGATGTTGGCAAATGTTGACCTAAAAACAAACTGAGGCCAAATACAGATAGCCAGGATTTACTGAGCCAATATGACAATTGCAACCAGGAAGATGTACAGTCAGGTCACCCCGAGAAATACTTTCTTATGCGGGAGCACAGAGCTCAGGATTTTGTGATCACAAAAAGGAGGACATGTCAAAGGAGAGAGATAGCCCCATCTGAATTACTTCATCATGTTTTCTATTGGTGGAACGTGATGTATAGATTTGGAATTGTACTAGGTTACACGAGGGTTACAAGAAGCATTCTAGGTTATTTTATGGCTTTCTGATGCCATTAAGTCTGCTTCTAAGTAAAAATGGTATTATGACAACATTTTCCAGAACAAGTGGACGTGACTACAGACTTATCCCATATCTTCCAAGGTACTGTAATTTAGCTGACATGGTCAGAGCAGTTTTTTGATCATCACAAATGACAGTTATATTTAAAGAAAGGGGAGGGAGACACATCACTAGACAGCACGATACAATGAAAAGAACTCTGGATTTGGATTCAGGAAACCCTGCAGAGTGGCCACCACTGACAGGGTAAAAACTTTAGAAGTATGTATTCTTAGTTCTCTTCACCTGTAAGGAGATAGGTGCTATTATCATGTTTCCCAATTTACAGATGTTGAAACCCAGGAGTTTAGAAAGACTGAGTAACACAGGTCCACACGGCAGGTGGGGCAGGGCCACCCAGGAACACTGCCTGGTCTGCATGGAGCTGCCCCCGAGCTTCTGCCCAAGGCGCAGCTTTTGGGTTTCAGTTCAAGTGCAGCCATGACCTGACCTGATGGCCTGGTCTTATGAAAAGAGGGTTTCTTGATGCTAAGTCCTGGATTTATTAAGAAAAAGAGCTCCAGGGAAAGGCCAGAAGACACTTTCTCTTTCATTTCACACCTTTTAACATATGCTCTAATGACTCAAAATGTATTAACAACTTCAAGCTTATTATCATTAACAACCTTCATACCTTATTTCCTTCAACATGAAAACTATCACAGAATAACAATAAATAATGAAGCATTCTAGGAATACATCATTAAATTAAGTATCTCTTAAAACTCTGTTATTGAAAAACTGGCATTTAAGTGAATAATTCAATAAGAAATACTTAGAGTAAACAGCATATACTATGAACCTAAGACTGCCAATCACCTTGCATTTTGAGCTTGAACTTTTTAAGTGTTTTTTGCATGCCATTTAATTTCTAAATGATATCTTTGGGCCTAAAAAGATCAATATCCGTTTAAAAGACAATGATTTATTACCATTAACTTGAGGCCTTATGATTTTACTACTTCATCAAAAACAAGATTATCCAGGAATGCCTTTTATAGAATATAAAAAATGTGGTTTGCAAAATGCAAACATCTCGGCAGAGTATATTCATAATTTTGTGGCTTGCCTGATAAGTTGTGTCTACACTAAAATTATAATAAAGCATCTTCCTCATTTATACTTCTCTAGAATAACATTTGTGGATAAATAATTTCTTTTTTGACCCCAATCATAGAATAGCAAGAGTGATTTGAAATGAAAAGAAAATGGGTCTGGAGCAGGAAGCCTCAATTCTAGTCCTGTCTCTGTCATTCAGCACATGGCCTTGGATGGGCCACTCAGTCCCTCCAAGCCTTCTCAGGAGAGAGAGCTGGGTCCAGGTGACTCCGTGGGCAGTTGTGTGTGATGGCACTTGGTGATGTCCGCAGGATGGGGATGGACTGACTGCATGTGTCCTGCAGCACTGAGCACTTTCACACACCAAGCACCTCCGGAGAGGGCTTAAGCAAAGCTGTCCACATGTGTCAGCTGTTGGCAGCTGGATTCTGAAGCTAGAGGCCAAGTCCAAGATGAGACAGGAGGGAAAACTCATTATTTGAGTGTCTACTAGGTGTTCAGTGCCGGAGATAGCAGACAGAGTTAGAGCAGAGAGCTGGGTTCAAATGCACACTCACACTCATACCACACATGCACACATATAGAAGCCACTCCAAGTATATTCTGAGAGCAGAAGAATGCTGGCCTGGTGATGTGTAAGCCAGACAAGCCTGGAGGGGCCAGTGGCTACGAGGACAAGCAGAGGTGGAGGAATAGTGAGCTCTGCAACCTACCTGCCCCCTTCCCCCCCTACCAGAGCTCAGGAACCAGGAGGGCTTGGCCTATCTAGGGGCAACCTTCCTCCCTGAAAACTGATGCCTTCACTCAGGAGGAACAAAGGGCACCTCAAAAAGGAAGTGTGCTCAGCAGCACCCTGCTGTTCACGGAATCGAATTGGGGCTTGGCACACAGTTGAGATGCGGGCACGAAGGGGGCAGACAATCGTGGTTATCTTCACTGCAGACAAAGCCACCTTCCCTCAGCACCGGGCTGAGAACCTCAAACACAAGACCCAAGTGGGGCAGAGCGCAGCACACGCGGTGGGAGTGAGACCCAAGCCGGAGCAACAGAGAGGACACGCAGCGGGAGCTCCCAGATGCACAGCTGTGCCGACAGGTGACCATCGTCAAGGGCAAATGCAGACCCCCAAGCGAGGCAGATCCAGTGCCCACAGAGACTGAGACTCTGCCCTTCAGAAGACAGGGAGGGCTGGTGATGACATAGGAACACACCTGTGCCCAGCACAATAATCGCGAATTACAAAATGTTTTAGTTAACATACGTGAAACAATTCACTAAGAGCTTTGGGGGTGGGTTCTTCTATGAATCAATTACTTTTTTTCAAAATCCTAATATGGAGAATACACTCTGCTATGAGCTTCGTCCCAATATTGTCAGAATAGAAACATCTCAAACCAGGCCACTCCAAAGGCTACCTGCTGACAGACTTCACACACGGCGAGACCTAGGCAGGCTCTGGCTGTGCCGTGGGAGAATGCCAGGCCTGCAGGCGACACATGGCAAAGACCTCAGTGTAGGGTTTTTCCTCCTTTCTTTTATGCAGCCCCGTGGGCACCCATGCAGGTCTGAGCTTTGCCTCTTTGAGGAATGAACGGAGACTCTGGCTCTACTCCTATTGCTATTTTTCATATTTGAATTTCTCTAAGTCTCCAAATTATACTACAAAATGTATGTAGTCATGAAACCCATCACATCAGCAATGCACGGACATCTCCTAGCAAGGCTAATCTAAGACAAGGATGGTAAACTACTGAGTTTTGGACAACCAGAGTGATTACCCTTCCGAGCAGGGACCTGACCATAGACATTATGGTAATTAAGCATTGCTCAGTTGAAGGAGATTGGAATAAATTTCTGTGGTTGGAATCCAGGGTAGATTTTTCAAGTTCCTCTTTTACACATATTGTGAAAACAAATGAAGTTGAATCTAGGACTCAGTGAGATGGTCGTATCACATAAAGCCACACAAAAATACAATCTGGGACCTCTTCCATCTCAGGAGCAAATGTAGTTTTTCTGTTTTGTTTTGAAATGGTGTGGAATTTTGTCCAGTTTTCAACCTTCCTTTACATTAAAATTTACCTTAAGTTTCTTTAGCACAACTTTATTTTGGTATTGTTAATATATATGCATATATACACACAGAGATGTTTAATTAATTTATTTAACATTAGGACTATTACCTACTGAGTCTTTAAATATGGCGTTTCACGTGCACTTAAACACGTATTTTCAGCAAGGTTGGTTGCTAGATCTGTACATGTCTATGTCCTACCTTCCCTTCCTATGACAATTGTCAACTACCAGTCTGAAATGAATAAGGTTAGCTTTTAATATCTGGTTTAAATCCCTCTCTCTTCACATTGAAAATAAATAAATAAATACATACATACATACATACAGAAATAAATAAATAAATACATACATAAATAAATAAATACATAAATAAATAAACAAATCCTTCTCTCTTCAAAAGTGAGTCTTGACATATGAAAATAATGATGGAATAAAAGAATCCTCATCTCCCTTTAAAACCATAACAGCTTTCATACAGCAATATAAAATGATACATTGGACCTATATATGCATTAACCTATTTCTCAAATATAATTTATCCTCT
The DNA here is from genome assembly GCF_027409185.1 of Cynocephalus volans. NCBI lineage: Eukaryota > Metazoa > Chordata > Mammalia > Dermoptera > Cynocephalidae > Cynocephalus > Cynocephalus volans. Next base: position 70,942,920 of record NC_084472.1, read on the forward strand.
TTATATTTCCAGGAAGACAACTGCATCTGGTGTTTACACTATGTAAATTTCGGTCTCAAGCTATCCCAAGGTTATTACATTTCCAGACATCTGAAAGGACCAGAATTAAAAACACAAAACACACTGCCTCCAACCCCCCACACTCTCACATAAGAGAAACCTAGCTCCTAAAATATGTGAGAATCATTTTTGTTTATTTTATAAAATTACTGATTTCATTTATCTGTTTTTTTAAGGCAACAGTTTAAACTGAGTAAATCATGTCCCAGTTCGCTAGCTGCCTTCTGATTGGCAGCGAATAGATTCAGACACATAACTTCCGTAAAGTTCAGGCTCATGCTCTGTATCAATTGGGGGATGGTGATTAGAATTAGCAGAATCTACCTATCTGTTATACAACAAATATGAGGACTATGAACTTTGTAGATATTAGGGTGAATAACACATTTTAACACTTCTCCAGAATGTTCTCCAGAATGTAAGAACATAATAGAATATTTAAGCCCCTTATAAACACAATGCCACCAAAACTGGAGAAAAGCCACCACATGCAAAAGCTGTGCAGGGAAGGAGACTTCCAAGAACAACCTAGAAGCAAGGGGAGGAGGCACCTGCAGGAGAGAACAGTCTCTTCCAATCACACACGAGGCCTGAAAGTGTCCAGACAGAAGCCCAGGGAGCTGCTATTAGGAGAGCAGAGGCCAACAGACCTGGAAAGTGAACTGGGGTACAGAGAGAATAACACTTTACAGTATATTATTGATTCAAAATAGCTACTGATTCTCTTTTCTTTTACCAGGCGTGATCCCCTTCTTCAGAAATTCTGCAGCATTTCGTCCATACACATTGCAGGGCACTCACAAATAGTTTGCCTTGGGAAACCCATACATGCACTTTTAAGTTCCCTAATAAAACTATAAGTACTCTAAGGGCAAGAGCTACATCTGTTTTCTCTCCATGTACCCTGAAATGCAGAGCATAGTATTTTGCACAAAGTAGACAGTCGATGATTTTTTAAAGTAATTATGCATTTCCTCTGTGTGGGAAGCCTGCAACAGAGCCCTACAATTTTTGCTTTGATAGCAAGTGCAGCACACATGTTAGTTTCCACTCTACAGGAAACCAGATGAAGAATACCAGCATCCATAATTATTTCTTATCATATACAGTAGCACTCATAGGCAGGAAATAAAATGTTATTCTCTGAATGTGGAGAAAGTATCAAAAACTAATGATACAAATAAATTGTCATATTGTCAACATAAAACTTTACCATCAATGAGTCATTCTTTCCAAAATAAATCCAGATTATCAGTGAAAGATAAAGAATTTCCTGCTTGTGTTAAAGCATGTGTGTGAGCACCTGTACTTAGACATGCCTGGGCTCTCGCTACCTGTCTCCTTTCTTTACTTAGAGCAGTGGTCCCAAGTTTACTGGGGTGCCCATTAAAATACATATTCCTGGGCCTGATCTCCAAGATCGTGATGTGGTATATCAGAGACGGGCCTAGGATTCTGCATTTCATAATTCAGGAAAATACATGCAGGTGGTTGCAGACCACCCAATGAGAAACCCAGGAGCCAGCTTGTCCACTCTCTGGGGAGAAGATGGGGGAAACAGGGCTGGGTGACTATGGCCAATACTGTGCTTGGGAGTCGGTTACCAAGCCAATTCTGTTGCCTGGTACAAACCTAACGTGATCCAGGTAGGTTCTGTTTTGTTTGGTGTGTGCATTGACCTCTTGCAGCTTTAGGTTTCCTGATCAGACTCCAGGTGAAAACCAGATCTGAGTGGGAGTCTTTCTCTCTCTGTTTAGCTGCTGATCAACCTGGATGTGGCCCAGTGAACCTGCACAATGTCTGTTGGGGGAGCTGTCCTGGGCTTCCACCCCTTATCAGCTCTGGGCTTTGTGCTCCTGCCTGCAGGGTAGTGTGGCCAGATAGTCCTAACTGGAAGGGTGGGCAGGGTGCCCAGGATGCAGGGTTCTCTGGGAAGGTCCATGTCACCTGACACTCCAAAGGCAGGGCCATGACACCTGCAGTGCTACCTGGTGGTGATCAAGGTCATCCAGGAGGCTTGGGGCCACTGGGGCCAACACTCACAATTCCTCTGCAAATAATGGTAGGTTCACCACTGTCTCTTGACAAAAATCAAACCCTAGCACACTTCTGCCTCTCTTCTAGTGGAACAAGGTAACATTTATTTAACTGCAATATAGAGGAGTCATTCTCTGAAATATAAATATCAGGAAACTGCATTAAAGTGAGGCCTTCAGCCCCAGTGACGCCAAGTGTCCCTGCGCAAGGTCACTGTCACTATGCATGGTCTGCACAGTGTCTCCCTCCTGTACTGCTGTCCAGCCTGGAAGCCATATGGTCGTGGGGACTGAGCTAACTCTGGAGGCCCCTAGAGCTCAAGACTTTATCACTTGCAGACCTGAGGCCACCATTTAACTCCCGTCCTCAGCTCTGTCATCACCAAAGCCCCGCCTGGCGCCTGGTGCGCAATGGCACTTACTGATGTGCAACGAGTGTCAGCCCTAGTTGTCACAATGTCCAGACGGTGAGGACCAAACGCTGACCACTGGCCAAAATAAAACCTCATATAAGAAAATATTAAGTTCAACTCTACTTTCAAAAGAAAAGTCAATACCAGTGATTATTTTCTAGACAGCCTTACAACTGGGGAGACAAAAGCCAAATCCAAGCCTTAATTACTGCCTAAGTCAGCATCGACATACTATCAAAACCTTTGACTAAAGAAACTTAATGAATGGCTGTTTTAACAATTTTTGCATTTTAAAATGTACAATTCATACCAAGAAGAAGCATGACTCCTCAAGATAAAACAGCCAAGAGGCCCCACATAGCCACTGATTTCCTGTAAAATAGCTGTGGCTCAGGCCTCAGAGAAGCCCGCTGGAGCTCCAGCAGGTGTGCGCCCTGGGTCACTACGGCCAGCCTCGGACGCCTTCTCAAAATCAGTCACGCTTTTGATGTGGTCTATACTATCGCCACAAAAGAAATGCTCTTACTTTCATGCACCTCAAAATTTGAATCTGAAGTCTTAATATCTGTTCCTTTCCTTGAAAAACAAGCTTTGTTTCTTTGCTTTTTTTTTTTTTTTAGAAAACCATTTTTTTTCTTTCATTGATCTTTCTCCATGTTTTCCTGTTTTCAATTTCATTGATTTCTGCTCTTATCTTTGTGTCCTTCCTTCTACTTTCTTTGGATATATTGAGTTAGAGCTTAGATTATTGATTTGAGAGTTTCCCTGTCTTCTAATGTAAGATCATGTAGCACTGTAAATTTCTCTCTAAGTAGCACTTTAGCTATGCCCACATATTTTGATGAGTAAAGGTTTTGATACTAAAAAAAATGAGAGAAACAGACTGATTCCCCTTGAGTAGGATTAAGCTGTGAGGGGTTGGGCAGAGAGCAGGGAAGGATTGGAGGGGGTTGTGTCCCCTGCCCTCAGCCCCTGAGAACCCCTCACCCCCCAGCCTCCTGCCTCCCTTTCTCTCTGCCTCCTGGCCCTTTCTTTCCATGTTTACTCTCTTTTGCTACTTGCCTTTTTATGTGTTATATATTGGTCTCTAATTTTAAACTTAATATGTAATTTGGTTAATCACGTACTGTGAATAAAACTTCATTTTCCTTCTTGGAAAATTGGTGACCATTAACTCCTTAAAGAAAGTGCATTAACTTAAAAATAAGTTAGCAAAAATAATTTTTTGGTCACCTCAATGTACCTGGGGCTCAGCAGCCTCTGCAGAGAAGTCCCTGCCATCCTAACCCAGCCTCCGCCTGGAAGCCTGTCTCAGGAAAAGGAAGGAACACAGTCGCTCTTCGGGCCAGTGAGGGGAATACGCCACCCACAGGAGTAGGGACTGTGTGGATTTCCATGATGTCATCCAGGGGCAGCTCCCCACAACGTGTCAGGTTTCTAAGTCAGGACGCCCCACGGTGTGAGAGAAGTGAGGTCCGAGTGTGCTGAGTTCTACCTGAAAGATGCTGGATTGCTTAGAGGCCAAACTTATTGTCATGGGGGACCAACAATAAATCCAGGCAGCCAGGAAGGAAAAGGAGCTGGATCCCTCTCAAATGTTTTTCTCCTCAAATCTTGTCAGGCTTAGATAGATCTGCTTGGTTCTCCTTAAAAGAAGATCATCTACTCAATATGACAGTACAAATACTGAGTTGAATGTACAGGCTGTGTCAGATCAAACCCCACCCCCTCTGAAATACTAGCTAGTGCGCGTTACTGCAAGGCGTAGTTTTTAAGATCAATTTATTTATCTTCACCTTCTGGTTTTTCTTATTTATACTACTTTACAAATGATAATGGGAAGAAGGAGGTGCCCCATCTCTCCTTTTTACTCCTCCTTTTTTATCATCTTACTAAGTTTTAGTAATTTCAACTCCACCCCTACTTTCAGATTCCTTTTTGAGGCTGTTAATCTTCCCTCTCCCATCACTTCATTATCATTAGCATTATTTTCCCCAAATTTCATATTCGTTTATTTAGTATTAATATAAAGTAGTAATTAGTTTAAACATATAAAAAAATACAAAAAATAATACACAAGACAACTGGTTTACCCTTTCCTTCAAGAAAAGTAAAACATTCTCTTATTTGTCTAAAACCTCAAAATATTTTGAAGAGATAAAGCAATACAGACACAGCAAATTCCCTACCTTCCCACACGTGATAAAAACTCTTAGCAAGTTATGAACAGAAGGGAACTTCCTCAAGTTGATAAGGAACATTTACAGAAAACCATTAGCTGCATATTACTTAATGGTGAAAAACTGAACATTTTACCCCTTAGGTCAGGAATAAGGCAAGTTCTTGCAACTCTTATTCAACATGCACTAAAAGTTCTAGCCAGCGCAGTAAGACATTCAGGTAGTGCAATTTAAGACATGATGAGACATCACTGCACACTGATTAAAGCAGCTAAAATTAAAAGAAAAAATAGTGACAATGCCGAATGCCATCAAGTTTGCAGAGATCCAGGATCACTCACACATGGCTGGTGGGGATGCAAAATGGGACACTCATTCTGGTAAAGAGTTGGCAGTCTCTTGTAAAATTAAACATGTCTTTACCATACCACCCAGCAATTGCACTGTTGGGCATTTGTTTCAGAGAAATGAAAACTATGTTCAAATAAGACCTGTGAATGTTCACAAATGCTCACTACAGCTTTATTTGCAATAACTGACAACTGGAAATAATCCAGATGTCCTTCAGACAGTGAATGGTTAAACAAATGGGTCCACCCACACCATGGGACACCACTCAGCAGTGCAAAAGAAGGGACTGCAGATGTGCTCACTGTCTCTATACTTAGAAGTGAGACGGCTAGGTGTTAGGGAATGTCCACCTTCAGCTTTTCTAGGTTACTTTCTAAAGTGTTTGTTTCTATTTATGATCCTACTTGCAATGATGGGAGTTCTCATTTCTCTACATCTTCTCCAATACTTGGTATAGTCAGAATTTAGAATTTTACCTGTATGATGAATGTGAAAATGTATCTTATTTCTGTTTTAATTTTTAATTCCCTGATTACCAGTGGGTTAAAGTAGTTTTCATATTTTATTATTCCATCTGGGTTTTTTTGTCTAGACTATGGAGCCTGTTCAGTGGCACATTTTACTCCTGGGCAGCTTGTTTTATATTGCTGAATTTTAGAACATTTTATATCTTGCAGATACTAATTTCACATAAATTTGTTTATCCTCATCCTTTAAGCATCAACCTAGTTTCCATAAACACCTCAGTCCTACTCAGTGCTGTTCACAGAGACCAGAATAAAATAACATTCAGAACGACATTTTTGTATTTTAACAATTATTGAATATGGAAACATCCATAGTTATCAGTGGCTGAGACTGGAGGGAGATGCTCCTGTGGACAGTAGAGTCAGGTCATGCCTGGGAGTTTCTGCTGCCCTCCTTGTGCCCCTGTCCCACAGATGTGGGACTTGCCTGCTTGTCTCCCCCCCGCCCCCACAGAAGCCAGTTCCTTACAACAAATCTCTCCTCTGTATCTCCAACTGCTTCTGTTTCTCTGGTTGAACCCTGCCTGCTACAGATTTTGATGGAGATTTAGAATCTGCTCAGGAGGACGTTCCAGCTGCTCATCTGGCATTTCTGCTCAGCCAGGATCAGGGTTCCCCTGGTATATCCACTCTCCCACTAAACACAGTTCCTGAGGCCTCCTTTAGTGGGTTCCAATGGCTTAATAGAAGTGTCTTGCTGCTTAGTGACTATTTATGTAAATTACTGCGAGCAATGAGAATACTTTCTTTTCTGTACTGACAACTAAGGAAGTTAAGGAAAGGATGAGTAGCAGAGGCAGATGACAGCACCCTTATGTTCAAATCATTCTGAAAAGGAAGCACGTATTTTGGGGGATGGTCACTCATTAGTGATGGAATTTTAAAAAGAAAGAGAAACAAAGGGGACCTTTGCGGACATCCTATTCACCAAAGCTTTGCTGGGCAGCAGTTAGGAGCTGGGGGGAGACTCCCTGGACCAAATCCTGCCTCTTCCTGATCGTGTGCCCTTGGGGTAACTTACTTAATCTCTCTGCGCCTTGGTTTTCTCATCAGCAGAAAGGAAGATATAAATAGGACAGAGATATCAAATGAGGGTATCCTAGCATGGTTATGACTATTAAACTATTAGTTATTAGTTATGACTAATAATTTAATTTACTTTGTTAAATTTATAGCTAAATTAGTAAATAAGATATGTAAATTAAATGAGTTGGTTATTTAACTTATAGCTAAACTGTTAAATGACGTGAGAAATAGCTCTCAGAAGAGAGCTTGGCCACTTGTAAGTGGTCAATAAATGTTACCTGAAAAGGCACAGAGGCAGGTGCTAATCTTAAGTGTGTCGTATTTTTAAAGAATCCAGAGAGAAACTAAACAAAATAACCTTGAATTATCATTTGAAAATTCAGGCAGAAATAGAGAAATCACAAGAAATTCTGGTCCCTGTCCTTTCCTCAGCTTTTGGTAGGTACCTTTAATCAGCACACACAGTCATTGCCAACACTGACCCGACTGTCCACACTGACGTTCAAAACCATGACGGAGTGATTAAACATCAGATCTAACACAAGTAACTCATCCTACACTTTCTTATGTTTAGGCAGAAATGTGGTACTTTAAAAAGATTTTCAAAGTGGATTTGAACCAAACAGAATTTGTTTAACCCTGAGTTAACAAAGGTGGTAATTTCAGAACAGTTAAATTCAATAATTTTTAACTGGATTCTCTCTCTTCAGGCTTCCGTTTATCCCACTTAAAACAAAACAAAGCAAAACAAAAACACCCTGCTAATGTGCGCTTTCCCTTGGCTGGTAGAAACACACTCTATTAGGCTGCTGGCATTCTTACGGGCCCTCCAGGATTAAGCAGGAATCAGGATGGTCTCCTAACTTGCGGGTGTCCATCAGTAACGTGCCTTCCTGACCTGACTTTGGCAGGTAAAATCTCCAAAAAATACGTCTTAAGTGGGATGCTCCCTAAAGTTTCCTTCCTCTGAGAAACTCTCTCTCTCGTGGGGGCTGTCCTGTGGCCAGACAGGCAGAGGCTCCCCTGGAGGACATGTGCCATGCTTCCGAAACGTCCCCGGAGCTCCTGCGCCTTCCACAGATGCAAAGATAAGCCGAACACACGTTGTTGATTCTCACGTTGTCGCAAGTGCAAAACAGAACAAGGAAGCAGAACGCGCTTATTTCCTGCCCGAATCTCACTGGGATCCCCAAAGAAACAAACCTTTTTCCAAACCCCACTGCATCTTCAAAACAGAAGCTAAAGTAGACCCTGAAAGAAGCAAGGCACTGCCACGAGCGTCCCAGAAGGCCTAGAGGGACAGCAAACGACTGCGTGAATGCACCAGTCCACGGGGGCCACCGAAACCAGGCGCGTCCAATCCAGGACAGACAGTCACACCCAGGAGGGTGCCCGCCAGGAAGACCTGAGCAATGCAGGCCATTTGCCGGAGAGGGCAGGTGGCTGCAGGTGGCCACAGGCGGCGCGGGCCAGGCCGAGGAGCCTGACGTGCCCTGAGAAGGCGGAAGCCAGGCACGGAGTCGGAGTCGGAGTCTGAGTCGCTTGTCGCCACCTTTCTTACTCAAAGGGAAATAGTGCTTCGCCTTGGGAAGAGAGGCAGGGGCGGGAATCGCCCGCTCTCTGGGCTCAGGGTGTAATTAGAAGCACTTGAAGCTAGGATGGAGCCCCCAGCCTGCCCTTCAGCTGGCCACCAGCACCCCAGCTCCACACCGCCGCCGAGAGCGGCCTCTTGTGACCGTTGTCACCTCCCACCCCTAAACTCCTCCCTTCCACCCCTCACCCCTAGGCCGCGCCCTGTTTTAGTGACCCTGAGGCCGCCAGGCCTGTCTGGGGACCACACCTGGAAACCTGTCAGGTTCTAGTCCCCGCCACTACAGACCGGCGTCTGCTCCCGCGACCACCCCCTTGCAGAGAGGGTCGGGCAGGGGAGGTGGTGTGTGGTCAGGAAGGCCGCGGGGCTGCCACCTGCCCGGCCACCTGCGCCACTGCCCAGGTGAGCCGATGCGCTCCCGGCCGGGGATGGGGCCCGAAGCCGGCCGTGAGGACAGCGCCGTCCCTCGGCGCCCACCCCTCCCCCGCTGCGGCCCCAGGAGCCGGCTCGGGGTCCTGCCCAGGTCTCCGCAGTCCCCGCTCGGAGGGGCGCAGACAAAGGCTCCAGAACCTCCCGCCCGTCCCCGGCGAGGTCACCCACCGGCGCTACGCCCGCGGCTCCCGGCCGTGCTCCGCCAGCCCGGGCCCGGGGGCTGGTCCCGGCGCCGAGCGCAGGCAGCGTGGGGTCCTGGGCCGCCGGCGCCGCCTTCCGGGGCTGGAGACTGGGGCCGCCGGGGCCGGCGGCTCGTCCTCGTCCTTGCTGGCGCGCGGCGGCGGTGACTGACGGCGGCGGCTCCAGGGACGGGCGCGCACCCCGCGGCCCCGCCCCGCCCCCGGGCTTCCTGCCAGCCAGGTAAACACGGGCCGGCCGGGGCCCGCCGCCTCCACCTGCCGCTCCCCCAGGCGCCGCCCGAGAGCCCGGGGCACCGCGGGGACGGCTTCGCCCACGCGGAACTCGGGGGACGCGCGGGGACCCAGGCGCGGGGACCCAGGCGCAGGGTCAGCCCCTGCGGGGGGCGGGGCTTCACTGCGACCTAAACTGCTGCCCGTTAAACTTTCTCTCGTCGCTTGGCCTGTGAAACCCCCCGCACCTGGACCTCGACCTCGCCCGCGGGATCTGAGATGGCATGTCCCCACGCCCCACCCCTCAGCAAGGGCGACCGAGGGCCACACGCAGGCGACTGGCCCGAACCCACACCACCCGCTGCTGCTCTGCGCCGGCCCTTCACCTGGCCCCTGCCGTCCTCAGAGTCCGCCCTGGCCGGTCGACTTTGCGCGGATCATCTGTGGGTGGCAGGATCCAACCGGGGTAGGGGAGCAGCCGAAGCCTGCTTTTCCTAGAGCTGCAGCAGGTCCACCCTCAGGTGCCAACTGCAGAGGTCACACTTCCACAAAGGACACAGGCACGGAATGCGCACTCAGAAAATGCAACCCCAAAATGCGCGGGTGGAAGGAAGCGAACCCAGAGCCCCAGGCACCGAAGCATCGCTTTGCATGGGGTCTTGGTCATCCTCTTGGTCAAAAGAAGCCTGATGTTTGAACATGACTCACCTGGACACAGGGATCCGTGGAGTCAGACGGGTCTTCCCCTGAATTCTGGGCTTCGTCCCGATGGTGGAAAAGGAGGAGGCAGGAGGAGAGACGTTGAATGAGACCTCAGAGTTCTTCCTGACTGAAGTTCCCACTCAAGGAATTGCATCTGATGCTTCAGGGGGCAGCTGGGGACCCACACAATATCATCAGGGAGAAAGCCAAAAGCATAGTCGGTCTGCTCCCACGCCCAGCTAAGCCTAACCTCCCCGGAAAACCCAGAATTTAGCAACTGTGTTCAAATGCTGGTAATTCTAAGAGAAATATTTCCACAGTTATATAAAAACATTTAATCTGGTCCTCTCCTCAGAAAAGATTGTCCAGAGGAGAGAACATGAGGGTTCTGGGAATTTGAGGTTGGAGCGGGAGAGGGGCAGGGGAGAAGTTGCCCATTGTTCCTGCGATAAAGTTTGTTTTTCCCCCAATGTTCCTGCCCCATGACTTCACACTCACTTTAGGAAAAGATAAACAGGGTGGGAGGGAGAGTGCTCAGGGCAGTGACACCTACCCCGGGATGCTCCTGGATGCTGGACTCAAGTCACTCCTGAGCTCAGGCCAGGGGCTGCTGGAACTCTGGCTCCAGCTTTGACGCCTGTTTTAGCATCACAAACAGCTTCTCCTCCCACAAATGTCTCTTTGCGTCTTCTTGATATGATTACACACTGAGGACATGTTCCTGCACCGCGGATGTCAGTGAGGCAGGTCTGAGGCATCACTCGGACCATACTGAAGATGACAGCATGTGTCCTCCTGCTTTGTGCTACTTCTACTAATTTTTCAGTGGTTTATTAAAAACATTACATATGCCAACAGTCATCTCTGCAAAGGTCAAGGTCACCAAGCTCCAGTTAAAACTTTAAGAAGTATTTCTAAAGTTGCACCGTGCGTATTTTGTTGGGCTATAATGCACATGCTGATAGATAGCAAGACAATTGTAAAGATTCATGAACACTTTAAAAAATATATACATGACTCAGTTATACCATTTAATAAAACAATTGATCAGCATTTAAAAGGCCCAGGCTTAGAGGCTTTCCCTCCCTTGTTCAGGAAAGGACCCAGGCTCGAGGACAGCTGGCATCTCACTGTGGAGAGTCAAATTGCTACAGAAAGATGGCCATGCACAGCCCTCAGCAAAATGACAAACGTTCATTTGATGAATAAAATTGAAAGGTATCTTTCAACAAGCCTCCTGTGTCTTCGACATTTCTAAGAAAATCACATGGCAGTTACCTCCATCTCTCACTGTACTTCAGGTAAGCAGACGGCAGGAAGTGCGGCCTATTCAGCATTACATGCTGCTGCCTACAGCATAATGCTCTCTGTGTGTGGTACACATTAAATAAATTTTGGTTAAGTTGAATTGAACTCCAAATTACCCAAACTGAAATAAGTAAATTAATCTAAATAATTCCTAAATATAGACTTGAGACTACACGTATTTTGAGTTTTCTTTATTTTCCTTATCAACAGATCTATCTGTGTAATAATACTTTGCCTAGGAAAGGACTGAACTTCATTTTCATCCCGGGTCCATAATTAACAATTTGCTGGTGATATTCACAAAGCAGATAATCCACCCCTACAGGATTGAGGGTTGATCATCTCAACACAAATTCCAGTTAATAACTGGATCGATTCTGCTATGGTCACTGAATGCAAGACAATTAGGTGAGTGAATTCCAGTAAATATAACGTAAGAAATAAACATTGTGTAATCAAGGAAAACACTTGGGGTCTATAGACCACAACTACACATGCACACACACACTTACATGTGCATACTCAGAAAAAGCCACTTGTCACTTTGCTTCTGGTGAACTATGACAAAAAAAAAAGGAAAGGAGATGTGTAGGACTCTGGTTATGTGGGAAAAAACATAAAAATCTTTCACATATTTTTCTACCATCAGTTCGTTGATATTATATTTTTATAAACTTTTACAAAGTGTAAAAATATACATATTTTCTTTAACCATACCTTCATAATTTTATTAATAAAAATAAAACACACAGCTATCCATAGAGATTAAACTCACCCTTAATGAACTACATAAATATATTGGCAAACCTATGTATTTGAGAATAACATGCATGTGCATTCGATAAATATCATACTGTGGTTGTTAACTGCCATTGCAAACACTGTTAGAATTTCTGTATTTACTACTGAGATCCCTAACTATGTAATGATGTATGGCTTGCTTTTCAATAAACTTCTTAAATTCTTAGGGCTCACCTGCACTCAGAAGTAGACACTTTGAGATCAAGGTAGCGGGGCAATTTGTATTTTCCATAGGTGGCACCAACACTGTCTCCAATCCCACATAGTCTTCATGCTATGTCACTTTGATACTGATGTTATGGAGAAGTGGGGTCTCAATGCCCTCCTCTTGAACTTGGGGAATCTTTACAGTGGGCTTGTGAGGTGGGTTATAACAATGCCAGGAACTTCTGCTTTTCTCTCTTGGGCCGTTCACCCTTGGAGCCGAGCCACCGCTCTGTGAGGAAGCCCAAGCAGCCACATGGAGCAGCCACAAGTGCATGTTCTTGCTGACAGCCCAGGTGAGATAGCAGCTCACTGACAACCAGCACGGACCTCCGGATGTGTGAGTGACCAAGCCTTAGATGAGTCTTCCCAGCTGAGCTCCCAGACGTTGTGGAGCAGAAACAAACCATCCATCCTGGGTCCTTTCCAAATTCCCAGCCCACAGACTCTGTGAACATGATGAAGTGGTGGTTGCTTTTTCCACCAGGTTTGGGGTGGTTTGTTATGCATCAAGGTGGCTACAGAGTTGGTTAGAATGACAGTGGCAGGATGGGGATCCCATAGATGCCCCTGCCCCTCCCTATTTATTACACTACTTGTAATTAACCACAGATTTCATTTCCAGGAAAGAAAGTATTTATTAATTGACAGTTTTATTTATCAAGTTTCATTTACTCATTCACTCATTTATTTATTCAAAAATATTTATTAAGCACTGACGTAAGGTGTATCCCTCAAGGAACGTAAAGTGCTCTAGTCTAGAGGAACAAGGAGACCAGCGAGTGGGGCTGAGCACAGAGGAAGAGCATCTGGATCAGACAGGCGGTGAGACGGGGTCCAGGGACGCTTGCTGGAGAGGGGACCGTGGAGTTAGCTAGACGAAGGGAATAAGGCAACTGCATGTGCAAAGCAGGTGCTTGTGAGGGGACAGCACAGAGACCAAGCCCCCACCAAGCCCATGCAAGGACAATAACACAGTGATGGTTGAAGCTGACGCTCACCCAACACTTACCATGTGCCCGGCACTTTGCACGGGTCACTTACTCAGTCCTCACAACACCCCTGTGAGTAAGACCTTTGAGTACGTCAATTTCCACATGCCTGAGGCTTAGAGGGCTGAGTAACTGGCTCGAGATCAAACAGCTGACAAATGGCAGAGCCAGGCTGCAGGCACACTCTGTGGCCCAGGTATAAGCAGGAGAAAAGATTTCCCTAAGCCCCTTGAGGGTGGGGCAGCCCGTGGGGTCTGGGTGAAGTCCTTCTCATGAGGGCGGGGCACTTCTCTTCTCTCGGGCTGGGCACACTGTGCCACGCCATGCAGGTGTGAAACCCAACACTGTCCTCGTTTCAACAAAGAGAACAGCAGGAAAAGCAGTCCTCACAGCAAACCAGCACACAGTCATGGGCCTCTGAGGGGAACTTCCCTCACCCGCTGGAGGAGTCCTGAGAAGGACCCTATCAACCCTGCCCCATAAATACCTTAAACCCATCTCAATCCCTTTAACCAGACACCCCAGGACTCACAGCTACTTGCATGCACCCAGGGCCTCTGCCTTCCTGCTCAGATGCTGCCCTCTTCTCTGCATCCAAGGAACACCTGGCCTTGTGTAGCTCTATCATTTCCTAGCTGTGCAGCTGTGTGATCATGAGCAAGTGTCTAAACCTCTCTGAGCCTCAGTTCTTTCATCTGTAATGTGGAGATACTAGCCGTCCTTACCTCATGGCTGAACTCTCTCCTTCCACAGCCTGGATATCTGTCAACTTCTGGTGGTTAAGTCTCCCTCTCCTCCAGTGGTTGATCAAAGTCATTTCTAAACAGATTGTACTTTAGAGGAATTTTGGGCTGGTTGTGAAGATGTTATATATATTCACTTTGTTACAGAAAGATAAAACCTAGCTGGTGGGGTTTACATTCCACTTGGAGGGTGTATTAGCCAGCTTGGGCTAGCAGAAGAAAATATCATAGATTGGACAGCTCAAACAACAGATACTATTTCTCACAGTTCTGAGGCTAGAAGTCCAAGATCAAAGTGCTGGCGGGTTCAGTGGGTGGCTTCTTGCTGTGTTCTCACATGCTGGTGAGAGAGTGAGGGAGAGACAGAGAGAGAGACAGAGACAGACAGAGATAGAGAGAGAGAGAGAGAATGCTCTGGACTCCTCCTCTTCTTATGAGGGCCCAACCTCATGACCTCATTAAGCCTAATTATCTTCCAAAGGTCCTACATCCAAATTCCATCTTACTGGATTAGGGCTTCAACATATCAGTTTTGGAGAGACACAGACATTCAGTCTATAACAGAGGGTTAGATTAATGCATAGAAAAGATAAAACAGTGATAACAGAGAAATCTGCTCTGACCAGGTCAGCTAAATTATAGTGCCTTTGAAGATCAGGGGTAAGTCAGTAGTTAAACCCGTCCTGAGAAATGTTATCATAAGCCCATTTTTACTTAGAAGCAGACAGTATGGCACCAGAAAGCCGTAAAGTGACCTAGAATGCTTCTTATAACTTACCCTAGATCCCTTACTGTAGGATGTAACTTAGTGCCAGTCCCAAATCTATGTAATAACGCACCACCGGTAGAAAATCCAATGAATAAACTGGGCAGTGCTGTTTCTCTCTCTCCTTTGACCCTTCTCCCTTCTTGTGATTACAAAACAGTCAGCTGGGCTGGCTCATGTCAGGACACATTTCTCAGGGTGACCTGACCATGCATCTCCCTGGTTGCAATTGTCATATTGTTGGAGTGAGCAGAACTAAGGCCATATTCAGACCTAAAACCGCATAGCGGCTCTGAAAGATTTTAAAAGGACACAGTTTTTCTCTTGGCATACATTTCTCTGAGTTCCCTCTTTTCCCATCGTTGTTTGGTATTTGTAACCTTGGTAGTGGGGCAAGGCGGCATTATTTGCATGAATGTAGGGTTGCTTTCTAGTCAGCCTGGAGCTGCAGACTTGCACGCACTATTCAGACCGTGGGAGGCCAGGGAGAACATCAATAAAGCTGTGCTGGTTCCACACTCCAGCACTTTGAGATAACAGCAAGAATGGAGCAGAAACCACAAAGTGCCTTGGTGAGACCTTGCACCTGGCTCTTTGCACAGATTCCCTGAGGCTCATGTCCCTCTCCCTCCTGCTTTTCATTTCCAACGTTACATTCCCTCAATCCCCTCTTTATGTTTTTTTTTTTTTTTTTTTTTTGTGTCTTTTTCGTGACCAGCACTCAGCCAGTGAGCGCACTGGCCATTCCTATATGGGATCCGAACCCGCGGCGGGAGCGTCGCCACGCTCCCAGCGCAGCACTCTACCAAGTGCGCCACAGGCTCGGCCCACCTCAATCCCCTCTTTAAAAATCCCTCAGTGAATCTGAGTCTTTGAGATGGCTTTAGTCTGGCCATTCTCCTTCAGGTTTACTGGACAGATGGGTGAGCCCAACATCTCTCCTCAGGTCACCGGTGTTCCTGAAGAACAGATGACTCCCATTTTCACCAACATTTGACTTTTGAGTCATTTGCTTTTGAAAGGGGGCAAGCAGCTGGACTTTGGTCCAGTATCAATGTTGGCTTGATAAATCCTTGCTGTGTGTATTTGGCTTCAGTTTCTTATTAGGTCAACAACAGTAACAAATACTCTATTTCAGATGTCCTGCTCAGATTATAAATCCAGTCAACATGGACTTTTGTTGGGGGGTGGGTTGCCGGCTGGACAAGAATGGAGCAGAGTGGACGAGGACTTCACAAGCATCGGGAGAGTGCCAGCCAGGTCCACAGAGGCTTCATGTGCTGAAGACTTGTGTGCTACAATTCTGTAACAAAGTGAACGAATGTGGCATCTTAACCACCAACCCCAGAACCCAGCCTGCCTGGAAGGGACCTGGCAGAGAAAATGGAGGAGGACATCAGGGAGGGAGCTGTCCCTGCATTCACTGCTTGGGATGCCTGATGGTGTCAAACAAGACAAGGACTGAGGATGGCTACTGGGCTTGGTGACATGGGGATCATTGGTCAGCTTTGCAAATGCTGGGGACAAAAGCCTGCTTGGAGGGGGTTCAAAAAGAGTCAGGAGATAAGCATTGGTGGTTCAGTGGTAGAATTCTCGCCTGCCAAAAAGAGTCAGGAGAGCAATTGGAGACCAGGCATGCTCCTCATCCTCCCAAGTTTACTCTAAAGGGGAGTAACAAAATGGGGGAGTAGCTAGAGGATTAGAAAAGGTTATTTTTTAACATGGAATAAATGACAACATATTTGAACAGTGGCCAGAATCTTCCAGTAGAAAAGGGTTCTTCGTTCCTCACATTCGCATTTGAAAGTGCTTCTTCCTTTTTTTTTTTTTTTTTGACCATCAAGGGGATCGCAACCTGAGTGAGCCACAGGGCCGGCCCTCAAAATGCTTCTTAAAGGACTGCAGTTGGCTTAGAATCACACCCCCCCCACACACAATTAATTACTTTCTTTATAGGCACAAGGGCACATGCAAGGTTTGTGCGACCTGAAGCTTGTACAATTTGAAAGTCCTTTTAAAGAAACAGAATGCAAAAATATGAATTCATAAGTAGATATAGGTATTGGAAGGGACTCTGATGTTCAAGCTTCGTCATCTTCCCTGGTAACCTGCCCCTGGATCGTTCTATAGTCCTGGCAGGTTAAGGCACCAATTAAAGTATTAGGAAGCCAATCCCCTTCTGTTGGTCCCTCTCTGGCCACATATTTATTTCTCTTTGTGGACAAAGCATTTAATGTTTCCATGATTTTATTTTTCCATGGTTCAAATGAAACAGAATTAGGTGATTATTTGACATTTAGCAAATACTGTTAGCCTTCAGGGCACACTAACATTTTCAAGTGTGTTTTACAAAATATTCATCATCACCAATTATGAGAAAATGACTTCATATTTAAAGCTTTTGGCTCAATTTTGGAAGATAAATGGATCCCAGTAGTTTTTCACTGAAGTGAAAGCTCTTTTCAGCTTTTGACTACATAACCTTTAAAATATCTGATACTAATTGGTGAAAGGGAAAAAGTCAGAATGTTGTTCAATTAATCTGCATATGATTATTACTGTTACTAGGATTGAACATTTATGAATAACTGTTCTTGTGGCAATCAAAACCAAAAATTTCAGATTCACTTTGGTTAGGAAAATAGAATTTGCTTCTCTATTTGCAGAAGGATGTGTATCATAGCTTATTAAAACAAATGTAAATGAGCATCCCTGGAGGACATAGAGCAGGAAATCTGGTGCTATGACTGCAGAATGGACATGTGTACTGAAACAGTGAATGCCCTTGATGCCACTCAGGGACATATGGCCCAAGTCCACAGCTCTTAGAGGGCCATCGTCCACTCAAGGACACATGACCAATGCCCAGGGCCACATTATTTACTGGTTGCAAGTAGAAGAAAACCAACATTAACAAGGACTTAGCAATAACAGAAGCCATGTGTGTATGTCACTAAGAAGTTCAGGAGGAATGCTGGCTTTCAGTGCAGCTTGATTTAGCAGCTTGTGGATGTGAATAGGGTCCCCTTCTTCCTCTCTGTGCCACAGCTCAGCTTCCTCAGAGTGGGGTCACGCTTGATGGAATTCTCCCATTTCCCATCTGGCTGCTGGCAGGTCATGCCTCCTCGTTCCTATTCAGTCCTCAACCAAAGCTGACTTTAGTCTGACTGGGCCAACTGAGGTTGAGGGACCATCCCCAAATCAGTGGTGATGGTCAGAAGGGACTGGATTATTCTGGTCATTTAGAACTTTCCAAAAGTTCCTCCAGGAGTGGTGGCAGCTTTTTAAGAAGGATGAGTTCACCTTTACATGTAGACATTCATGTAAGAGTGATTTGTATGTCTGTCACATGTACAGTGGACATGAGTCACTGTGAGTAAGAGCTGGACATGGGGCCAGATGGCCAGGGTTGGTCTGTGGATAGCCATGTGGTCATGGGGGCATTGCTCAGCTGTAGAGTCCTCTCGTGAATAGAGACTGTGATGGTTCCACCCTTATTCCAAGGGTTGTCCTGGGTGTTAGATGAGATAGCAGGTGTTAAATGAGGTAGACAGAGCCTTGTATGTGGTAAAGGCTAAGTAAGTGTTTGCCATGCATCTTTATATTTCTTATGTTTAAAGGAAAGTAAATGTTACTGGTTTCAAGGACATGGAATAACCACAGCGAGGCTAACAAATTATAGCCAAATAGAGACCTTAAGAGAAGGGCCCCATTATTTATAAATGTGAGTAGCAATGACAATAACTAACTGCTTCTTACTGCTGGGTCTGTAAACTAACACTGCAGGGTGTCTAAAAATCTTATTATCTGAAGTAGTTTGAACATTCTCCTTGAAACATGCATGCTATTTGTATCATTTGAAACTATGTTGGTTTATAGGGAAAGAGGGAAACAGACATGCTCTCCAGAGCTGTGTCTTATTCCCTGGGTCAGAGTCACCTGGTGGTACAGAGAAGGGCTCCTGCCTCTCCTGTGTCACAGCCTCTGCTGGGCAAATGGCACACCTTAGCTGGGCATGGGTGGATCTAGCGATACCAGCTGCCTGATGGAACAGGAGGAAGAGCTCTAAAGTACTTCCTCCCTTTGCTACACAGACATGCCCCAAGGCCACACACCATGAAGCCAACCGAATGAGGCCACTCCCCAGTGAACATGTGGTGGGATCTAGCTGCTCAGCCCTGTCTTCTCAAGTAAGTGTTTTCTGGTCCCATTTTACCTCTCTATACATGTCTGTATCCCTATATTTCTGTGAATACCACTGCCACCTGACAAACTGGGCCCAAGTGCTTGTGCCTACGGTGGGAAGAGGAGGCTGGTTCCTTCATGGTGGTAATGCTGCTGTAGGCCGCTGAGAGTTCTTCAGCTTATTAGAAGGTGCACTCCTGTCCTGAAATGTTCACGAGATAGTATTTGCAAATTAGGAACAGCTTTATAAGTAGAAAAGAGAAGAAGCTTCATAACACCCAGGAGAGAATCGCAGTCACATCTTCTTCTGTGTGTAGGCCATGAGTGTCCAGTACTAACCCTGCCCTATCACTGCCTGGATTCAGGGGGACTCATTGAAAGCTGGCCAGGAGGTGGGAAAGAGGAGGTATTGGTATAAGGCTATCTGGTAACTGAATAACCTACTCATAAGTGATCAGAAATTAACTTTGTAGTGCCTCTTAACATTCTGTTGCTCAAGCATTACCGCTGTATAACTGAAAGTTAGAAAATGCAGAAAAACATTTTTAAACATACAAAGCCCCAAATTATACTACTGAGAAATAATCATTTGAACATAGTATGAATTTTCACTTTCCAACATTTTTGCTCACTCCACATTTATAAAACTGCAATCATGTTGTAATTATTGTTTTGTAATTTGCTTTTTCCTCTTAGAAGAATATCGTAAGCATTTTTCCATGTCTGTGTGGATATTGACATCCCCATATTCACTACGTCACTTTTGGATTGGCTGGTTGATTTTTATTTATCTTGCTGTGGAGCCCATTTCTTACACATGAGTCTATGATTGGAAAGTCCCTGGTCCTTCACACAGTCCCCCTCTCCTTTTTGAGTTTAGTTTCAAGGTATTACTGGAGTATACTAGAGAAGAGCTGGCTACTCGAGGAATACCTTGAAAGCCAACCAGAATAAAGCCATCTGTGTGTAGACCCATCTCTGCTGGTCTGTGGGGAAGAAAGCATTCTCTGAATGTGTGATGTCCTCACACAGAAGTCCTCAAGTGGGAAGTGAGTCAAACCTGCTGGGAAGTGTCTGGAGAAGAGCTTGAACAGGCATCAGGGCTATCCAGGTATGAGATGTTTTTAGAGGAGAAAAACACTGGCTGGGAATCAGGTCCTATGGCTAACTCCTCTGATTTATCACATCCTCTTGGATGAGTCACTGCTCTCTCTCTCTTTAAGATACAATTTCTTCATCTGTAAAGTAAAATTATAGGATGTTGAGAGCATTAAATAAGAACGTGTGTGAAAGCACAATGAAAAATTTGAAGAACCAAACAGAATTATGGCATTCTTGTTGTTACATCATCATCATCATTATCATCACCAACATCATCACCATTGTCAACATCATCATCCTCATCACCATCACCATCCATCACCATCATCGTCATTATCACCATCATCATCACTATCACCACCATCATCATCATCATAAATCTAGAGTTGTGCTACTTAGTCTACCTGAGTCCCAAAATGAAACACATCTATGTAGGTAAATGCACTCATGGAATTTTGCCAATACTTATGGAATGAGTATTCCTAGGGTGATCAATTAACTTGCATTAGATACCTATAGGCTGATAGAGTAAGCTTATGTTCACATTCTACCAGAATAGACACATTTCCTACTTTGAGGAAAGCCAACATACAAAAGTTCTGATTTACTGTGAGCAGTGAGGGGCAGGTGGAGAAGCCACTTGTCACCTGTTTCAGTTTATCTCCATATCAGAATGTGGGGTGACTCTGTCTTCCAGGAAATGGAAGGTTCATCTCCTTGGAGACAACCCACAATTTCTACTTTTCATTTTGAGGGTTTATAGGCATTAGCTAGAGAGAAACTGTTGGGGGCTTTATGCAGAGCTCTTCTGAAGAATAGATGAGGCCCTTCTGTTGGTGTGCCTGGCGTCAGCATTGGTGACCTAAATTGGGAAATAAGACAAATATGTAATCATCAAGTTGGCAGACAGGAGGCAGTCAACGCTGGTTAGGTGTGAGGAGTGTGCTCCCATTATTCTTGGGGAACATCACAGAAAGCATCCAAAGGTTAACCCCAACTCTGTGTTGAGCTTGTAGTATGTCAGTTCCATTTGCATGATTCTAACTTTTCCAGTTAAAACACACAGCAACAGGAAGAACAATACACACCTCTTTTTTTTTGGAATTTTTGTTTGGAAATAATAAGGGACAGTTTGGAACCCGTCTTGATTCTTCTGGCCGCTCGAGTAACTCAGGCAACTTGTTTAGAGCACTGGGATTGCAGCTCTAAAAAACTGATTTTATGCCACAGTGATCTACTCACTAAGACAATACATTCACAGAGGGTTTATCCTGCAAAAACTATCAGGTGTGATATGTAAATTCATTACTATTATGGGACGGTGGGTTAGGCAGGGTTTTCTAGAGAAACGGGACCAATAGGCCATTATCTATCTATCTATCTGCTATCATCTGTGTATCTGCCATCTATATATCTATGTATCTATCCTCTATGTATGCATGTATGTATCCATCAAGAGATTTATTTCAAGGAATCATTGTGGGAACTGGTAAGTCGGAAATCCCCAGGGCAGGCCGGCTGACTGGAAACTCAGGCAGGAGCTTGTGCTGTGGCCTGAATGAGAATTCATTCTTTTCCAGGAAACCTCTTTCTTTGCTCATGAGGTCTCCAAATGATTGGATGAGCCTCACCCATATTATCTGGGGTCATCTCTTCTACTTAAAGTCAGCTGACTGTAGAGGTTGACTGTAGACGTCTACAAAACACCTTCACAGCAACCCCTGCACCAGCAATTGCTCAAGTAACTGAGTATGGCAGCCTGGCCAAGTTGATAAAGTCTGTCCATCACAGAAGCATTGATGCTGTTTCTTAAGAATATTTGGAAATTTGTGCAGACTTTTCTTGACTAACATGAATTTCCGAAAATAATTGACTAAAATTATACAAGATCCCTTTATCTTACAGCTCTCAGAGTTTTAGTGCAGTTTAATGTTTAACTTCAATTGCTGGGGGATACACATGCAAATATTAAAATGTATTTTTTGTTTGTCTCCAACCCTTTATGAACTTTAAGGAAAAAAACCTGCCTTTAGGATAGAAATCTGGAAGCTTTTAAGTGATAGCGTTTGGTAGAGCTGAAAGATAAAGTACTTGCAAGGTCTCTGAGATGTGTATGCCTGACGGGCTGGATGGAAATGGGTTTTTTGTGCTAATGTGTACCTCTGAGCTTCTTTAAAATGCCAATTTTTTTTTCTTGGAGGAAAACAATCAGTTTTCTGCTGACTATTATAAAAAATATAAATAAAAGCAAAATTTCAAATGCTGTTCTACAAAAATTATTTAATCATATCCTGCCTATTGTGGAAATTCACATAAGAATTGTGTTGATGTGTAGCTCTGTAGACCAGCCTTGGCAGATGCAATCATAGCCAGTTTTATGAAAAATTCAGTTTATTCATTTATGCAATGGATGCTTTCAGAACAGGAAGAGTGCAGCCGTGGTTAGCCTTATGCAGAGGCAGAATAATGTTAGAACTCTGAGTCATTTGAAAGGACCTCTCCTGCCTTCCCAATATCAATTTTCTTCTGGCTGAAGATAAACATTCTAACACTTTAACATTATTACTTTATTTTAGAACTTTGATTTATGGGTAAAGTGCAAATGCCACCGAATGAGGTAAATGAAATGAAAATTATAAACTATTTTCATTTTGGATGAATGAGTTTTTGATCTTCCCTGATGCGATTTCACTGGGAGGGAGGAACGATCATAAGGGAGCCACGTTCTTGGCGCTCTTGGTGGGGGCACGAGGTAGGCTTAACTGCGAGATCAAGCGCACTGCATGACGTCTTTCCCACCTCCCGATTTTATCAGAATAGATCTGACTGTACATTTTGTCAAAATAAAAACAAAAGTGAAGCATTCCGTATCATTTGCATGACATTAAGGGGTAATGATTCCAAGAATAACTACAGGATGTGAAAAGCTCTGGAAGTGAGGGAGTGTGGCGAGGGGAGGTGGGAGGATTAGGAAGAGGGGCTGGGGAGGGAAGGTGGGGAGGATGGGTAAGGTTTAGAACTCAGGTTCACACCGAAGATAATGACGAGCCCTTAAAAGGTTGTCAGTGGGGAAGTATGAGCCTGTACTTGCAAGGAAGTGTTTAGTACATTTTAAGTATTTACTTATTGAAGCAAAAATTAATTTCAGGGACAATCCTTCTGGATGCCTGTGACTTGGAGTAGGTACGAGTGTGATTGTGCTTGTCACCTCTCTGCCCCTGCAGCACCTGGAAGACAGCAGGTGTCTCTGCTTGCTGGCCTCAGCTGAAGGGTGGGCAGAGGTAGGGGCACCGGCACAGGGGTACCTCACCGGGGGCCTGGGCAGGGCCCACTCCCTCTCTGTCTCTCTTCTTTGAGTGTTCTCATATAGCAAAGGGCTCTAGCTATGACAGGCGCTATGTGCAGGTAACACCAGGGTGAAGCTGTGGCTGATGGAAGCAGAGATTCAGAACCAGCAGAGACCCAGCCAGTTTCTCCACAGAGTGAAGAGGAGTGGAGACGGAAGAGACCAAGACGTTTTGGAGAGGGAGGAGTAGTCCCTGACACAGAGTGACAGCAAATGGGACACACTGGTTTTCCTGTTCTCCACCTGCTCAGAACACCCGGTTCCACCAGAGCTAATTTAAATGGCTTTCTGGACCTTGTACCCCAGCAATCCTTCTATAGTTGGAAAATGGCTGGAGACCAATTCCACATGAAATAGGGAAGTTTTTAAAAAGTGAAGAATGGGATATTGTTTATTCTAACCAGAGCCACTATGGGGTGGCATTACTATTTATCATTTTTTATTAGATATTTATTTATCTATATTTCTCTTTCCTCATTGTTATTTTTAAAAGAGTAGGTTTAAGAGAGCCTTAATTTTGTGTAGCAGGCATTAATCAATATTTGTTGACTGAGTAAGTATATTTGAATATATGACTATATTTTAGTTATAATTTAGTAATTTTATATTTGTAAAGTATTTGAAAGAATGTTTGCCTATGTTACTGAATTTAGAATATCGATAGAAAAATCATGAAAACTTAGAATCACACAAAATGTATATCATAGATTATTTCTGAATCTTTGGGAGTGATTTAAAAAGCATGAGATTATGTTTAGTGGTTATATTTTCTAATCTTTTTGCATTTCACTCTGACTTTATGAGAAATAAACTGAAAGGTGCTATCATAGTCACTTATTTTACTGACAATTGGGAGCCAGATAAACAGTGGTAGCACTAAAACTTTTTCCATGTCAGTGACACATGAGGGGTCTTCAGAAAGTTCACAGAAAGATTTATATTATTTTTAAATTCCATTTTTCCACAAACTTTTTGAAGTACCCTCATATATGTTTATACGGGGGGAAATTAAAGTAACATGAGTAATTTTTTAAAAAATTTAATGTAAAAATTACAGACGTTATTTTTATAGTCATCCAGGGAGATTATTTAAATATTCAAAACAGTGTGAAATTATTTAAAGCACTCTTACTACTCATCATTTGGGAAGTCTGTCTAAAATATAGTGTGAACTATAGATTGTAAGACCCAGAATAGAGTGCTGCGAAGAGTGTGCCTGCCACATGCTAGCGTGGTGTCCATGGGCTCCCAGACCCAAAGCCCAGCCCCCAGGACAACCATGTCAGCAGTTCCTGGCCCATCCTTTCAGAAATATATTATGCATATAGAAGTAAATACATAGCTATAGATAGATAATTAAGTGTTTATATATATTCCCTCTTCTCAAGCTTTAAAGCATTATATTACATAAAGTTTATATACATAAAGTTTATAAACTATTCCACACATTGTTTTTTTCACATTTAACAGCATATGAATACTTGAGGAGTGTTATGGTCTGTATGTTTCTGTCGCCCCAAATTCATATGCTGAAATTCTTTTTTTTTTGTGACCGGTAAGGGGATTGAAACCCTTGGCTTGGTGTCGCACACACTGCGCTCAGCCAGTGAGCACACCGGCCATCCCTATATAGGATCCGAATGCGTGGCGGGAGCACCGCTGCGCTCCCAGTGCCGCACTCTCCCGAGTGAGCCACGGGGTCGGCCCCATATGCTGAAATTCTAACCCTCAAGGTGATGGTACTGGGAGGTGGGGTCTTGGGAAGTGATCAGGTTATGGGGGCAGAGCCCTTATCATGGGGTTAGTGCCCTTCCTTATGAAAGAGGCTTCAGAGGTCCCTCACCCTTTGCAACAGGTGAGGACATAGCGAGAAGGCGCTGCTACAAAGCATGAAATGAGCCCTCACCAGACACCGAATCTGTGCCTTGATTTTGAACTTCCAGCTTCCAGAACTGTGAGAAATAAATTTCTGTTGTTTATAAGCAACTCAGTTTATAGTATTTTGTTATAGCAGCCTTACTTGACTAAGATAAAGAAAATACTCATTTGTAAACATTTGCTTAGAATTTTATTTTATGAATGTAGTATAATTTATTTATCCAGTTCCATACTGAGAGACATTTAGGTTATTTCCAATGTTTTGTAACAAATAATGCTGTAAAGAAACACCTTACACCTACATCACTTAACACACGTGTAAATGTATTTGCAGGGTTAGATGCTGGGTCAAAGGGTATGAATATTATATTGATAAATATTGCCAAATCGCCTTTCTAGGGATCCGTCCCATGGTGAGTTATCACTCTTCTCAAACTTGCTTACTGCGATGTGAAAGCAAGTCATCTCCGTGCGGTTTTTATCACATGTGGGGCTGAGCTTCCTTTCACATTGTTAGTTCCTTGTATGTGAATTATCTGTTCGTGGCCTATAATCATTTTTTCCATGAGTTTATTGACTATTTTCTTCATGAGTTGTAGAAATCCTGTATATATTAGTGAAATCAGCCATTTGTGATATGAGTGGAAAAAAAGGTTTTTAGTTTGTCTTTTTACTTTGCTTGTGGGAGATTTCATTCTAAAATATTCAAATACAACATTTGTGGTATCTAATCTTGGTTATCTTTGACGGTGGATAATCTTTGTCTTTAGGTGTTAGTGTTATTTTGGAGGAAAAGGATGTACCTCTGTCTCTTACTGTTTCTGAAGACAGTTGCACAAGAGGGGTTTGGAATGTGCTGAGCAATGTGCGGAGCACGTACTTCTCAAGGTCCATGGGTAGAGTTTCCCAGGACACCAGGTGTGAACGATGCCACCCTTCTGTACCTATAAACTGTTACATCTGTTAAAAAATATTCTGTTGATTTGGCAGTCACTTGAAAGATCTGTGGGAGCTGTCTACGTCGGAGGAGAGGAATGGGTGGGAAGGTGAGCATGGGGATGTGGGTGGGGTGGGGACCAGGAGAGGCAGGGAGGGGCACCCACGCAGGGCCTCACACGCCACAGGGAGCGGCACCACCCAGGGCAGCGGGAGCCTTTGAAGAGTAGAATGCAGGGGAGTGCCATGATCTGTTCTTATTTTATTTACTTATTAAACAAAGCAAATTTTATTATTAGTTGAGGTCATTTTGGAAATTTTGTGGGCTGAATAGTGTCCCCCCAAAAAGATATGTTCAGGTCCTGACTTTTGGTACCTGTTAATGTGATGGTATTTGGAAATAGGGTCATTGGAGAAGTAACCAAGTTAGGATGAGGTGATGCTGGACCCGTGTTCTCATAAGAAGAAGGATATTTGGACGTGGAGACACAGGCAGAGGATGGACACAAAGACTGGAGTGATGCAGCCAGAAGCCCAGGGCCTCCCAGGACTTCCCGGAGCCACCTGGAGCTGGGAGAGAGGCGGGTGACAGATTGTCCCTCAGAATCCCTGCCTTAACACCTGAATTTCTAACTTCTGGTCTCCAGAACTGTGGGATGATAAATTCCTGTTGTTCAAAGCCACCCAGGTTTTGCTACTTTGTTACGGAAGCCCCAGGAAACTAATTCAGGCAACAAACATAGAAAACTGACTCTGGTCAGCTCAAGCAAGAACAAAAAATACAAAATCAAACTCGAGAGGGAGTTTATGGGAACAAATGAGACCCTCGAAGGGAAGGAGGCGGGGAAGGGCCCGGAGCTCCTGCATCCAGCGCTCACGATTTGTACAGCTTCTCTGGCTGCCCCATGGTGACCAGCCTGGCCACAGCAGCGTGAACCTGCGGGAGGTTTTGATATCAAAGGTGGGAACAACCTCCCTGCAGGCCGGCATTTTGTTCAGCACTGTCGGCTGGCCTGGGAGAGTGTGGCTGAGGCCTGTCACGGTGGGGATGGAGAGCACTGGGTCATTTCAGGTTTATTTTTAGGAGGCGGATTCAATAGAAGGTGGTGGGGATTGGATGTGACATCAGACTCCCTAGCTACGTCACAGCAGGCGAGCGAGCCGTGTGCAAGCCCGCCAGCTAGCTGTTCAATGTGAGTGCAGTAATTTGACTCAAAGTCAACAAACACATAAAGATATATGTTCCATTTTTAGGAGTATAAAATAAGGCTCTGATGATTGAAAGAGATTTAAAATGATGACCACCAATATTGACCCAGCAGTTTGCTTTGTTTCCATTGTGAAAGATTTTGAACACACAGAGAAGTGGACAAACATAATAGATAAGCTAAATGAAGCAGGCGTGAGCAGTTTTAAGATATATAACAACACGGATAAAGCTCAATCTCCTTTATTCCTTTTCCCATTCTTTCTTCTCAGAAATAAACAGTCTCCTGAAGTTGGTGGCATCACCCCATGCAAGCTTTTGTACTTTTATGATACATGTGTGTTTTCATAAACATCACGTATCTTGCATTCTGTGTGTTTAGAACACGTAAGTGCTACTATCCTACGTGCATCTCTGCACAACTCGCTTTTCATTTCACATTTTGCTTTTGAGATTTATCTGCAATGTGCATGTAGCTCTAGTTCACCCATTTGAACAGCTGTCATATGTGCTAGTAAGTGAATAAATCCCAGTCTATCTTTGACCTTGATATAAGTAGTTAGGTTTTTCCCACTTTTAAATATTAAGGAGTTTGCTGCAGTAAACGTTCCTGAATTTATCTCCTCTGTTTTTTGGAGTTTCTTTATTCTTTATCAGTCTTATTGACTGAA
This sequence comes from Cynocephalus volans, assembly GCF_027409185.1. NCBI lineage: Eukaryota > Metazoa > Chordata > Mammalia > Dermoptera > Cynocephalidae > Cynocephalus > Cynocephalus volans. The sequence continues at coordinate 70,970,786 of NC_084472.1, forward strand.
CACTATGATACTTTTCGGTCTTTTTTTTCTAACATACATATTGAAGATTCTAAATCTCTTTCCATTTTAGCATTATCCCACACAGTTTTCATTTGGGTTCATTTAAAATATTTTAAAATTTCCTTTATAATTTGTTCTTCAATGCTTCTTTTGTGTGTGTGTGTGTAAAAGTGTGTGTTCATAAATGGAATTTCCAAATGCGTGTGGGGTGCATGGCAGTTCTTTTTGTCATCGGTTTCTAATTTTATAGCTTGTGGTGGATGTGCTCAGTGTGATCCCAATTCTTGTATATTTGTTGGGAATTGCTTTGTGATCTGCTATGTGGGTGATTTTTATAACCGTTTCTACTGTGCATGAAAAGACTGTGCATTTTCTAATTGTTGGGTATAAGGTTCTTTACATTCTGTTACATAAAAGCTTCTTAGTTGTGCTGTTTCAATCTTTTATAGCCATACTAATGTTTAAAACTTTTTATCTGAAATAAATTTTAGACCTACAGAAAGTTGTAAAAGTAGCACAGAGATTTCTTGTATATCCATCACTCAGCTTCCCTAATGTTAACTACTTATGTATTATATTGAAACCAAGAAACTGACAATAGCTACATGGTATTCAGTACTGCAGAGACCTTGTTCAAATCTCCCACTTGTCCCACTCATGTCCTTTTTTGAGTCAATATTCAGCCCAGGATCCACATTGAATTAGTTGCCACGTCTGCTTTCTTACTAACCCATGACAATGTCTGAGTCTTTCTTTTTTGTTCAAGACCTGGAAGATTTTGAAGAGTATTGGTCAGTTATTTTGTAGGATATCCCTGTACTAGGTTGAATACTGCCTTCTTAAAATTCACATCCATCTGTAAGCTCAGAATATGATCTTATTTGAAAATAGGGTCTTTAAAGATATCATTAGTTATAACGAGGTCATACCGGATTAGGATGGGTTGCAATGGCCATTGCCCTTATGAGGAGAAGGAAATTTGGCACAAACACACATAGAAGGCAGACTGTCACATGCCAACTGAGGCAGAAATGGGGATGATGCTGTCAGAAGTCAAGGGTTGCTAGGAACCACCAAAATCCTAAGAAGTTCATACAACACCTAAATTTGTTTGACTTGTGCTTTCTCATGATTAGATTGAGGGGTTTTTTTTAGTATTAATCACACTAATTTTTTGATTGTATGGTATATTATATGAAAGAAGTGGTTAAAAATCTCTGATTAGAACAGTAAATATCTGCTATGGTCTGAACGTTTGTGACCCCCCCCCCCCCAATTCACGCATTAAAATCCTAATCCCCAAGGTGATGGGATCAGGCGGTGAGGCCTTTGGGAGGTGATTAGGTCATGAGGGTGGAGCCCTCGTGAGGGGATGGGATTAGTGTCTTTATAAAAGAGGCCCCAGAGAGCTGTCTTGCCTTCCCCCATGTGAGGACTCAGCAAGAAACAGCCCTCTATGAACCAGAACACTGAGTAGCTGGTGCCTTGATCTTGGAATTCCCAGCCTCCAGAACTGTGAGAAATAAATTTCTGCTGTTTATAAGCACCCAATCTGTGATATTTTGTTACAGCGTCCTGAACAGACTAAGTCAGGGAGTTTGAAAACAAAGACTGAGAGATGAAGGAAGCCTTTGTGTATTTGCCCCTATTTAAGTCTTTGCTGGCAGGTGGGTTTACAGTCTTCCTCCAATGACGACTTCTAAAATTTTTAAGAAAGCATTATTGTGACTTCAAGACATCTGTAGATACTCTTTTGTTCTGTATTCTTTGCATACTCCCCGAATTGTGACTAATAGAAACATACAAATTGTCTACTCTCAAATCATCATCCTGAAGCAATTAGGAAAGTGACTTTAAGAGTGGGGCTTTAGAAAACTTAATGGTCAATTTGAGTTAGAACTGATGAATGCGATTCTGAACTGTAGACAGGGATCAGCCACAACTTGTAGAGAAGACGCAAGAATTCTGAGCTCTGATTTGCTACTATTAACTTGGATACATTTACCTGTTTCTAAATGGTAAATGTATCCAAGTTACATAGTTTTTCCCTCATGCCAGCTCTCATGGAGGGTCACTTATTCCCAGTCATCACCGGGCAAAGTTAACCTGTAAAAATCACTTGATCTGTTTTTGTGCCTCAGTTTCCTATCCTGTAAATGATGGGCTTGAACTGATTTTGTCTCTGTGAGGTCCTTTTCAGCTCTGAATTCCCAGGACTTCACAATTTCGGAGAAGGTGGCACAAGGCATGGTCATGACCACTTTCTTTTCTTGTTCTGTGGTTATGGTTGTGTGAGAAAATGCTTCCCCATTTCTGGCAGGCCCCTTTAAAATGCAAATTTAAATGTAACAAAATGATTTTTCTTTAATCCTAGGACTCCTTATAAAGGAACCAAGAGGATGATGAATCACATTATGGATTTGGAGGGCATTTTTAGCATGCTCTTCACTTAGAACTAGTAGACTAATAATAGAAAATAAGTCCCATCCAAGCACAGCAGAAAATACCGCCTTGAAATAATGTATTGTACGAGTTGTTGGCCAGTTCCTCAGCATTTTGGCCAGAATAAGTGATTAAAATTTGAGAAATTTAAATAGTATAAACTTGAAAAATTGTAAAACTCATAACACAAGTTCAATTTTTACTTACAAGGAACTAGACAAAAAGTTGGATTTTATTTATAAATATGAGTCATTGGTGAGAAACATGCTAAATTCCTTTGCATTATAAATATTGTCAATATATAAGGACAGTATAACATCCCAAATCCCAGACTTCAAAGCCTTGAGGGAAAAGCTGATTGAACGATAATTATGTACAATTGATAATTAGATGATTAGATAATTGATGACTGATAATTGATAATCTCCACCCATGCGCCCAAACTGGTCTTGTTGAAATCAGCAATTCCTTCTGCATTTTTGCGTCCAGCGTTCAATTCTCAGACTTCACCTTAGCGTACATTTTCAAAGACAGAGACTCTTGCTCCTCCACAGCCTCGAGTCTACACATTTCAGAGAGTGGAGTCCACATCTACCAGCCCGGCTCAGCACTGTGGTCACTTGGCCTGGAGGCAGATCCCCTCACCCCGGACAACTCTGGGAAGTTGATAGAAGAGCAGCTACTGCCGCAGAACCCTTCGACATGCTAGAATAGAGCAGCAGCCTCAAGTTCTCTCTGACCGTCCCCCCTTTCTGTTCCTCAATTCTCTGTCACTCTCCAAAGCACGGGATGAAGCTGATCCCGTATCTGCCTGAAGTCCAGACCCATTAAGGAAGAAGACAATCACCTCTGGTCCTTTCCCTAAGTTTCCATGAACTTAGCTTCATATCCCTCCTGGGGAGGAAGACTGGAGTCTGTCAACGCACCTGGACAAACTTTTGTCACAGAACCTTGTCTTTATTTAAGTCCCATTCAGTATTCTGAAGGAAATTGTTTATACCTACACCCCCATCTCCCCTTCCCCTGTGAAAACTGGTATATAAATTGTACTGCAGTGAAAGATTGGGAAATTACTCTCCTGTGATTCCCCTGTGCATTACATCTCCACAGCACACTAAATAATACAATTTGTTATGTTTTTTCTTCGTAGTCATCTGTTTATCAGTTGATTTTTCAACAAACCTGCAGGGGGTGGGAGGGGAAGTCTTCCCTTGACCCCTGCAACATTGAGCCGTGATTTAGTGCATGGAAGATGTTTAGATCATCGAGGATATTCAGCTGTGAATCAGTTTCCTAATTCTGCTGTAACAAGTTACCATAAACTTAGAACCTTAAAGCAACACACACTTATTATCTTAAAGTTCTGAGGTCAGAATTCTAAAAGGAGTTTCTCTGCGTGAAAGTCAAGGTGGAGTTGGCAAAGCTGTGCCCCTCTGGGGACTCTAGGGGAGAATTCAGTCCTTGTCCATCTCTAGAGGCCACTGCATTTCATGGCTAGTGGCCCCTTCTGCCTTTGAAGCCAGCAGTGTGATATCTCCAACTCTCTCTTTGACCCCTGCCTTTGTGGTCACATCTCTGATTTTCCTCCTTCTTTTCCTTATGAGGACCCTGTGATTACATCAGGCCCACCTGGATAACCCAGGATGATCGTCCGACCTCAAGCACCTTAACTTCGTCACCTTCCCAAAGTCGCTTTTGCTGTATAAGGTAACACATTTACAGGTTTTGGAGATTAGGGTGTGGACGTCCTTGGGGGCTATTATTCTGCCTACCACAAAAATGTGTTGGTAATTATTATCCTGTAAGAAAGTATGGAGAGAGTAAAGAACTACAATGTCATGCCCTAATCACAAAAAGGGGCACAAGGCTGTAAGGTAAAAGAGGCTGCGGGACATCACTGAGAGCCCCATGCTGAGACTGATGTGGTCCTGCCTGAAGGTCAGACCTCAAGGATGCAGGCTGATGAGGGGGTGGGTTTGGGGACTCACTGCATTCATTTCTCCACCTCTTGAGTGGGCCCCCACATCACTCACCTGAGCTCATGTGCACATCTGTCATTTTGACCTCTCCCCACAAGTCACCTGCTCTATCTGCCTCCTCCACCTGCCTAAGTCATTGCCTCCCTCCAAGATCACAAATCCTTCCCAAACTGGGAGGATAATCAGAGCAAATCTTTCTCTTTTTAAAAATGTTGAAGCGTGTACTTATTATTACGATTAGGTTATCAACTTTTTAATATCCCTGGACAAAGTAAACATGACCACAAGAAGAGATGAGTTCCACATCCCTGAATTTTCCCAGGGCCATGTAGATAAACTTAATTCTCTTCAGTTCTAATTGTCTAGGTTTCCGAGAGTTCTCTGATCACCCAAGAATCAGAAGGACAGAGCCATTAGAATATCCCATTACTTCTAGGGCGTAACGTCTTGTTAATCTAGCCTGATTTACTTTTCTTCAGATATGGTGTATTAGGACCATGAATCTTGGCATCTTTGCAAGAATTGAATTCAAGAATCAAGATTTGATAATTTTGGATTTCCTTCTTTGTAAGGTCAGAAATTTTTAAAGTAGGATTTGAGAAAGGGACTGAGAATAGGTTGTGTGGTGGCTGCCAAAGTCCCTAGTGAAGGCAAAGAACAGTTTGAGAAATCCTGTCAGGGTCAGATGCTGTGGGGGAGGTGTTTTGTGGTTAGTGAGTCTCTTCACTTCTTTAGATATGAATGTTCCTCCTGATGTCCAGGTGTATGTGCCAAATTAAAGCTGTCTTGCTTTCTTTGGAAATAACGATGGAGCAGCTGATGTTGGTCTCTCACTGACAGTTGGCCAGGCCCACTGGACTTGAAGTTCACAGCAAGGTTAGGAGGAAAATCCTATTACAACATTCCTCCTCTTCTTCCTCCTCTGGATCCCCATATATATGAATTATGAAACTGAGGCTCAGAGGTGATTATTTGCCTGAAGTCTCTGAGTTCATATGTGATACAAAACAATGTCCTCCTTCCTTGTCCTGGGAGCCCAGAAGTCCAGCTGTCATCCTGGAGCAGAGTTACTACTTGACTAGTAGGATTTGCATAGGATTGGGTGTCACAGCAGCCATGCTCTTGATAAAGACCAAGACGAGAGTCCTGGCTGGTTAGCTCAGTTGGTTAGAGCATGGTGTTTTGACACCAACGTCAAGGATTCAGATCCTCTATACCAGCCAGCTGCAAAAAACAGAAAACAAAAGGCCCCCACCAAAACAGGGCTTCTTAACAGGACAGAGAGCCCTGAGAGTGGGATTTGGGAAGTGTGGAGCTGAGAGTGCTCCCTCCCCCGTCAGCCTCAGCATTTCTCATATATGACATCTGGATGCATGGGCCTAAAATCCACCTGCTCTTGTGAATTGATCTCAAGTGCTGAGATACATACACCTTTCTATCTGTTAATACTATGGGAAATTCCAACAATAAGCAGAGAAAATCAAAAGTGTAGTTTAACTGCAGAGGAATGAGAAATGGGAAAGTCTTCACTTCCTGCCATGTCCTAATCAGAACACATCTTCTTCCAAATAGTGGGTTGTTAGAAGTGCCAGTTTGGAAGTATCTGCCTAAATGATGTGCAAGTAATCCAAGGAGTGGACACAGGAGACTGGCTACGCTTGCCATCCAGAAGAGTGCTAAGAGAAAGCAGAACCTGAGCAGGGCTTAGAAAACTGAGATGCATCTTGATGAGCATTGGGCTCAGGGACAGCACCTACACCTCCGGGACTGGTGGGTGCTATTGCATGTGTTTGGGGAGGTGGGGTGGGGGGTGGTCTGTGGGAACTCAGGGAATAGGTGAGATGGAGATCAGCTGGCCAAGTTGTGGTCATCCTCTGCCAGGCTGCAGAGGTGACACTGCAGCCTGCAGGTGCTGGCAGAGCAGTGTGGTGATTTGTGTTGCGGGAAAGATGACATTGTGGAGGATAACTTTGGGGATGGTGAGACTGGAGGCAGATCAGTGAGTGGAGACACTTTCACAGTGTTCTGGGGGAAATGGTGGAGGCCGACGGGTCAGTGGCTGCACAAACTGAGATGGGGCCGAGCCCTCCCGCAACGGGGACTGACACTCCCACATCCAGGCAGCCAGTGTCTGAGGAACATGAGCCTGAGTCCCCTGTGGATTTTAAACAAATGCCAGAAAGGAATGTATGAATCTCCAAATATGAAAGTTGAAACGTTGAAGTCCCTTGGCTTCAGGAGGTGTTTTAATCACAGCTTTCCTTCTAAGGGACACCAACCACTGCCACCCACTGCCCCACTCTCCCGAGCCCCCCTCCCCACCTTCCTCTCTCTGGCCATGTCCACCTCACACATTCCCACTTAACATAGTCACAGGGCTGTTGTCCCTCTTTGTCTACCCCGTCCCACCGGTGCCACCTGGAGGAGCCTTGTCTTTCTGATCAAACATATTTCTCAAGTTGGCATTTTGTACAGAGAAGTTTCCTGTCCGGAAGGGAGGGGTATCAAGGTCCACCCACCCAGCCCATCAGATGAAAAGCCCTGTCTGCCTCAGTCTCCCTCACCACACAGGGCAGCCGACCCATGCAGAGGAGCTGGGTGGGAGGCTTTGCCTCATTCCATGCAGCAGTTCCTCCTAGGGCCCACCAGTGGGAAGCTGCTCTCTGTCCTGGCTGACAGCGCTCACCCTCCTGCCGAAACAGCATGGCATTGTGCTATTGTTGTTTTTTGTCTGTTGTTTTAGTTGTTTACATTTATTGACATGTATTGATTGCACATATTTATGGGGTACAGAATTATATTTCAATACATGTATACAACGTGTGGTGATCAAACCAGGGTCATTAGCATATTCATCATTACAAAACAATCATTTCTCTGTGCTGAGGGCATTCTATCTCCTCTCTTCTAGCCATTTGATAGCATGTAGTAAATTGTCATTAATTATAGATGCCTAGCTCAATTGTAGACCAGTAGAACAGTTTTGTGTCCATTAACCAGCTTCTTACTATCCACCCCCTCCTTTCCCACCTCTTTTTGCAGGAAGACCTTGTGTGGATCCCTTATTTAGTCAGTCTGGTTAAAACGAGGAGGTTGCTGTGGTGCTGAGGGACTTTGGAAAAGCACCCGAGCAGTGGAGCAAAGCAGTGGGACACTCACAGTCTCCAGGACAGAACTCTGGACATTGCTGGATTTGTTAGGGGCTTTGGTTTTGTTTCTACATGAATATCTATAGTGATGCTTTTCATAAAAGCCCCAGACTGGAAGCAACCCAAATGTCCATCCAGAGGTGAATGAACATACAGGTTTTGGTGTACCCACACCACGAATAATACTCAGCAATGAGCAGAAATGGACCATAAACACATGCAACAACAAGAGAAAATCTCAAAATAACTATGCTGAGTGAAAGAAGCCAGACCAAAAAAAGTTCACGCTGTAAGAGGGTATTCATCTAAAACTCTAGAGAATACAAACTCCTACCTGCCGTGGGATGCTGGCTGGCTTTGCCTTACCTCCCTGCACCTCAGCTTCCCCATCTGCAAAATGGGAAGGTGAGGGCGAGGACCTCGTGGGGATGTCACAAGGACTGCACTAGTTAGCACTGAAAGCTGTTAGCATCATGCCTCCTCCAGGGCTGCGTGTTTAAGCACTCGCTAAATGAAGTTAACTCACCAGCAAACACGTGTCATCACTTCCCAGGGGAGGGACCCCACAGCCACGGATGGGGGAATGATTTGGAACCTTGTCACCAGACCTTTATCATCGAAGCAAGGCTCTTGTTCAGCCATCTGTTCAACTGGCATAACGAGGAGAACAGTTTTAAAAATACACTCCTATTCTCTCCCCAAAGTACAGTATAAAATCCTGAACCATCAGCCCCATAGCACTAAATACAATGCCAAATTGTGTTGCAATCTTTAATGATTTTGTGTATTTGTAGAAAACTGGTACAGCATGTTTCATATTTATCTGCAAAAAACCTTGAAATCCATGTTGGGAAGGGATTAAGAGACATGTGAATATATAAAAATGTATTTTTATTATCTTCCCTGCTTATCTAACTGGTCCCATGGTAATTAAAACATTTAAGTGTTGGATGTGTATTTTAATTGTGGAGTCAGGTCAGTTGGCAGTTGGGAACACTTGCTGAAGTAAAAAGAAAAGACAATTCACAGATTCACTTAGCATTTACTGGGATATTTAAAAACAAATAAATAGAAAACTACTTTAACTCAAATGTTAAGAATTGATTTAATTTGATTTTGGCCAATCATTTATTAAATGTTCCATGGAATTGGACCACAGAAAGCTTTCAGTTCAGGTGTTTATGATTTTATTCTTGGCATTAAAATTAGCAAAGTTCCAGTCCGCAGCTGGAGTCAC